>NC_136433.1:179728190-180415690 GCF_052849685.1 Lactuca virosa
GTCCCTTCGTAAGCCTTGGATGTTAGCCTTGATCCTTCCTAGAAATGTTTAGGACCTTAAACAACAATCAAAACATGTTCCCATAAGAGTTTACGGCCGTAAACCCATAAGGATATGGTCCCTAGGCCGTAAACTCTACAAGGTGGTGTTTTGATGCCCCTAAACACCTTCTAATGCTTGGAAAAGAGGCTAGAAACTTGCATGCATGAACTAGGAACCACAAAACACGAAAAGGATGAAGTGGCCAAGAGTTTACGGACGTAAACTCTATGGTTTACGACTGTAAACTCCCAAGGAGTGGTCCAAGGACCGCAAACTCCAAAGGAGTGCCATTCCGAGCCCTAACCAATTCCTAAGCCTTTGATTCAACCCTAGGACACTTCTTTGTGAAGCATGAGACCTTAAAGCACCCAAATACACCATTCCCATGAGGTTACGGCCGTAAACTCATGGAGGAAATGGTACAGAAACCGTAAAAACATATAGGGGCTACCATTTGAGGAGTAAACTCCAATGTGAGGCCATACTCTCCTTAGGAGCAACCCTTAGCACTCCTAGCACTTGAAACAAAGTGTTTTCATGCATTAGAGTGTCTTTACTTACTTAATTAGCGATTAAATAACTAATTAGATAATTTATGTATCAGTAAATGTTACATAGGATCCGTGTGTGTGCTCAAGTCCTCACTTGACACCTAGCATCCTACCCGGCACTTCCATCAAATCCACTCACTACAGGTGAGTTCATACCCCTAAATCAACCTTTTAAATGATTTTAAATGCTTTTATGGGGGGAATACAAGTTGAACTATTATAGTTATTGTATCAATCACATGTGATTAATAACTAGAACAGACTACAAGAATTGCTACTGTTTTCAGATTATCATCAAACTGTGGATTTCCAAAGTATTTCAAACCTTTTATCAAACTCTTTATATCTTAAAACTGTTTTCAAACTCTTTTAGATTTGTTTTACTTTCAAACCCATATCTATACTAATATATTTATATAAGTAAGACTTGAAGGACTTGTTGGATTAATGTCTAAGTCCATAACTATAATTGGTAAGACTTGACCCGACCCGACATGGTCCATTTGGGTTGCATGGCATCGGGACAATTGGATAGACAAGATGAGGAAAAAGGATACTAGTGATTTATATTAATATATTATAAGTTCTAATATATTAATATATAATCATATTATTTAATTAGTATTGATCAAGAATTAATTTATAATTAATTAAGTGATTAAAAGGAACTAGTTAAATATGGACTCTAAGATATATGTGTGTGATGGGCCAAGTTTATTTAGGTTGGGCTAAGCTTTCATGGATAGTCCATGCAGTGTTTAACCCATGGATCATATGAAATGAAAGGTCATGGGTATTAGGGTTTAACCCTAATTTCCACACTATATAAAGATGTCCTTGGTTGGTGAAATGAGCACTAGTGTGTGTACACAAAAGGGCACGACCGATTTCACTAGAGAGAACCAAAGTATCCTTATTCTCAAGGTTATTCCAAGTGTTCATGGTGTTGTGTGAACCATTTGAGGTGTCACACTTGGGTCACTAGGCACTCAAGCTTCGTGAAGACAAGTTATATAAAAAAAAGGTATGTATTCTATCTATTTTATTACCCAAGTATATGATATTTGTATGTTAGTATAGGGTAATATCTTGGAAACTTCATATTTGCATGTATAATAGAGAAAACATAGATCCAAGGTATTTAGGGTTGTATGTGCACCATAGGATGTTGTAGTATACTAAAACCCAACAATGGTATCAGAGCCATGTGTTGTTTTCTGTTATATTCATGCAAATGTTTGATTTTCAAAGTTGAAAAAAAAAGAAAAAAAAACATGAAATTTGTCAAATTTTAAGATAATTACTTGTTTTGTGAAAAACTAATTATTTGTAAAATTTGAATCATTTTCTATATGAGTTGAATTAGGTCAAATTTAGTAAAAGATAAAATGATATGATTATTTTATTAGTTTTAAAAGTTTGATCTAAATGTTTTAAGGATTTACAAATTTTGTCATAAAATTTTGGAGCTCAAAAAGTTTTTTTTAAAGTTGTGATCTTATGTGTTTTGAAACCTCCATAAGTTATGGATATGAAAGGTTTTAAAAAAAAATTATTCAAAGATTTTATGGAGTTACAAAATTTGGTGTTAATGTTTTAAAGAATTCCATAACTTATTCTTAAGTTATGGAACATGAAAAGTTTCATCATAAAACAAGCATTTAACTCCATAAGTTATGGATTACCAAAAGTTCTATGTTTCCTTGATTTATGAGTTAGTTTAGATTAATGGAAAAAAATTTGTGTTTTAGTTGTTTTCAATCCTAATTAATCTAAAAGTTGTTCATAAAATGTGTTTTTTTTTTTGTAACTTGTCCTCAAGTTATATGAAAAGTCACATTTATGAATCTTAAAATATCATAAATATGCCTTAGGTTACAAAAAATATGAAAAGTCTTTTCTTATAAATAGTTTTTATGGCTCCATAACTTGTCCTCAAGTTATGGATGTCCAAGAGTCTCTTCATTAAAGGTTTTAAAGCTTTACTTAA
Source organism: Lactuca virosa (assembly GCF_052849685.1). Taxonomy (NCBI): domain Eukaryota; kingdom Viridiplantae; phylum Streptophyta; class Magnoliopsida; order Asterales; family Asteraceae; genus Lactuca; species Lactuca virosa. Next base: position 179,730,774 of record NC_136433.1, read on the forward strand.
AACTCATAAGTTATGAAAATCCAAGAGTTTTGAATAGTTTCAAAACTTTCCCTCAAGTTTTGGAATTTGAAAAGTATCTCTAATCAATACTTTAATTCCAAGTTAAGCCCTTAGAAGTTTAAAAGTTAAAATTCAACCCTTATACTTTATAATATTATAAGTTAATAATATATATATATATATATATATATATATATATATATATATATATATATATATATATATATATATATATATATATATGTATAAGAGCAAGTCAGTCTTACCATTAGTAGGCCTCATTCACGAAGCCGGTCTATAAGGGGGGTATAAGGTTGTTGCCTATAAAATGGCAGCTTAATGGGTGTCCACTCTCACCCACCGCTTCCTTGACTGGTGGAGGGTCGTTAGCCGAACAGGTAGGACAAGGACTATAATTCTCCATTCATTAAAAGTAATAATGATAAATACTAAGTAATTAAACACTTATAAATTCCCAATCTTAGTTACTTAGGAAAATGTGAATAAGGTGCTAATCCATGAAATTGCACTTTGCACTTTGCTTAAACCGTTAGTGGAGCGTGTGTGGTTAACCGGCACACTAACCTGGATTTAACAAGGTAGGCAAAGGGTAACTTAATATTTATCATAGTATCGGTGGAGCTCGTGTGGTTAACCGGCACATCGATTGAGGGGTAAATATTAAGGGTACCAAGTATATTTGCATGGTTACTTCACACCTTGTTTTGTGATCCTCGGCATCCCAGTCACAAAACCTGAAGGGCACACTCGAGATTGAAACATGCCATTGAAAAGTTCAATGAATCTCAAAAGATCTAGGAGGTTCAAATCCAATTAAAACTTAATTATATTTCGTTTTTCATGGTGGAAATTGGTAAATCGTCATTTACCTACCTTCAACTATTTTATAACTCGGATTACGGCATCCCTCTTCCAGTTATAAATAGGTTGTTGGATCCTAGCCTTAATATTTGTTGTTGGGTGTTATATTAAGGACTTTAAATCAACTATCTTGAATATCTCCGAAAAGATGTCTAGCTCAGACATCTATGATCTTCCCAAATCTCTTGGAACTTTACTTCCTCCACCTCCTCCAATTATTCTCCCTAACCCACAAGTTCAAAGGTCACTCAATCCCTATTGGCAAGCAAGGTCTATGTGTGATCGCATCTTGGAGATGAAGTCACATATTGACAAGCTGGGAGAGTTAGGTGTCAAAGTCTTAAGAAGGTTGGATGTTCAATTACTTTCTAAGTCACTTAGTGAGTTCCTTTGGGACTACTATGAAACAGACTATGACATGACCCTTAATGATCTTATCTATTTGCTTGGTCAGCAATGATTTGAGGACTAGTAAAGCAAATTGATTACGAGATCAACTTCCCAATGGACATTGACAATGGTAACATTGGATATCTAGAAAATCCTTCTCATCCCAAAGAAAGGGTTTGACCATAGTCAACTAGGTTGACCAAATGGTAAAGAGAAAGGTTAAGTCTGCGATAGTCCCATGTACCATTCCCTGTGAGTCCATATGTTTCTCTTGCCAAAGGAAGGGGCATTGATTGCGAAGCTGCCTATTTACCCGAAAGATCATAAGGTTGATCAAGTCAAGAAGTTTGACTCTGCTTCAGGTAAAGTTCACTATCTAACTCTGTTAAGTTTCTATTCTGAGATTCTTATTACATGATGTGACATGGTCACATGTTGATGTTTTAAGAATCAAATAAAAGTGAAGAAACTTAAAGGAAGTATATGTTGATTCTGATCACGAAGATGGTTTTCAATCGCATGGTTCGGTGATCAGAATTTTGAGCTGTTGCTTAGGAGTTATGATATATTTCTTAGGAATAGATAACAACAAGTTTTTCATATGCATTTGCATTGTAAGGATAAGTTTTTCCGGAAGTTTTAAAATAAAAAACAGTTTAGATTTATTTATTTTAAGTATCCTTACAATGGCATTTGTGAAAAATTATTGTTTACATGTTTCCATTGATAGCAATATTGGAAAATGGATTTGATTCTTTCATTTGTGGTAGTGTCTAAATTTACCAAATAAGGAAAGTTTCTCACCACCCAAGTTTCAATTGGCCCGAAACTTGGAATCATGCAAGTTGTATAGTATGATGAATGAGAACTTTCAGCTTTCGAAAATTAAGACTAATTCCTTGTTCACATGTATATGTGAGTCAAGTAAATGACTAAAGGGATCGAGTACACATTCTTGTGCACTGTTCAAGTCCACCACAAAGATCGATAAGACTATTCTTCATGATTTACTAAAGTTTAGTAAATATGGTTATACTTACAGGCTTAAGTGTAATTCTGAAGCATTGGAAAAGTCTCGATGTATGGCAGAACGAATGAGAAGAATCAAATTAGGCAGAAAGATAAAAGTTTCTCAAATATGAAAAGATGGGAGAGTACTTTAGTATCATGTTTTGTGATCATCTTAATGATTTAAGAACCACATCATAATTGGTATACTAAGGACATCTTAGTGCATTCTTATGACTAAGAAGAGGAGTCATGAATTGTTGAAATGGTTAAATCAAGAAGATGAGTCATACTTCGTTTCAAAACAAGTCTTAGAGTCATACTCCAAGACTATAAGTTGAGTAACATATCTTAAAGAAAGGTTCATAACACTTGTCAAATGTAAGAGTAAAAGTGTCCTACTCTTGTACATTTGAAGTTGGTAAGTTGTGATGTTTTGGATTAAACAAAGACCAACTAAGGCCAATTGTGTGAAGTGTTTGTCTTGATAAAGAATCCACACTATCCCTTGAATATTTGACAAGAGAGTCTTATATGTCAAGAGGACATTGGGAGTCTTAAAGGTCTTGAAAGTCTCAAGAACTAATCAAGAGTAAAACCTGAGGTTCTTCACTAGCACACAACTTAAGGTTTATAACCTATCGTGTTGACATACTTCTATTTCTGTGCCCATTCCAGTTAAAGTTGGTTTTGCATATGAGTTCTTAGAGTTCTCAATTGGTTGCATAACAACTTGGAAGCAATGGCAGGCCCTTGTGCTGCTAGGTGGCAAGAAATTAAGATTTAGTTCAGTCCATATGAGTTTGGATTTGTCACTAACCTTGTCTTGTGATTATGGTTTTGACAGATTCACATGGATAAGAACACATACACCATAAAATCTAAGGGTCATAAGGTTTCTCTCCGATTCATGAAAATGATGGTGAGGAAACACTTCCACCAAGTAGATTTGAAGCAGATGGCAAAAGGTCTAAACAATTGAGACTATGATTACGGCATCCTTTTTCATAGTTCTGAAATTGTTTAAACACACATGCATGCTATCTAAGGAAAGGTGTATGATTTTGATAAAGTCTTATCAAGGCAATCTCGTCTCAGAAATCTGAACTTTGGTAAGAAAGTCTGTAAAGTATTCACTTCTAGAAATCCAGCTGATTTCTGACTATGTGTCAAAGCTAGTGGGAGCATAAGTGTTATGCTAATAATCATCATGTTAGTGGGAGCATGATAATTATTGTTAGTGTTGCAAGTTAGCAATGTTAATTATAGAAAATAAAAGTTTCAATTCGTGAGGCTGCAGGGGTTGAAAGAGTTGTTTTGCTATAATTAAGGGAGAGGATATACTTCATTTCAGTTCTAAAGGCTTATATTGAGACCTTAATCATCTTTAGTCAAGAATATATATATATATATATATATATATATATATATGAATTTCATGTTGGATTGGTTCAACTTAAGGAAATTCTATACATTGCGTTCTCAAAATTCGATTATGATTACGGCATCCCTCCTCATAGTCAAATTTTGAAAACATGGCAAATAAAAATATTGTAGCAAAAGACTGGTCTAGAATCATGTCTTTATGTGAGACATCATGAATCGTGTCCCATTTGCTTTGGGTACAGGATCGATTGCATGTGCTATAATATTTGTCCTTTCTAAATTTTTCCAAATGCCTACAGGCATTAAGAAGGGAAAAGGTCTAGAATTGGATATGACTAAAATGATTAAGCAATTGTCGAGGACAATCTACGGTTTACCAAAGATTGGTTGCTCAGGGACAATTGGAAGTATAGTGCTAATTTTGGAAGGACCATATTGACATATTCTGAAAAGAGGTATCTCTTGTTCAGAAGTGATAGTCAAAATGAGAATATGGAGTTGTCTCCATAGGTGGAAGTTATCTGCGTAAGATTAGAAAACTTAATGCAAGAAGCATGTCCAAAGCAATGTACTTTGAATATGAGACTTAGTTTCCATGGAGTTGATCTCCATTGGAATACCTTATAATGACTGTTGACAAGTCTTTGTGACTTTGTACATATTCATTACAGGAGGGTCAGTGCATATAAGTTTAAAATCTAAACAGATTTTGATAAATGATAGGAATTTGAAGTTCTCACACTTTTCGATAAGGATTTGGGAGTGTGAAATTAGAATCATTGAAATTATGTTCAATTGGTTTATTTCACAAAGTAAGGATCATAGACAAACATAGAGTGCATACTTGGTGTATGGCAAAGCTATTGTTTAGAAAAACATAGTGTACATGCTTGGAGCATAGGACAACTAGTGTTTTTAATTCAGGTATAAAGTTGATAAAACTGAAACAATGAAATAATGAGTAATCAGTATGGTGATGAATAAAAGTGGTCTATTTATATTCATAGGGTTTGATACCATATTTGATTCATTTATTCTTGTGTTTCATTTTGCATGTTTTGACTTCCAGAATAAACTAGGTCATTCTTCCTGAATGACTAAGTTATTCAAACCATCCACAGTCGGTCATATGTTGGAAGTAGATATGAATCAAGACTGTCATGGGTTGGCTTGTAGAGGTCTAAGATGTTGGACAAAGCGGTGCTACAACACTCATGAGTGCTCATAAGTTCTGAGTATTGGATTCAACCCACGCTCATTGGAATCACTTCATGGATTTTATCACGAGTGATCATGAGACGATAATCTCTTATATTCTTAAAACCTAGAGATATGAGTTGTTACTATGAGTTGGTTATACATTGATTGCACGAAAACGCATTGGTAACTCGATGTTATAAAACGTGCCTTTGTGTATGATTCAACGAGTAGTAGAACAAGCCATATGAGTCTAAGTTTATCCATTCCTTTTACCTTCGGGATAAAACCGATATATGTGGGCCCCTCGATGATTTAGCGATGACACATGTGAGTGCTTGGCCAAGCCAGGACTGATTTGATTTGTTCAATCAGTCAGTCATCATAAATCGGAAATCGGGAAACAACAAATGAACAGAGAGAATGATTGATAATCCATGTCTCAGTCCATATGATATCTAGAATGGAGGAATATATGATCCCTTATCTAATGTACAAGTCATTGACAAAGGTCAGAGTTCATCGGCAAGGTCAGAGTTCGACAGAAGCTTTTGAGAGCTACGATTGCTAGTCGGGATTTAAAGTCATATTGAATAATAGTTTTAGACTTATCCAAGTGGGAGACTGTTGGATTAATGTCTAAGTCCATAACTATAATTGGTAAGACTTAACGTGACCCGGCATGGTCCATTTGGGTTGCATGGCATCGAGACAATTGGATAGACAATATGAGGAAAAAGGATACTAGTGATTTATATTAATATATTATAAGTTCTAATATATTAATATATAATCATATTATTTAATTAGTATTGATCAAGAATTAATTTATAATTAATTAAGTGATCAAAAGGAACTAATTCAATATGGACTCTAAGATATATGTGTGTGATGGGCCAAGTTTATTTAGGTTGGGCTAAGCTTTCATGGATAGTCCATGGAGTGTTTAACCCATGGATCATATGAAATGAAAGGTCATGGGTATTAGGTTTTAACCCTAATCTCCACACTATATAAAGATGTCCTTGGTTGGTGAAATGGGCACTAGTGTGTGTACACAAAATGGCAAGGCCGATTTCACTAGAGAGAACCAAAGTATCCTTACTCTCAAGGTTATTCCAAGTGTTCATGGTGTTGTGTGAACCATTTGAGGTGTCACACTTGGGTCACTAGGCACTCAAGCTTCGTGAAGACAAGTTACATCAAAAAAAGCTATGTATTCTATATATTTTATTACCCAAGTATATGATATTTGTATGCTAGTATAGGGTAATATCTTGGAAACTTCATATTTGCATGTATAATAGAGAAAACATAGATCCAAGGTATTTAGGGTTGTATGTGCACCATAGGATGTTGTAGTATACTAAAACCCAACAGGACTTAGGACGGATAGCTTACCTTATTTCCTGTCCTTGTTTGGTTGTGGACTTAGGGTATTCTGTTATTCGTCCGACTGTCGTTCAATTCTTAGTTATATATCATATATATTTTGTGTTGGATATAAAAGTCTTCACTTCAGTTCAGCACCTTTGTGTAACAAAGGCACGTGACCAGCATTGCTATCTAACTATAATAGGTATAGTTAGGGATTACTACTCGTTAATACATGTTATAATGGTATCTATCAAAGTCAGTACAGTTATGATACAATACATGTTAAATGCCATACAAGAGAATACTATATAAGAGAACACTCTATACATTATACCAGAAGACACATTATACAACATACAAGATAATATACTATAACTAGAATGTGACATACTACTTCTCGATACAACACTTCATTGTGCTATCACCGTGTAACCAGAGTCTCATGGAGGGAGAGCGGGCATTATGTGTATAGATCTATACGGGACAGACACTCCCACATGCCGACTGCTAGCTACAGTCTGAGCCGACTAGGCCCAGGGGTGACAAAATGTCACATTTCTACAGATGACTCGGAGGGTCATCAGGGATTCGATCGTCAATCAGCATGGTTACATACGAGTTCACATTCCGACCTTTAATTAATACATTATGAATTAAAGGCAAAACAGACTCCCCGAGCTGTATTGTACATTTAATATCACCTGGAGTCTGCATTTTTATTACATTAGCCGGCAGTGATACTGCTGGGGTAAAACACTATTTTCCCAAGTACTTTACGTGAACAAAGTTTAAAACTATATTTTCATACTGATAGTTTCACTGGGAAAACTTTTACATTTCAAAGGATCAAACATGAAACAACCGGGTCTTGGTAGAAGACCAGTTTTGCTGGAAAACATAGGGTTTTCTAGGGATTATACTATTTTTCAAACATCGAAATCAGCCATTATACTACATTGTTGTGAACATTTTTATACAAGCAATGACACTAAATACTTATGAACTCACCAGCTTTATGCTGATACTCGCTTTCAAAATAACTTGTATTCTCAGGTCATCAGTAGACAGGTACAGATGAAGCTTTTGAGAAGATGGATCACATACAAGACTCATCTTTTATTTTGATTATACTTTTGGTGTCTTACAAACTGTACAGAACACACTTGTATTACAATTATTATATTAATGCAGTGGATGTTGTTGCTTGTCTTTACTATTATGCATTGTTATGATACTGTACATGACGTCCTCCACCCCAGAACGTTTCCGCCGTTCTCGGTTTTGGGGTGTGACATAACTAATATTTAAACGACCTTTGGACGGATAACCGATACCCTAAAGCCACATCCAAACAAGGAAAAGGAATTAAAGTGAGTTAGCCATCCAAAGTCCTTTAAACATTTCTTATATAACTATACATATATAGGCATGCATTTGACAATATAAAAGTATAAAAAGAAGTTTTGGTAAAACCTTTGGAAATTAATAAATAAGAATTTATGACTTGATGTCAGTTTATAAAACAGGATTTGAAAACCTTTAGCTGGATAAAACAGTCTAACATGCAGAAATCTATTTGCTAGACAGTTATTAATCACATGTGATTGATCTAATAACCTTCTAGTTCAACTTGTATCCCCCCCCCATAAAATCATTTAAAATCATTTAAAAGGTTGATTAAGAGGTATGAACTCACCTGAAGTGAGTAACTCGAAAGAAAGATTGATATAGGATCATCGGGTGTCGAATGAAGTTGTGAGCACAAACGGATCCTAGTTTAGCATGTAACAACACATATATGAATACACTTAGGGTATATAACCACTAATAGACACATGGACACACGTTAGGGACATGAAAACACTTAGAAATAAGTGTTGCAAACACCTATTGAAGTCCCTAAGTGAGTGTAGGGCATTAGATTTGAGTCTAAGGCCACCAAACTCAACCTTTGTGAGTGTGCGGCCAGGTGTGCAGCCAGGGTGTGCGGCCAGGCCGTGTGTGCGGTTGCACACAGGAGTGTGCGGTCGTACAGAGGGTGTGTGCGGCCATACACAGGAGTGTGCGACCGTACATTCCTCATTTGTGCCCGAAACGTCGATTTTGAGGCGTTCTTGTGCTAATATTAAGTCCTACTCGTGAATAAAGGCCAAACTCTTCACTTTGGAGAGCTTTAAGGGGGTGTGCGGCCACCTTATGAAGGTGTGCGGCCATACACCTTCAAAGGATGAAGATCACGAAGAACACTATGAGTTTTAGGCTTAGATTCAGGTGTCTTACCACTATAACAAGTTGAATGATGGAGTAATTCACTTTCTCGAGGCCTTTGGAGTGTTCTTGGGTGAAGATTCTAGAGACAGAAGGTTCCATCTTTGAAGGAGTGGGAGAAAGGGGTGTAAGGTTGGCTAAGTGTTCAATATATAGGGTCGAGTGTGAGGCTGGAGGGTGTGTGCGGCTGGGTGTGCGGCTGGCTGGCCGCACACGCAGGTGTGCGGCCGCACACACCTTCTTTGGTGTGTTTGGCCCGATTTTGTGATGCTACACACTTGCTAACCCTTCCCAAGACTCATATCCAGGTTATAGTAAGCCTAGAACACTCTTATAGACCCACAATATCGTTATAAGATAGCAAAATGAAGGCTAACTTTGATAAAAATGAAAAACATACAAGTTAGAAATTTCGGGTTGTCACATCATCCCCCCGTTAGAGGGAATTTCGTCCCGAAATTAGAGTTCAAGCACACACGCAGATGCAATTGAGCGAAGCAAAAGATGAGGATACTTTAGTCGCAACAGATCCTCTCGCTCCTAAGTGAATTTAGGTATTCGTTTGGCGATCCAGCGAACCTTCACTAACGGGATGCGGATTCGCTTGGGTCGTTTGACTCCTATAGGTTCCTACACGCAGTTGGGTTCTCATTGATTTCGATCTTGACGAGTGAGATTTCAAGAGTCACGTCGGTCAAGCACTTTTTCAAATCTAAGACGTGGATAGATTTGGGTGGAATTTATGGAATTCCAGAAGTAGCTGAGGTCTGATGGGGGTTGAACCAATTCTTATTGAGAATCTCGGATGGTCCTAAGCTCTTGGAAAGATAGAATGTTTCAGTATTTAGAACATAATGTACTTCCATGGTTAGATTACCACTTAGCGTGATCGCCATTCTGAAGTTCCAAAAGTTCTTTCGCACTGGGGGTGTATTCTCCGGTTTGGTTCTTAGAAGGCTCAGGTCGTCTTCGGATCCGTATTTCCTACTGATTGGCTTGCGGAGGTTTTCTGGATCATCAGATGTATTGGCTAAGTACAGGTCTCTATTGGCTATGTGGCATCTATCTTGACCTAGTGCAAAATGGACCTGCACTTCTGACTCTGGAGGTGTTTCTAACGGGGACTCTCAAAGTCAGTGAGATAGAGGGTTTTATCAGACGATGCTTAGAAAATTTAAATTTTCATCATCGTCCAATAGATGCTTTCACATTATGATTCCTAACTGGAAAGAATCATTCTCTTACTCGCTTCGTTGTTTCATGGTTAACAGTCTCCGGTCAGGGCTAACTTCGTCCCTAGGGATTTTTGAAATGGTTGGCTATTTCAGGAGGTGGTTCTACTATCTCTTTTAGAGATAGTATTCCTTGGAACACCTAGTAGTCCAACAAATCTTTAAGACATGCCCCATTCTCCAAAGGGTCGACTCCCTCCAGTTTGTAGGAAGCACGTGTTCTTGTATAACCCATCGACTAACACCTAGACTGGTGTCTAGTCTACAATATCTTTATGATCTGGGTTATAAGGCTTAACACAACATACCATTTTACTTTATTCAAGTACTCTTCGTTGCGGAGGTGTTCATGTGGTTCTTAGCATTCTAGTATTAACTTTGGAGAATGCAGCCTATCGTCTATAGGGCGACGGTGGCTTTTCTCGCATGAGGAGGCGGTGTGTCCTAGGCACCACTCGTCTGTAACTGGATGGACGAAGTGTCTGAGTAGTGCGAGTATTACTTGCAACTACTCTTCCGGTGTTTCTAGGTTTTCTCTATCTAGATTAAATCTAGAGAGTATAGGGTTCCGTCAGTCGGAACTTCTAATTTCCTCATCCACTCTTCTCAGAGTTTAACCTGTCACAGCTTCCAGGTTTCTGGGATCTCTGCTGAGATGCTTAATTCGTGGGGTTAAGCGTGAATGGATGGTCGTAGTCAATGTTTTGACTCTTACGACTTGAGTTGCTTTTCTAACTGAGGGTGTTGGCTACTATATTGGCTTAACCGGGATGACAACAAATTTCGAATTTGAGGTCATTTTAGTAGCTCAACCCGCAGTGGTTCTCTTGACTCCAGCTCCTTTTCTATGGGAGAAAGGATGAAGGGTCTTATTATAAGGTTTGTGGTAGACCTCATACTCGGCTCAACCACTATTACTCCGTGTATGCAAGTCGTATATAATTGAGATTTGACGGGATTTTCAGATGTGTGGCCCCACCCCAGACCCACAATCAAACGAGGAACAGGGAGTAGGGAGGAAGCACACATCTTAAATCTTATTGATCTAAATTATATACCACTCTAATGCATATACTTAATAGTAGTAAGTTAATCCCATGAGTTCTTTCTCTTGAATTACGAACCTGGTTGTGTGGTGGTAATGGTCTTTCGGGGGGATCTATTGAGTAGGCCTCGGGCGGTTACTGTCTTCCGGAATATCTGCAATGCCTTTCGCTTTAGGTTTTGATGACTAAAGAGGGGTTGGTTAACAGCGCACGGTACCCTTTTCATGGGTACTTCTGAAGGTTTGGATAAGAGAGACGACTGACAGTTCGCATTAGGTTTTCTTATTAGGTTCGAAAGAACCTTTATTTGACGCACAGGTTATGGTGAAGGTTCTCTTTACACATCACTAGGAATTCTCGCATGGTTGAACCAAGTCAAGACATGACTGACAGCAGTGTCGAAATAAATAACATCGACACAATATAGAATGAAGATCGTTAGGACCATGTGCTGAGCGGGGCACACAAGTTCTTAGTGTCTCGGATTTCGTCCATGGTATCGCTATCGCGGATACTTGGACCGATAGAATTGACGCAGAACTCTAGGGGTCCTTATGTGTTGGAATAATGTACTTTTCATGAATGGATTTCTCACGAGGCCTCTCTATAACTGCCTAGTATATACTAGTCATGTATAATTAAGATTAAAAGGACTGTTGACTGAGCAACTCCGCCCTAAATCCACAACCAAACAAGGAACAGGAGATAAGGCAGCATCACTCACTCGAGGTCTATCAATCTTAATTATAAATGGCCTTAACGTATATACTAAGCCATCATAGCATTACCTGATGGGTTTTCAAGTGTTACAACAGTGCTGCGACTTTCTCCTTAACGAGGGAGTAATTTCAATTAGAATTGACTATTTAATGTTTTCGGTTAACTACTCAGGATTGAGAGACGTACCAAAGTTCTACCGGGTTCTTTGATGCTTCTCCTAGGCATTAGGGTTAAACTCCTCCTGCGTCTTTGTCATTTCTTTCAGTTAGGCAGTCCCTCTTGAAGTGCCCAATTTCACCACATAAGTGGCATACTGGACTGGTCCCCACATTGGTGGTTGATGTAATGAACTCAACCGAGGTTCTACAGAAGCGAGCGGTATGCCCCTTCATGTTGCACCTAACGCAAAACAGTTCTCGACAGATACAATGATGATGGTAGTTACACTTGCTGCAGCGGGGAAGGTTTCCTAGGTATGGTCTTCTTGGAGTCGAGACAGAAGGGTTGATAGAGGCATTGACCCCTTCAGCTTGTTGCCCTTCGGAAGGTCCTTGAGTCGAGGTACTTCCCTCCCCGTTCTCAAACTTTCTTTTCAGTGGATTAGGTTGGAGTTCCTGTGTGGTTTTACACACCGGTGCTGGTTGCTGCGGTCCATTGCTTTGATCGGGATTCCCGATAGGGCTCCTGCTAACATTGGCGTTGTTAGCATTCAGGTGAGCCATGACAGCTGCTACGGCTGCTGAAACTGCAGCTCGGAACGTAGATTCATCGAATTGAAGGACCGGTGTCTTACTAACGGGTTGGTTACGTCTCTTCAGAGGCATGGTTTTTCCTACACGAAAGGAACACAAGCTGATGAGAGACGATGGTTAACCCTAGACATATCTTTCTTTACTATGATAGGCATAAATTTTCCCGCGCCTCGAATTATGGTTATCTAAGCGTCGACCTACATCCCTATGATGCAGTCTGGGTAACAGGGTAGGAGTAAGTGTATCGGAAAGCCATAAAATGGGTGTCGTTGCTACTAAGTTATCTTTACATTGGAGAGGTTCACTCTCCGGCCTTGAAAAGATTTGAGAGAAGTTCGGAACGAAGATCATAGAGGAAAAGGCTCATGAAAACTTATGGCTAAACACTCTCAATCGAGGTTTTGAGATCCGATCTATTCGTATTAATTGTGACGGGAAAGACAATTTGCCTAACACATTGTGTGAGCAGTGTAATCACTAACTCACTAAATTGTATTATTTTATGGATTTATTAGCGTGACGATAACGAGGAAAAGACACTTCTCGGGTTCCATGTATTGGCTCCCTCTGTCCACCTCTTATCCTTGACTGGAATAGGCGTTGGTTTTATTCGGGTATTTTCCTAGGGTTTTCTTCTCTTGCAGACATATTGAATTTCTGCTCCGCCTTACTTCTGATTCTGACTCTGACTCTGAGTGTCATCACCTCATAACGGATGACTGGAATCTCGGAAGTTCAGGCGAATTTCCCACCGATGTCCCTAAAAGGTATAGGCACATGGTGGTTTCAATAGTCTCGTCCCTGTTCATTTATTTCCTAATTGGAAATCTTCTCAATGAACTTCTTCCGGGTCTGTATCGACTCTTCTGCCGATTACTGAAAAGGATAGGATTTTTTAAAGGGGTTCATGCGAGAATGGAAATGTCTAAAGAATCCTAAGAGATTATTAAAACATTTCACTGGGTGATCCATATCGAGTCCTGCTGCAATTACATAGCGTACACAAATCATATATAACTTAGATTTGATAGGCCTTCGAATATGTGATACTACTCTATATCCACATCCAAACAAGTAAAAGGAAGTAGAGGGAAACCACACATTCTTAGCCTATGATATCCTTACTATATATAATCTTGGAAGTATACACTTTGTAATCATAGGTCTATCAATAAGGATCTTTTTAGTTCTCACGTAAGGTTATTTATGGTTCCTAAAATACCCCTATGGTATTTTAATTACATGCTTGATTCTTATCTTCTGAACACGCTTTTGGGTTTATTGTGAGTCTTTTAGTATCCTAAAATACTCCCATAGTATTTAAGTTTGGCTCTAGCATTCCTATTTGGTAAGTTTCAGATTTGTTGCAACACCACCATCACTCCCAAGCACACGTTAGTCGCATCTCGAATAAATATAGTTGATCAGGTTATATTTATTCCAGCTTACGATTACATAACTGCCCAGGTTTGACGGTAATGGTCAACATCTGAAGACTTTTATTCTTATTCCTCTTGTGATACTTTGTTCGGGTGTTTAGATTCTGGATGTTCTTATACTTTTGTAAAATACGGTTATATTTTAAAGTATAATTCTTGGTCAGAGTATTTTTATCCCAATGTATTTATAGGTCGTATATCTTTTATGATTTGATATACTGTGCTCACTATAAACAATGCTCTGATACCAATCTGTCACACCCCAAAACCGGAACGGCGGAAACGTTCTGGGGTAGAGGACGTCATGTCAAGTATCACAACATATGCAGTATAGTAATCAAAGTACAACAACCATTGCATTAATAGTAATAATTTTACATAGGTTACATTCAACAACAACATCAAAAGTAGATATAGGGAATAACATGTGCTGCAGCTTGGTACTAGGCTGACTTCGCAAAAGCTCCCGGAGTGTACCTGTCTATTGATGACCTGAGAATACAAGTTATTTTGAAAGCGAGTATCAGCATTTTTAAATGCTGGTGAGTTCATAAGTATTTAATGACATTAGTATAAATACGTGTTTTACTTCAAAATAATCTCACTCGATGATGGTGATTTGAGTTTACTGAGTATTAAAATCCTTTCCAGAAAATCCTATATTTTCTAATAAAAGTAGTCTTCTACCAAGACCCATTTGTTTTATGTTTAAACCAAGGAGTATCTCTACTAAAAGCAGTCTTCTACCAAGACCCAACTGTTTTATGTTTAAGAAACATTTTCCCTTAAAGGTACTATCATTTTCAAAATATAGTTTTTACTTTAAGGAATATGTGAGAAAATCACAAGTAAAAGTAATAGGGAAAATAATATTTTACTTCAGCAGTAACACTGCTGGCTAAAAGTAAATATAACATAGACTCGAGACGGGACGCCTCGAAAAGTCTAAAAGAATGAAGTACAGACTCCAAGTGATATTAAATGAACAATATGCCTCGGAGAGTCTAAAAGAGTGAATTACAGACTCCAGGAAGTATTAAATGAACAATACGCCTCGGAGAGTCTAAAAGAGTGAAATACAGACTCCAGGAAGTATTAAATGAACAATACGCCTCGGAGAGTCTAAAAAGAGTGAAATACAGACTCCAGGAAGTATTAAATGAACAATACGCCTCGGAGAGTCTAAAAAGCCTTTAATCCTAAGTGGGTTGGTTTAAACGTTTAAAATGTGGCCTAGTGTATAACTAGGAAGATATATATATATATATATATATATATATATATATATATATATATATATATATATATATATATATATATATATATATATATATATATATATATATATATATATATATATATATATATATATATATATATATATATATATATATATATATATATATATATATATATATATATATATATATATATAATGATACTTTTATATATAGAAAATACCATGATGACACTTATTACCTTAAAGCCATGAATTATAAGGTAAATGTAAAGATACTCGTAACCATACTGATTGACAATCGAATACTTGACGACCTGCTGGCGTCGGAATGAATGTGACATTTGTCACCCCTTGGCTTGGTCGGCTGGGACTGTAGCTAGCAGTCAGGATGTGGGAGTGTCTGTCCCGTATAGATCTATACACACAATATCCGCTCTCCCTCCAGGAGACTCTGGTTACCACTCGACAACGGTGAAATCCGCGTCATAAGGATGTATCTCGTGTTTTGATTTCTATAAACCTTTCCTTTTTCTAAAAAGTATATGTTTTAGAATATAGATATGACTAAGTTCTCCTTCACGAATGTTATGGTTGGTTTCTAAACTATACCTATTATAGTTTACTTGAGAGGTTATCTAGATGCTTTTGCTACCCAAAGGCGGTGAACTGACTGATGGAACTTTTATGACCACATATATATACATGATATATAACTAATATTTAAACAACCTTCGGACGGAACCGATACCCTAAAGCCACATCCAAACAAGGAAAAGGAATTAAAGCGAGTTAGCCTTCCTAAGTCCTTTAAACATTTCTTATATAACTATACATATATAGGCATGCATTTGACAATATAAAAGTATAAAAAGAAGTTTTGGTAAAACCTTTGGAAATTAATAAATAAGAATTTATGACTTGATGTCAGTTTATAAAACAGGATTTGAAAACCTTTAGCTGGATAAAACAGTTTAACATGCAGAAATCTATTTGCTAGACAGTTATTAATCATATGTGATTAATCTAATAACCTTCTAGTTCAACTTGTATTACCCCCCCATAAAAGCATTTAAAATCATTTAAAAGGTTGATTAAGGGGTATGAACTCACCTGAAGTGAGTAACTCGAAAGAAAGATTGATATAGGATCGTCGGGTGTCGAATGAAGTTGTGAGCACAAACTGATCCTAGTTTAGCATGTAACAACACATATATGAATACACTTAGGGTATATAACCACTAATAGACACATGGACACACTTTAGGGACATGAAAACACTTAGAAATAAGTGTTGCAAACACCTATTGAAGTCCCTAAGTGAGTGTAGGGCATTAAATTTGAGAGTAAGGCCACCAAACTCAACCTTTGTGAGTGTGCGGCCAGGGTGTGCGGCCAGGCCGTGTGTGCGGTTGCACACAGGAGTGTGTGGCCGTACAGAGGGTGTGTGCGGCCGTACACAGGAGTGTGTGACCGTACACTCCTCATTTGTGCCCGAAACGTCTATTTTGAGGTGTTCTTGTGTAACACCCAAATTTTTCAAACAAATTTTTCACATTTTAAAAACATACTTTCATTCACAATATTATAAAAATCTCAATGTATCACATAACACTCCATAAAACATATCCCAAGATCATATATATAAAAAGCTCCTCATGTGTGTACTGATCATGCCGGCACCTTCCCGCGATCCTCACTGGTACCTGTAACACATAACACAACACTGTAAGCATAAATGCTTAGTGAGTTCCCAAAAATACCACTTATAACACATATTAGCCACTCGAGGCTATAACTCTGTCGACCCTCCGGTCCTAACTCTGTGGAACCTCTGGTCCTAACTCTGTGGACCCTCTGGTCCTAACTCTATGAACCTTCCGGTTCTAACTCTGTAACTCTAGAAGACACACAGCATATATCACATAGAAATAATGCAGTGCAACACAGCACATACATAACATACAGGATACTCTATCACATAGCTCTATTACAACTCAAGGTAAAGTATAGTGAGAAGACTCACCTCGGGTGACTCGGTAAATCTCGAACTCTGAATTACTGCGCTAGCCTTCACCTAATCACATAAATAATTACTCCAATTAATAAAACTTCTAAAGGCTAGGTCAACCCCTCTCTATAAGTTCTCTAAGAAGGGCAAAAGACCAATCTGCCCCTCTAATGGCTCATAAGTCCAACCACTGACTAAACCCTAAAAGTCAACAAAAGTCAACGGTCAACATTGACCGGACTCGCCGAGTGCAATATAGTGACACGGCGAATACATGCCTGTACTCTTCGTCTCTGGTCCTCCCTCGAATCGCTGGTCAATCCAGTGCTCCATGGGTCGTCGCACGTCGCGAGTCGCGGGGCAACCCGACTCGACTCGTCGAGTCCCTTACGGACTCGGCGAGTTCCTCTATGAAAACCCTCAAAAGATCTCTTGAGGTCAGATCTGCTTCACCACACAGTAGATCCATCCTTTTAACACTCAAAAGTCACGTAAAGGTGCAACCTTTACGTGCATGCAACCCATAACAAGCCTCAAATGGAGAAATAACACTAGAAATGGCAACCTAGTCTCCAATCCTCTATGAATCAGCATAAAGCAGAGTGGGAAAGGTTCTCTGGACCTCTATGGGTCTAGATCTTATGTCATAATCCCAAAGTGGACCTCACACTCTCTAGATCTTCCATAAAATGAGGGTAAAAACCCTAAAAGCAAGAAATCCATCACTATAACACGAAATGGGAAAGGTTTATACCTCCAAAGATGATACCACAAGATGATTAGCTCAGATCCAGTCCCATTCACGTTCTAGATGTGTGCTCCTATCTTCCTTCAAGCCAAACCACATAAAAAGATGAAGAAATAGCCTCCTTTTGCTCTCAACTCTCTTACTGCTCTCTCTAGGGTTCCTCTGGGGTGTATTGGCCGCAAATGGAGGCCATAAAGGCCTTTAAATAGGGCTCAGGCCTCGAGGATTAGGGTTTCACTTAACAGCGCGGACTCGCCGAGTCCACGCATGGACTCGCCGAGTCCATTCATTTAATACAGTCAGCAAACGTCGTTCCTACTCGGCGAGTTTAAGCGTCTACTCGCGGAGTCCCTCTCTATTACTCAATAAGAATACATAAAATAAGATACCTTGGAATCCGGATGTTACAATTCTCCCCCACTAGAATCAGACTTCGCCCTCGAAGTCCTGCTCGACAAACAACTCCGGATGTTGCTCCCGCATCTGCAACTCCGGCTCCCAGGTAAGCTCGGACCCCTTTCGATGTTGCCACTGGACCTACACCAGTGACACCTCCTCGTTCCTCAGAACCTTGATCTTCCGATCCCAGATCGCGATTGGCCTATCCGTATAATTCAGGCTCGCATCCACCTGAATATCCTCCAGTGGTACCACCGCCGCCTCGTCGGCTATACACTTCCTCTACTGGGACACGTGGAAGGTATCATGAATCTGGCTCAACTCCGCAGGTAGCTCTAACCGATATGCTACCTTGCCTACCCTCGTGGTCACCCTGAATGGACCGATGTACCGGGGCCCCAGCTTGCCCCTCTTCCTGAATCGGATCACTCCTTTCCAAGGAGATACCTTCAGGAGTACAAAGTCCCCCACCTGGAACTCCAGCTCGGATCGTCGCCGATCCGCATAACTCTTCTGACGACTCTGAGCCGTCAGTAACCTCTGTCTAACCTGATGTATCTGCTCTGTCGTCTGAAGCACTATCTCAGTGCTACCCATCACACGCTGCCCTACCTCTCCCCAGAAAATGGGAGTCCGACACCTCCTTCCATACAACAACTCGAAGGGAGGCATACCAATGCTCGAATGATGGCTGTTGTTATAGGAAAACTCAGCCAATGGTAGGTATGTGTCCCAGCTCCCTCCGAAGTCCAATACGCATGCTCGAAGCATGTCCTCGAGCGTCTGAATTGTTCGTTCACTCTGTCCGTCCGTCTGTGGGTGGTATGCGGTACTGAAATGCAACCTTGTGCCCAACTCCTCGTGAAACTTTTTCCAAAACCTGGAAGTGAAACGTACATCTCGATCTGACACAATCGAGATCGGCACCCCCTGTCGCGATACCACCTCCCTCACATACAACTCTGCCAGCCTCTCAGCAGAAGAGCTCTCACTGATAGCAAGAAAATACGTGCTCTTCGTCAGCCAGTCAACGATCACACAAATTGCATTGACGCCCCTTGCGGTCCTCGGTAATTTGGTGATGAAATCCATGGACATCTGTTCCCACTTCCACTGGGGAACCTCAAGCGGCTGTCACTTGCCATGCGGACACTGGTGCTCGGCCTTAACCTTGCGACAGGTCAAGCACCTCTCGACAACCCACGCGACATCCCTCTTCATACAGGGCCACCAGTAATCTCTCTTCAGGTCCAAATACATCTTAGTGGCCCCGGGATGGACCGAGAATCTCGATCTGTGCGCCTCCTCCATCAAAACGGTACGTGCCACGCCTGTATACGGCACCCAAATCCGACCCTAAAAGGTCATAAGCCCACGGCTATCGGTAACGAACTTAGGTGCCTGCCCGATCACCTGCTCCCTCTTGCGGTTCTCCGGTCTCACGGCCTCTGCCTGGGCCTCCCGAATGGTGTCTAACATCGGAGTCATCACTGTCAATCTCAAGCAAACATCTCGTATCGGGGCACTCTCCGCCCTACGGCTCAGGGCATCAGCTACAACGTTAGCTTTGCCCGGGTGGTACAGGATCTCACAATCGTAATCCTTCACCACGTCCAACCATCTCCTCTGGCGCATGTTCAGGTTGGGATGATACATCAAATACTTCAGAATCTTGTGGTCCGTGTATATGTTACACCGAACCCCATACAGATAGTGACGCCAGATCTTGAGGGCAAACATCACTGCCCCCAACTCCAGATCGTGCGTAGGATACCTCGTCTCATGAGACTTCAGCTGCCTCGATGCGTATGCTATCACGTGCCCCCTCTGCATCAGCACCGCACCCATCCCTGATATCGATGCGTCACAATACACCACAAAATCCTCCATCCCCTCCGGAAGAGTTAACATTGGGGCTTCGCATAGTCTCCGGCGAAGTGTCTCGAATGAGGCCTGTTGCTCCGGGCCCCAACTGAAAGCCACGCCCTTCCGGGTCAACCTGGTGAGAGGCACGGCGATTTTGGAGAAATCTCTGATAAATCTCCGATAGTAGCCGGCCAATCCTAGAAAACTCCTGATCTCGGTGGGAGATCTCGGCACCTCCCAACTCATCACTGCCTCAATCTTGGCCGGATCGACCAATATCCCTTCCTGATTGACGAGATGCCCCAAGAACTGGACCTCTCGCAACTAGAAATCACACTTGGAGAATTTGGCGTACAACCTCTCCGATCTCAAAACCCCGAGAATCTCTCTCAGATGCTCCTCATGTTGTTCTCTAGATCTCGAATACACCAGTATATCGTCGATGAACACGATCATCGAACGATCCAACATCGGTCTACACACCCTGTTCATGAGATCCATGAACGCTGTCGGTGCATTGGTGAGCCCGAAAGGCATCACCACGAACTCGTAATGCCCATAACGAGTCCTGAACGTCGTCTTCTGGATGTCCTCATCACGCACTCTCATCTGGTGATATCCAGACCTCAGATCAATCTTGGAGAACCAAGACGCTCCCTGCAACTGATCGAACAAATCGTTGATCCTCGGTAATGGGTAACGGTTCTTGACCGTCAACTTGTTCAACTCCCGGTAATCAATGCACATCCGGTGTGAACCATCCTTCTTCTTGACAAAAAGGATCGGTGCTCCCCAAGGCGAGCTACTCGGTCTGATAAACCCCTTCCCCAACAACTCCTGAAGCTGTGAGGATAACTCCTGCATCTCTGGTGGCGCAAGGCGATATGGCGCCTTGGCGATAGGCGCCGCTCCCGGAATCAAATCGATGCGAAACTCCACCTGCCTCTCGGGAGGCACACCCGACAACTCCTCGGGAAAAACGTCCGGGAACTCACATACTATCGGCACGTCATCAACAGAACTCGGTCTCCCTGCTGCTACTCGTGTGTCCATCACATAGGCCACAAACCCACTACAGCCCTGCTGTAGACTCTGTCTCGCTCTAGCAGCCAAACAGAAGGATGACCCTGAACGGGTACCCTAGCCGTACACCATAAGAATTCCCCCACTGGGGTCTTGTATCGTCACCAACTGTCGCTCGCAGTCGATAACGGCCCCAAAACGACTCAACCAATCCATGCCCACTATGACACACACGTCCCCCATCGCAATCGGGACCAGATCAATCGGAAACTCAACACCGAAGATTTCAAGTACACATCCCCGAATCACATTTGTAGCATACACTGCTCGCTCGTCAGCTATGGAAACTCGTAGAGGTCGACTCAACGCCTCCCGCTGGATACTGATGTGCTGACTAAACGCTAGCGACACAAAAGACCGACTCGCACCCGAGTCAAATAACACCAAAGCAGGTACAAAACTCACAAGAAAAGTACATACGCATATCATATATAAGCATAACATCTCAAGTTCAACATAAATAAACGAAAGAATACATACCAGCCACGACATCGGGCGTTGCGTGGACCTCCTCCGCTGTCAACTGGAAGGCTCTCCCGCGAGCCTTCGGTGCCTCAGCCTTCGCTGGCCGACTCTCTATAGCTCGAACGTCAATAGGAGCAGATCCATGTGATGCTCCCTGGGCTGACCCTCGCAACTGCGGACACTCTGCCTTCCGGTGTCCGGTCTGGTTGCAGTGAAAACAGACTGCAAACCCCTTGGGGCAATCCTTGGCCATGTGCCCCTCCTTGCCACACTTGTAGCAAGACCCTGCTCTGCAAACCCTCTCATGACCCTTGCCGCACTTGGCACAAGTGCGGCCCTTCTGGTTCCCTGATCTCGAATTGGCGGGCTTGTCCCGCTTGGCTGCCGGCTGGGACTGTGCCGGTCGTCTATCCCTCCCTTGAGACTCCGCCTCCTCCCTAGCCTGAGTCTCGAGCTCAATCTCCCTCTTCCAAGCATTTGCCTGAAGCTCGGAAAATGTCCGGTACGACGAGTTCGCCACGAACTCACGGATGTCTCTCCTCAGAATACTCAAATACCGACTCATGCGTGCCTACTCGGAAGACACGTGCTCAGGGCAGAACATCGCCCTCTCATGGAACATCCTGGTGATTACTGTAACAGACTCTGTACCCTGCTTGAGGGGCAAGAACTCCTGGGCCAAACATTCCCTTTCCACCAAGGGAACGTACTCATCACGAAACATAGCGGTGAATCTCTCCCAGGTCACCGCGGAAAACTCTGCAGGTGTGTAGTGCGCTGTCAAAAAACTTCCACCGGTCCTTCACCCCCAAGCGAAGCTGGTTCAGCGTGAACCGAACTCTCAGATGCTCCGGACAAGAACACGTATAGAAGCATCCCTCAATGTCAAAAATCCATCTCATCGCAGCGATCGGGTCCTGCGTCCCATCAAACTCTGGTGGCTTCATGTTGCTGAACTCTCGGTATAGCAACGAGTCACCCCCCTGCGGCCTGGCAGCAGCAACGGCTGTGGTGGCCGCAGCAACAGCAGCATCAGTAAGAGCGGCGTACCGCTCATCAAAAGTCTCGATCAACGTGGTCTTGATAGACTCGAACATCTCTGGTATCTCAACCCCAATGGCCGCAGCCACCTCCTCATGAATCAACCTACGGATCTCCTCATCACTGGTACCACTGGTACCACTGCCTCCTGGGTGATGGTGCGTCCCAACCATGATGTCTCTAAAATACAACATGAAAGAATTCAGAGACTCGCTCGAGTATACTCGCACTCGATAACTCAACCCTACTTGTTCCCTGGTACCCAAAGGATTCTTACTTAGAGTGCGCACTGCTCCGGTGTCTTCAGTAGTACGGGCCCTATACTACCGTCCACACCGCATCAGTATTCACCCTAAGTCCTCCTCCTTGGATCCTCGATCGCAAGTACTCTATATCTCATTGGCATAGGCTACCCTCCGGTAGACCTCTCATCATCCCCTCACTGCTACCTACTCGCTCTCAAGCATCACATAGCAGTAGAAATCTCCCTAGGCTAAGGCATCACAAATCAGGACACTCTAGTCCTAATATGAGTACTTAACCTACTCTAGCATGCATAGCATATCACATAATATCTCATAACACATAATGTAAGGGTATTTTGGGAAATCACCGTTCAGGTGCTGGCTGATCGTACACACTGCTCTGCTCTGCTCTTTTCAAATATTTTTACTCTTTTTAGAAAAAAATTTGTTCTATTTCGAAAAAATTTCCTCAAATCCTCAGTTTTAGTTCAAATGCGCTCGACGGTGCATCCGCATCCCTCAAACCAAGGCTCTGATACCAACTTGTAACACCCAAATTTTCAAACAAATTTTTCACATTTTAAAAACATACTTTCATTCACAATATTATAAAAATCTCAATGTATCACATAACACTCCATAAAACATATCCCAAGATCATATATATATATATATATATATATATATATATATATATATATATATAAAGCTCCTCATGTGTGTACTGATCATGCTGGCGCCTTCCCGCGATCCTCACTGGTACCTGAAACACATAACACAACACTGTAAGCATAAATGCTTAGTGAGTTCCCCAAAATACCACATATAAGACATATTAGCCACTCGAGGCTATAACTATGTGGACCCTCCGGTCCTAACTCTGTGGACCCTCTGGTCCTAACTCTGTGAACCTTCCGGTTCTAACTCTGTAACTCTAGAAGACGCACATCATATATCACATAGAAATAATGCAGTGCAACATATCACATACATAACATACAAGATACTCTATCACATAGTTCTATTACCACTCAAGGTAAAGTATAGTGAGAAGACTCACCTCGGGTGACTCGGTAAATCTCGAACTCTGAATTACTGCGCTAGCCTTCGCCTAATCACATAAATAATTACTCCAATTAATACAACTTCTAAAGGCTAGGTCAACCCCTCTCTATAAGTTCTCTAACAAGGGCAAAAGACCAATCTGCCCCTCTAATGGCTCATAAGTCCAACCACTGACTAAACCCTAAAAGTCAACAAAAGTCAACGGTCAACATTGACCGAACTCACCGAGTGCAATATAGTGACTCGGCGAGTACATGCTTGTACTCTTCGTCCCTGGTCCTCCCTTGACTCGCTGGTCAACCCGGTGCTCCATGGGTCGTCGCAGGTCGCGAGTCGCGGGGCAACCCGACTCGACTCGTCGAGTCCCTTATGGACTCGGCGAGTTCCTCCCATGAAAACCCTCAAAAGATCTCTTGAGGTCAGATCTGCTTCACCAAATAGTAGATCCATCCTTTTAACACTCAAAAGTCACGTAAAGGTGCAACCTTTATGTGCATGCAACCCATAACAAGCCTCAAATGGAGAAATAACACTAGAAATGGCAACCTAGTCTCCAATCCTCCATGAATCAGCATAAAGCAGAGTGGGAAAGGTTCTCTGGACCTCTATGGGTCTAGATCTGATGTCATAATCCCAAAGTGGACCTCATACTCTCTAGATCTTCCATAAAATGAGGGTAAAAACCCTAAAAGCAAGAAATCCATCACTATAACATGAAATGGGAAAGGTTTATACCTCCAAAGATGATACCACAAGATGATTAGCTCAGATCCAGTCTCCTTCACGTTCTAGATATGTGCTCCTATCTTCCTTCAAGCCAAACCACACAAAATGATGAAGAAATAGCCTCCTTTTGCTCTCAACTCTCTTACTGCTCTCTCTAGGGTTCCTCTGGGGTGTATTGGCTGCAAATGGAGGCCATAAAGGCCTTTAAATAGGGCTCAGGCCCTGAGGATTAGGGTTTCACTTAACAGAGCGGACTCGCCGAGTCCATGCATGGACTCGCCGAGTGCATTCATTTAATACAGTCAGCAAACGTCGTTCCTACTCGGCGAGTTTAAGCGTCTACTCGCGGAGTCCCTCTCTAATACTCAATAAAAATACATAAAATAAGATACCTGGGAATCCGGATGTTACATCTTGTGCTAATACTAAGTCCTACTCGTGAATGAAGGCCAAACTCTTCACTTTGGAGAGCTTTAAGGGGGTGTGCGGCCACTTTATGAAGGTGTGCGGCCGTACACCTTAAATGGATGAAGAACACGAAGAACACTATGAGTTTTAGGCTTAGATTCAGGTGTCTTACCACTATAACAAGTTGAATGATGGAGTAATTCACTTTCTCGAGGCCTTTGGAGTGTTCTTGGGTGAAGATTCTAGAGAGAGAAGGTTCCAGATTTGAAGGAGTGGGAGAAAGGGGTGTAAGGTTGGCTAAGTGTTCAATATATAGGGTCGAGTGTGAGGTTGGAGGGTGTGTGCGGCTGGGTGTGCGGCTGGCTGGCCGCACACGCGGGTGTGAGGCCGCACACGCCTTCTTTGGTGTGTTTGGCCCGAGTTTGTGATGCTACACACTTGCTAACCCTTCCCCAGACTCATATCCAGGTTATACTAAGCCTAGAACACTCGTATAGACCCACAATTTCGTTATAAGTTAGCAAAATGAAGGCTAACTTTGATAAAAATGAAAAACGTACAAGTTAGAAATTTCGGGTTGTCACAACCTAGGACCGTGAACTCCAATGGTCATACCATTTTGACCGTAAACTCACTAGGTCATGTCATTTGGACCGTAAACTCTATAGGGTGGCCATATACCCTAGTTATGCAATCATATGTGATTGTATTCCTTCAATCTAAGAGTTTCCTAGTCTATTAGGGTGTTATCCCTTATAATTAGTTGTTTATACACTAATAAAATACAGATACATGTCATTATATGTTTATTAGGATCTTTGTGTGCTCAAGGTTTCACCTGACACTCTACATCCTATTTCCAAACACACTTCCATATCACTCACTACAGGTGAGTTCATACCCCCGTATTTTCATAGTTTTTACTGTTTTAAGGGGGGGGGGGGAATACAAGTCTAACACAAAGATTTTGTGTTATAACAAATGATTTCAAATGGATTACAGTTATCAAAACAAATGGTTTCAAACATCTTATCAAAATGAATTTCAGTATCATCAAATGAAGTGGTTTTAAGTGATTGTTTCAAAAAGACGTCAAGTCACCAAAATGGATTTCAAAACATGAAACTTCTTTTAAATATTTTATAAACTTATATTTTTCCCCAAAAATCATACTAGTATACATATATTTATATAAATAAGATTTAAAAGATTTAGGACTGATAACCCACGTTGGTTCCTTTTCCTTGTTTGGATGTGGGATTACAAGTATTAGTTATTTGTCTGAGTGTCATTTAAATTTTACTTATATATATTGTATATGTATACAAGTATAAAAGTTTATTCATTTAGTTTCAATTACCCTTTTGTAACAAGTTGAGCAAGGGGTTGTATTCATTAATACTAAGTATCAATACAGAAAGTACATATAAATTATAATAGGTATAATTTATGATTCACAGAACAATAATTCATGATTCAAGCATACTAGAGTACATTGTTTTACAAGAACAAAGATTGATTCAAAACTATTCAAGGATATACATTCTTTTAGATACACATTAAGAGTACTAATTCAAGAGCATACTATCAATCATTTACTTCAGAATAATTGGGTTTTCATAACTAATATACATGTAACGTTTATATGCTTTTATGAGACAAGTAGTACAGTTTGTTTAATTTATTTTAAACAATATAGTAAAGTCCTGATACTATAACCAGAGTCTCCAGCAGGGGATCGAAACAATGGGTGTATAGATTTATACTAGGATTGACAATCCCGCACTCGGACTGCTAGCTACAGTCAGGCATACACGCCTGTGAGTGACAATTGTTATCATCAACTTCCAGCGCATTCATAGCGTTGGATCAGGCCATCTAGTTAGTATGGTTATAATAACTCATTTAAAAGATATTAACAATACATTAGTGTATAATTAACTAAACTTAAGTACATTTTCAAAGTACAGGTTTACAAGATACAAGTTTACATAAAGATTACAGATACAGATAATTGGTTTACAAATAGAACAGTTTTATACAAATACAACTACTTTTCATATACAACATAAAATATAGGATTTTCTGGAAACAGTTTACATATTCAAGAAACAGAAGATATTCTTACATACATAAAAACTTATGTACTCACTCAACTTTATGTTGATACTCTGTTTTCAAATTACTTGTATTCTCAGGGAACCAGTAGACAGGTACACCCCGAGCTTTTGAGAAGATGGAGCTATTTATGTCTTGTCTTCTTCTTTTGTACAACTTTATAGTTTCAGTATACAATGTGAAACACATGTAAATATTTATACTTTTTAATACAATGGTTGTTTGTACTTTGATTACTATATTACATGTGTTGTGATACTACAAATGAAGTCCTGCACCCCCGGACGTTTCTGCCGTCTGGTTTGGGGGTGTGACATCATTAAGCCATGGAAGAGTTTTTGGACTTTCGATTACTTTTGGACCAAGGGTTTTAGTTTTTACCCTCATATATGCATGCAAATGGAAAAAGTCGGAGACTTTGTCCATTAAGAAGTGCCTTTTTACCTGGATCTAAAGTTTGGTGCTTTGGCTTAATGAAATAAAAACTTACTGGTGAAATGCAGATTTAGCTCTGATACGTTGGGCGTATCTGGAGCTACGTTGCACGTACCAGGTTTTGAACCCGTAACTTGAGAGGCACCCTCTACGTTGGGCGTAAAGGGGAGTACGTAGGGCGTACTCAACCTAATGGGGATCTTTGACTTTTTGACCAAGATTTTTGACATAAGGATATTTTGGGTATTTTGAGCGGTAGTTTGAGATTAGGTCACTGCATGTTGTATAGGTGACATGTAGAGTCAACAGTTGGAGTTGTGATTTTTTTCATCAACATTTCAGACTGTGAGGTCAATTTTTCCTCACTATGCTTGTAGGTCGAAGGCACCAACTCCGACCCATTGGATTATGTATCATCTTATATTAGATTAATGGTGTGCTTGTTATACAATAGACTGATAAATCTGTATGATTAATTGTGTTCACTGAGTATGTGTTAGATTGGTACACCAGTCTGATTATTTGTACTTGTTTCTTATTAATTGTTATTGTATATGTTGACATGTTATGGTTTGTTGGGTTGAGGTGGTACTGCTTTGTGTTGAAGGCCAAGATACCCGTGGCGGTTCGGATGGGCGAAAGGCCCAAGGGGCAGACCAGTCAGGCTGAAGGCCCAGAGGGTGGTCCAGATAGGTTGTAGGCCCTACATGGTGGTCCAGTCAGGTTGAATGCTCATATTTGCATGCTTTTATCTATCTGGTTATGTGTGGTACTTTGGGGAAAATCAATAAGCTTTGTCTTATGATTTAAGTGTTATGCTTCAGGTACTTCTGATGATTAGGACAAGGCGAATGTTTGATCGTACACAACCTTCAGTGACATGCTTTAGAGATTTTATGATACTCTGATTTTGGGATATTTGTATTTGACATTTGGTTTTGAGTTGGGTTTTGAATGGAAACAATGATTTTACCATAATTAAAAAATGAAAAATTTTATCGTGATTTTAGGATATTACAAATATAGCTTTTATATTTCTTTTGTAAATGTAGTGTCTTAATTTCCTTCAAACAGAAACTGAATATTGTTAACTCGAGCATGCCATTGATCATTATCTATGGCCTACCGAAAGTTCTGCACATTCATATTAAGTCATTAGGCCAGATTAAGTGTTTAAGCCCATTATGTCAAAAAGAAACAATACCTAAACACCAATTATGGGGAGAACAACTGAATAACATGTATCAACAAAAGTCGTAAACCATGCATGCATTACTTCATCACATATCAATAAATAAGTTATGGAATTAAAGGCACAATAACTCATAATAAAAGCATATATATATATATATATATATATATATATATATATATATATATATATATAGACTCTTATTATTGCAAGATGATATAGTTAATAAAATATTAAAATTCAACCTCCAAGTGATATTCTAGTGATTCCTATCTTGGAATGGTCTATATCATCTCTTTCAGTTAGATAATCTGTCAAATTTAAAAGGTCCTACACCTAAAACATAAAAATTTTAACAATATATAATGAGTGTGATTTGAAAAATTCAAGAGTGAAGAAGTATAACCGTGTCCTATATAAATGATATTGTATTACCACTTTTCCATGATGAAACAAGAGCCTAGATCCAGAATATATGAAATTGAAATTTTATTTATGGTTTGAGATTATGAAAGATAATTAGTATATTCCGCATTGTACTCTCAAAAATCTACTCAAATATATGAATCACGGTGCAAAATTTGGATAGATTTTTTTCATAGTAGGATGCTATAACAAACCAATATCTGAAATTATGTTGCTATTTATTATTTTATTGCATTTAGTTGTATTCTTTTTCGTATAAAGAAAATAAAAATAAAGAAAAGGTTTCAATGCTCACATGTTCATAGGCAGTGTGGTTTTTGGCACGTTCTCAATGGTAATGAGAATCAATGGCAATTGAAATACATTGACGTGAAGCATAACCCTGAATTGAAAGGAAGAACTCATTAGATCAAAGTCTTTTGTCAAATGAAGAAATAACCAATCTACCCTTGTAATTTTATACCTCAAGTAAAGGGCGTATCTACTCTTTTCTTGCATATGTGCTATGTAGAAAAACAACAGCTAGTCTTTTAGAATGTGTGCTTTCTTTCATGCTCAAAATGAGCACAAGAAATCACCCTTTCTCTATTTCCTAATTCGAATAAAACAATAAGTTTGTAATATTAAAATCAGGAATAAAAAAACCACATGTTAGTTTCTTCATATAGATGCTCATAGGAAATCATTGAATAGAGAAAAGATTATATATGTGTTTCTTTTTTACTTAATGTAAAAAAGAATGAATTAACAGAGAATGTCAAGGAAAAAAAGGCTCCTCCGATATGGGTGTTTGTTTTTAACTTAATGCAGAAAGAATGACTTTATAGAAAAGGTCTAGTTTAATTACTAACTTTTTACAAATTTGCTCTCGTTTATTTTTTCATTCAATCCTTCCATACTCCCATTGTTCCATATATGTAGTTATTTTCTCAGATATGTTTTAAACATCATATATTCATATTAAACTTTATTCGGTTAGAATTCAATAGGAAAAAAGAAAAAGAAACGGAGTGTTAGTTACCTCAATGATTATGTACAAGTTTTCTTCATTAAGCAGTTACTTGAAGTTACGAATGTGTACTTTCAGGAAGGATTTCATTACCTGATAGTGTTCAAATAAGATAACTTCTAACAAGATTAACAGAAAGGCAATGTATATGTCAAATAATGTCCACCTCATAGTCAATAGGTATTCCTTATTATAAGGGATCCACCAAGCGTTTTGCAGGTAGTGTCTGAAATGGAACTAAATTTAATATATATATATATATATATATATATATATATATATATATATATATATATATATATATATATATATATATATATACACACACACACACACATATGCATATAGATGTAGGTTCATGTGTTTCCTACATCTAGTGTATGCTAGAATGGACCAATAAGAATTTAGTAAAAAATAAATTATTATTTAATCAAATAAAGATAGATATTAAATGATATCTTTAATTGTATGGATATAAAATGATATCCATAATAATAATTCTTTTTTATGGAAACTAATTAAATTCATCATTAATGTTAGCATTAATATTCTTTCAGAATGAAATCGCGTCTAGCTTTTTATGTATGGTTCGTATTTTGTTTCAGGACCCACTCACTCAAAATATAATAAAGTTGCATGGAACATGGAGAATGAGAGTTTATTCTTGCAGAATAAGAGTCAACTTTGTTGTATTTTAAGTGACCGGATCCCGAAACAAAACACAAATCCAAACATGAAAAACCTAGATGAGAATTCATTCTGACATAATATTATTGTTAACATTAATGGCGAATTTAATTAGTTTTCATAATAAAATAATTATAATTATGGATATATATATATATATATATATATATATATATATATATATATATATATATATATATATATATATATATCTATATATATATAATATAAATAAAATTATGGAAATTATTTAATATCTATATTTATTTAATTAAATAAATATTTAACTTTTACTAAGTTCTTATTCGTCCATTCTAACACATAATAGACGTAAGGAACACACACACACACATATATATATATATATATATATATATATATATATATATATATATATATATATATATATATATATATATATATATATATATACTAGTAGGAAACTCGCACGATGCAGCGGCGACGAACAATTTTGTGACAGCGCTTAGATTTCCTTCTGATGAATAGATTCCTAACATCAAATAGTTGCTTTTCACCAAATAAATCTACCCAATTCACACGACATAGATAATTTATTTTAATTGTAAATAAGTTTTTAATGGTAAATGGAAAATGTATTAGTTAGAGAAAATACCAAATTAAATCAAAAATATTAATATTGTTCAAAACTAAGAATTTTTTAGTGTTTTAAGAAAGATTGTGGCTTTTTAAAATGTAATGTTTATATAACTTTTATTGGTAAAAAAAAAATTATATTATTGAGTATGGTTACGTTTTTAGATTCGTTGCGGTCACAAACATATAAAAGCTTATTGTTTTTAATGTAGAATTCATAAATATAAAATGACTTCCTAATATTAAATTAAAATGTAACCAAAAACTTTATTATATAAATAATAATAAACAACAACATATGAATTTCATTATAGTCCAATTATATCATTTAATAGTGATATTTCCAATTTCATTAAAATCAACGAAATTATTATAAAATAATACATATATTAATGATAAAAGAAATTTTAATTGATCAAATGATAAGAATTTTAAATAAAGATATTAGAAAGACAAAAGTATCATCTAATATTTAATAAAGTTTAACGGTTTAAATATAAATTTTTAGAAACCTAGGAGTTAATTGTATAGTAATATCGATTTATACATATTTTTATATTCTCTTACCTAATCTATTCTTTTAAATACTAAAAATAGGGTCTCTTCGTTTCTCTAATGATCTCGATGCTCTGATGAAGAGTATTTTAAAACCCATAAGTTGTGCGTCTCATATTTCAATTATATGTAATATTAAAAATAAATAACTATCCTCCAAGTCATAAGTTTTCATATCCTAAAAATACTAAGATTGATCTTAAATCCAACTTCTGGTTATTATATATAAACATAGATGTTTTCACTTTTATTTTTCATTATTATTAACAGTATATTGAAAATTTTAATCCATCACAAAATAAAATTTGAGTTATAAATTGGATCTTTTGCGAAAATCACAATATTTGGTTTAGTTTTTGAAAGCTTCCATAATAACTAAGTTTCTATTTAAAGATTTTGTCTTGAAATACAATATCAAAAAATATATATTGCAGCAAGCATACGGTTTAAATAAAACACATAAATCAGAAAGCAATGAATAACACAATTAACGATTTTGAACAATAGCAAATTCCAACCAAAACAATACTTTATTACTTTCTTTTTATTCACATTGTAAAAAATCAAAAAGATACATATGCACACCTATTTTGGCAACAATGGTACATATTTTTCGATTAGACATCGTACACAACTTATCAATCTATATTTATACAACTGCAAATCTAAAGATACAAATACTTATCGTGCATACAAAGTAATAAAGATACGGACACATACATAAACACATGTACAACTTAAACTTTTTCTACCTATGCCACATCTTCTTTATTATAATTGGTCCATGTCAATTAAATGGACATTTAATGTATTAAAAATGGATATTTCTTGTTGTTCAGATAATCTTACACTATGTGTAAAATTTCTTGGACTTGGGGATAGATATAGAGAAAAAGCGGGAGAAACTTATAAAATGGTTCAATCGTTTAAGCAACAAACAGAAAATAATTATCAAAACTTTGAAGAGTTCCTCAAGCAATATTACGATAAAATATTGAGTTTTGGTTTGCAAATTAAATCTGAAAAGTTAAAAAATATAGAACACTTGGATTGTTAAAATTTACAGAAAAACTTGGTACATTTCAACATCCATAAGCTCTTTTGTCCCATTTTCATACTTTCAAAGAAATGGTTTCCTGCCCATTTTCAACCCTATTTGTTCCACTACAAAGAAATGATACTGCAAATCCACCTAGTTTCAGTTAATGTTGATTGTGTGTGAGCCTATTTGACATAAAATAAGCCCAAAACATTGAAGTAAAAGAACATGTTATAATTTGACATCCCATTTATGCAGTAGAGAGAGTAAGAGGATAGATCAGATCTAAAATCAAGTAATTTAAGAGGATGGTGAAAAAACTGAAGTACAAGGTTCATTAGATACAAAAATTCAAGTTGAAAAGACAAATTCTTTAATAGAGTATAAAAAAATATGCTGAAAAAAGATAAAAAGAAACAATGTTTCTTCGGCAGAGTTTATGAAACACTTTTTTTAAGATCTAGTCACTCAATATCAACTGGTTGTTGAATGTATCTTTAATAGTGAGCTTCTTGGCTTTGATTCAACGAATCATTCCTAGCCCAATAAAAATTTTCTATTCCTATGAAACCATCAAAAACAGATGTCTATTAAACATGGTCCTCTGGAGGTATGTTTGTAGCCATTATGTGGTGGTAGTCGAACATCAATATATAATGGAATTGTTAAGAAGCTAATAATTTTCTTGCTTCCAAAAATTAAACTTTTTAATAGAAAGAAAACCATATAACAATACCTAAATAAAATAAAAGAGAAAATATATATATAGGTTCAAAAAAATTTAAATGCTTGGATGAAATCATATAGGCTAAACAAAGCAAAATGAAATGCAAAAACAGTGATTTAAGCTGTTATTTTTCACTTCCAACGGAATACAAAATTCACTAAACCAGAAACATCAAGCATCATATTTATCAAGAAACGAAGAAAGTAAATTCAACAAAAACTTATGTGTCACACCCCGAAACCGGAATGGCGGAATCGTTTCGGGGTGGAGGACGTCATGTTTAGCATCACAACCAATGAATAATAGGAATCATAGCAACACAACCAATACAGTGGATACATATATAAGTAAAATGTTTACACCAGTTTGAAACTTGTTTTAAATACATCAAAACTATGTAAAATATAAAAACATGACTCTTATTGCTCCGGCTCCTCTAAATTCAAGAAGTACCTGTCTACTGATTTCCTGAGAATACAAGCAGTTTGAAAGAATATCAACATAAAGCTGGTGAGTTCATAAGCATTTAGTTTTTGGTGGAAAAATGTTCTTTGATCCTTTTGAAATGTGTTCCTCAAGAAAATCCTATATTTTCTTATGAAAAGCGTGTTTGAAAGCCCATTCCTTCCATGACTTCCAGATTCATACAAGATATGTACAATCCAAGGTATCGTGGAATGAATATGAATATTCGTTGGTTACTTGTTAAACAATGCATTTATGAAAAGCCGAGTTATCCCGGGAAAATCCTATATTTTCCCTAAAACTTGATGGTTGGTTATCCGTTCTAAACTGAGGTGTACAAGTATCTAACATACTTATATCGATAAACGTAGTTTTCTTTTAAAAACCCTGGTTACTCTTAGTAAGGTATATTAGCCCTATTACATAAATAAAACTAATAAAAGAAAACATGATGAACTAAATCCTGAAGGTGCTGTTAATACCCTCCACAAATCAAATCGGTTATTACTTTGAGGTTAGTTCACTTGATTCATTATTACAAAAGTAAATCTTTGTTATCTACATTGAGAGTTTTATGACCATAACTGCCTGGATATGGCCCGCAACGGGGCCGGTATCCTTTATGACTTTGTCACCCGTAGACCTGCCGGTCCAACTGTAGCTAGCAACAAGGTGCGGGATTGTCAGTCCCGTATAGATCTATACACAACAGTCACGCTATCCCTACATGAGATTATGGTCACAAGTGCTAGTCCTACACTCTGATTCTGTGGGAGTGTTACCAAGGATATGTCTCCAACTTAGACTGACAAATTTACAAGTAATAATATAGAAAATCCTTTTGTGATTAACATGAATCCTTTATAAAACGATACATTTTACTACATGATTCATAAGTTCATTGCTCTAGTTTTGAAAACTGTTTCTACGAGTTGATTTCTTAAACGTTTGGAAAAAAGCTGTTTTCCATGTTAAAAGCATACTGAAAATATAATTATCTTAAACAAAATAATATATTTTGAGCACAAGTTTCCTTGTACTTTTGCTTGTATTCCCCCTTGAAAACATTAAAAACTCGGAAAAGCGTAGGGGTATGAACTCACCTCGGTTAAGTGGTTTGATTGAAGGATGGATACGGAAAGTTGGATGTTCAAGTGAAGCCTTGAACACGATTTGATCCTAATTAACACGTAGTGACACATAAAGGAGTCAAATGAAGGTATTTCACCACTAGATGTGATGGAGAACCACTCTAGGGACTCGGAACTACTTGCACTAAGTGTTAGGACCTTAAAGGATTTCATGAGGGAGGTGTATGGCCACCTTAAAGGTGTGTGCGGCCATGGGTGTGCGGCCCAAAGGGTGTGCGGCCGTACACTCATGATGGAAGGTGTCTTTGAGGTGTTTTCAAGGTCCATACTTGCATACATGAAGTGTTCTAGGTACATACTTAGTTGTAGTACAAGTTTAGGGTCTTAGAAATGGGTTTGTTGTCCTAGGGTGTGTGTGTGGTCGCACACATGAGTGTGCTGCCTAACAAGGGAGTGTGCTACCTCACACATGAGTGTGCTGCCGCACAAGGGTGTGTACGGCCGTAGACAGGCGTGTGCGGTCGTACACCCCACATGTTTGTGTCCAAAATGCCAATTCTAAGGTGCAGCAAGGCTATGGTCATGCCTAACTCGAAGACGGAAGTCCAACTCTCACTTTCGAGGGTCTTTTAGGAGTGTGAGATACCTTATGTGGGTGTGCGGCCGCACTCCTTCAAAGAGATGAAGAACATGACAGGACTCAATGATTCAAGGCTTAGATCAAGTGGTTCTTCAAGCACAACAAGCTAAGGGATGGATTACTCGCGTTTTTGAAGCTTTGGAGGGTTTGTGGTTGAAGAAGCTTAAGAGAAATGGTGTTGTGTGCTACCAAGGTGTTAAAGGAATGAAAGGAAAGGGGTCTACCCTTTATATAAGGGTGGGTGTGCTGCCTAGAAGTGAGTGTGCGGCTAAAAGGTGAGTGTGCGGCCGCACACCCATGTGTACGACCGTACACTCCCCCTAAGGGTGTGTGTGGCCCGGTTCTGTCACCCTATGGCTTGCTGACTCATTCCTAACCTCAACCTTGGCTATACTCAAGCTTAGAACGCTTGAATGGACCCTTAAATAGTACAAGAAGTCAACAGAACAAGTTTAACATTGATTGAATTGACTAAGTGTACAAGATAAAAGTTCCGGGTTGTCACATCATCCCCCCGTTAGAGGGAATTTCGTCCCGAAATTCAAGAATGGGATACAAATCATGGGCTAGGAAAGAGATGAGGGTACTTATGCTTCATTGAATCCTCGCGCTCCCAAGTGAATTCAGGTCCCCTCTTGGCGTTCCAGCGAACCTTCACTATCGGGGTGCGGATCTGCTTCGTGCGTTTGACATCTCGGTCCATGATTTCGACAGGTTTTTCCACGAAACGTAGACTTTCGTCTAGCTCGATCTCGTCGAGGGGAATTACAAGTGTCTCATCGGACAGGCACTTCTTTAGGTTCGGCACGTGGAAGACAGGATGGACGTTGTTGAGTTCTCGTGGTAACTGGAGTTTGTATGCTACGGGACCGATCCTAGCAAGGATCTCGAATGGCCCAATGTACCTTGGGTTTAGCTTTCCACATTTTCCGAAACGTATCATGCCTTTCCATGGTGAGACCTTCAAAAGGACACGGTCACCAACCTGGAATTCCAAGGGTTTTCGTCTCTTATCAGCGTAGCTCTTTTGTCTATCTCGTGAGGCTTTCAGTTGTTCTCAGATTTGTACGATCTTTTCAGTCATCTCTTGGATGATCTTAGGACCAGTGAGAGTGTTGTCAGGGACTTGACCCTTGGCTAGCTGCGTGTCAGCCACTTCACCCCAACACAGAGGGGATCTGCACTTACGGCCATAGAGGGCTTCAAATGGCGCAGCCTTGATGCTGGTATGGTAGCTGTTGTTGTAGGAAAAATTTACCAAGGGAAGATGAGTGTCCCACGACGTTCCGAAGTCGATGACACCGGCCCTCAACATATCCTCCAATGTCTGGATCGTTCTCTCACTCTGTCCATCTGTCTGCGGATGATAAGTCGTGCTCATACCCAACATAGTTCCAAGAGCCTTCTGCAGCGATTGCCAAAATCTCGAGGTGAACCTGCTATCTCGGTCGGAGATAATGGATACAGGTACTCCATGAAGGTGAACTATTTCTCGAATGTAGATCCGCGTGAGTCTCTCCATCTTGATGTTTTCTTTGATTGGCAGGAAGTGGGCGGATTTAGTCAACCGATCGACAATTACCCAGATGGCATCGTGCCCACTCGGAGATCTGGGTAATTTGGTGATAAAATCCATGGTGATCATTTCCCACTTCCACTCAGGTATTTCCGGTTGCTGAAGCAAACCTGAGGGCTTTTCATATTCTACTTTTACCTTGGCACAAGTCAGGCACTTGCCCACGAAGGTAGCGATTTCTGCTTTCATGTTCGGCCACCAATAGAGTTGTTTGAGATCCAGATACATTTTATCTGAACCTGGGTGAACAGAGTATCTTGTCTTGTGAGCTTCGTTCTTGACAACGTCTCTGTAACCACCAAACTTCGGGGTCCAGATACGGTCCATGAAATAGTAAACTCCGTCTCCCTTGACCTCTAAGTTCTTTTCCATTCCTCGCAAAGCTTCATCCGACATGTTCTCTGGTTTTAAGGCTTCCAGCTGAGCCACTCAGATTTGTGTGGATAATAGGGAATGAATGGTCATAGTCAATGCCTTCACTCTACGACCTGAATACTCCTTGCGGCTGAGGGCATCTGCTACCACATTGGCCTTGCGGGGATGGTAGCGTATTTTGCACTCGTAATCACTTAGTAGCTCTACCCATCGTCGTTGTCTCATGTTTGACTCTTTCTGATCAAAGGTATGATGTAGGCTTATTATGGTCGGTGAATACAGTCCACTTGGTTCCATAGAGATAATGTCTCCAGATGTTTAACGCGAAGACCACTGCTCCCAACTCTAAATCGTGAGTTGTGTAATTGACTTCGTGTGTTTTTAACTGCCTCGAGGCATAGGCGATAACCTTTCCCCGCTGCATGAGCACACAGCCTAGGCCCTGATTGGATGCATCACAGTAGACAACGAAGTCTTCCGTCCCTTCGGGCAGGGACAAGATAGGGGCGCTGCATAGGGCCTGCTTCAATGTTTCAAACGCATTGTCTTGCTTTTCTCCCCAACTAAAGGTTACACCTTTCTGTGTCAGAGTGGTTAAAGGCTTGGCGATTTTGGAAAAGTTTTGGATAAACCTGCGATAGTAGCCAGCGAGACCCAAGAATTGGCGGATTTCTATGGGTGTCTTTGGTGCTGACCAATTCTCAATCGCTTTGATTTTGGAAGGGTCCACGTGTATGCCTTCCTCGCTAACCACGTGACCAAGGAAAGTTACCTTCCTGAACCAAAACTCACACTTTGAAAATTTTGCATATAGCTTCTCCGTCCTTAGTGTTTCCAGCACCTGCCTCAGGTGCTGTTTATGATCAGCCTCGCTCCGAGAATAGACAAGTATATCATCAATGAACACGATCACGAACTTGTCTAGGAAAGGGCGGCACACCCGATTCATCAGATCCATGAATACCGCCGGTGCGTTGGTCAGACCAAAGGGCATTACTACAAACTCGTAATGTCCATAGCGAGTTCGAAACGCTGTCTTGGTCACATCATTCTCGTGAACTCGCAACTGATGGTACCCTGATCTTAGATCTATCTTTGAGAAATAACTGGCTCCCTGAAGTTGGTCGAAGAGATCGTCGATTCTGGGTAAGGGATATCGGTTCTTGATGGTCAGCTTGTTCAGTTCTCGGTAGTCAATGCACATCCGGAAGGTTCCGTCTTTTTTCTTCACGGATAAGATCGGAGCTCCCCAGGGTGAGGAACTCGGCCTTATGAATCCTTTGTTGATCAGCTCATTGAGCTGACTGGATAACTCTTGCATTTCTACTGGCGCTAAACGGTAAGGAGACTTAGCTACAGGAGTAGCTCTGGGGATTAAGTCGACTTGACGCTCGGGAGGAATTCCTGGGAGGTCTTCGGGGAAGACATCAGGAAAGTTGCAGACTTCGGGGATGCTCTCAAGGTCTTTAACCTTTTGTGTCTCTTCAATAACATGAGCTAGGAACACATGGCACTCCTTCCGCAGATATTTCTGGGCTTTGATGCATGAAATGATACGAAGGTTCGAACTAGGCTTATCACCGTAAATCATGAGAGCTTCACCAGAGGAAAGATTGAGACGGATGGATTTCTCGAAGCAAAGGATATCAGCACGATTGGGGCTTAACGAATCCATGCCGATAATGACATCGAAACTCTTAATGGATACAGGCATAAGATCGATGGTAAAGGAATGATTGTCTAAGGTAAGAGTACAGCCTATGAATATGTCGTTCGTGCTCTCTTTCTTTCCGTTAGCCATCTCGACGGTGAATGTTTCGGTTAAAGGTTGAGATTTACATTTGATTAGATGTTTGAATGCATGACTAACAAAACTCCTTTCCGCACCAGAATCGAAAAGAATGCATGCATAAGAGTTGTCAAGGAGGAACGTACCCGTAACAACGGTAGGATCAGCGACCGCTTCCTCCTGGCCCATCGCCAGCACCCTTCCTGCATTGCCACCCGTTGTTGCCTTGGGACAATCTCTCTTGAAGTGCCCAACCTCTCCACAGCCATAACAGGCTTGACCAGCACCCGCTCCAGGAGTCTAATTGGTTGGTTGGACTGGTCCTTTGCAGAATCGAGCTGTGTGTCCCTTCTTGCTACAGCTGGTGCACGACATCTCCCGGCACTGTCCTTGATGATGGTAGTTGCACTTGTTGCATAGAGGTAGTTTTCTAGCATAGCGACTGGGGTTCGTTGGAGTAACGGGAACTGCTGCAGGAGTAGTAGCTGCGTGGACTGCCATTGTTTGTTGTTTCTTGGAGGGCTCCTGAGAAGACTGGCCCTTGCGTTTGTTCCAAGATTTCTTCTTCTTCCCACCACTCTCCTTTTGTGGCTCGGCAACCGCTGCTGCCTCATCCAGATCGACTCCATGATCGATCAGAGTCTGCGCCAGATCCTTGGCGCTTTCAAATGTAGTCAGTCTAGCAGCCAAGACATTTCCTTTGGTTGGGGCTGTCAGTCCCCAGATGTACCTCTCTATTTTCTTGCTTTCCGGGGTAACCATTCCCGGACAGAGGAGAGCCAGATCACAGAATCTAGCGGTGTAGGCACCGATGTCGGAACCCTTCATCTTCAAGTTCCAGAGTTTGTGCTCCATCTTTTGCACCTTGCCCCTCGGGCAGTATTCCACAATCATGAGTTCCTTCAGTGTTTCCAAACCCATGGCATTAGCTACTGGCAGGGTTAGGGTTTTGACTCGACCATTCCACCAGGTCAAAGCTCTGTCGGTGAAGGTGCAGCGGGCAAACTTCACCTTGTTGGTTTCGGAACAGGCACAAATTTTGAAGATGGATTCGATCTTCTCGAACCATCGAGTCAGGGCGATAACACCTCAATTTCCATCGAAGGACTTGGGTTTTGCGGTCATGAAGTCCTTGTAGGAACACTCCTTTTGATGTCCATGACTTCCGTCTTATCGTTGGGGGTCGGTTCCACCTCCAGCCCTACCAGAGTTTGTGACATCCCCTAATTTCTCGGCCAGAATAGACCGACTTAATTTATGCTTTTTAAAATAAAATCAGAGAAATCTTTTTAAAAGATGTTGCGGAATTGGTCCCCAAAACAAAACATGATAAAAGTTTGTCAAAACCTTTCTTTAAGAAATATATAATATCCTTTTATATCAAAACCTCGGGATGTCATGTTCCGATACAGATCAAAAGCATAAACAAGACATTATAAGCCTTACAACAGTTATTTATAACTACTAGCCTATAATCCAAAAATCACTCATCATCATCATCCGACTATGCTCGGGGTCCACTACATGTAATATAAAGAGTTGAATGGGTCAGGCTTGGAAGCCTGGTGAGCATGTAGGGTATTCAACCCACAATAAATAAATTTATTGTACTTAAACATCAATCAATCAACCAAATTACCCCAACCCATTATCTTATTAATTTCTTAAGGGTTTACCCTAAGATTCAACTATCACTCCTTCCTAAGTATTCATCCTAAGGAATAGGCACAAGGTCACACCAACGCCAGGATTTATACAACAGGTGCTAAGTCCATAGCTCTCATTTATCGACAGTATTAATGACAGTATTCTCCCCTGTCATACATCTCAATGAGTTTTTAGAGTACAGCAGATGAACATATAGTTCACACACCTACAGGTTGCAAGCATGCTAGTGTTCCACAGACCGTGTAGAATAGACCATGGTTGTCATCCATACTCTGTTGAATGACGGGGGCCAACGTTTGGGTAAGTGATTCTCTCAAATTTCACCACTCACCCTCAACTCATGATCAATATTACTGATCATTTCATTTATCCAACTCACCTTTCATCTCACCTACTATTTCATCTACCCATGTTTTACCCAACATTTTTTTGTAGATAAAAATACATATACAGTTTAAATTATTTAAAAACCTGTATAAATCATTCCTTCACACCCATTTCAAATAAACAAACAATATATATTCACACAGCACGTATTTTATGTAAAATACTTCATATCTATGTGTAAGGTGAACGTAACTACACACTCACTTGATTTTATGAAAATCGGGCAGCAATTCGTTTCCTAAAACGTTCGTTTCTAATAAAACCGGGGGTTTTATTGAGAAACCGGGGTCTGCGAGGGTCGGGCTTCGAAACCGAAAAGATAAATTTTCCGGGCTTCTCGGGCACTTCGTGGCGTATTCCGGGGTTTATAATTGATATCGGGGCTTTGGCGGAAGTTGAAATGAAAGAAATATGGGTTTAGGGGTGAAAAATGTCACTTTTCCAAAATATACCCGGGAGGTCTCGCACCCTCATATTTATAGGATGCGAGGCTCCAGATCGGACGGCTAGGAGAGAAGCCACACGGCAGCAGATGCGAGAAGGGGTCACGTGGGCTGCGCATGCGAGGGGTCCGGTGGAAGCTTCTGATTGGACCGAAGTCCGGATCCGAGGAGGGGGGCTCGTGGCTCATGCGAAGCTCGGATGCGATGAGTCACTGTACACGCATCGGACGTAGGCGAGGCGGCTTCGGACAGCTCTCCAGATTCGAACACGCGTCTGCCAGCTGCTCGGATGACTCAGCCATTTCGGACACGCGTCGGATGCGAGGCGAGGACACGTGGCCGAAGTCCACGTATGCGAGATTTCTCGGTTTTGGGGATTTTTCTCGATTTTCGCGCGAAAACTTCTAAAATCCAAAACTTGCGCATACGAGCTCCGTTTTTGACGTTCTTTATATGCACACGTAGGAAAATTTACGCTCTACAACTTTCGTTTAGAAATCGTCGGCTAATTTTGACTTTAATTTTATATTATTATTTTTAACAGACCGGGACAGGAAATCCGTTAAAAATTCATAACTTCTTCATCCGACGTCTGTTTTCGTCTGTCTTTTTACCGTTGTGCTACTATTAATGAGACATTCAATTCTCGTTTAGGTCGTGTCGGCTAAAAATCACTCGATCTAAAATTCGAGTTTTTAGCTGTCTACTGCTCAACTGAAACTTCGAAAAATCATAACTTCTTCATACGAAGTCAGATTTAGGCGTTCTTTTTATACCTACTCTCGGTTTAACGAACACTACGACTTTCGTTTAGATCACTAAGGCTAAAAAGTAGTTTATCAAAAACTCACTTTTTACGACATTCGGCACCGTGCCGGTTTTGTCGCGAAACTTCGACAGGTCATAACTTCTTCGTTATAACTCGGATTTCGGCATTCTTTATATATCCGTAATCCTTGTCACGACCACTACAACTTTCTTAATAAATATCGGCTTTATCTAATATTTATTTTCGACGCTCATTTTTAGTCTTAATTAATTAACTCCTAGTAATTAAGCATAAAACACATAATATTCACATAATTCCTTTTCATTTCTTCAAAATGAGTTACAAAGGTTGACCTAGACTATCACATCAATATTAATGCCTAGCTTAGAAACACGGGCATTACAATTCTCTCCCCCTTCGAATGATTCTGTCCCCGGAATCATACATCGACAAACAACTACGGGTAGCGACTCATCATGTCACCCTCCGTTTCCCAGGTGAGATTTGGCACATTCGTATGTTTCCAATGCACAAGCACCAAATCGACCATCTTACGTTACAACTTCTTAGTCTTACGGTCAACGATTGCCTCAGGTTCTCTAATTAACCTCTTGTTTTCCTCCAACCTTAATTCAGAAATGGGAATTATGTCGGGCACATCTCCCGTGAACTTTCTTAAATAACACACACGAAAGGTGTTATGAATAC
Source organism: Lactuca virosa (assembly GCF_052849685.1). Taxonomy (NCBI): domain Eukaryota; kingdom Viridiplantae; phylum Streptophyta; class Magnoliopsida; order Asterales; family Asteraceae; genus Lactuca; species Lactuca virosa. The sequence continues at coordinate 179,774,479 of NC_136433.1, forward strand.
CCTCTAGTTCTTCCGGTAATTCTAGCTTGTAAGCTTGATTCCCGATCCTCAGAAGAACTTTAAATGGTCCAACAAACCTTGGACTCAACTTTCCCCTTCTACCAAACCTTATAAGTCCCTTCCACGGCGAGACTTTAAGTAAAACCGAATCTCCAACTTCGAATGATATCGGTTGTCTTTTCTTGTCAGCATAGCTCTTTTGAGCAGTAAACCTCCTTTCCCTAATCACTTTCAACTTTTCAGCAGTCTGATGGACTATTTCAAGTCCCATAAACTACTTTTCCCCAGCTTCCAGCCAACATGACGGCATTCAACACTTTTCCCCATACAAAGCGTGATAAGGTGCCATCTTGATGCTTGAGTGGAAACTATTACTATAGGAAAATTCTACTAAAGGTAAATGTCCATCCCAGTTACCTTGGAATTCCAGGGTACATGTTCTCAGCATATCCTCCAATATTTGAATTGTTCGTTCGCTCTGACCATTGGTTTGCGGATGGTAAGCTGTATTCAGACACAACTTGGTACCCAATTCCTCTTATAGACTCCTCCAAAACCTTGAGGTAAAACGGCTGTCACGATCGGATACAAGCGTTAACGGAACACCGTGAAGCCTCACGATTTCCTTCACGTAAGAATTCCCAAGTTTATCCATAGACCATTTCTCGTTGGCGGCTATGAAATGCACACTCTTAGTGAAGTGATCAACGACCACCCAAATCATGTCGTGACCGTTCCTTGTTCTGGGCAGTTTAGTCACAAAATCTATGGTAGTGTCCTCCCATTTACCCATGGGTACAGGTAAAGGTTCTAAACTCCCATACAGTTTTTGATGTTGTGCCTTAATCCTAGCACAAGTTACACACTCGGCCACAAACTTAGCAACATCGAGCTTAATCGTCGGCCACCAGTAATAGGGTTTTAGATCCCTATACATTTTTGTACTGCCAGGATGAATCGAGTACATGGTTTTGTGAGCTTCTTCCATCAGAAGACCTCTTACTTCTCCCATCTTAGGTACCCAAATCCTATCTTTGAATACCTTCAGTCCTTGACCGTTTGTATCAAATACCAACATTTTGCCCAAACGTTCTTCCTTTCAGTCATTTCTCTCTAAAGCTTCCTACTGAACTTTCTTTATACTTTCCACAACTGTCGAGACAACTTCAATTCTCAACGCTCTTGCCCTTTTCTTTCCAAGATTTACCTTCCGACTGAGAGTATCAACAACAACATTTGCTTTACCAGGGTGGTAAAGTATCTCACAGTCGTAGTCCTTGAGTAATTCTAGCCAGCGCCGTTGCCTCATGTTCAATTTCTTCTGATTAAAGAGATATTGAAGACTCTTATAATCAGTGAAAAGTTTGCACTTAGTACCGTAAAGATAGTGCCTCCATATCTTTAAGGCAAATACTACCGCTGCCAAATCCAGATCATGAGTTGGGTAGTTCTTTTCATGCTCCTTCAATTGCCTCAAGGCATTCGCTATCACTTTATCCCTTTGGGTCAGAACATAACCTAACCCAACTCCAGAGGCATCACTATAAACTGTGAAGTCATCAACTCCTTCAGGTAACGAAAGAATCGATGCTTCACACAACTTCTTCTTTAACTTCTCAAAAACTTCCTTATGCTTCTCATTCCAAGTATAAACAGCTCCTTTGTGGGTCAAAGCCGTCAATGGAGTCGCGATCGAAGAAAAGCCTTGGATAAGTCTTCGATAGTATCCGACGAATCCAAAAAGCTTCAGATCTCCGTAGGACTTTCAGTTGTAACCTTCGAGTTACAAAATAAATCCTTATTGAGGACTCCTTCTTCTTCTTAGAATAAGTACTTTCCTTCATTTATTGTAACAGACCGATGGGTCATGGTCTAATGATCTCTCATTGTATAATACACTACTTAGACTCAGATCTCCTAGGGACAAATTTCGGAACAAACTATACCTTCCTTCATGTTCTAATGTGATACAATCACAGTTCAACATGTATCATTTCTAGTTACCAACTTCTTTAACAATGAGTGCGATACTTCTATTGATCGCTTTGATCATCTTTCACTTCAATCTTCTGGCTTAAGTCAAATGCTACATCGAATTTGGTTCTCTGAACCACGTGAAATACTCATCTTAGTCGGACTCGATTCGATATGACCTCTAAGGTCGGAATAACAATCATCTTCTTAGTCATTACCGAAACGATGGTAACGACAGACTAGAATAAGACGGAATCAATTACTAGATCCTTGGTAACCTTGTGACTTTCCCTGATCCAAGTACGAGTCATGTGCTTCCGGTAGTATAGGCCTCTACTACCATTCACACCTACTCATACTCATCCCAAGTATTGTCTCGCAGTTCTCCAAATCACCATACAAGAATTTCACATAGTCATTCAATTCATCATATGACAAAACCAGGGTTTATATTATTTCCTTGAAACGAAGGTTCAAGTTTACCCTATACTATGCCTCTAATAGGCTAAACCATTTGTTACTATTCACATTACTACTTCATAACTTGATCTTCGGGTATCAAGTTTTTTTTTCTTTTTCTTCTACTTCCTAGCATTATTATTTGCTTCGTCAAGGATATTCTGAAATTCCCTTGGTGTTGGTGGTGCACTTGACCTTGTTACTTCATTTTTCTTCGGACAGTCCTTAAAAATATGGCCTTCTTCTTTACATCCGTAACACACCCCCTTGGGAATCGTACACTGATTGGCGTAATGCCCTTTTTCTCCATACCTAAAGCACTTCACCTTCCTGTCGCAGTTCCCAGAGTGTTTATTTTTGCACTTCCCGCACCATTTTCCTTTACCTCCTCTTTTGCCATACTTTGAGAATATGTTGCTCTTGTTGGGCCTTGAAGACCCCTCAATCAACCTTGTTGGCGGTCCTGTCATTGATCATTTCTTCAATAGACTTAGCAACCCTGATAGTTGCCTCATAAACAGATGCCTGACGTACTGGCACAGTAAGTTCATCCTTATTTTCTTGAAGTAAACGTTTTGTTTCTTCCATCTATTGATCCAACATCATACGCACCATTGCCTGCACCCCAGTCATCGTGATTGGCTCAGGCTGTGGATTATCGTTTCCGAATTCACTTTGCGTACTCGCCATTTCGATCTATACACCAATCGTAGGTGATTTTAGATCTTAATTTTCGATAGACGTTAAATCTTCGTTATTACTCCGAAACGTTTATATGTTAGTTCTAATATCGTAATCGTACATTTAGAATCCTACACACATAAGGTTTCCAGATCCGGTCGGCAACAGACCATAGATCCGAACAAATAATGGAATAGATGGCAAACATATAGCATTTAGCACGTAAAAGCATTTTACGCATCTTTCCTGAAATAAACTAGTGCTCGTGTCTAAAATATGGTCGACACTCATCTCACAATCATCACTTAGCATTCTAAGTTTAAGTCTAGAAATCCTACAATTTCCTAGTTCGCTTAAACTAATGCTCTGATACCAACTGTGACATCCCCTAATTTCTCGGCCAGAAAAGACCGATTTAATTTATGCTTTTTAAAATAAAATCAGAGAAATCTTTTTAAAAGATGTTGCGGAATAAGTCCCCAAAACAAAACATGATAAAAGTTTGTCAAAACCTTTCTTTAAGAAATATATAATTTCCTTTTATATCAAAACCTCGGGATGTCATGTTCCGATACTGATCAAAAGCATAAACAAGACATTATAAGCCTTACAACAGTTATTTATAACTACTGGCCTATAATCCAAAAATCAGTCATCATCATCATCCAACTATGCTCGGGGTCCACTACCTGTAATATAAAGAGCTGAGTGGGTCAGGCTTGGAAGCCTGGTGAGCATATAGGGTTTTCAACCCACAATAAATAAATTTATTGTACTTAAACATCAATCAATCAACCAAATTACCCCAACCCCATTATCTTATTAATTTCTTAAGGGTTTACCCTAAGATTCAACTATCACTCCTTCCTAAGGATTCATCCTAAGGAATAGGCACAAGGTCACACCATCGCCAGGGTTTATACAACAGGTGCTAAGTCCATAGCTCTCATTTATCGACAATATTATTGACAGTATTCTCCCCTAGCATACATGTGAATGGGTTTTTAGAGTACAACAGATGAACATATAGTTCACACACCTACAGGTTGCAAGCCTGCTAGTGTTCCACAGACCGTCTAGAATAGTCCATGGTTGTCATCCATACTCTGTTGAATGATGGGGGGCCAACGTTTGGGTAAGTGATTCTCTCAAATTTCACCACTCACCCTCAACTCATGATCAATATTACTGATCATTTCATTTATCCAACTCACCTTTCATCACACCCACTATTTCATCTACCCATGTCTTACCCAACATTTTTTTGTAGATAAAAATACATATACAGTTTAAATTATTTAAAAACCTGTATAAATCATTCCTTCACACCCATCTCAAATAAACAAACAAAATATATATATTCACATAGCATGTATTTTATGTAAAATACTTCATATCTATGTGTAAGGTGAAAGTAACTACACACTCACTTGATTTGATGAAAATCGGGCAGCAATTCGTTTCCTAAAACGTTCGTTTCTAATAAAACCGGGAGTTTTATTGAGAAATCGGGCTCTGCGAGGGTCGGGCTTCGAAACCGAAAAGATAAATTTCCCGGGCTTCTCGGGCACTTCGTGGCGTATTCCGGGGGTTATAATTGATATCGGGGCTTTGGCGGAAGTTGAAATGAAAGAAATATGGGTTTAGGGGTGAAAAATGTCACTTTTCCAAAATATACCCGGGAGGTCTCGCACCCTCCTATTTATAGGATGCGAGGCTCCTGATCGGACGGCTAGGAGAGAAGCCACGCAGCAGCAGATGCGAGAAGGGGTCACGTGGGTTGCGCATGCGAGGGGTCCGGTGGAAGCTTCTGATTGGACCGAAGTCCGGATCCGAGGAGGGGGGCTCGTGGCTCATGCGAAGCTCGGATGCGATGAGTCACTGTACACGCGTCGGACGTAGGCGAGGCGGCTTCGGACAGCTCTCCGGATTCGAACACGCGTCTGCCAGCTGCTCGGATGACTCAGCCATTTCGGACACGCGTCAGATGCGAGGCGAGGACACGTGGCCGAAATCCACGTATGCGAGATTTCTCGGTTTTGGGGATTTTTCTCGATTTTCGCGCCAAAACTTCTAAAATCCATAACTTTCGCATACGAGCTCGGTTTTTGACGTTCCTTATATGCACGCGTAGGTAAAATTACGCTCTACAACTTTCATTTAGACTTCGTCGGCTAATTTTGACATTAATTTTTATATTATTATTTTTAACAGACCAGGACAGGAAATTCGTTAAAAATTCATAACTTCTTCATCCGACGTCCGTTTTCATCTGTCTTTTTACTGTTGTGCTACTATTAACGAGACCTTCGATTCTCGTTTAGGTCGTGTCGGCTAAAAATCACTCAATCTAAAATTCGAGTTTTTAGCTGTCTACTGCTAAGCTGAAACTTCGAAAAATCATAACTTTTTCATACGAAGTCGATTTAGGCGTTCTTTTTATACCTACTCTCGGTTTAACGAACACTACGACTTTCTTTTAGATCACTAAGGCTAAAAAGTAGTTTATCAAAAACTCACTTTTTACGACATTCGACACCGTGCCGGTTTTGTCGCGAAACTTCGACAGGTCATAACTTCTTCGTTATAACTCGGATTTCGGCATTCTTTATATATCCGTAATCCTTGTCACGGCCACTACAACTTTCTTAATAAATATCGGCTTTATCCAATATTTATTTTCGACGCTCATTTTTAGTCTTAATTAATTAACTCCTAGTAATTAAGCATAAAACACATAAACACATAATATTCACGTAATTCCTTTTCATTTCTTCAAAATGAGTTACAAAGGTTAACCTAGAATATCACATCAATATTAATGCCTAGCCTAGAAACACGGGCATTACAGAGTTCACTTGTGCCATGAATGCAGTTACAGCGGCAGTAACTGCTGCCTGGAACATGGCAGGATCAAATTGTGGAGGTGGCGGTGGCGGGGTGTCATTGTTCCTTCTGATGGGTCTTCTTCGGGGAGGCATCTTGTTCTAGAATAATCAGGAAGAAGAGGATGGTAAGTCCCCTAAATTTAAGTCAAGATATATGAAACAAGATATATCTCATCCTGATAATAAAAGTGTTCTACCAAGCGATAAGAAAAGAAAGGTTACCAACGCAAGTAAGTTATCGCTTAAGAAAGAAGAGGTAGCAAGACTTGCAATGAGTCTATATACGGAATTTGGCTCTAGCTAAAATACTCCTTTAGTATTTTATGTTGAATATTTTTGTTCTTGGTAAGTTTTAGGCTTGCTGTAACACCACAGTCACTCCCAAGCACATGTTGGTCATGTCTCGAATGAATATAGTTGATCAGGCTATATTGAACCTAGACATGATTACATAACTGCCCAGGTTTAACCGCAGTGTCCCAACATCCAAATACTTTTGTTTGTTCTATCTATGACATTGATCCTGGTACTCAGGTATACTTGTATACTTTTTATAAAAATACTTATATTTTTGAAAGTATACTTTTAGTTTAGAGCACTTAGGCCCCTTAATGTTTATAGTTGTATACCATGTAAGGTTCGGTATACTTAGTTCACTATAAACAAGGGCTCTGATACCAATCTATCACACCCCGAAACCGGAATGGCGGAATCATTCCAGGGTGGAGGACGTCATGTTTAGCATCACAACCAATGAATAATAGGAATCATAGCAACACAACCAATACAGTGGTTACATATATAAGTGAAATGTTTACATCAGTTTGAAACTTGTTTTAAATACATCAAAAGTATGTAAAATATAAAAACATGACTCTTATTGCTCCAGCTCCTCTAAATTCAAGAAGTACATGTCTACTGATTTCTTGAGAATACAAGCAGTTTGAAAGAATATCAGCATAAAGCTGGTGAGTTCATAAGCATTTAGTTTTTGGTGGAAAAATGTTCTTTGATCCTTTTGAAAAGTGTTCCTCAAGAAAATCCTATATTTTCTTATGAAAAACATGTTTGAAAGCCCATTCCTTCCATGACTTCCAGATTCATACAAGATATGTACAATCCAAGGTGTCGTGGAATGAATATGAATATCCGTTGGTTACTTGTTAAACAATCCGTTTATGAAAAGCCGAGTTATCCAGGGAAAATCCTATATTTTCCCTAAAAGTTGATGGTCTGTTATCTGTTCTAAACTGAGGTGTACAAGTATCTAACATACTTATATCGATAAACGTAGTTTTCTTTTAAAAACCTTGGTTACTCCCGGTAAGGTATATTAGCCCTATTACATAAATAAAACTAATAAAAGAAAACATGATGAACTAAATACTGAAGGTACTATTAATACCCTCCAGTAATCAAATCGGTTATTACTTTGAGGTTAGTTCACTTGATTCATTAATACAAAAGTAAATATTTGTTATATACATTTAGAGTTTCATGACCATAACTGACTAGATATGGCCCGCAACGGGGCCGATATCCTTTATGACTTTGTCACCCGTAGACCTGCCGGTCCAACTGTAGCTAGAAGCAAGGTGCGGGATTGGCAGTCCCGTATAGATCTATACATAACAGTCATGTTATCCCTACATGAGATTATGGTCAGAAATGCTAGTCATACACTCTGATTCTGTGGGAGTGTTACCAAGGACGTGTCTCCAACTTAGGCTAACAAATTTACAAGTAATAATATAGAAAATCCTTTTATGATTAACATGAATCCTTTATAAAACGATACATTTTACTACATGATTCATTAGTTCATTGCTCTAGTTTTGAAAACTGTTTCTACGAGTTGATTTCTTAATCGTTTGGAAAAAAACAGTTTTCCATGTAAAAAGCATACTGAAAATATAATTATCTAAAAACAAAATAATATATTTTGAGAAAAAGTTTCCTTGTACTTTTGCTTGTATTCCCCCCCTGAAAACGTTAAAAACTCGGAAAAGCGTAGGGGTATGAACTCACCTCGGGTAAGTGGTTTGATTGAAGGATCGATACGAAAAGCTGGATGTTCATGTGAAGCCTTGAACACGATTTGATCCTAATTAACATGTAATGACACATAAAGGAGTCGAATGAAGGTATTTCACCACTAGATGTGATGGAGAACCACTCTAGGGACTTGGAACTACTTGCACTAAGTGTTAGGACCTTAAAGGATTGCATGAGGGAGGTGTATGGCCACCTTAAAGGTGTGTGCGGCCATGGGTGTGCGGCCCAAAGGGTGTGCGGCCGTATACTCATGATGGAAGGTGCCTTTGAGGTGTTTTTAAGGTCCATACTTGCATCCATGAAGTGTTCTAGGTCCATACTTAGTTGTAGTACAAGTTTAGGGTCTTAGAAATGGTTTTGTGGTCCTAGGTTGTGTGTGTGGTCGCACATATGAGTGTGATGCCGCACAAGGGAGTATGCTACCTCACACATGAGTGTGCTGCCGTACAAGGGTGTGTGCGGCTGTATACAGGCGTGTACGGTCGTACACCCCACATGTTTGTGTCCAAAATGCCAATTCTAAGGTGCAGCAAGGCTATGGTCATGTCTAACTCGAAGATAGAAGTCCAACTCTCACTTTGGGGGGTCTTTTAGGAGTGTGAGGCCACCTTATGTGGGTGTGCGGCCGCACTCCTTCAAAGAGATCAAGAACATGACAGGAATCAATGATGCAAGGCTTAGATCAAGTGCTTCTTCAAGCACAACAAGCTAAGGGATGGATTACTCACGTTTTTGAAGCTTTGGAAGGTTTGTGGTTGCAGAAGCTTGAGAGAAATGGTGTTGTGTGCTGCCAAGGTGTTAAAGGAATGAAAGGAAAGGGGTCTACCCTTTATATAAGGGTGGGTGTGCTGCCTAGAAGTGAGTGTGCGGCCAAGAGGTGAGTGTGCGGCCGCACACCCATGTGTACGGCCGTACACTCCCCTAAGGGTGTGTATGGCCTAGTTCTGTCACCTTATGGCTTGCTGACTCATTCCTAACCTCAACCTGGCTATACTCAAGCTTAGAACGCTTGAATGGACCCTTAAACAGTACAAGAAGTCAACAGAACAAGTTTAACATTGATTGCATTGACTAAGTGTACAAGATAAAAGTTCCGGGTTGTCACATTATGTCTCTTACTTCCTCTTCAAAGAACGATTCCATGAAGTCCACAATTAAATCAAACTGAAAAACAAATACCTTTTTTTATCTATGTTTCGGTTAAGAGTATAAAGAAATCGAACTAAACCTTTCTCTTGCATGTGTGTGAATGTGATGGCAACCCAGAAAGTAAGAAGCGTTGGTGTATTTGGTGGGTGGTGGTTTTTATAGAGAGATAGAATCATAGAAATAAAGGAAGAGGGAAAGACGATGGCCTGGTTGTTATACGGTGGTGCGGCGAGACAAGGTAAAATTTCGGGCGCCGATTGAGTTGGGGTAGAATATGTGTAGGCTAAATTCACAGAGTGAAATTTTATGTCTTACGATTATTAGCTGCGGAACAACAAGGTAAAATTTGGGTTGTAGGGGTCGTTGATGATAGGTTAGAATAGGGAAAAACAGTTTCATCGAATATTACATTGCGGGATATAATAATGGTTTTATTTTGCATGTCAAAACATTTGTACCCTCAATGATTGATGGGGTGGCTTAAGAAAATGCAAGACCGGGAGCGTTTTTGGAGTTTTTGGATGGTGGGAGATCGATTAAGTGGGTAACATAAAACAACCAAAGTTATGAAGGTGTGAATATGAGGGTTAAATATTATATAGAAGATGTGTAGCGGTGAGATTGGCAATAAGTTTACTGGGAAGAATGTTTAAGAGGTACGTAGCATGTTGGAGTGCATGCTGCCAAAAATGCATGGGTACGTTTGAGTGGGCGAGAAGAGTGCAAAGGATATTATTAATGGATCGTATTTTGCATTCCTCTTTTCCATTTTGAGGAGATGTGTACGGACAAGAAAAGCGGAATTGAAGGCCATTTTGAGAGAAAAAATTGTGAAATTATTGGTTATTAAACTCACGACCATTATCACTTGTATGGTTTAATAATGTAATGGAATTGTGTTTTGACCACACCAAAGAATTGGATGAAGATTGAAAAAGCTTGGGACTTCTTTACTAGAGGATAAGTCCATAAATAATTGGTTTTGTCATCCAAAAATAAAATATAGTAGCGGGGACCACTAGAGCTTAACACAAGGGAGGTCCATAGATCCGTATGAATAATGTCAAAAGGTAAATAAGTAATTGACTAAGAACTAATAAAAGGAAGCTTTATTTGTTTACCCAACACACAAGAACGACAAACAAAAGATAAAAGTTTAGATCTAGGAAAATTTAAAGTAGAACGTAAAAAATATAAAACATTCGCGCCCGGGTGGCCAAGGCGATGATGCCAGAGGTCTCTGGTAATTGCAGCAAAAGTAGAAGGTTGTGTAACTTGGGAATTTCACCAGAGCTTGAAAGGGTGGAGAGCACCGGTACTATTGCAACGGAGGATTGGAGTCCGACATGTCTAAACTTACCAACCATATATATTCAGAAGAACTATAGAACAGAAGACAAAGATTAAAATACTATGGGAGTATTTTACTATCCTTACTTCTAATCCAGACAAAATGGCTGCACACAATTTACCTGGGGACCCTACCATCAACAAGGTGCGGGCTGGAATTCAGACTCAGATGAAGAACCCTTTGAAGACAGTGAATCAAGCGGTACGGATACAGAACCATAAGTCTGCAACCCTGGGGAAGGTCCCCTGAGACAAGGCGAAGCAGAACCATTGGAGTCGGCAAGACGGCCAACGCCCTCCTTACGGAATGGCAAGAGGTTTCTATAACGTCTCTAGAGGAGGAACATCCGATAGAGCTCTTCCAGATATAGTAAATCGAATAGCCCGCCAAGCCGATCAAGCAAGGATTTCGATCAATCGAATCCTATAAGTAAATACGGTTACGCAGGTTAACACTGCAGATATTCTTCGTCTTGATGAAATGCAGGACGACACCCAGCGTCATACAGAAGCCCTTCAAAGGCAACTCAATGCTGCTCAATCTGAGATAAGAGAATTGAGAGAGAATCAGGCTACACAAGAAAGGCGATGGAAAGCACAGGATGAAGCAGGACCAAGCAACCGTCGTAGCAACCGCCGCAAGTAGTGTTCGCACTACTTTCTACTTTTATATCGAATGTATATACTACTTTTCACGATATGTACAAAACCGAGTATCAATAAAATAATAAGCACTTTACTTCAACAAGAGTTATTGCAATTTTCATAAACATTCTATTCCAATGTTTTGGTTTACAGATATGTTCCAGTGTTATTTTTCATGTTTTTCAATACGACCGCGAAAATTTTATTTTCGGTAGGTCGGTTTGATGTCGACGCTTTCTCAGTATTGTGGTATATTATAGACTTGCTTTAAGGTCAAGTTTTCTAGACCATATGTACTTAATATACCAATACAATCGACATGTATTTTCATACTCTTTAAAAAATAACCATTCAATTTCATATTATCATGTTGCAAGTTGTACTTGCAGTGGATTTCTATTTCCAATTCTTTACAAGATTCATGTTGAATTAAGTGTTTAGTTCAGAGATATCAAATTCATATTCATTCTTGATGTCTCACTATCTTTTTATCTATTGACTTTTATAGAAAAGATGCCTCCTCGTAGAAATCCAAGACGTAACAACGTCAATGAAGCACCGACGCCACCCCCACCACCACCTCCTCAATTCCACGCTGCTATGTTTCAAGCAGCGGTTACGGCGGCTGTAGCAGCTGCCATGTCTCATATCAATACTCCTGCTGCTAGTGGGTCGGGAGCTGGTGCACATCCTTCTAACCATGGCGAGAGTCATGAGCACTCCCGAGAGTGCACTTATAAAGACTTCTCGAATGCCAAACCCAGGACCTTTATTGGAACTGGAGGAGTGATGGTTTTAAGGCAATGGATTGAGAAGACAGAAGCAATCTTTGAAATTTGCTCCTGTCCGTAGGGTAGCAAAGTTAAATTTGTTGCCTGTACTTTTTCCGATAGGGCTGTAACATGGTGGAATGGCCATGTTAAGTCGCTAACTTTGATAGTGGCTAATACTATAAGTTGGGATAACTTAAAAACCTTGTTGATGCGGGAATACTGTTCGCGAGGGGAAATTCAAAAACTTGACCAAGAGCTCTGGGGTCTTACCATGGCCGGTGCAGACATAACAACTTACACGAATCGGTTCTGTGACTTGGTAATTCTGTGTCTAGAAATGGTTGCTCTGGGGAGCAAAAATATTGAAAGGTATATTTGGGGACTGTTGCCCCAGATACAGGCAAGTGTCATTGCTTCTAGGCCTGTTACCTTTCACAGTGCCAAGGAGTTGGCACAATCACTTATTGACCATGGAAATCGTCAAAACTCTGTGGTTGCTGCTCCAGAACAATCTAAGGAGAACAACAACAACAACAACAACAACAACAACAACAACAACAAGGGTTGGAATAAGAGGAAGGGCAAATCTCCTCTGGAACCTTCAAAGATGCAACAAGTAGTGGCAGTCCATGTCGCTACTATACCTAGTACCATACCTGCTACTGTACATGCTGTTGCCCCTAATAACCCAACACCAACTAAGCCCTATGCTGGTAACCTCCCTAAATGCAACAAGTGCAATTTTCACCACAACAGAAACTGCCAAGAAATGCAGTGCCGTAACTGTAACAGGAAAGGGCATACTGCCCGATTCTGTAGAATACCACCTCAACCACTTAACCAAGTACATGCCGCTGGAGTAGGCCGAGCATGCTACCAACACGGTGATGTGGGGCATTTCAAGAGAGATTGTCCAAAAGCTGGAAATGATGGTGGATTTGGGAGGATTCTAGCACTGGGTCACGAAGAAGCAGTGGCAGACCCTGCGGTGGTCACGAGTACGTTCCTTCTCAACAATACTTATGCATGCATTCTATTTGATTGTGGTGCTGAGTGGAGCTTCGTGATCCATAATTTTAAACATCTACTAAATCAAAACTCCCAACCACTAAATCAAAATTTCACAGTCGAAATAGCTAACGGGAAATCCAAATCCACCAACGATATATACATAGGATGTATCCTTACCTTGAATGGCTTGTCTTTCCCAATATACCTTATGCCGGTCTCTATCAAAAGTTTTGACGTCATAATAGGTATGGATTGGTTGTGACCTAACCATGTCGACATCGTATGCTATGAAAAAGCTATTCGCTTGAACTTGCCAACTAATGAAACTCTTATTATCTACGGCGACAAACCCGGAATGAACTTTCAGATCATTTCTTGCATCAAGGCACAGAAAAACCTTCGCAAGGAGTACTGTGCATTTTTAGCTCACATGGTAGACAAAAAGCAAGAAGTGAAAGACATAGCAAGCATTCCTGAGGTCTGCAACTTTCCCGATATCTTTCCCGATGATCTTCCAGGAGTGCCTCCCGAACGACAAGTCGAATTTCGAATCAACTTAATCCCTGAAGCTACCCTGTAGCCAAATCCCCCTATCGTCTTGCACCTTCTGAAATGCATGAATTATCTAGCCAGCTTAAAGAACTTCTAAGCAAACGTTTCATAAGACCAAGCTTGTCACCCTGGGGAGCACCGGTTTTGTTCGTAAAGAAGAAGGATGGATCATTCTGCATGTGCATAGACTACCGCGAGTTGAATAAACTTACCATCAAGAATCGATATCCTCTGCCTCGCATTGACGATCTGTTCGACCAACTTCAAGGTGCGAACTACTTCTCGAAAATAGACTTAAGATCCGGGTATCACCAGTTATGGATTTTGGAGGAAGACATTCCTAAAACCGCGTTCAGAACTCGTTATGGTCATTACGAGTTTATAATGATGCCATTCGGATTGACGAATGCACCTGCTGTGTTCATGGATCTAATGAACAGAGTGTGTCGTCTATTCCTGGACAAATTTGTCATAGTCTTCATTGACGACATTCTTATCTACTCAAGAAGCAAAGAGGAACATGGCCAATATCTTCGTCAAGTATTACAAACCCTTAGAATAGAAAAACTCTATGCGAACTTTTCAAAGTGCGAGTTTTGGATTAGGAAGGTTGAATTCCTAGGTCACGTGGTCAGTTCAGAAGGAATACACGTGGACCCTTCCAAAATCAAGGCAATTGAAAACTGGCCAGCACCCAAAACACCTACAGAAATCCGACAATTCTTAGGTCTTGCTGGCTATTATCGCAGATTCATCCAGAATTTCTCCCGAATCACTAAACCGCTTACCACCCTAACGTAAAAGGGTGTAACATTTAGTTGGGGAGAGAAGCACGAAACAACATTCCAAATGCTCAAACAAGCCTTGTGCAGTACACCGATCTTGTCTCTACCCGAAGGGACAGAGGACTTTGTTGTGTACTATGATGCTTCAAATCAAGGGCTTGGGTGTGTTCTTATGCAAAAAGGAAAGGTTATCTCCTATGCCTCAAGACAGCTAAAGACACATCAGGTCAACTATACAATACATGACCTTGAGCTAGAGCGGTGGTGTTTGCTCTGAAGATTTGGAGACATTACTTATATGGCACGAAATGCACAATATTCACGGACCATAAAAGTCTCCAGCATATCTTCGATCAAAAAGAGATGAACATGAGACAACGACGATGGGTGAAGCTACTGAACGATTACGAATGTGAAATTCTTTACCACCCTGGTAAAGAAAATGTAGTAGCTGACGCCCTTAGCAGAAAAGAACACTCGGGACGCCAAGTAAGTCGTTGACCATGACAATCCATTCACATCTGTCCACACAGATCAAAGAAGCTCAACTTGAAGCCTTGAAACCCGAAAACATGGCAGGTGAAACTCTGAGAGGAATGGATAAGAACTTCGAAGTCGGGGATGATGGAGTCTATTATTTCATGAACCGGATCTGGACGCCAAAGTTTGGTGGTTATAGAGACGTGGTTATGAATGAAGCACACAAAACCCGATACTCCATTCATCCAGGTTCAGACAAGATGTATCTGGACCTCAAGAAACAATACTGGTGGCCTAACATGAAGGCCGAAATCGCTACCTTTGTGGGCAAGTGTCTTACTTGTGCCAAAGTCAAGGTAGAGTACCAGAAACCTTCAGGTTTATTACAGTGCTCAAGATGTATCTGGACCTCAAGTGGGTGACACGCAGCTAGCTCGAGGTCAAACTCCTAACAGTGCTCTCACTGGTCCGGAAATTATTCGAGAAACTACCGAGAAGATCATATAAGTTCGGGAGCGACTTAAAGCTTCCAGAGATAGACAGAAAAGCTATGCTGAAAAAAGGAGAAAACCCTTGGAATTCCAGGTTGGTGACCGCGTCTTGTTAAAGGTCTCACCCTGGAAGGGCATGATACGCTTTGGAAAGCATGACAAACTGAATCCAAGGTACATAGGACCATTCGAAATTCTTGCCAGAATCGGTCCTGTAGCTTACAAACTTCGACTACCCCAAGAACTAAGTAACATTCATCCTACCTTCCATGTTTCGAAGTTGAAAAACTGTCTATCCGACGAGACTCTTGTGATCCCACTCGAGGAAATCGAGTTAAACGAGAGCCTCAACTTTGTGGAAGAACTCGTAGAGATTCTAGAAAGGGAAGTTAAGAAAACCAAACAAATTTGTATCCCGATAGTGAAGGTTCGCTGGAATGCAAAACGGGGACCTGAATTCAATTGGGAACAGGAGGATCAAATGCAACAGAAATATCCACATCTTTTTCCCTGTCTATCTGTAATACTAATTTTGGGACGAAATTCTCTCTAACGGGGGGATAATGTAACAAACCGTTATTTCAAACCTATGTAATAATGTAGGTCAATTTGTAGTTCTTTTTAAAATAATAAGGAGAAATTTTCGCATACTATGTACATTTACATAATTGACCCTTAAAAATAAAGTATTAAAAAATCTCGATGGGGATGAACAAAATGGTAGAGAATGTAACAAGGTTTCCAAAAATATAAAGAACACTACAATCCGAGTTATAACGAAGAAGTTATGACCAATCAAAGATCCGCGACAAAACCGACAAAACACTGTTCATGATACTATGTACATTTACATAATCGTATGCGAAAGTTACGAATTTCGCAAGTTTTGGGCACGAAAATCGAAAAATTTTGAAAACCAGGAAAAATCGCATGGTGCATACTCGGCCACGTCTGTAACACCAGTCAAAATAGGTCAATAACAATCACATGTGATTATGCCAATCATGTAATGTAATATTGTTAAACTAGTAATATGATAAACTTACTATGTAGTTCATGATAAATTCTAATACAAATATGAACATTCTTTATGATACAACTCAAAATATACGTCCATACGATTCCAAAAATATAGAGAACGTCTAAATCTGACTTCGCGTGAAGAAGTTATGATAAACCGAACACTATAAATCACTATAATAAGAGGAATTAAAAATAGACTTATAATTAGCTATAGGAGTCTAAAAGAGAGTTGTAGTACTCGTGAATACCTATGTGTGGATATAAAGAACGTCAAAAACGGAGTTCGTATGCGAAAGTTACGACCTTCCGAAGATTCAACTGTCAGAAACCCTAATTTGACTGAACTCACGATGTGAGCACAGAAACTCACGATGTGAGGAGTCATTTTGCCACATTTCGGATCTAGAAGGTGCGTGACGAGGCTACGAAGTGATAAGATCCAAACTCACGACGTGAACATTGATATTTCACGAAGTGAGGAGTCATATGGCCACCTTCGGAAGCTAGAAGACGGATGGCAAGTCTACGAAGAGATAAGCTCGAAACTCACGACGTGAACAATGAGTTTCTCACATCGTGAGGGTCCAAAATCCTTGCTATAAATAGCAGGTCCGACTTCAGCTATTCCTTACACCATTTCACTTTCTCCTCTCTCCTTTTTTGAAGCCCTCTTGCATCCCGAGCCCCGACGACCTCGTACGCTGACCGTTTCTGCTTAGATTACATAGAATCACGCTATTAAGGTGAGTTTCACGGCCCCACTTTCTAATATTTTCGGGGGAAAACGCATGCTAAATATTGTATATACGTTATTATTATGTCTATATGATAGTATATTATTATCAATGTAAATAGTTATAATAATTGGGATATAGTTATTTCGTATCTGAAAATATACAACTATCGTAAAGTTGTTAGCATGTTATTGTTATAGTAGTATACAAATGTAGATCTTCAGTTATACTTAGGATTATATATATATATATATATATATATATATATATATATATATATATATATATATATATATATATATATATATATATATATATATATATATATATATGTTGTGTGTGATATAGTTCCGAAGTTATATTCGGAAGTTCTATATGTTAATTTATAAAGTATGTTGTTATTGTTAGTTTTATGACAAGATAAAACTTGGTATGTTATATGTTGTTGTTGTCATTGGTTTTATGTCGAGATAAAACCTGGTGTTACTTCAAGTTATAGCTGTTATACTGCCTAAATGTTATGAAGTTAGGAGTACTATTTAAAAGCATAGTCTAGTAACTTAGGGTTTTAGACATGAAAATGCTTTTGTTTTTAGGACTATAGAACGCCGTCAAAGTCTACATGAGCTACCTCATTCATCAACTAACATTGGGGATCTTAGTGGAAGTCCTCTGACCTATAACCGTTAATCCTGTGTAAGCGAGGAAGTCGTGTATGAATAAGATACGGGTTAACGACCCCACTCGTGGTTGTTAATTACAACCCAAGACAAGCGAGTGACAATCCGTTCCTTTTATGTGTTATTTTTCCGGCGTCGATGAAGCGCGCGGTATTGTTTCTCATGGTAAATCATGAGTGTATTGTTTCTCATGGTAAATCATGAGTGTGTTTTGTCAGAGGTTTTGTTGTCAAGCAGCGGTTACAGGCTCATGGTAGCAACTTGTTAGAAACATTATACTTTGTCGTATACAAGTATTAATGTTAAGTATAAGTTTCCCCCTACTAATACCTTAGGTACTACTTGTATATTAAGTAGATGATTATACCTAACAAACATACTCCTATAGAATTGAAATAAGATTTATACGTAGCAACTTTCGTTTGTATGGAATTACAAACACTTATGTTCATAGTATATGAGGCTTATAGGTAAACTACTTATTTGGTAAGTAAAATTTTATTCCAAGGATATATATACTAAACGTTGGACAGTCAAAATGATACTTTCAAAACTATACTTTTGAACTTGGAGAATGTATTATTTTTATATGGAGTCAAAACATGTGAACTCACCAACTTTATGTTGACGTATTTTAAATTGCATGTGTTTTCAGGAAGTTGATAACTATGATACGAGAAATGACGTTATACTGTCCAGTGTTTCCACCGACGGCTGGGGTGTGACAGATTGGTATCAGAGCTATTAACTATAGTGAATTAGTACTTTCTTAGGAAAGCACGACTATAGTTTAGGGCTTAATCTGTTAGGTTTAGGTATATCCCTTAGCCTACAATATAAAAAGTATTATTAAATTCTACTACTGTAGGACTACTTACGGGAGCGGTGACAAGGATAGTGATGTCGATTTGGGTTGTTGGATTTCAGAACGGTTATAGGCTAAAATGATCCTGCCCACCGACTGCCCTGACTGGCCGGTGCCTTATCAGCTAGACCTGAAGAAAAAACAGTAATTAATAATACCCGTGAATACAACGAACACAAAGATATAGAGTTATGTATGAACTCAGTCCCGCGATGAGAACACATGTATAACCCAAAAATATAGAAAACCCAAACCCTTGATAAGAATTCAATGCAAGGTTTTAGGTCAATCTCCTTAGTCGAGTTTTATTGTACATGGGCCGAACCACAACTAAACGTAGACTGACGACCTATGTTTAATTATGGTCAGACCGATGCACAACTAAACTTGCATACGGTGGTTGATAGACTAAAACACCTGAAGATTCTAGAAGATTAAAGATAGATCTCAGATCAGGATACCATCAACTCGGAGTACAAGAAGACGATGTTCTGAAGACAACATTTAGGACTCGGTATGGTCAATCTAAGTTCCTAGTTAAGTCTTTGGATTGACCGGCGCTCCAACAATGTTTATGGATCTCATGAATAGTGTTTGCAAAACCGTACTTGGATAAATTCGTGATAGTGTTTATCGATGATATATTGATATATTCACGAGCCAAGGAAGAACACGGTCAACACTTGCAAATAATCTTGGAACTACTAAGAAAAGAAAAGCCGTACGCCAAATTCTCCGAATGTGAATTTTGGATTAGAGAAGTACAATTTTTAGGTCGTGTAGTTAGCAACAAAGGGATTCATGTCCAACCCTCCATGATTGAAGCAATTAAGAATTGGGAAGCACTGAAGACGCCAACAGAAGCGTGTCATATCTTATGGCTTGCTGGCTACTACCGTAGATTCATAGAGAATTTCTCCAAGGTAGCCAAGCCACTTACAACACTAACCCATAAGGATATGAAGTTCAACTGGGAAGACAAACAAGAAGCTGCTTTTCAGAAACTAAAGAAAATGTTGTGTAGTGCACCAATCCTATCCATTCCAGATGAGACAGAAGATTTCGTCGTATACTGCGACGCATCAAATCAAGGATTGGGATGTGTGTTGATGCAAATAGGAAAGGTTATCGCCTACGCATCACGACAACTTAAGGTGCATGGGAATAGTTACACTACCCATGGTCTTGAATTGGGAGCTGTAGTTTTTTTTGCACTAAAAATATGAAGACATTGAACTACTAAAAGATTGCAACAATAAAGTCCTTGTTAAAGTGCAACAATTTTATAAAATTACAAATGTGAGATTCATTTTCATCCCCGAAAGGCAAACGTTGTAGCAGATGCCTTGAGCCGGAAAGAATATATTAAACCCCGTCGGGTACGAGCATTAACCATAACTATCCATTCTAACTTTGCCACACAAATTAGAGAATCTCAACTTGAGGCTCCGAAAGAAGAAAACATCAAGAACGAAGCTTTGCGAGGAATGGAAAAGCAACTTATACAAAAAGATGAGGGAACGCGACACTTTATGAACCGAATTTGGATGCCTAAGTTAAGTGGAGTCAGAGACTTGGTCTTAGAAGAAGCCCACAAGTCCAGATATTCCGTACATCCAGGCTCTGACAAAATGTACTTAGATTTAAAAGTACATTATTGGTGGCCAAACATGAAGGCTAAAATTGCTACTTATGTGAGCAAATGCTTGACTTGTTCTAGAGCAAAGGCAGAATATCAAAAGCCTTCAGTTTTACTTCAACAACCTGAAATACCTGAATGGAAATGGGAGCAGATATCAATGGACTTCATCACTAAGTTACCCAAAACTCCTAGTGGGTTCGCCACTATTTAAGTAATAGTTGATAGATTGACTAAGTCCGCCCATTTCTTACCAATTAAGGAGAACAACAAGATGGAGAAGCTGACTAGAGTTTATCTTAAGGAAATTGTCAGATTGCATGGAGTTCCAAATTCTATTATTTCTGACCGAGATAGTAGATTCACTTCACGATTTTGGCAATCTCTACAAAAGTCCTTAGGAACACGTCTAGATATGAGTACAATTTACCATCCACAAACTGATGGTCAGAGTGAGAGAACCATTCAGACTTTAGAAGATATGCTATGAGCCTGTGTTATTGACTTTGGAAATGCATCGGATACTCATTTACTGTTAATTGAGTTTTCCTACAACAATAGTCATCACACCAGCATGAAGACTACACCGTTTGAGGCTCTTTATGGACGAAAATGTCGTTGCCCAATATATTGGGCAAAAGTTGGAGATACACAAATGGCCAGAGAACGTACAGGTGATACCTTACGTACTGGACCAGAAATAATCCACGAGACAACTGAAAAGATCGGGCAAATTAAGGATCGATTAAAGGCTGCACGTGATCGTCAAAAGAGCGATGCTGACGTAAGACGTAAGCCTTTAGAATTCCAAGTTGGAGATAAAGTAATGATTCGATTCGGGAAACGAGGCAAACTAAACCCGCGATATATAGAACCTTTTGAAATTCTAGCAAGAATTGGTTCTGTCGCATATCAACTTAAGTTACATCAAGAGCTAAGCAATATCCATAATGTTTTCCCCAACTAATTAACAGTTGCTCGTCCACAAGATAAATTTCGGGATGAAATTTCTTTAACGGGGGGAGAATGTAACAACAGTCAAAATAGGTCAATAACAATCACATGTGATTATGCCAATCAAGTAATGTGATATTGTTAAACTAGTAATATGATAAACTTACTATGTAGTTCATGATAAATTCTAATACAAATATGAACATTCTTTATGATACAACTCAAATTATACGTCCATACGATTCCAAAAATATAGAGAACGTCTAAATCTGACTTCGCGTGAAGAAGTTATAATAAACCGAACACTATAAATCTCTATAATAAGAGGAATTAAAAATAGACTTATAATTAGCTATTGGAGTCTAAAAGATAGTTGTAGTACTCACGATGGATATAAAGAACGTAAAAAATGGAGTTCGTATGCGAAAGTTACGACCTTCCGAAGATTCAGCTGTCAGAAACCCTAATTTGACTGAACTCACGATGTGAGCACAGAAACTCACGACGTGAGGAGTTATTTTGCCACATTTCAGATCTAGAAGGTGCGTGACGAGGCTACGAAGTGATAAGATCCAAACTCACGACGTGAACATTGATATTTCACGACGTGAGGAGTCATATGGCCACCTTCGGAAGCTAGAAGACGGATGGCAAGTCTACGAAGAGATAAGCTCGAAACTCATGACGTGAACAATCAGTTTCTCACATCGTGAGGGTCCAAAATCCTTCCTATAAATAGCAGGTCCGACTTCAGCTATTCCTTACACCATTTCCCTTTCTCCTCTCTCCTTTTTTGAAGCCCTCTTGCATCCCGAGCCCCGACGACCTCGTACGCTAACCGTTTCTGCTTAGATTACATAGAATCACGCTATTAAGGTGAGTTTCACGGCCCCACTTTCTAATATTTTCGGGGGAAAACGCATGCTAAATATTGTATATACGTTATTGTTATGTCTATATGATAGTATATTAGTATCAACATAGATAGTTATAATAACCAGGATATAGTTATTTCGTATCTGAAAATATACAACTATTGTAAAGTTGTTAGCATGTTATTGTTATAGTAGTATACTAATGTAGATCTTCAGTTATACTTAGGATTCTATATATATGTTGTGTGCGATATAGTTCCGAAGTTATATTCGGAAGTTCTATATGTTAATTTATAAAGTATGTTGTTATTGTTAGTTTTATGACAAGATAAAGCTTGGTATGTTATATGTTGTTGTTGTCATTGGTTTTATGTCAAGATAAAACCTGGTTTTACTTCAAGTTATAGCTGTTATACTGCCTAAATGTTATGAAGTTAGGAGTACTGTTTAAAAGCATAGTCTAGTAACTTAGGGTTTTAGACACGAAGATGCTTTTGTTGTTAGGACTATAGAACGTCGTCAAAGTCTACATGAGCTACCTCATTCATCAACTAAGATTGGGGATCTTAGTGGAAGTCCTCTAACCTGTAACCGTTAATCCCGTGTGAGCGAGGAAGTCGTGTATGAGTAAGATACGGGTTGACGACCCCACTCGTGGTTGTTAATTACAACCCAAGACAAGCGAGTGACGATCTGTTCCTTTTATTTGTTATTGTTCCGGCGTCGATGAAGCGCGCGGTATTGTTTCTCATGGTAAATCATGAGTGTATTGTTTCTCATGGTAAATCATGAGTGTATTGCTTCTCATAGTAAATCATGAGTGTGTTTTGTCAGAGGTTTTGTTGTCAAGCAGCGGTTACAGACTCATGGTAGCAACTTGTTAGAAACATTATACTTTGTCGTATACAAGTATTAATGTTAAGTATAAGTTTCCACCTACTTATACCTTAGGTACTACTTGTATATTAAGTAGATGATTCTACCTAACAAACATACTCGTATAGAATTGAAATAAGATTTATACGTAGCAACTTTCGTTTGTATGGAATTACAAACACTTACGTTCATAGTATATGAGGCTTATAGGTAAACTACTTATTTGGTAAGTAAAATTTTATACCTAGGATATATATACTAAACGTTGGAGAGTCAAAATGATACTTTCAAAACTATACTTTTTAACTTGAAAAATGTATTATTTTTATATGGAGTCAAAACCTGTGAACTCACCAACTTTATGTTGACGTATTTTAAATTGCATGTCTTTTCAGGAAGTTGATAACTATGATAAGAGAAATGATGTTACACTGCCCGGTGTTTCCGCTGACGGTCGGGGTGTGACAACGTCACCTCGCATGTGAGGCGTCCTCGTGTCCACCCCGTGTCACCTTCTGATTGGACCGAAGTTGTGGTCTAGTGCGCAACCGACACGCCCTTCGCACGCTGGAGCTTCCGAACTCGGACCGTGTCCTTTTCCGATTCGACCGAAGTCTGGTCCACTCCTGATCCGACGCGACTCGCCAGATGTCCGAACCGAACCCTCCCCCTCGCCACCTGTCCGAACACACGTCTGCTTCTCCTTGCTTCGGATCCGAGGCTTCGGCCTATATAAGGCATGCGAGACCCTCCATATTTTTCACATATTTCACACCATTTTCCATTTCTTTTCACTTATTTCACCACTTTAAAATTTCCTACAACCCCTAAAGCCCCGATATCAAGTCTAAAAGCCTAAGCAAGCCTCGAAGCCCCGAGATTCCCGAGAAAAACAACTTTCTCCAGTCGAAACTCTGCCTGATTAAAGCCGGTTTTTCTTCAAATAAACTCCTTTCCAGAAAACGAAACGCCGTCCAAATCACCACCTATCAAGTGAGTTCATACCCCCGTATTTTCATAATTTCTACTGTTTTAAAGGGGGGGGGGGGGGAATACAACACAAGAACTTTGTGTTATAAAATCATGATTTCAAATCATGATAAAATGACATTAAATCGTCAAAATATTCTAGAATACACAGTTTTACAAGAAACAAACGTTTGGTTCAAAACAAATCAAGGGATATACAATTTTCATATACATGTTAAGAATACTAATTCAAGAACATATTGTCAATCATTTATTTCAGAATGATTGAGTTTTCATAACTAATATACATGTAACGTTTATATGCTTTTTATGAGCCATTCAATTCAGGATATTTAATTCATTTAGACAACCAAGTTAAAGTGCTGATATTCTAACCAGAGTCTCCAGTTAGGGGATCGAAACAAGTTGTGTGTAGATCTATATTGGGATTGACAACCCCACACTCAGGCTGCTAGCGACAGTCAGACATACACGCCAATGAGTGACAAAGCGTTTGTTTCAGGACATCCAGTCTCAGTATGGTTATAATAACTCATTAAAAAGATATTAACAATACGTTAGTGTATAATCAACTAAACGTAAGTACACCTTCAAAGTACAAGTTTACAGAATACAAACTACAATAGTACAAGACAGTTTTCAATAACAGCTGGTGAAACCAGGTACACTCTCAGTTACAAGTTTTACATAAAGGAATACAAATATAAAACATTGATTTACAAGTAGAACAGTTTTATGGGAATAAAACTACTTTTCATATACAATAGAAAATATAGGATTTTCTGGAACAGTTTGCATATGCAAGATACAAAGACATCCTTTCAAACATAAACACTTATGCACTCACTAAACTTTATGTTGATACTCTATTTTCAAATTACTTGTATTCTCAGGGAAATAATAAACAGGTACTCCCTGAGCTTTTTGAGAAGATGGAGCTATTTTGAGTCATATCTTCTTCTTTTGTATAACTATTTTGGTTTCAATATACAATGATTGAACACATGTAAATACTTACACTTTTTAAATACAATGGTTGTTTGTACTTTGATTACTATGATGCATATGTTGTGATACTACAAATGAAGTCCTCCGCCCCCGGACGTTTCCGTCATCTGGTTTGGGGGTGTGACACATACTTCTGGTGTGGATAGTGCGAGTAGGAGGAACATAAGGTGTTGTGAGGTGATGGGTGGGGGGTTCGAACCAGAAGGGGCTGTTGGTATTTAAAAAGTGTACGACATGAATAAGTGATTAGGGGAGGTGATGGGGTGGCTATCAGAGCATTGTTGACAACCAATAGGGGAGGCGTAGCTGTGTTGGGGGCTGGTGGAATGGAGTCGGACCAAATTAATGGGTGTGGGTCCGATGATACTTGGGTTGTAGGGGTCGGTGATGATAGGTTAGAATAGGGAAAAATAGTTCATCGAATATTACATGGCGGGATATAATAATGATTTTATTTTGCATGTCAAAACATTTGTACCCTCGATGATTGATGGGGTGGCTTAAGAAAATGCAAGACCGGGAGCGTTTTTGGAGTTTCTGGATGGTGGGAGATGGATTAAGTGGGTAACATAAAACAACCGAAGTTATGAAGGTGTGAATATGAGGGTTGAATATTATATAGAAGATGTGTAGGGGTGAGATTGGCAATAAGTTTGCTGGGAAGAATGTTTAACAGGTACGTAGCATGTTGGAGTGCATGCTGCCAAAAATACATGGGTACGTTTGAGTGG
The DNA here is from genome assembly GCF_052849685.1 of Lactuca virosa. Lineage (NCBI taxonomy): Eukaryota > Viridiplantae > Streptophyta > Magnoliopsida > Asterales > Asteraceae > Lactuca > Lactuca virosa. Next base: position 179,800,147 of record NC_136433.1, read on the forward strand.
GCAAGAAGAGTGCAAAGGATATTATTAATGGATCGTATTTTGCGTTCCTCTTTTCCATTTTTAGGAGATGTGTGCGGACAAGAAAAGCGGAATTGAAGGCCATTTTGAGAGCAAAAATTGTGAAATTGTTGGTTATCAAACTCACTACCATTATCACATTGTATTGTTTAATAATGTAATGGAATTGTGTTTTGACCACAACAAAGAATTGGACGAAGATTGAAAAAGCTTGGGACTTCTTTACTAGAGGATAAGTCCATAAATAATTGGTTTTGTCATCCAAAAATAAAATACAGCAGCGGGGACCACTAGAGCTTAACACAGGGGAGGTCCATAGATCTGTATGAATAATGTCCAAAGGTAGATGAGTAATTGACTAAGAACTAATAAAAGGAAGATTTATTTGTTTACCCAACACACAAGAACGACAAACAGAAGATAAAAGTTTAGATCTAGGAAAATTTAAAGTAGAACGTAAAGAAGATAAAACATCCGCGCCCGGGTGGCCAAGGCGATGATGTCAGAGGTCTCTGGTAATTGCAGCAAAAGTAGAAGGTTGTGTAACTTGGGAATTTCACCAGATCTTGAAATGGTGGAGAGCACCGGTACTATTGCAACGGAGGATTGGAGTCTGCGTATGGAAGTCCTTCACATCAAAACCAAACGGGTCAAATTCTACGGAAACATTGTTGTCAATAGTAAAGAGACGAATGGATAAAAGATTTATAATGACATTTGGAGTGTGAAGAACATTTTTCAGAATAAAAGGAGGAAGAGGGTAAGGAAGTGTTTGATTACCGGTGCCTTGAATTAGAATAGTGGAACCATTACCGACAATAACATTCTGAGAAAGACCATTATTGATATAAGACGTGAAGTTACCTGTGTTGGGAGTCATGTGTGATGTTGCTCCGGTATCAGCATACCAAGTCTGATCAGGTGGGTGTAGTGTCATTGTGTGAAAAGCTTGCTCAAGATCAGTTGGTATGTAGCTGATTTCTGAAGATAGGCCTGCTGAGGTTGATTGCCTAGAATCGTGGGGGCAACTGATGGAGGTCGGGAGGATCCATATTGCTGAGTCGGATATGGGCAGGGGTAAGCCCATGTTGTGTAGTTGGGAAAACCCATGGTGGCGGTGTAGTCCATGGTTGATAGGGGTGGGACCCCCGATTGTATGTCTGTTAGGGTTGGTTATTGTTGGTACCGTGTCCACGCCCACTCAGAGATCATCTACAACCGCGTCCTCCTCGACCCCGTCCACGTCCACGAGAGGTAGATAGATCTTCCTGTTCTTGGTTAAGGCGGCTGCTATCTCCAGAATTTGGATGAGTTATTGGTGCTGAAGCAGTCAAGGCGGTAGCGGAGGTGCCTCCGGTTAGATATACAGCAGTGGCAACAACCTGATGAGCTTTTCGAGCTTCTTCCATGATGAGTTTGGAGAAAACTTCATAGAAATCAGGTAAGGGTGTTGTTTGCTAGATGATCATCGCAACTCCTTCATAGCTTTCGTTGAGATCATCAATTAGTTGAAGAACAAGACGTTGGTTGGACACCGGGTTTCCTACATTTACAAGTTGATCAGCAAGCATCTTCATGGCTTGGCAGTAGGAGGAGATGTTAGGTTGGTGGTCAAGTCTTGTAAAGACGAATTTGCTGTCAAGGTAGACAACTCTAGTGCTCTGGTTATCTTGAAAAATGTTTTCGAGGGCAGTCCATGCCTGACAAGCAGTGGTATTTGGTTTCAAAATTGTGTGCAACAGATCATTTGAAATGTGTTGTAGATCCATTGGAGAACAATAGCATCAAGTCGTGACCATGCTTCAAACTCTGATGCTTTAGTTTTGTCGGCTTTTGTGGAGGTTGAAGAAGATAAAGGTTTTGAGGGAGGGATGATTTTAGAATCAATGTGATTTGCAACCTGGAAACCCTGCAATAGATGCGAAATAATTCTGCCCATGAGGTGTACTGTCCGCTCTCCATCTCCGGTATAATGAAATTCCGTATGTTTGTGACTGTGATTGCGGGATGAGATTTTGGGTCCATCGAAGAAGAAGAAGAAGAGAGAAAAAAATGGTGTACACGGAAGAAGAAGAGGTGGAAGTAGGGTTAATGATATTTGTGTTCTGATACCATGTTAATTGGTATTTTCTCGTATCCCATTCCAATTTTTTACAATTAGTATTTATACAATATCCTATCACTATCTACAATAAAGATATGGTCTATCAACTATAACAATACTTCCTCAATATGAGAAATGATATCTTCGGCTAATATAATAAATAATCAGCAATTAATGATTGTTATCAATATAATATTATTATATTTGTTATTGTTAATGATTTGGATAGAGACCTGGTTAAAGAACATTTGCAGACCACACAAACTATAAATTGATAATACTAAATTATCATAATTGAAATCATATTCTTCACTTGTGAATTAATAAAAAAAAAGTAGGTGTTATATACGTGTTGGGAAAAATGTTGTTTGTATAAATAATGTTTAACAAAATACATAAGACAATGATAATGATGTACTTAATGGAGACAGAACTTTGGTAAGTCATATAAGGATGTTTTTTACAAAAGGCTTTCCACATAAAGCCCTTGGTTTTTCACAAGTTTACCCTTGATTGCTTTAATTTAGTTAATTATTTCAAAGTACAATGCGGTAATGAGAAAATTACAAACCGATGTACTTAATGGAGACAGAACTTTGGTAAGTCATATAAGGATGTTTTTTACAAAAGGCTTTCCACATAAAGCCCTTGGTTTTTCACAAGTTTACCCTTGATTGCTTTAATTTAGTTAATTATTTCAAAGTACAATGCGGTAATGAGAAAATTACAAACCGTTCATCTTGGGACATGCCAGAGTGGATGCAGATTGATGAAAAGTTACGTTCCACAAGCAACTTGTTGAGCTCGGTTACTCTACTTACACTCTTGACAAATATGACAGCTTGATTGAAACCTATCGCATCGAGCTTACGATTCTTCTCCAGCTAGCTCAATTTGATGTAGTGTTGCCATGGATAACCGTTAGAAAAGACTAAAAGCTAATCTTCAGTATGATGGAATCTAGGAAGTTATGGAATGGTTAGTTTCTATTCTTTTCCCTAAATTAAAACTTCAAAACGAAAATTTCATTGTGTATTGAAACTTGAATGAGGACATTAATGGTGGTACTTCATCGAATAGTCGATTCTATGGTGATTCATGATGGGGTTATGATTTTTGATATCTCTAATGAACATCGATCAATGGAGATTAGTAGTTTGTTGTTCTTCATGATTGCATCTTCTTTTCTAATAACGGTGAAAAATTCATGTATACCTTTTGTTTTTGGTAAACATATTGTTCAACTTTGTCCTATTAAACACATGTTCTACAAAATCCATCCACATATTAACTCAAAATTGGTGTAAAACCAAAACAAGAGATGATTGCATCAAAAAACTAGATTATTGATTCCTACCCTAATATGAAAGTACCAAGATCATTAAGAATAAGAATTAGATAATTGACTGTAAAAAAGGTTAAAGTTCATCCCTGAATACTGTAACAAAATGATTAAAGTGTAAATGAGAATAAACCATCATATGCTTTTTATCCAAAAATCTCCACTTTACTAACTGTAATGTTTCTTACTTGTATTTATGCAAGAACCTTTGTTTGTAACAAAAATTAAAATTATATTTTTCATTTCTTTTATAAATAAAATCTTGAGTGTCATATTATGGTTAGTTTCTGCCAGTAGCGCGCTCTTTCAAGGTACATATTTTGTTTTGTTTTTTTTTTCTGAAATTGTATTAAAGTAAATATCTTTAATTTTTTTTTATTTCTTTATTATTATTATTATTATTTTTGAAATCGAGGATGTAGGTGGGGGCAATATATGTCAAATTGGCTTAATGCTATTAAAGTACGTGCTTCACATATTTCAGCCCTGATTTCATGCATTAATGTTTATGCTGATGCAGGTCACTGCTATAAGAAAACAAACAACATAGGTTTAATTTATCTTTTCAACTTCCATATATGATTTTTCTATACTCATAAACCATATGCATTTGGCACCCATTCTTTATGTTTATGTGTTTGTAAATATACATAATCACATGAAATCTTTTCTTCTTTGTCCTCCTAATTTGAATACAACTTCTATCAACATTTAAATAAGTCTATTTTCATACTGTTGCAAACTTAGGAGAGTGCATAAAAAACGTAGAGCTATTAGATATATTCATTGAATTCGGGAGGCTCGAGACATTAAATGAATACAAGTGTTAAAGTGGTAGTCTGATAGACTTATTGACTTATTTCTTGTCTATTTTATATTCCATTTCGAAATAGTGTGCTGCAACTTCCATGTTTTTTTGCAGATGCATGATGATTATTAAAAGGAAAAAATGAGTTACCTGAAGATAGCATGTATGACTTTTATACACTTCAAGTTGCACATGTGATTTATAGTTGTAAATTTGGAATGCCTTATATTGACTATCAATCTTTTTGTAGATATTTCGATCAAGTTATGGATGTCAGATGAAGTATTTTCTAGTTTAAACAACTTTTTGTAACTTAAATAGAGAAACTTATAATATTATACACCTGTTAATTAGAATTACGAAGAAAAAAATATTTTGAAACCAAGTGGCAGCCCAGCCAAATAAAGTTTAAATTGAAGAAACAAAACTCATATACAAATTTACACTGGCTTAGTTTTTTGCTTACTAGATTGAGGAAATTGTCGATATTCATAAACAAATCTAGATACATAAAACGCACATAATTTAGCTCGGATCTCCATATCCACTATCTTAGCTAAAAAGAAATCTTATACTACTACTAGCAGTCTAGCTGCAATATTTGCAACAAATCACAAAATATCCACTATTCCAGAACAACTCCTTATTTTCTTATATTGCGTAATTATTTTTTGGTAAGAATTGAAAGGTTTGTATGAGAGTAGAGGAGAGTTTGATATGAGCCAAAATAGTTGCAACAAATCAACGTCAAAATTGACCAAATCTATGAAAGAAGCTTACCTATAGGGGAACGGCGACTACAAAAAACTTCAAGGAATTGTGAACGGAGGTTGGCTGCTGATTCGACGGGCTCCATCTTCTCAAAATTTCGACGAGCAACGGTGACGTGAACACGTTGAGATGATATGTTGTGTTTATATTTATAGTAGAGTAATTGCGATACGGGAACACGTGAGAGTGATGGAACACCTCCGATATGTGGTGGTTGTACTTGTAGGTGGTAGAGTGCGAATGGAGAGAACAAATTACTGAAATGGTCTTTTGTGGTTTGCAAAAATTTCACGTTTGGTTTCCACATATTCTTTTGCACTTGGACGATCCCTAAGTTTTGATTTTATTGTGTTTTTCAACCCTCATGGTGCTAAAAAAGACTATATTGTCCTTTATCTTTATATTTTTCAGTTTTTTATATTATTAGTTTATTATTAAATAATATAAATTATTAAATAAACTTGAAATTGGACCCACATAAATCTTGCGACACATAGTTAAATTTCACCCTCACATTTATAATAAAAAAAATTGAAAATGCATAATCGAATTTGGAATAAGTTTCATTTATTGGAAGGCTTTTTCATGTCTTTAATACAAATAACAATGCCAAAACTTTATTTAGGTGATATACATATACTTTTCCAATATATATTAATATTCAGTCAAGCATAAGATACATAGCTATGCAGGAGAAATTTCTACGGTTTGAGAAAGTTGTCAAGCCAATCACTCGCTTCTTTAAGCATTGATGATGTCACATCATGTCCAATTCCTGCTTCGATTATCACCTAAATTTCATTCATAATAAATCGCATTATAACTCATATACAACACAATATTACATCATATAACATTATATTTTACTTTTTTTTTACCTATGTAGACAATCTACTCAATTTATTACCCACAATAGCAACATACTAATATTCTCTGGTAGTAAAGTACGAAGCTATTCCGTGCAATAAGCCCATTTAGAAAAAGCAAGAAACATTGGTGAAAAGTCAAGAGTCAAAAGTCAACACCTTGAAATGATTGAAACATTGGGCATCTTCGAAAGCCTTTTGTGTTTTCGATATGGTAACATCAATACCTTCCACTGGGCAACGGGGATCGTCTTCACCTGATAGTTTTTTCCATGATATTATTTCATCAGAAAAAAAAGGATCAAGAAGAGGAGGGTGGATTGGTAATTTCACCATTTATAATCAACAAAGGGCGTGGTGCAATGATTGGCACCGTATAAAGTGAGTCAAACTCAGATGCTAAACCAGGAGCTATTCTGTTCCAAACCTGGCCATAAAAGAAGGCACAACATCAACAGTCAGACGCCAGCCGAATGCCATGTCAACAACACATTTAGCAATCTTTATGGAACATACCTTTTCCACAACCTCTTTGTCAATGGCTTCCTTCCCTAAATCAATCCTTGCTTCTGAAGAAAAGAACTTTTAAACAATTTTTCTAAATATATTTGAGGAAATAAATGAGGGAAATTTGTACAAATTTACAATTCAAAGTCGTTAAACACCGATATATATAACTTAACTTACATGTTTTATTAAACATAGAAGTAATAACATATAAAATATAGAGATTTTATATTCCTTTTGTAAAGTAACGTCTTAATTACCTTCAAACACTGGCTTAATACTGTCAACTCGAGCATGCCATTGATCATTATCTATGGCCCACCGAAAGCCCTACACATTCATATTAAGTTAGCAGGTTAGATTAAGTGTAAATTAATCCCATTGAGTCCAAAAGTAATAATACCTGAACAGCAATTATAGGGACAACCACTGAATAACGTGTATCCACAAAAGCAGCAAACCATGCATGCATTCCTGCATCACATATCAATAAATGAGTTATGGACTTAAAGGCATAATAACTCATAATAAAAGAATATATATACTCTTGTTATTTCTAGATGATGTGTTTAATAAAATATTAAAATTCAACCTCCAAGTGAATTCCCAGTGATTCCTATCTTGGAATGGTCTATATCATCTCTTGTGGTTAGATAATCTGCCAACTTTAAAAGGTCCCACACCTAAAACATAATAATTGTTAAACATCTGGGCATTAAAGTATATAACGAATGACATTAGAAAAATTCAAGAGTGAAGAAGTATAACCGTGTCATATATAAATGGCATTGTATCACCTCTTTTCCATGCTGAAACAAGAGCCTGGATCCAGAATATATGATATTGAAGTTATATTTATGCTTTGAGATCATGAAAGATAATTAGTATATTCTCCATTGCTATATTTGGATAGATTCTTTTCAAAGTAGGATGCTATAATAAACAAATATATTAAAATCTGTTGCTATTTCTAATTTTCTTGCGTTTAGCCCTATTCTTTTTGGCATAAACCAAAAAAAAAAAAGAAAGGTTACAGTGCTCACATCTTGATAGGCGGTGGGGGTTTTGGCACGTTCTCCATGGTAACGAGAATCAATGGCAACTGCAATATATCCACGTGAAGCATAATCCTAAATTCAAAGGAAGAACTCGTAAGATCAAAGTCTTTTGTCAAATGAAGAAATGACCGGTCTAGCCTTGTAATTTTATATTATACCTCAAGTGAAGGGCGTAGCCACTCTTTGTTTGCATTTGATGGATGTACAAAAACAACAGCCGGTCTTTTTGATTGTGTGCATTCTTTCATGCTCAAAATGAGCACAGGCAGACGCCCTTGCTCTCCTTCCTAATTTTAATAAAATAATAAGTTTCATCATATTAAACTTTATGCATCATATATTCATATTACAAATTTGCTCTTGTTTTCCATCTTCCCAATTATGTAGTTATTTTCTTAGATATCTTTTAAACATCATATATTCATATTAAACTTTATCCAGTCAACATTCAACGGGAAAAAAGAAACATGGTCTAAGTTACCTCAGTGGGTAAGTAAAAGTTTTCTTCATTGAGCTGTTCCTTGACGTTAATGCGTGCTTTCGGGTAGGATCTCATTACCTGATAGTGTTCAAATAAGATAACTTCTAACGAAGATTAACAAAAAGGTGAAATATATGTTAACTAATGTCCACCTCAAAGTCAACAGGTATTCCCTGATATAAGGGTTCCACCACGGGTTTTGCAGATAGCGTCTGAAGTGCATGTAGTGTCCGAACTGAAAAAAAAAGTAGTAGAAATATAATATGAATCCATATTTTGACAAATAAAGAGATGAAGTCATATTTCAATGAAATTATTGATAAACATAATAGTGGTAGGATAAGAGTGATAACAGTAGTTATTGATGAAAAAAGTTAAACTTAATTCCTCTCCTAACAAGACAATGAGAAATAAATAACAAAGTTTGGTGTTGTTTCTTTTTTTACCTAATGGGGTCATGACTTAATCTGATAAGCTAGTTATTTTTCTTTTGAGTTCATGCAAGAGAACAGCTTAATTGATAAAGTTAGGAAAATGAGCCCAATTAAGTCCTAACATTTTACAAATTTACACCAGCTTAGTTTTTCCTTCTCGATTACTTTATTTAGACAACAATTAATGGACAACAAAGAAACATGGTCCTACAATAGAAACAGACAAGTTTTGCACTTTTTCTATGGACAATCAAACGAGTTATTTTATAATGAAAGCAACTGGCCTTATAGTACTCTTACTAGATTGAGGAAACCGTCGATATTCATAAACAAATTTAGATACATAAAACGCATGCACAAAAGTTAGCTCGGATCTCCATAGCCACTATCTTAGCTCAAAAGAAATTTACTACGACTAGCTGTCTAGCAGCAATGTCTATCCCAGAACTACTCCTTATTTTTCTATATTGCATAATTATTGTGTAATTGCGATGAGTGTAATGGGACCCGCAAGGACCTCATGTGAAGTGGTGGTTGTACTTGTAGGTGATAGAGTGAACCGAGAGAACAATTTACCTAAACGGTCTCTGTAGTTTGCAAAAATTTCACGTTTGGTTCCTACGTTTTCTTTAGCACTTGGATGGTCCCTAAGTTTTGATTTTATTCTGTTTTTCATCCTCATGGAGTTTAAAAAGACTATATTGTCCTTTATCTTTATATTTTTCATTTTTTATATTATTAGTATATTTATTAAATAATATAAATTATTAAATAAACTTGAAACACAAGACACCACCTGCCTGAACTCTAATTCTACTGATTTGCTCCATCAACCACCGATCTTCATCACCGGACGCCGCTACAAGCATCCTGCAACCAACATTTGTCATTGTTGGAAGGAGATCTGAAGCAGTGAGGGATGGAGATCTGCTTCATGAGTCACTTCTCTTCTCGACGCCCCTCCCTCTTCGCCATCGAGTGCATCTGCTCCTTCCTCGCCCATCCTATTCCGCCATCAGTTCTTTAAAGGGTTCAGGGGTGGCGGTGGTTCACTTTACTTGTTTTCCTCCATTCTTGTCACTATGGCGGGGGTATTTATTGAAAGTTAAACATAGGATCGTGAACAGTATTTGTTTTAAGCTAATCCAATTCTCATTCTATTCTGGGTTTTCTTCTGGAGGGGCTCCTTTTTGTTTCTATGTGGCGATTTTTGGGTTTCTTGTGACATACATGGCGTTTTTTTTGGGGTTTCTTGGTATTGCAAGTCGCTTTTTTGAATTTCCCTCTTCTCTTCTCTTGTCATCTTCTTTCTCTGTGTTTTGTTGTTCTTCATGTAATACATTCCTCGATTGATATTCCGTCGTCTTTGATTTCCCTTTCTTCGATCTTTGATTTCCTCTATTTTCGTTATTCTCTGCTTCTCTTTTATGTCTGACGTCTGTTTGTAGAGATTGTCCTCGCTGCTGTCCTCTTCTTCTTCCTCAGCTTTGCGTCTGGGCTTTTACAGGTAATACTTTTGTCATTGATCACTGCCACTTTCTGTGATCTATCTATACAAGTTCTGCAATGGAGGTCACTACATTTAACCAGACATTCCCAGATGCTGAGTTTCGGGTTTGGGACAAAATTGGTGCTGTTGTCAGACTTAGCTATGGAATCGGTTAGTTTCCTTTTCTTTTCCCTAAATTAAAACTTCAAAACGAAAATTTCAGTGTGTGTTGAAACTTGAATGAGGACATTAATGGTGGTACTTCATTTAATAGTCGATTCTATGGTGATTCATGATGGGGTTTTGATTTTTGATATCTCTAATGAACATGGATCAATGGAGATTTAGAGTTTGTTGTTTTTCATGATTGCATCTTCCTTTCTAATAAAGGTGAAAAATTCGTGCGTACTTTTTGTTTTTGGTAAACATATTGTTCAACTTTGGCCTATTAAATACATGTTCTACAAAATCCATCCATATATTAACTCAAATTTGTGTAAAACCAAAACAAGAGATGATTGCATCAAAAAACCAGATTATTGATTCCTACTCTAATATGGAAGTACAAATATCATTAAGAATCAGAATTACATAATTGACTGTTAATATATATATATATATATATATATATATATATATATATATATATATATATTAATGTTCAGCACATATGTCCCTGAATACAACAAATGATACAAGACTACAAGTGTAAATGCAAATAAACCCTCATATGTTTTTTATCCAAAACTCTCCACTTTTACAAACTGTAATGTTTCTTTCTTGCATTTATGCAAGGACCTTTGTTTGTAACAAATATTAAAATTATATTTTTAGTTTTTTATTTTATAATTAAAAATCTTGAGTGTCATATATGCAATGGTTTCAAGTTATTGAAGGTTTAAAGTGGTAGTCTGATAGACTTATTGACATATTTCATGTGTATTTTACATTCCATTACGATATAGTGTGCTGCAATTTCCATGTTTTTTTGCAGATACATGATGATTAGTAAAAGGACAAAATGAGTTACATGAAGATAGCATGTATGACTTTTCTACCCTTCAAATTGCACATGTGATTTATAGTTTTAAATTTGGAATGTCTTATATTGACTATCAATCTTTTTGTAGATATTTCAATGAAGGTATGGATGTCAGAGGAAGTATTTTCTAGTTTAAAAAACTTTTTGTAACTTAAATAGAGGAACTTATAATATTATATACCTATTAATTAGAATTATGAAGAAAAAAAATATTTTGAAACCTAGTGGCAGCCCAGCCAAATAAACTTTGAATTGAAGACACAAAACTCTCATACAAATTTACACCAGCTTAGTTTTTTGCTTACTAGATTGAGGAAATTGTCGATATTCATAAACAAATCTAGATACATAAGACACACAGAATATAGCTCGGATTTCCATAGCCACTATGTTAGCTAAAAAAAAATCTACTAGTACTAGCAGTCTAGCTGCAATGTCTATCCCATAACTACTCCTTATTTCTCTATATTGTGTAATTATTTTTGGCAAAGAATTCACAGGGTTGTATGAGAGTATGATATGAGCCCAAATATTCGCAACAAATCAACATAAAAATTGACCAAATCTATGATAGAATCTTACCTATAGGAGAACGGCGACTACGAAGAACTTCATGGAATTGTGAACGAAGGTTGGCTGCTGATTCAACGGACTCCATCTTCTCAAAATTATTACAAGCAACAGTGACGTGAACACGTTGAGATAATATGTTGTGTTTATATTTATAGTAGAGTAATTGCGATATGGGAGCAGGTGAGAGTGATGGAACACCTCCGATATGTGGTGGTTGTACTTGTAGGTGATAGAGTGCGAATGGAGGGAACAAATTACTAAAATGGTCCCTGTGGTTTGCAAAAAATTCACGTTTGGTTTCTACATTTTCTTTTGCACTTGGACGGTCCCTAAGTTTTGATTTTATTATGTTTTTCATCCCTCATGGAGCTAAAAAAGACTATATTGTCCTTTATCTTTATATTTTTCAGTTTTTTATATTATTAGTTTATTATAAAATAATATAAATTATTAAATAAACTTGAAATTGGACCCATCCAAAACCCTACACCCCTCATATCCTTCTCTCTCATTTCAGTTCGTTTGCGCTGCAAATCAGCGGCCGCCACCAGAAAACACCAAATGTCACCGGAAAACATCGCACCAGGAAACCACAAGACACCACCGATCTGCACTTTAAATCTATTGATTTGCTCCATCAACCACCGATCTTCATCACCAGACACCACTAGAAGCATCCTGCAACCAACATTTTTCACTATTTGTTGTGATAAAAAAAATAATCTTTATAACGAGACAACGAGATTCCAAGAGAGTAGTTTAGGGGTCCAAGATCTTTCATGGAAAACTCTTTTGCTAATAGAACCATAAACTTATGATGTCAGCCGGGTGAGGAGGTAATGAGTAAGATGTCGTCTACGTATAGAAGGAGGAAGGCCGTATGGGTTCCCTTTTGTAGACGAATAGCGAATGGTCACAATTGCTATGTTTGAACCCCATAGTGAGTACGTAGTCAGCAAATCTTTGATACCAGGCTCGTGGTGCCTGTTTAAGGCCGTAGAGAGACTTTTTAAGCAGGCTTACATGATTTGGATATAAATGATCACAAAATCAGGGGGGTTGATGCATGTAAACCGTTTCATGTAGATGCGTGTGTAGAAACACGTTTTCACGTCGAGTTGGTGAACTTGCCACTCATTAGAAAGAGCTATGGACAAAACAATACGAATTGTCGCCGGCTTTACCATGGGGTTGAAAGTGTCACCACAGTCAATACCTGCTATTTGAGACCTGTCATCACAAACCAAACGAGCTTTGTATCGCTCTAAAGAACCATCAGACTTAGTTTTATGGCGATAAATCCACATACTACACACTATATTCATATTGTTATGTTTTGGGACTAACTACCACGTTTTATTATCAATAAGGGTCTGAAACTCGTCTGTCCGGGTTTTATTTAAATCCGAGTTCTTAAGTGCTTCTATTGGGTTTCGAGGGATATGGGAGATAGAGGTAGAAGTATGGAGGTTGTAGTGTTGTTTGGGTTTCGAAATGCCACCCATACTACTGATGTGGACAGTGCGAGTAGGAGGAACATAAGGTGTTATGAGGTGCTGGGTGGGGGGTTCGAACCAGAAGGGGCTGTTGTGGCAAGTGGTTACTGAAGGGTAGGTCGTGTACGACATGAATAAGTGATTAGGGGAAGTGATGGGGTGGCTGTCGGAGCATTGTTGACAACCAATGGGGGAGGCGTAGCTGCGTTGGGGGCTGGTGGAATGGAGTCGGACCACATTAATAGGTGTGGGTCTGATGATAGTTGGGTTGTAAGGGTCGGTGATGATAGGTTAAGATAGGGAAAAATAGTTTCATCGAATATTACATGGCGGGATATAATAATGGTTTTATTTTGCATGTCAAAACATTTGTACCCTCGATGATTGATGGGTTGGCCTAAGAAAATGCCAGACCGGGAGCGTTTTTGGAGTTTATGGATGGTGGGAGATGGATTAAGTGGGTAACATAAAACAACCGAAGTTATGAAGGTGTGAATATGAGGGTTGAAGATTATATAGAAGATGTGTAGGGGTGAGATTGGCAATAAGTTTGTTGGGAAGAATGTTTAACAGGTACCCAGCATGTTGGAGTGCATGCTGCCAAACATGCATGGGTACGTTTGAGTGGGCGAGAAGAGTGCAAAGGGTATTATTAATGGATCGTATTTTGCGTTTCTCTTTTCCATTTTGAGGAGATGTGTGCGGACAAGAAAAGCGGAATTGAAGGCCATTTTGAGAGCAAAAATTGTGAAATTGTTTGTTATCAAACTCATGACCATTATCACATTGTATGGTTTAACAATGTAATGAAATTGTGTTTTGACCACAACAAAGAATTGGATATTATAATTTCCGTCTTCACTATATTGTGCCTGATGCAAAAAGGCATTGACTTTTAGGTTGTGTCCCTGAGGATTCGACCCTGCTTCCCTATGCTATCTTTTTAGTGCATTCCAAGCAGTGATAAATTTATTTGTATAATACGTGCGCGGCAGCGTGTTAACAGATTTGCATCGAGTAAATTACGAAAATTGTTTGTTTCGTTTAGGATATGCGTTATATAAATTACGAAAATCGTTTGTTTCATTTAAGGTATGCATTGAGTGAATTACGAAAATCGTTTGTCTCATTTAGGATATGCATAGACTAAATTACAAAAATTGTTTGTTTCATTTAGGATACGCATCGAGCAAATTACGAAAACCGTTTGTTTCATTTAGGTTAGGCATTATGTAAATTACGAAAATCGTTTGTTTAGGATATGCATTATGTAAATTACGAAAATCGTTTATTTGATTAAGGATATGCATTGAGTAAATTATGAAAATCATTTGTTTCATTTAAGATATGCATCGAGTAAATTACAAAAACCTTTTGTTTCATTTAATATATGCATTATGTAAATCACGAAAATTGTTTGTTTCATTTAGGATATGCATTATGTAAATTACGAAAATCGTTTGTTTCATTTAGGATATCCATTATGTAAATTACGTAAATTGTTTGTTTCATTTAGGATATGTATCGAGTAAATTACGAAACCCGTTTGTTTCATTTAGGATATGCATTATGTAAATTCTGAAAATTGTGTGTTTCATTTACGATATGCATTATGTAAATTACGAAAATCATTTGTTTCATTTAGGATATGCATTGAGTATATTACGAAAATCGTTGTTTCATTTAGGATATGCATCGAGTAAATTACAAAAATTGTTTGTTTCATTAAGGATATGCATTACGTAAATTATGAAAATTGTTTGTTTCATTTAGGATATGCATCGAGTAAATTACGATTTTTTTTTTTCATTTAGGATATTTTGTTTTGATGTGCGTGTGTGTTTTTTTTTCATATTTTTGTATAGAAATCAAGAATGTAACTGAACCTGCAGTTTATGATATTACACCATGAGATCCTGATTTCTTAGGGAATGAAGGTGGGGCAATATATGTCAAATTGGGTTAATGCTATCTTAAAGTAAGTGCTTCACATTTTTCAGACCTAATTCCATGCATAATGTTTATGCGATGTCACTACTATAAAAAAATCAAACAACATAGGTTTTATCTTTTCAACTTCCATATAGTAGATGATTCTGCTTTACTCATAAATCATATGCATTTGGCACCCATTCTTTATGTTTATGTTTTTGTAAATATAAATAATCGCAGGAAATATTTTCTTCTTTGTCCTCCTAATTTGAATGCAACTGCTGTCAGAATTTAAAGAAGTCTATTTTCATATAGTTGCAAACTCAGCAGAGTGCATAAAAAACCTAGAGCAGTCATTAGATATAGTGTGCTGCAATTTCCATATTTTTTGCAGATACATGATGATTATTAAAAGGGCAAAATGAGTTATGTTAGGATAGTATGTATGGCTTTTATACACTTCAAGTTGCACATGTGATTTAAAGTTGTAAATTTGGAATGCCTGACTATCAATCTTTTTGTAGATATTTCGATGAAGGTATAGATTTCAGATGACGTTTTTGCTACATGCACCCTTCTAATTTAAACAACTTTCTGTAACTTATATAGAGAAACTTATAATATTATATACCTATTAATTAGAATTATGAAGAAAAAAATATTTTGAAACCACGTGGCAGCCCAGCCGAATAAAGTTTGAATTGAAGAAGAAAAAGTCATATACAAACTTCATGTATTAAAACACTAGACGTCGCTGGAAAACACAAAACACCACTGGGAAACACCAAACACTATTGAAACACGCTAGATGTAACCGAAAAACACTAGACGCCGTCGGAAACCACCAGGCGCCAGGAAACTACAAGACACCACCAATCTGAACACACCAGGGCTCCATTTTATATTTATTTAATCATTTATATTCATTAATAATAAATAAATAATAAAAAACTAATAGAAAATAAAGACAAAGGACAATATGGTCTTTTCATCTCTACGAGGGGATGAAAAATGAAAAATGAAAATATAGGGACCATAATAAATAATACTACCTAGGGACCGTCCGAGTGCAAATGAAAATATAGGGACTAAACATGAAATTTTTGTAAACCATAGGGACCATTTAAGTAATTTGTTCTTTAGGATATGCATTGAGTAATTACCAAAAACATTTCTTTCATTTAGGACATGCATTATGTAAATTACAAAAAACGTTTGTTTCATTTACGATATGCATCACGTTAACTACGTAAATCGTTTGTGAGGCAAACAGTAAAGTCTAAATTTGAAACCAAATATTTGGTCCTTTTTTATTCCAAACGAGTGACAAAGGCACCACATATCATTTAGGCTATGAGGTATGGTTTTAACGTCAATTAGTTTATGCTTACATGACATCTCTTAACATATGTTATAATATGTGAAAATTGTTATGCTTTCATGTGGTGTTAAGCCATTTCGCCCCCTCAACATTTTCCAACACCGGTTAAGAAAAAAACAATCAACTTTTTTCATTCTTTTTTTCTTTTTCAAGTGGTGTGATGGTGTGGTGTGTATTTCCTAGCAACAATGGAGTTGTGTGGAGAATGAGATCATAGATGATTATTCCTATAAGTTATATGAAATATATTCCTATAAGTTATATGAAATATATTTGCAAATTTTTTTATTAGTAATGTTTTGTTAGGGTTTTGCTAACTTTTCTAATTTGAAAACTTTAGCAGTTCTAAAAAATAAAATTAAAAAAATTAAAAATTCAACTGAATCTTTAATGCTTATGTGCAAAGGGTGATGCTTTCATTGATAGGTCTTAGTCGTAGAATATATATATATATATATATATATATATATATATATATATATATATATATATATATATATATATATATATATATATATATATATATATCAATGTTGTAAAAATCGATCGGCGGTAGCTCGGCGGTCAACTGGCGATAAGCGATTAATCGGACTAGGCGAAGATTAATCGGGGACCCTAATTTCTTAATAAAATTATTTGACCAGTTTCTGCCAAGAACCCAAATCGTAATCGGTTCAAGGCCGCCAAGACCGATATCTGTTGCAACACTGATATATATATATATATATATATATATATATATATATATATATATATATATATATATATATATATATATATATATATATATATATATATATATATGTCCTTAAATATCAAAATATCGTACATGCCCTTTTTAAAATCAAAATATCATTGGTAATATTTAAAATATCCTCCATCTACAACATTACAATATTCAACAACAACAAAAACTAAGCAATCAATGTATACATTACATAGAGAGGGCGGAAGATGAAGCATTATGTTTGTCAAGAGATTGACATTACAATACTTCAGAAATATACGTTCCATTATTATAGATATTTGGATAATACAATTATTTTTTAATTATTATAATAATTTTAAGATATAAAAAATGATCATAAGCTATTCAAAACATTACAAAAATGATTTTGGCATATTTGATATTTTGAATGGTTATAAAGCGTAAATATGATATTAAAAAATTAAGTTGGACAAATATGATATCTTGATGTTTTAAGAAGAGCATGCATGAGAGGCTCTCAAAATTTTATTATTTTATCTATTTAATTGAATATATTTCATTGAAATTTACATGATTAAGAAAGTTAATTTTAATCTTTCATATGACACAAACATCGAATATTAAAAATAAATAAATTATTCACACATTATATTATAAAATTCTTTTATTTAGTTAAATAATAACGTCATTTAATAACATTTGAAAATATAACTAATATTTTTAAAGATTACACATTATATGAGAGCATTTTTTAAAATAAATAAGAAAAAATATGTAATTATAAGAAATATATTCGTTATTATTTCGAATGTTTTGACAATGACTTGTTAGTGATATAACTTTATAAAATATATTCATTAATATTTTATGTATTTACTTAAATATTTCAACTATTAAAAATTAAAAAGAAAAATGCATCTCAAGATACCAAATATACAAAGTCTAGTTTCATCTGGTGTTCGACAAAGCTGGATTATTAACTCAATTTATTTTCAAACTCAGACCGACTATGTGCTCTGACGAGTTCAACAATATGGTTAGAAAGAAACAATGATGAGAGTATAGTGTTTATTTTATCATATATCATGTTGAATCTTGGAGCATAAATCACTTGGAGACTCAATTGGTTGGCGGAGTTTCAATCTTGTGGAGTTGTATTTTTTTTATGAGAACATGGTGAGCATAAAGGCGATGAGTCCCGAAATGAATAAATGAGAGAGAGGGAGGAAGGGATGTCACACCCCAAAACCGGAACGACGGAAACGTTCTGAGGTGGAGGACGTCATGTACAGTATCACAACAATGCATAATAGTAAAGACAAGCAACAACATCCATTGCATTAATATAATAATTGTAATACAAGCGTGTTCTGTATAGTTTGTAAGACACCAAAAGTATAATCAAAATAAAAGATGGGTCTTGTATGTGCTCCATCTTCTCAAAAGCTTCATCTGTACTTGTCTACTGATGACCTGAGAATACAAGTTATTTTGAAAGAGTTTATCAGCATAAAGCTGGTGCGTTCATAAGTATTTAGTGTCATTGCTTGTATAAAAATGTTTGTAACAATGTAGTGTAGTAACTGATTTCAAATGTTTGTAAATAGTATATTCCCTAGAAAACCCTATATTTTCTAGTAAAAAGTATTCTTCTACCAAGACCCGATTATTTGTATGTTTGTTCTTTCGTAAATGTAAGGGTTTTTCCCCAGTGAAACTATTTGTAAGAAAATATAGTTTTAGACTTCACTCATGTAAGGTGATTACAAAATAAATGTAATAGGGGAAATGAATGTTTTACCCTAACAGTATCACTGCTGACTAATAGTGATGAAAATGCAGACTCCAGGTAGTATTAAATGTACAATACACCTCGGGGAGTCCGTTTTGCCTTTAATTCTTAAGTGGTTAATTAAAGGTTTGAATGTGAACTCGTAGGTAACCATGCTGATCGACGGCTGAATAACTGATGACCCTCCAGGTCATATATAGTGAGGTAACATTTTGTCACCCCTTGGCCTTTCGGCTGGGACTGTAGCTAGCAGTCGGGATGTGGGAGTGTCTGTCCCGTATAGATCTATACACACAATGCCCGCTCTCCCTCCAGGAGACTCTGGTTACAAAGTGATACCACGATGAAGTGTCATATCGAGAAGTAGTATGTCACATTCGGTTTATAGTATTCAAAAGGTTGTATAGTATGTCATAGTATAGTGATGTTATCTCTTTACTAGTATATAGTATGTTCTTGTATAGTGTATAGTATGTTCTCTTGTATAGTGTATAGTATGTTCTCTTGTATAGTGTATAGTATGTATTGGTTCTCACTATAGTACTCATGTAGCAACTCATAAATGTACTGACTCTTGTATGTATCTTTGTAATAGTATTAGTGAGTAGTAATCCCTTAACTATACATATTATAGTTAAATACTAATGTGGTTTGTACGCCTTTGCTACACAAAGGCATTGAACTGAAGTGAAAGCTTTTATATCCAACACACACGCACACACACACACACATATATATATATATATATATATATATATATATATATATATATATATATATATATATATGTATATATATATATATATATATATATATATATATATATATATATATATATGATATATAACTAAGAGTTCAACGACATTCGGACAAATAACAGGATACCCTAAGTCCACAACCAAACAAGGAACAAGAAATAAGGTGAGCTATCAGTCCTAAGCCCTTCAAGTCTTACTTATATAAATATATTAGTGTAGATATGAGTTTGAAAACAATGTAAATTTAAAAGAGTTTGGAAACAGTTTTAGTGTCTAAAAGAGTTTAATAAAAGGGTTTTGAAGTACTTGAAATCCGTAAATTTGATAGCAATTTGAAAGTGATAGAAAATCTTTTCTGTTTGTTCTAGTTATTAATCGCATATGATTAAAGCTATAACTAGAATGTTCCAACTTGTATTCCCCCCCATAAAAGCATTTAAAATCATTTCAAAGGTTGATTAAGGGGTATGAACTCACCTGTAGTGAGTGATTTGGATGGAAGTGTCGGATAGGATGCTAAGTGTCAAGTGAGGACTTGAACACACACACGGATCCTATTTAACATGTAATGATTCATATATGTATCCAATTAGTCATTTAACAACCAATTTATCAAGTAAAGACACCCTAATACATGGATAACACTTTGATTCAAGTGCTAGGAGTACTAAAGGGTTGTGTCTAAAGAGAGTATGGCCTCACATTGGAGTTTACTTCCCATATGGTAACAACACATGAGTTTACGGCCCATGGTCATTTCCCCCATGAGTTTACGGCTGTAAACTCATGGTAATTAGTACCATTTTGAGTTTTAAGGTCTTATACCACACAAGGAAGTGATCTATACTTGTATCCAAGGCTTAGGAAGATACTAAGGCTCAAAATGGCCCTTCATTGGAGCTTACGGTTTTGGGACCAACTCCCATGGAGTTTACGGTTGTAAAATCTGAGTTTACGGCCATAAACCCATGGTAACTCCTACCATTTCGTGGTTTAAGGTCTTTAGCTCATGCATGCAAGGTTCTAGTCCAATATCCAATCCCTAGAAGGTAATGGTGGCACTTATGCACCACTTTATGGTGTTTACGGTTCAAGGAGATGCCTTGACCGTAAACCCATGTGTTCTTGGGGATTCTTGGTGTTTTTCCATGGTTTAACAAGTAATCTAAGCACATAACCTGTTAGGAGGAGTGTACTTACTTATAGGAAGCTTGTAAGAGTGTTTAAGGTCCAAGAACACTAGTGTGTGTTCTTGGTGTTCTTGGTGTTTTGAAGAACACTTGAAGATCTATGAAAAAGACAAGATTTCATGGGTGAAATCGTGTATAAATACTAGATGAAGTGTTATAACAACAAATCAAGAGAGAAAACACTTACATTTTTGGAAGATTGGAAGAAATGTGTTCTTGAGAGAAAAGTTGGGTGTTCTTGAGCTTGGAAGTGAGAAGCGAGGGAATGAAGAGTAAACTCATGCCTTAAGCATGAGTTCATGGTCAAAAGGGAGTTTACGGCCCAAACTCCTCATGTTTGCCCGTAAGCACCTAATTAAGGTGTTATTTGTTTATTTGTTACACATTCCTCCTAGAAGATACTTCCTATTATTTGTCCGTTTGACGAATTTTAAAAAAAACACCCAAACAGGCTTTAAACCGGCCAAAAATGTACTGAAATGAATTTGACTAATATTTGTAGCGCTTGACTGAAGGGTTTGTACAAATGAAAATTCCGGGTTGTCAGATCATTCCCCCGTTAGAGGGAATTTCGTCCTGAAATTCGAGTTCAAGCATCTAGGTTATTACAAATAACTAAGTAAAAAGATGAGGATATTTAAGTTTCATTTGGTCCTCACGTTCCCATGTGAATTCCGGTCTTCGCTTGGCGTTCCAACGAACCTTCACGATTGGGATACGACTTTGTTTCGTTCGCTTGACCTCTCGGTCTATAATCTCCACAGGTTTTTCCACGAAGTTGAGGCTCTCGTTGATCTCGATCTCGTCGAGTGGGATTACAAGAGTCTCGTCTGATAGGCACTTTTTCAAGTTCGAGACGTGGAAGGTAGCATGTACGTTACTAAGCTCGTGGGGTAGGTTGAGTTTGTAAGCTACGGGGTCGATTCTAGCGAGAATCTCGAAAGGCCCTATGTATCTTGGATTTAGCTTTCCACACTTTCTGAAGCGTATCAAGCCCTTCCAGGGTGAGACTTTCAAAAGGACTCGGTCTCCCACCTGGAATTCCAAAGGTTTCCTCCGTTTGTCTGCGTATCTTTTCTGTCGGTCTCTAGAGGCTTTTAATCGTTCACGAATCTGAACGATCTTCTCTGTCGTTTCCCGAATGATCTCTGGACCCGTGAGAGTGCTGTCAG
The DNA here is from genome assembly GCF_052849685.1 of Lactuca virosa. Lineage (NCBI taxonomy): Eukaryota > Viridiplantae > Streptophyta > Magnoliopsida > Asterales > Asteraceae > Lactuca > Lactuca virosa. Next base: position 179,822,070 of record NC_136433.1, read on the forward strand.
GAATCGTCCTTTAGCTAACTGAGTGTCACCCACCTCAGCCCAGCACAGAGGGGATCTGCACTTCCGGCCGTAGAGGGCTTCAAATGGAGCAGCCTTTATGCTCGTGTGATAACTGTTGTTGTAGAAAAATTCGACAAGGGGTAAATGAGTATCCCATTCTTTTCCAAAGTCGATCACACAGGCTCGCAGCATATCTTCCAAGTTTTGGATAGTTCTCTCACTTTGTCCGTCGGTCTGTGGATGGTACATTGTACTCATGTCCAGCCTCGTTCCTAAGGAGTTTTGTAGTGACTGCCAGAACCTCGAAGTGAATCTACTATCTCTGTCCGAGATAATGGATATGGGAACACCGTGCAGTCGTACAATCTCCCGTATGTATGTTCTTGTGAGCTTCTCCATTTTGTCCATTTCCTTGATGGGTAGGAAGTGTGCGGATTTGGTCAATCTGTCGACGATGACCCAAATGGTATCAAGCCCACCCGTTGTCTTAGGTAGCTTGGTTATGAAGTCCATAGTGATCCGCTCCCACTTCCATTCAGGTATCTCTGGTTGCTGAAGTAAACCTGATGGTTTCTCGTATTCGACCTTAACCTTTGCGCAAGTAAGGCATTTACTCACGAAGGTAGCAATTTCTGCTTTCATGTTACGCCACTAGTATGACTTTTTAAGATCCAGATACATCTTATCTGAACCCGGGTGGACGGAGTATCGAGTGTTGTGCGCTTCCTTCATGACCAAGTCTCTGAAGCCACCATGTCTCGGTGTCCAGATCTGGTCCATGAGATATAAGGCTCCGTCACCCTTAAATTCCAAGTTCTTATCCATTCCACGAAGAGATTCACCCGCCACATTTTCAGGTTTTAAGGCTTCGAGCTGAGCCTCCTTAATTTGTGTAGACAGATGCGAATGGATAGTCATTGTTAATGACTTGACTCTTCGACCAGAATATTCTTTCCGACTTAGGGCGTCTGCTACTACGTTGGCTTTACCCGGATGAAAACGAATTTCACATTCGTAGTCATTGAGTAGTTCGACCCACCGTCGTTGTCTCATATTGAGCTCCTTCTGGTTGAATATGTGTTGTAGGCTTTTGTGGTCTGTAAAGATAGTGCTCTTCGTACCATACAGGTAGTGTCTCCAGATCTTCAGGGCAAACACGACGGCTCCTAATTCAAGATCGTGGGTGGTGTAATTGGCCTCGTGTGTCTTCAGTTGTCTTGAGGCGTAGGCGATGACCTTACCTCGTTGCATCAGTACACAGTCGAGCCCCTGGTTGGATGCATTGCAGTATACCATGAAGTCTTCTATCCCTTCGGGGAGGGATAGTATCGGTGCGGTGCATAAGGCTCACTTTAGCGTTTGGAATGCCTTCTCTTGTTTCTCTTCCCAGTCAAAGGCCACGCCTTTCTGGGTCAATGTTGTAAGGGGTTTCGCAATTCGAGAGAAGTTCTGAATGAACCTGCGGTAGTAGCCAGCGAGCCCTAGAAATTGACGAATTTCCATAGGCGTCTTTGGTGCTGACCAGTTCTCGATGGCTTTAATTTTGGAAGGGTCCGCGTGGATTCCTTCTTCGCTAACCACGTGTCCTAAGAATTCGACTCTTCGGATCCAAAATTCGCATTTAGAGAACTTCGCATAAAGCTTCTCTGATCGTAAGGTCCCTAGGACTTGTCGTAAATGATCGCTATGCTCCTCCTCACTTCCAGAGTAGATAAGTATATCATCAATGAAGACGATGACGAACTGATCCAAGTAAGGACGGCATACTCTATTTATCAAGTCCATGAATACTGCGGGCGCATTGGTCAATCCGAATGGCATCACTACGAACTCGTAGTGTCCGTAACGAGTTCGGAAAGCTGTCTTCGGAACATCCTCCTCAAGCACTCGTAACTGGTGATACCCGGATCTTAGATCAATCTTAGAAAAGTAGCTCGCCCCTTGGAGCTGGTCGAATAAATCGTCTATGCGAGGAAGAGGGTAACAATTCTTGATTGTAAGCTTGTTGAGTTCCCTGTAATCGATGCACATACGGAACGATCCGTCTTTCTTCTTTACGAACAAGACTGGTGCTCCCCAGGGTGAGAAGCTTGGTCTTATAAAGCCCTTGCTGAGCAGTTCGTTAAGCTGACCGGATAGTTCTTGCATATCAGCAGGTGCTAGATGATAGGGCGATTTGGCTATGGGGGTCGCTCCTGGAATTAAGTCGATTCGGAACTCGACTTGACGTTGCGGGGGTAATCCTGGGAGTTCTTCCGGAAAGACGTCGGGAAAATCGCGTACTATGGGGAGGTCTTTTAGGTCTTTTGTTTTCCGGTTCGTATCGACAACGTGCGCCAGGAATGCACGATATTCCATACGCAAGTACTTTTGGGCTTGAATACTTGAGATGATACGAAGGCTCGTACTGGGTTTGTCTCCGTAGATCAATAAGGTTTTGTTATTCGGTAGGTTCAGGCGGACTGCCTTTTCAAAGCACAGAATATCGGTACGATGGAGACTCAACCAGTCCATGCCCACAATGACATCGAAACTCTTGATCGATACGGGTATGAGGTCGATTGGGAATGAATAGTTATCTAGCGTGAGGGCACAACCTATGTAAATCTCGTTAGAACTCTCTGTCTTTCCGTTAGCCATTTCTACAACGAAGGTTTCTTTTAGTGTTTGCGGTGATTGTTTAAGTAAGTGTTTAAATTTTTGGTTTACAAAGCTCCTTTCTGCCACACTATCGAATAGGATACAAGCATAAGAGTTATCGAGAAGGAACGTACCCGTGACTACTCTGGGGTCTGCCACGGCTTCATTGTGGCCAATAGCAAGTAGTCTTCCTGATCCTCCCGCATTCCCAACTTTCAGACAGTTTCTTTTGAAGTGCCCTGTTTCGCCGCACCCGTAGCAGGCTTGGCTCACTCCTGCACTGGGAACCTGATTGATGGGTTTGGGTTGTGTTCTGCAAAATCGGGCGGTATGGCCCTTCCGATCGCAAGTAGTGCAGTGCATTTCACGGCAGGGGCCGTTATGATGGATGGAGCACTTGGTGTACTTAGGTAAGTTCCCTGCATAAGGTTTGGCTGGTACAGGGGCAGTAGGGGTAGTGGCAGCATGGATAGCCATAGTCTGTTGGTTCTTGGAAGGGGATTGAGCTGATTTGCCCTTCTTTCGGTCCCAACGTTTCCTCTTGTTGTCAGTGGTTTTGGTTGGTGCGGGGGCAGTCGTTGTAGTTGTTGTTGGAGTAGAAGGAACCTCGTGATCGATGAGTCTTTGGGGCAATTCCTTGGCACTATCAAAGGTCGCAGGGTGTGATGCTAGAACGTTCCCTCGATATGGGGGTACCAGACCCCAGATGTATCTTTCGATCTTTTTGCTTTCGGTGGGGACCATGTTAGGACATAGAGTCACCAGGTCGCAGAACCTGGCTGTATAAGCCACTATGTCGGTACCCTTCATTTTGAGGTTCTAGAGTTCCTCGTCGAGCTTCTGAATTTCGCCCATCGGGCAGTACTCCCTTGTCATAAGGTCCTTCAGCGTATCCCAGCCCATGGCGTTAGCTGCTACCAATGAGAGTGATTTGACATGGCCATTCCACCACGTCAAGGCCCTTTCGGTGAAGGTGCAGGCAGCGAATTTTATCTTGCTTCCCTCAGGGCATGAAAACATCTCGAAGATTGCTTCTGTTCTCTCGATTCATTGGGACAGTGCAATGATCCCTCCGGTTCCGTTGAAGTATGTTGGTTTGCAACTGATGAAATCTTTATAGGTACACTCCCGTGCACGTGGATGGATTTCACCGTTGCTAGAGTTTGTGCCAGTCCCCGTTCCACTAACACCACCAGAGTTTACCTGGGCCATGGCGGCTATCACAGCCGCAGTCACAGCTGCCTGAAACATCACCGCATCGAACTACGGAGGGGGTGGTGGTGGTGGAGCTTGATTTGCAGGTCTGCCCCTGGTCGGACGAGGACGAGGCGGCATCTTTTACTGAAAGTTGATAGAGATGATGATAGTAGTAAGTATGATGAGAGTGTTTCATAGACTAAATCACCATAGTCTAACTATTTGATAGAGGCATAACAATAGAGTAGGGAAACAGAAGGGTAAAGACTTTCCCATAGATTAGATAACTGCCAATATTACTGGTATTAATGATGTAAAATGAGTTCGGAAAAATGACCTAACATTAGGTCTTACATCAAACCATAAGGGAAAATGTTGGCAGCTTAGAAGTCTAATTAGAGTACTTTCAAAGTTAGGAAAAGAAAGGCTATTCCTTAACCAAAAGAGAAAGATGAGTCGACATCTTTTACCGGCGACGGGTATCCCTCGGGCGAACCCTCAGGTCTGACAGTTGGCGTACAACTTCCTGAAGATGTCGTTCATGCACCCTCTGACGCACTCGGAGTTCCATGACCTCGGCTCGGGATGCAGCTAGTTGTTGCTGCAGAGTCTCATTGGTCCTCCTAGTCCTATCCATAGCTTCTTCGAGTTGGCGAATACGGATCGTGTTAAGGCCAGAGTTGGCGTCAATTTCCACTACTCGATCGATGGCTGCATGACCTCGCTCGACGTTCCTAGCAATCCTACGTACCATGATGGGTAGGACTCGGTCAGCTGAACCTCCCTTGCTTATATTGTAAAAGCTTCGGTCTCCGTTGAAAGGGCTGACCCTGCTCATCACTCCATCGATTCAAGGCTGTTGCCCACAAGGGAGTGGGACCTTGAAATGGTGGATGGGGGTTGGGGTTTGGGGCTACTGGGGGTAGGTTGTTGATTTCTGGTTCAGAGTCAGAGCTATCCGAAAAGCCTTATGCACAGTGATCATCCAAAGGGATTGGGTGATCATCTTCTGGCTCCTCATCAAGCCATCCACCAATGCCTTGGTTGGGATAGTACGGATCGCCGGGGAGGTGGAAGCCAACCATGCTATCTACGCGAGAATAGGGGAAAGAATAGTTAATAGACGTACTAATCTAAGATAATTATAAGATGATCGTTATTAGTTGATTCAATACTTGCATAGTGCATACCAATTACATGCAACCAAAACAGGATAGACCTTCGAATAAGTGATCCTAACTCAAAATCCACAACCAAACAAGAAACAGGAAATAAAGCAAAGATCACAGATTCTAAGTCTATAGCGCCTTAGTCACATGTAACCTTAGAGTATCCACTTAGCAACTATTGCCCTACTAGTAACGACCTTTTTAGTTCTCACATATGTAATTTATAGTAACACAGAATACTCCTATAATATTATGTTCTAATGTTCTTGTTGTAGTAGTGTTGGTAAGTTTTTAGACTTGTTGCAACACTACAATCATTCTTAGGCACATGCTAGTCACTCCTTAGAAAATATAGTTGATCAGGCTATATCCCCCTAGGTTTGACCATATGTCTCTAAGCCTAATTGTGATCTTCAACAATCATAATACTTTTGTTCTGTTCTAGTATGATATTGACCTTGATATGAATAGATGTATATATATACTTAGTTAAATATTTTATTATTCAAAAGTATATATTCTTGGTCAGAGTGTTTTAATCCCGATGTGTTTATAGTTCGTATATTTTTTATGGGTTGCTATACCTGATTCACTATAAACAGTGCTCTGATACCAATCTGTCACACCCCAAAACCGGAACGGCGGAAACGTTCTGAGGTGGAGGACGTCATGTATAGTATCACAACAATGCATAATAGTACAGACAAGCAACAACATCCATTGCATTAATATAATAATTGTAATACAAGCGTGTTCTGTATAGTTTGTAAGACACCAAAAGTATAATCAAAATAAAAGATGGGTCTTGTATGTGCTCCATCTTCTCAAAAGCTTCATCTGTACCTGTCTACTGATGACCTGAGAATACAAGTTATTTTGAAAGAGTTTATCAACATAAAGCTGGTGAGTTCATAAGTATTTAGTGTCATTGCTTGTATAAAAATGTTTGTAACAATGTAGTGTAGTAACTGATTTCAAATGTTTGTAAATAGTATATTCCCTAGAAAACCCTATATTTTCCAGTAAAAAGTAGTCTTCTACCAAGACCCGATTGTTTGTATGTTTGTTCTTTCGTAAATGTAAGGGTTTTTCCCCAGTGAAACTATCTGTAAGAAAATATAGTTTTAGACTTCACTCATGTAAGGTGATTACAAAATAAATGTAATAGGGGAAATGAATGTTTTACCCTAGCAGTATCACTGCTGACTAATAGTGATGAAAATTCAGACTCCAGGTAGTGTGAAATGTACAATACACCTCGGGGAGTCCGTTTTGCATTTAATTCTTAAGTGGTTAATTAAAGGTTTGAATGTGAAGTCGTATGTAACCATGCTGATCGACAGATGAATAACTGATGACCCTCCAGGTCATATATAGTGAGGTAACATTCTGTCACTCCTTGGCCTTTCGGCTGGGACTGTAGCTAGCAGTCGGGATGTGGGAGTGTCTGTCCCGTATAGATCTATACACAGAATGCCCGCTCTCCCTCCAGGAGACTCTGGTTACAAAGTGATACCACGATGTAGTGTCGTATCGAGAAGTAGTATGTCACATTCGGTTTATAGTATTCAAAAGGTTGTGTAGTATGTCATAGTATAGTGATGTTATCTCTTTACTAGTATATAGTATGTTCCTGTATAGTGTATAATATGTTCTCTTGTATAGTGTATAGTATGTTCTCTTGTATAGTGTATAGTATCTATTGGTTCTCACTATAGTACTCATGTAGCAACTCATAAATGTACTGACTCTTGTATGTGAATACTCACAATGCATTGAGATGATGAAAATGATGCCTTGAACTACGTTCCACGTATACCACTACCGATTCCTACAATAATGGTATTCGCTAGTGAGTCTCTAATCGAAATCTAACACTAGTATACTTACTACTACAATAGAATTATGCCAATATTGTGTCAAAATTTAATATTGATAAGTTACAAAAAATTTTGTGAAATGGTGAAATTTTATAGCTCATGTGATTAAGACAATTTTGGATATTAATTTCCATATTTTTGTAATATTAATTGAGGGTATTTCAACACATTTAAATGTGTTTTAAGCTCTTAAAAAGCCAAAATATTATCAAACAATTTCCAAAAATTCTCAAACTTTGCATTTTCATTCTAAACACAGTAGAGGTCTTCCAGAAATTTTCCCTTGAATTTTTGATGTGATTAACTATTTTTCCCAATTTTTAAGCCTTCATAACAATATAAATTCGTGAAAAATAGGATCCAGATGATAAAAATTCCCAAACTTTTTATAATACTGCCATTAGACATACTTAAGCTGGGAAAAATATAAAAATGAATTTCTAAACTGTTTAACCAAATTTTATGATTTTTGTGCATTTATTCTAATAAAAATGGATTTAAATGTATTTAATCTTGGGAAAATAGATGAAAAATAGCATACAGAAGAGAAAAATTATCAAAATTTTTATGTAGCATTCTAATTTATTATAAGGTGTTCTGGTAAATTTTCATGAGTTTTGGATGAGTAAAACTATTTTTCCTGTTTTTAGTCCATTATAAACACAAAAAAATCATGAAAAATAGATATACATTTTGAAAAATTCCCAAAATATTTTCCTGAGTCTTCCACATAGGGTAGAAGCTGCGAAAATTATTAGATACTCTTTTTATATTCCCTAATATGGTTTTATGATTTATTAGAGCTAAACAAAAAGAAAATTCAAAACCATATTAAACAGTAACAAAAGTCATTGAAACTTCATGGGGGATGTTTATTAACTTAAAAGATCATCCAAGAATTTTTACAGAATTTATTTACTAGTGTAAGTAGTTTATATGATTTAACACTCTATTTTCTTATTATTTTCATATAAAAATAAAGAAAATATATATTGAGCTGAAATTTCCAGAATGCATCTTCATACCATTTCATAACAATGAAAAATTGTTTTCTTATTTTTGATGTTGAAAACCATGCCTAAAGGCTCAATAAATTATAGAGAAAACTTGGTTCTTGTGATTTATGTAAAGATTATTGATGTTACTTTGAGAATTTTTGCAACATGTTACAAAGACTTTTGAATCAAGTTCTTTTTGTACCTATTAATACATGATATTAAGAGTTCAAAATAATTTTTGAATGATTTTTAGTGATGAATAAGTCTTTTGAACATGCAACACAAAACAAATGTTCATAAGGTAAGTGTTGTTTGAGAAACATTTTTGTAGAAATTGGTAAAAATCGAAATATTAGAATTTTCCAGTGAGGTCATATGGGTTTGAAAGCTAACTTAAAATATTATATTTCAGAAAACGAATCACGAATTTTGGTTAAGAAATGAGTGAGATATGGGAGTTTAAAGTCAGGTAAAGAAATCTGGCAGATTGCATGCATGATGATTGGTTAGAAAAGTGAGTTTTCATCATTTCCTTGAGTAAATCTTTTGAAATATTTTAAATATATCATGATAAACTCATATTTTAGTCATGTTTCCAGAGATCAAAAGATTAAAACTTATCAAAATGTATACATGCATTTATGAACAAAATTTTGTTTCTCAAAAACTCTTAACTTGAGTTTAATGTTTTAGTCCTTAAAAATCAATTTTTGCACTAAGATCATGAACATGCAACCTTGTTTATCATACATGCATGGTGTTAGAACACATCCATGATGTTCTAAAAACCATTTTAACAAAAAGAAAACAAGTTTGAAGAAGATGAAGAAGTAGAAGTCGGTTTTTGAAGTAAAATGCACATGCATGGCTTAAATCATTGTTGTGGATCTTCAAGAGATGTATGTTCTTTACCTTAAATTTATTTGTGGCTTGAAAACCCCTTATGAATCTCCATAATTTCGTGGTTAAGAGGCTGTGGTTATGGTGTTTGGAGAAAAAAAATTAGAGAGAAGGTAGAGAGAGTTTTCTAGAGAGAGAAAGAAGAGAGATGTGTGTATGTTGGAGAATGTGAGTGTAAGAGAGAGATATGGGGAGGGAGAGAACGAATTTTAGGGGAGGAGAGGCTCCCCCTCTCTTGTTTCTTTTATAAAAATTCAAATCTTTTATAAAAATATCCAACTTTTTATAAAATGTGCACCTTAACCTAGTTTTTATGCATAAAACTCTTGATTTTTGACTTATAAATCAAGGGTAAATGTTAATAACTAAATCTTTATTTTTCAATGATTGTATTTCATAATAATTATTATGATAAGATAATATTATAAGGTTCATAATTTTTTTATAGGATTTTTAAGGTTAAAGTTTATAAATATGAGTTTTTACGGCTTTTAGGGTTTTTAGGGTTTTTCGGATTTTGCTAAACTTTAGATATCAAGGTATATTGAATTTTGGAGGCATCAAATTATTTTTGAGTCTTATAACTCTTTTATAGTTATAAATAATGTTTTTAATTCCTTTTTTTTCGGTTTATTGGCATTTATATGTAGTGGTTCCGAGATTCAAGTGAACTTGAAGAACCAAGTATACTAGTCATAGTTTCAACTTTGACTTAAGTTCCACGAGACTCCGACCTAATTTTTAACACTAGGTCAAGTGCATAATGTGTGTATATGATTCATGAAAAGGTGTTCGAGTCAAAGAGTGACCCGAATATGGATAGCCTCTACAGTTAAGTAGTTGTAGAATTCACATATCAATATGAAAACTAAGTACATTATCCATTGTTTCTAATTGTTTCCAAGTTCCTAGTAGGTTATAACTTAGCTTCTAGTTACTAAGTCTAGTATGTGTCGTGCCTGTACGTGCAACTAAGTTTAGTCAAATCTAGAACTGACTCGAATTTTGACGGTTGTCACATTCAGACCGGGAATGGAGATGTTAAACTGTGGGGCCAGGGGGCCATGTCGGTTAAGATTCGATAGAATGTACCTTGTGAGGGGATTGAGTTTAAATCTCGAGGAGTTGACTGGTGGGCTACCAGTTGGAGTCATAGGACTCGAGGAAAAGTGGAGGTGATACACAAAGAGGATTGCGGTCTGGGTTGAGTGATTGACCGATGGTTGAGATGTCACATCCTGTGACGAAGATTACACTATTTCCGCTTCTCGTGTGGAGCGAACGAGATAACGAGTTTCCAGTTCCAGAGTTTGGAGGTAATTCTGTGGGGTATCATATAGTTGAGATGTGTTCACCAGAGTAATTGGGATATGTTGCTGCGAGGTATTTCTTATGCCGTGAAAGAGTCATTGGCGGGGACTGAGATGGATGAGGACAAGGAGTTGCCTCAATTGAGTAAGGAATACTTTTTAGCTACAGATTCATGCGATCAAGAGGAGTATAGCGGGGTGGCGGCCCTCGTTGCCTACGTTGTGTATTGACTGTGAGAGTGAGGTCTCTTGCTTCTATAATGAGCCATGCGATGGGATGTGCGTTGAAGGACCGGAGACGTGGTGTGTGATAGTGCATTACTTCCAGATTAAGAGTCATGGCTATTTCGGGACAGTTGGGATATCCGGCGGTGTGTAGGTATGAGATTTCGGGATGACTTTAAGCCCCGAAAATTCATGAAAGCTGACTTTATCCAGTATACTCTTACAATAAGGAATCAGGACTACGTCCGCACCCAAGCTGACTTCCCATGCATGAATCCAGAGGAAGTCTTCCTGATAGCAAATGTGTTCCAAAACAAAACTGAAAAGTATCCAAAGATGAAGATAGCATTCGAGAGGGCAAGCACATTTCTAAGGGAAACTGTCTGTGACTTCGCAAAGATTGATGCAGATATTCACCCTGTCGTTTTCAAAAAGTTCGATCTACCACCACTTGACCCTGCACCGATGCTTATTGAAGGTTATCAAGAAAGATCTCTGGGTGTAACAAACTTCCCAGATCTTGGAGTCATTTTTAAGCGAAAGCTGAATGAAACCAAATATTTCATTCCTATGACTGCCATTAATCGTCTCACAAGCAAGCAACTTGAAGTTTGTCGAACCGCATTTCAAAAGTCAAAACACACAACTGCCAAAGTCAAGTTCGAAATTTTTAGAAGAATCACCTGCTTGGAGAATTTCAGAAAGTTTTGGTGGATTCTCATCAAGTTCCTAAAACTTGATAGCTGAAGAAAAGTTGAAGAGGTCACTTAGGGGGAAATTGTTGAATCATGAAAGTGACCCTCTTAAAATTGGTCTACCGCAGCCTTCCAAGATCCGCAGTCAACTCTGTTTAGCAACCCCATTCGAAGTCATCATCATCCGCAGTTCACTATCTAGCTTTCTTAGTTTAACTCTTTATCTACTTTTGTTAGAGTACTCTCTTTTGTCCAGTATGCCTTGCATGGCTACGCTTAGATAGTTGAGCAAATGTAATATTTGATTCTCTATATATAGAGCTCAATCTTTCTTATTCAATACATCTGATAACACTACGCACCTTGAATCTCATATCTTGTGTTATTACTCTCATCTCCTTCTTATTCTCAAAGTTCACTTGAATATAACTGAATATTATATCTCTTCGGAGCAAGTCATTCTTGACTTAATCACTAAGTTTGATCTCACTTACTAACCTGGTCTGAATGCATTCCTTGTTATGAATCAACTTATGTGTATACTTAATATAATACCTGCTGTCATTTATATTTCCTTACATTTCCGCAACTAACTCCCTAATTATCTAACTCTAACTTATTATTATTGTTGAGCTTTTAGATCCTTTTGAGATAAACTATTCCGCAACTATACTTGTTCTAACGTTTGTTCAAGTGTGTCTCAAGTTTGTCTCTCAACAATTGGTATCAGAGCCATAGTGGTTGCTTTTTGAAGCAAAACTCTGATTTTCAAAAGGCCTTCTATACCACTGGAGCTCATTTCTTAAAAAAAACAACAAAAAAAAGCTTTCAAAAAAAAAACAAGGAAATATGGCACAAGCATTATCTCTAAATGTTTCCAACAGTGTTGGTGGTTCTAATTAAAGCACCAATATTGGTGGCAAATGAATATAATCACTGGTTTCAGAGAATGGAAAGATACTTAAGGAGACTTGGTAGAGATGTATGGCGATCCGTAGAAGAGGGACCACATGTCCCTATCCTTACACCAGTTCAAACCGACGGAGCCACAACTAGACTAGGAGGAGGTCAACCAGTCATGAATCATCCTACCAAAGACGATCTCGATAAAATGGAAAATGATGCTGCTGCTTTTAATGAACTCTCTTGTGGAGTTGCTCCTGATAATTTCGACATCATCATAAACTGCAAATCAGCAAAAGAGATTTGAGAGGTTCTCAAAAACTTGTATGAGGGCTCATAACAAGCTCAAGATAAGAAGCTCACAAATGCACTCAATGAGTTCAACAATTTCAAAGCTCATACTGGCGAAAGTTTGGAAGACTCCTTCAAAAGGTTCAACCTGATTGTCACTAAGCTATCTAATGCTGACACCATCCGCAGTAACCATGAAATAAACCTTCAGTTTCTCAATGGTTTGGGAAGACACTGGACTACTGCTAAGATGATAGTTCAAGGATAGGGACATGTGGTCAACTTCGGATGTAAAAAGAGACCATCAAGTTTGGTCATTCGGAGATGAAGACGAAGACACCAGCAACATCAAAGGAAAAGGCAAGATCTGCATGCTGTCAACTTCGGATGACGATGGGTTTACAAAGTTGGAAAAGAACTACTGCTACATGGGAAAGGATGGAACTCTAAGCATCGTTGAATAGGTAAAAATCATGATTCAAACTCTAAACTATAGCATGCATGACTGTCAACCGTTCATAGACAATATTAATGACACATGTGTTGCCGTCCTTACAGACTATAACAAAGCTCTAGATGAAAAGAACATAGCGTCCCAAGAGATGTTTCATGTAAGAGGACGAATGGATAACAAAAGACTCAAAGTAGCTATGTTAGAAAAGGACTTAGAGTTAGAAAAAGATGCAAGAATGTTGAGTGAAACACAACTAGAGATAGATTTGAACCAAAGAGATTTAGCTCAGAGTGAGATCGTACGCTTAAATTTATTAATAGAAAAACTGTTCAATGAAAGTGAAGCTATTGAAAATTTGGTGAATAATGGAACCATGGACAATACCTACAATTGGGGTTGGTCCAATGGATATCCTACCGCAAAGGATTCCTCACCTCGGTTTAACAAAGATCGACTGTATGTCCCTCCGGACTGAGAATTTCATTTCCCAGTCAATGACAAAACCTTTCCCGTAGACATCAGAACCCACTTCGGTAGACTTCATAATCTGAGTAATAATTGTGTCATTGAGGAAATTGTGCCTGAGGTTTCGGGTCACACAAGTGATCAAATTCCTATATGTGGCACAACCTATCCAAATTCTCAGACTTCTTCAGTTGTTGATGAGGAAATTGTCATAGAGAGTCCCGCAGTCTCAAAGGACTTCCCATCTCTGCCCTCAGACCGCACTGTCCCTCACTGCAGTCATGAGCCACATAAGTCCCACAAAAATCCCACAGAAGTCCCAACTCAGTCTTATTCAGCGGTAGTCAAATCATCCTTACCGCAATCCTCAGTCAAAGGTTCTGCGACTCTTCAGCCAATTCATCATGAAATACCCATAGAAAATTTTGAAGTGGGTCAATTCTCTCAAAACCCTGAATCTTCTAGTTCGGATGAATCTAGCCCTCATTTTTAAAAAATTTCAAAGGTTTCCAGGAAACTGCAGCTGAACACCAATGACTGCGGTTCTCCAAAAACCTTAGCTAAAAAGGCTTTCAAAGAGGAAATTCGATCCCGAGGCAAAAATTGACAAATCTTTTCTAAAAACAAAAGGCATATCAGATTTCCAAAATCTAAGAGTCCAGAAAAGTTTGTTTTCTCACACTATTTTTTAAAAAACTCTCCCATCAAGAAAACATACAAAAAGGAATGTACAATTTCAACAGACATTTCAAAAACATCTGACACAATTCAAAAGAAAGTAACGTCTTTTCGAAGCAATGATTTTCAAATCTATTCCTCAGATGATCCAAAATGGAAGGGTATCTTGCCAACTCCAGCACTCTTAAAGTCACATCAAAGTTTTAAGAAATCACTTCACAAAAGGTCTACACGTGCTTTTAAACCTGCAAAACCTGCTTTTACAAATCTTACTAATACCACTGTCAGACCTCACAACCCTCGGACTGGTCACAAGCATACTCCCTCACCAAGACCACTGACCAAACAAAATGTCAATTACAAAAGTCAATTTGCAAATGTCAGTGTCAAAAGATTTCTTCTCATGTCAAATCTGGTTCTTTTCATAAACCTCGTAACTTTTCTAAATCTCGTAACACTCCAAAAACTCACAAACACCCAGGACTAGGCATAAAAGTTGACATGAAACCTGTCCCTGCAACCTCGGTTCATGCATCAATCAGAAACCCATCTTTTGTCCCGGGCTCCAAACTAGTTTGGATGCCTAAACTAACCGTGTAATTCTCAGGGCTTGTGAAAGGAGGAACAAGAAGACGAATGGTTAATCAACAGTGCCTGATCCTTGCACATGACCGGAAGGTTAGAATACCTTCGGGATTTCAGGCCAATTTGCAATGGTGGAAGCGTCACATTCGGCAATAATGTGAATGAGATCATCTGAGGTTATGGTGTTCTTACTACGGGAAACTTCTCTATTCAAAAGGTTGCTTATGTAGAAAGCCTTAAACACAATCTCATCAGTGTAGGCCAACTATGTAAAGCAGGTCACATGGTTGAATTTGACAGTGAATACTGCTATGTTATGACCAGCGATAGAAGCACCTGTTTGATCAAATCCAAGTCCGAAGGAACCATGTATCCTCTGGACGTGTCTCTGATCATTGGAAAACCACATCTATGCTTTCTATCCAAAGCGGTATCTGAATTCAGCTGGCTATGGCACCGCAAGCTAGCTCATCTCAATTTCAGATACATCAACAATCTGGTCACCGGAGAACTCGTCCGAGGTCTCCCAATTCTCAAGTTCAGCAATGAGACACTCTGTCCTGCATGTGAATGTGGCAAGCAATCAAAAGAAAGTCACCCAATGGTAATTGATTCCTCAATTTCTGAACCGCTGGAACTCCTGCACATTGATCTCTGCGGTCCATCTTGTGACAACCCGAAATTTCTATTATGTACAACCATTCACTTCAATAGAAGTCAGAACTGTTTCTGCTAACTTTTGAGCTGTGTAGAGTCAGTTTGAGTGTTCTAAAGCCTAGTACTGTAACAGATAACTGGGGAGAGGATACCCTAGGGTTAATTGTGCACCAATAATGTCCCAAAACTCCAAGAGTTTGGAGTTTACGGCCTAAACATGGTGTTTATGGCCGTAAACCCCACGGGGTATAAAAGTGACACTTAGTAGTTTTTAACACTTTTTCACCATTTCAAGAACTAGAACTCAAATCCTCTCAAGTATCATCCGATTTTCCTTCTTGATCTTCAACTTTGTAAGTGTTTCTTGCCCTAATAAGTTGATATCTTACTTAACCTAGTGATCTTACATGATTCCATCCGTGAAATCATTCCATTTGTGTAGATCTTCAAGTGTTCTTAGTTTCACCAAGAACACCAAGAACACACACTAGTGTTCTTGGACTTTTAACACCCTTTCAAGCTTCTTTATTGTAAGTACTCTTACCCTAGTGTATTATAAGGGTTGTTACACATCTTAATCAACTAGAAAACATAAGGAAACACAAGATCAAAGGTGTTTATGGTCCAACATGTTCTTAGACCGTAAACCCTAATGAATGGGCCAATGTGTGCCCTAGTCCCTTACCAAGCCTTGGATACTGGTCTAGATCATATCCTTGATGTGCTTAGGACCTTAAACATCAAAAAGACCATAAACCATATGGGTTTACGGCCGTAAACACATGGAGAAATGGTCCACGGGCCGTAAACTCCATAAAGGGGTGAAATGTTGCCCTAATCACTTCCAAAGGCTTAGATTTGAAGTAGGAATGCTTCTTATGACCTTATAGGCTTCAAAACACAAAATGGTAGAAGTACCATGAGTTTACGGTCGTAAACTCATGGGTTTATGACCGTAAACTCCAAGGGAGTTGGTCACAAAACCGTAAACTCCATTAGAATGTCCCCTTGAACCCTTAACTCAAATGCAAGGTCCTACAACCCTTAGATGCAATCCTTAGCACTTATAGCACTTAAATCAAGTGTTTTACATGTCTTAGGATGTCTTAACATGGTTAATTAGTTGTTAAATAACTAATTGGATACATATATGTGTTATTATATGTTAACTAGGATCCTTGTGTGTGTTCAAGTCTTCACTTAACACTTAGCATCCTATACCATCCGTTCGTCCAAACCACTCACTACAGGTGAGTTCATACCCTTTAATCAACCTTTTAAATGATTTTAAATGCTTTTATGGGGGGGAATACAAGTTGAACTATTATAGTTATTATATCAATCACATGTGATTAATAACTACCAAACAAGTGGATTTCTTACTTTTCAAACTGTGTTATCAAACAAATTACTTCAAACTGTTTTACAAACTCTTATACATGTCAAATACTTTTAGTCAACTCTTTTAAACTTATATTATGTTAAATGTGTATCTATATAAATATAGTTATATAAGTAGGATTGAAAGGACTTAGGACTGATATCTCACCTTACTTCATGTTCCTTGTTTGGTTGTGGACTTAGGGTATTCAGGTTATTTGTCTGAAGGTCGGTTGAATCCTAGTTATATATTATGTATATGTATATAGATATAAAAGTTCCTTATTTCTATTCAATACCTTTGGGTAGCAAAGGTATACACACATGTTCATACATTCATACAACATTACTAGTAAGCTATAATAGGTATAGTTTAGGGAGATACTAATACTATCACTAGAACAGAGAGAACATACAATACCATACAGAGAGAACATACAATACCATACAGAGAGAACATACAATACCATACAGAGAGAACATACAATACTATAAAGAGAGAACATACAATAACATACAGAGAGAACATACAATACCATACAGAGAGAACATACATACATGCTAGACAGAGAGAGAACACACAATATGTCACACCCCAAAACCAGAACGGTGGAAACGTTCGGGGGTGGAGGACGTCATGTTCAGTATCACAACAATGCAAAGTAGTAAACAAGCAACAACATCATCCATTGCATTAATAATATAATTGCATACAAGTGTGTTCTGTCAAGTTATATAGACACCAAAAATATGAATCAAAATAAAATATGAGTCTTGAACGAGCTCCATCTTCTCAAAACCTGGCACCGGTACCTGTCTACTGGTGACCTGAGAATACAAGTTATTTTGAAAGAGTTTATCAGCTTTAAAGCTGGTGAGATCATAAGTATATTAGTGTCATTGTTTGTATGAAAGTGTTTGTAAGTCTGTAATGTATAAGTTTTGTAAAAGTTTGTAATTGTTTGAACTCCTCCTAGAAAACCCTATGTTTCCTACTAAAAGTAGCCTTCTACCAAGACATCTAGTATCTGTGTGTGTGTCTCTTGTAAGAGTATGTATTTTCCCAAATCCGACTATCATTAATCAAAAATATAGTTTTTGCATTTCTGGTCATTGTGTGAATGATCACAAAGTGAATGTAATGGGAAAATGAAATAGTACTGTAGTGTTGTATTAAGTAACTACTGCTGTACTAACTACCTTAAACCAATTGTTATTTAAAGTACCATGTGATCGGCCTGTACCCTGCTACCGACTCATAGAAAAACGACGATGTAAGACGTCGTAAGATAGTCAATCCAATATAGATCTATACACAAACTCAAACGCTCCCCACTTAAGGAGATTCTGGATACAAAACGGTCATGACGGGTAACGTCATGCCCCGTTACGTGGCTCACATAACTGTAGTAAAGTTCTAGTATATGTATGTGCTAGCTGTATTGTGTGTTTTCTCCCTGTCTAGCATGTATGTATGTTCTCTCTGTAATGTATTGTATGTTCTCTCTGTAATGTATTGTATGTTCTCTCTGTAATGTATTGTTATTGACTCATGTATGAACTGAGTCTTTGTATTTTTCTCTGTTCTAGTAATAGTATTAGTATCTCCCTAAACTATACCTATTATAGCTTACTAGTAATGTTGTTTGTGTATATGAACATGTGTGTATACCTTTACTACCCAAAGGTATTGAACTGAATGAAAGAAGTAACCTTTTATATCCATATACATATACATAATATATAACTAGGATTGAAACGACCTTCGGACAAATAACCTTGATACCCTAAGTCCACAACCAAACAAGGAACAGGAAGTAAGGTGAGCTATCAATCCTAAGTCCTTTCAATCCTACTTATATAACTATATCTATATAGATACACATTTAACAGAATATAAGTTTAAAAGAGTTTAAGTAAAAGCATTTAGCATGTAAAAGAGTTTGATAACAGCATTTGGTATGTAAAAGAGTTTGTAAAACAGTTTGTAGTAAAACAGTTTGATAACACATTTTGAAAAGTAAGAAATCCACTTGTTTGGTAGTTATTAATCACATGTGATTGATATAATAACTATAATAGTTCAACTTGTATCCCCCCATAAAAGCATTTAAAAACATTTAAAAGGTTAATTAAGGGGGTATGAACTCACCTGTAGTGAGTAACTCGAATGAAAGATCGATATAGGATTGTTGGGTGTCAATTGGAGTCTTGAGCACAAACGAATCCTATTTAACATATAATTACACATATATGAATACATTCCATGTATATAACCTCTAAAAAGTGTTAGGGACATAAAAACACTTAGAATTAAGTGTTACAACCATACATGATTGTATATAAGGGGTATATGGCCATATAAGGGAGTGTATGGTCAAAATGCACCACATTTGTGTGTGTGCGGTCAGGGTGTGTGTGCGGCCGCACACTCACTATGAAGTGTGCCAAAACTTGTTTCCAATCCATAGGAATGTTCTAGGGAAGGTGTTTTGACCATTGGCTATCCGGAATGGAAGTTTGTTGCCATATTAGACCCTTAAAAGGGTGTGTGCGGCTACATTTGGTGTGTGCGGCCGTACACATGGTGTGTGCGGCCGTACACACTTGAAGATCATATGAAATGGCGTTTTTCATGCATAAATTCAAGGGTCTTTAGCTTATAACAAGCTATTGCAAGTGTATACATCGATTTACAGGCTTAAAAGTGTAGTTTAAAGCCCCAAAAGTAGTGTGTGTTCTTGGTGTTCTTGGTGTTCTTGGTGATCTAACACCAAATAGGTGTTTTCATGGATTAAATCAAGGGAAAAGGCTAGTTAAGGTCACGTATTAGCTAAACAAAGGATGAATCACTCACTTGATTCAAGATTGGAGTGAAACTTTGGTTGGTACTTGAGAGAAAAACGTGTTCTAGCTTTGAAGAAGTGAAAAAGTGTTCAAAAATGACAAGTGTTGAATATATATGGGAGAGTGTGCGGTTGGTATGGGTGTGTGGCCGCATACACCTTGTGTTGGTGTGTTTGGCTCATTTGCAAGGTGTTACACTCACAAAACTCATCCCACGACTCATACCTTGATTATACTAGGTTTTAAACACTCTAATTGACTCTAAATAGTGCTAGAAAATAGCAAAAACGAGTCTGACCTTCATTGATTTGAATAAGTGTATAAGATAAAAAAAATTTCGGATTGTCACACAATACAGCTAGCACATACATATACTAGAACATTACTACAGTTATGTGAGCCACGTAACGGGGCATGGCATCACCTGTCATTGCCCGTTTTTTTTTATCCAGAATCTCCTTAAATGGGGAGCGTTTGAGTTTGTGTATAGATCTATACTGGATTGACTATCCTACACCTTGTTGCTCGCTATAGTGGGACTTGCAAGTCTACGGGTGCCAAACGTCATTTCTTCCGACGTCTTACATCGTCGTGTTCTATAAGTCGGTAGCAGGGTACATGCCGATCACATGGTACTTTAAATAACAATTGGTTTAAGGTAGTTAGTACAATAGTAGTTACTTAATACAAGACTACAGTACTATTTTATTTCCCCATTGCATTCACTTTGTGACATTCACACAATGAACAGTAATGTAAAAACTATATTTTTGGTTAATGATAGTCGGATTTGGGAAAATACATACTCTTACAAGAGACACACACACATACACTAGATGCCTTGGTAGAAGGCTACTTTTAGTAGGAAACATAGTGTTTTCTAGGAGAGTTCAAACAATTACAAACATCTTACAAACATCTTACAAACATCTTACCAACATCTTACAAACATCTTACAAACACTTTCATACAAACAATGACACTAATATACTTATGATCCCACCAGCTTTAAAGCTGATAAACTCTTTCAAAATAACTTGTATTCTCAGGTCGCCAGTAGACAGGTACCAGAGCCAGGTTTTGAGAAGATGGAGCTCGTTCAAGATCCTCTCGCTCCCAAGTGAATTCAGGTCCTCGCTTGGCGTTCCAGCGAACCGTCACTATCGGGATGCGGCTTTGTTTCGTTTGCTTAACCTCTCGGTCCATGATCTCTACTGGTTCTTCTGCGAAGTTGGAGCTCTCGTTGATCTCGATCTCGTCGAGTGGGATTACGAGAGTCTCATCGGACATACACTTTTTTAAGTTCGAGACGTGGAAAGTAGAATGTACGTTACTGAGTTCACGAGGTAAGTTAAGTTTATAAGCTACAGGGCCGCTTCTTGCGAGAATCTCGAAAGGCCCTATGTATCTTGGATTTAGCTTTCCACGCTATTCGAAGCGTATCAAGCCTTTCCAGGGTGAGACCTTCAATAGAACACGGTCGCCCACCTGGAATTCCAACGGTTTTCTTCTTTTATTTGCGTAGCTTTTCTGTCGGGCTCTAGAGGATTTCAATCATTCACGAATCTGAACGATCTTCTCTGTCGTTTCGCGAATGATCTCCGGACCCGTGAGAGTGCTGTCGGGAACTCGTCCTTTAGCTAACTGGGTATCACCCACCTCAGCCCAGCACAGAGGGGATCTGCACTTTCGGCCATAGAGGGCCTCGAATGGAGCAGCCTTTATGCTCGTGTGATAACTGTTGTTGTAGAAAAATTCGACAAGGTGTAAATGAGTATCCCATGCTTTCCCAAAGTCGATCACACATGCTCGCAACATATCCTCCAAGGTTTAGATAGTCCTCTCACTTTGTCCGTCGGTCTGTGGATGGTAGGCTGTACTCATGTCCAGCCTAGTTCCCAGGGAACTTTCTAGCGACTGCCAGAACCTTGAAGTGAATCTACTATCTCTGTCCAAGATAATGGATATGGGAACACCGTGCAGTCATACAATCTCCCTTATGTAAGTTCTTGTAAGCTTCTCCATCTTGTCTGTTTCCTTGATAGGCAGGAAGTGTGCGGACTTGGTCAATCTGTCGACGATGACCCATATGGTATCAAGTCCACCCGTTGTCTTGGGCAACTTGGTTATGAAGTCCATAGTGATCCGCTCCCACTTCCATTAAGGTATCTCCCATTGCTATAGAAGAACGGAGGGTTTCTGGTATTCGACCTTGACCTTGGCGCGAGTAAGGCATTTACTCACGAAGGTAGAAATCTCTGCTTTCATGTTAGGCCACCAGTATAACTTTTTAAGATCCAGATACATCTTATCTGAACCGGGGTGGACGGAATAACGAGTGTGTTCGCCTCGGTCATGACCAAGTCTCTGAAACCATCGTGTTTCGGTGTCCAGATCCGATCCATGAAATATAAGGCTCCGCTACCTTTGACTTCCAAGTTCTTATCCATCCCTCTCAGGGATTCACTTGCCACATTTTCAGGTTTCAAAGCGTCGAGCTGAGCCTCCTTAATTTGCATGGACAAGTGTGAATGGATAGTCATAGTCAATGATTTGACTCTACGACCTGAGTATTCTTTCCGACTTAGGGCATCAACTACTACGTTGGCTTTACCCGGATGATAACGAATTTCACATTCGTAATCACTGAGTAGCTCGACCCACCGTCGTTGTCTCATGTTGAGCTCCTTCTGGTCGAAAATATGTTGTAGGCTTTTGTGGTCTGTAAAGATAGTGCTTTTTGTACCATACAGGTAGTGTCTCCAGATCTTAAGAGAAAACACAACAGCTCCTAGCTCAAGATCGTGGGTAGTGTAGTTGATCTCGTGTGTCTTCAGCTGTCTCGAGGTGTAGGCGGTGACCTTACCTCATTGCATCAGAACACAGCCGAGCCCTTGATTTGACGCATCACAATAGACTACGAAGTCTTCTATCCCTTCGGGGAGGGATAGTATTGGTGCGGTGCACAGAGCTCGCTTGAGCGTTTGGAACACTCTCTCCTGCTTCTCTTCCCAGTCAAAGGCCACGCCCTTCTGGGTTAGTGTTGTAAGAGGTTTCGTAATGCGGGAGAAGTTCTGAATGAACCTGCGATAGTAGCCAGCGAGGCCAAGAAATTGATGAATTTCTGTAGGCGTCTTCGGTGCTGACCAGCTCTCAATAGCTTTGATTTTGGAAAGGTCCACGTGTATTCCCTCTTCGCTAACCACGTGCCCTAAGAATTCGACTCTTCGGATCCAAAATTCGCATTTTGAGAACTTCGCATAGAGCTACTCCGAACGTAGTGTTTCTAGGACCTGTCACAGATGTTGACTATGCTCATTCTTACTTCGAGAGTAGATAAGTATGTCATCGACGAAGACGATGACGAACTGATCCAAGTAAGGACGACACACCCTATTCATTAAATCTATGAATACTGCGGGCGCGTTTGTTAATCCGAACGGCATCACTACGAATTCGTAGTGCCCATAACGAGTTCGAAGGCTGTCTTCAGAATAACCTCCCCTAGCACTCGTAGTTGGTGATATCCAGATCTTAAGTCGATTTTGGAAAAGAAATTTGCCCCTTGTAGTTGATCAAATAAATCGTCAATACGAGGCAACGGATAACGATTTTTGACGGTCAGTTTGTTGAGCTCCCTGTAGTCGATGCACATACGAAACGATCCGTCTTTCTTCTTGACGAACAAGACTGGAGCTCCCCAGGGTGAGAAGCTTGGTCTTATAAAGCCCTTGCTAAGCAGTCCGTTAAGTTGATAGGACAGTTCTTACATCTCTGCAGGTGCTAGACGATAGGTCGATTTGGCTACGGGGGTAGCCCCTGGAACTAAGTCGATTCTGAACTCGACTTGACGTTGTGGAGGTAATCCTGGGAGTTCTTCTGGAAAGATGTCGGGAAAGTCGGGTACTACTGGAATGTTCTGAATGTCTTTCGTTTCTTGGCTCACATCGACCACATGAGCAAGGAATGCGCGACATTCCTTTCGCAAGAATTTCTGAGCTCGAATGCTCGAGATTATACGAAGGTCGTGTCGGGTTTGTCGCCATAAACTACTAGAGTTTAGCCAGACGGCAGATTAAGGCGTACAGCCTTTTCGTAACACATGATGTCGGCACGATGAAGACTCAACCAATCCATACCTATAATGACGTCGAAACTTTTAATTGAGACCGGCATGAGGTCGATCGAAAATGAATGGCTATCTAAAGTTAGGGTACACCCTATGTATATACTTCTAGTGCTCTCTGTCTTTCCCTTAGCCATTTCTACAGTAAACGGTTCTTTAAGTGCTCGTGATTTTTGCTTAAGTAAATGAGCAAATTTTTGGTTCACGAAACTCCTCTCCGCTCCACTATCAAACAGTATGCATGCATAAGAGTTATCGAGGAGAAACGTACCAGTGAGCACTGTGGGGTCGACAACCGCTTCCTCGTGGCCTATGGCCAAAACTCTTCCCACTCCTCCGACATTCCCTGCCTTTGGGCAGTTCCACTTGTAGTGGCCCACCTCGCCACATCCATAGCAAGCTTGGCCCACACCAGCGCCGGGGACTTGGGTGATTGGCCTCGCCGGAGCTTGGCAGAAACGGGCAGTGTGCCCCTTCCTGTTGTAGTTCAAACATTGCATTTCCCGGCAGGCTCCTGTATGGTGGAAGTTGCATTTGTTGCACTTAGGCAAACTTCCAGCTTACTGCTTTATCGGAGCAGCAGTGGCAGGTGCTATCGCAGCATGAACTGTCACTACCTGCTGCTTTTTGGCAGCCTTCTTCTTTTTCTTGTCATCCTAGAACTTCCGCTTGGAATCAGTGGTTCTGGTGGGTTCTGAGATGGCCAGGGTTGTTGTTGCGGCCGGGGTACGAACCCCATGGTCTATAAGCCGCTGTGCCAATCGCTTGGCACTCTCGAATGTAGTGGGGTTTGAAGCCAAAACATTTCCCTGGAATGCAGGCACTAGCCCCCATATGTACCTTTCAATCTTCTTCCCCTCTGTATGAACCATGTTAGGACAGAGGGCCACCAGTTCACAGAACCTGGCGGTGTAGGAGACTATGTTGGAGCCCTTCATGGTTAGGCTCCACAGTTCTTCCTCTAGTTTTTGGATTTCGCCCCTCGAGTACTACTCTTCAACCATTAGCTCTCTCAGAGCTTCCCAGCCCAGAGCATTAGCCACTATAAGAGATAGTGACTTGACATGGCTATTCCACCATGTCAGGGCTTTTGCCTCGAAGGTGCATGCAGCAAATTTGACTTTGCTTCCTTCCGAGCATGAGCAGATCTCGAAGATCGACTCCGTCTTTTCGAACCATTGCAAGAGGGCAATGACTCCGCCAGTCCCTTTAAAGGACAATGGCTTACAGTTAGTGAAGTCCTTATAGGAGCACTCTCTCAAGCGCACAGGGATTTCACCATGAGTAGAGTGAACAGGGGTTCCTCCTCCAGTGGAACCAGAAGAATGATATTGAGCCATGACTGTTGCCACAGCCGCAACTACAACAACATTCAGGGCTGCCGTATCGAATTGAGGAGCAGGTGGTGTTGCAGTTATCGGGGGATCGCGACTTGTTGATCGGCGTGGAGGCATCTTTTAACTATAAGTTTAGAAAGATGAAGATATTGATAAGAATTTAATAAACAAAATTAATGAGAATGACTCATGGACTAACTCTCCATAGTCCAATAGCACAATTGAATAGCACGATTGATTGTAGATGAAAGCATTTGGATATAATTTCCATGAGATTAGATATCTATCAATTATACTGGAATTACAAATGTAATAAGTTCGGAAAAATGACCTAGAAGTAGGTCTTACATCAACCAAGATGGGAAAATTTTGACAGAACTACGACCTAATCAAGACCTAACAGGTCTAAGTTTTAACAAGATAGGAAATTAGACTAACGTTTTTACATAAACTAGGTTATATCCAAAAGAGAAGTTGATGAGACTCTATCGGCGACGAGAACTACTAAAGTGAGTCCTTGAATCCGACAGGAGGCGTTCTATGTCCCTCACGCGCCTATCAGATCTTACTTGCTGAGCTTGAAGTTCCCTGACTTCAACTTGGGTTTCAGCAAGTTCCCTCTATAGAACTGCATTGCGGACCTGAGTCCTTTCCTTAGCAGACTCTAACTAGCGAGTGCGGACGGTGTTAATGCCAGAGTTGGCGTCAATCTCCACCACTCGGTCGATAGTTGCTCGACCTTGCTCGGTGTTTCGAGAAATCCTGCGAACCATGATGGGTAGGACCCTGTCAGCTGAACCTCCCTCGGTGAGGTTGTAGAAGCTTCTGTCACCATTGTAGGGAATGGGTTGACGCTGTTCCTGACTCCATCTATTCAAGTTTGTGGCCCAAAGAGGTGTGGGTTCTTGAAAAGCTGGACGAAGGTTTGGGTTTGGGTCTTGAGCAGCCGGGGGTAGGTTGTTGACTTCTGGCTCTGAGTCAGAACCATCAGAAAAGCCTTCAGCTTCGTGATCATCCAATGGGATTGGGTGATCATCTTCTGGCTCTTCCCCAAGCCATCCTGCATTGCCGATATTGGGGTAGTACGAGTCTCCAGGAATATGGAATCCAGCCATGATATCTACGCGAGAAAAGGGATAAAGAAATAACTAAATAGACGATCTAATTAGATAATTATAAGATGATCTTTATCAGTTACTCCAATACTTGTTTAGTGCATACCAGTTATATGTAACCAAGACAGGATAGACCTTCGAATAAGTCACCCTAACTCTAAGTCCACAACCAAACAAGGAACATGAAATAAAGCAAAGATCACAGATTCTAAGTCTATGATATCCTAGATACATATAACCTTAGTATATCCACTCAACAACTATTGACATACTAATAAAGACCTTTAGTTCTCAGATAAGTAATTATTGTAACACAAAATACTCCTATAGTATTTTAAGTTTATGTTCTGTTCTACTGTTCTCATTGTAGTAGTGTTGGTAAGTTTTTAGACTTGTTGCAACGTCACAACCACACTTAGGCACATGCTAGTCACTCCTCGGATAATATAGTTGATCAGGCTATATCTTCCCAGGGTTGACCATATGTCTCTAAGTCTAATTGTGTTGCCCAACAATCGTAATACTTTTGTTCTGTCCTAGTGACACTGGTTTTAGTATGAATGCAGGTATGTATACTTAGTTAAATATTTTATTATTTAAAAGTATAAACTCTTTATCAGAGTATTTTAATCTCGCTGTGTTTATAGTTCATATATCTTTTATGGGTTGATACACTCGATTCACTATAAACAATGCTCTGATACCAATCTGTCACACCCCAAAACCAGAACGGCGGAAACGTTCGGGGGTGGAGGACGTCATGTTCAGTATCAGAACAATGCAAAGTACTAAACAAGCAACAACATCATCCATTGCATTAATAATATAATTGCATACAAGTGTGTTCTGTCAAGTTATATAGACACCAAAAATATGAATCAAAATAAAAGATGAGTCTTGAACGAGCTCCATCTTCTCAAAACCTGGCACCGGTACCTGTCTACTGGTGACCTGAGAATACAAGTTATTTTGAAAGAGTTTATCAGCTTTAAAGCTGGTGAGATCATAAGTATATTAGTGTCATTGTTTGTATGAAAGTGTTTGTAAGTCTGTAATGTATAAGTTTTGTAAAAGTTTGTAATTGTTTGAACTCCTCCTAGA
The DNA here is from genome assembly GCF_052849685.1 of Lactuca virosa. Classification (NCBI taxonomy): domain Eukaryota; kingdom Viridiplantae; phylum Streptophyta; class Magnoliopsida; order Asterales; family Asteraceae; genus Lactuca; species Lactuca virosa. The sequence goes on from NC_136433.1 coordinate 179,849,023, forward strand.
AAACCCTATGTTTCCTACTAAAAGTAGCCTTCAACCAAGACATCTAGTATCTGTGTGTGTGTCTCTTGTAAGAGTATGTATTTTCCAAAATCCGACTATCATTAGTCAAAAATATAGTTTTTGCATTTCTGTTCATTGTGTGAATGATCACAAAGTGAATGTAAAGGGAAAATGAAATAGTACTGTAATGTTGTATTAAGTAACTACTACTGTACTAACTACCTTAAACCAATTGTTATTTAAAGTACCATGTGATCGGCCTGTACCCTGCTACCGACTCATAGAAAAACGACGATGTAATACGTCGTAAGAAATGACGTTTGGCACCCGTAGACTTGCAAGTCCCACTGTAGCGAGCAACAAGGTGTAAGATAGTCAATCCAGCATAGATCTATACACAAACTCAAACACTCCCCACATAAGGAGATTCTGGATACAAAACGGTCATGACGGGTAATGTCATGCCCCGTTACGTGGCTCACATAACTGTAGTAATGTTCTGGTATATGTATGTGCTAGCTGTATTGTATGTTCTCTCCCTGTCTAGCATGTATGTATGTTCTCTCTGTAATGTATTGTATGTTCTCTCTGTAATGTATTGTATGTTCTCTCTATAATGTATTGTTATTGACTCATGTATGAACTGACTGTTTGTATGTTTCTCTGTTCTAGTAATAGTATTAGTATCTCCCTAAACTATACCTATTATAGCTTAGTAGTAATGTTGTTTGTGTATATGAACATGTGTGTATACCTTTGCTATGCAAAGGTATTGAACTGAATGAAAGAAGTAACCTTTTATATCCATATACATATACATAATATATAACTAGGATTCAAATGACCTTCAGACAAATAACCTTGATACCTTAAGTCCACAACCAAACAAGGAACAGGAAGTAAGGTGAGCTATCAGTCCTAAGTCCTTTCAATCCTACTTATATAACTATATCTATATAGATACACATTTAACAAAATATAAGTTTAAAAGAGTTTAAGTAAAAGCAGTTAGCATGTAAAAGAGTTTAAGTAAAAGCAGTTAGCATGTAAAAGAGTTTGATAACAACATTTGGTATGTAAAAGAGTTTGTAAAACAGTTCGTAGTAAAACAGTTCGTAGTAAAACAGTTTGAAAAGTAAAAAATCCACTTGTTTGGTAGTTATTAATCACATGTGATTGATATAATAACTATAATAGTTCAACTTGTATCGCCCCCCATAAAATCATTTAAAAACATTTAAAAGGTTAATTAAGGGGGTATGAACTCACCTGTAGTGAGTAACTCGAATGAAAGATCGATATAGGATTGTTGGGTGTCAATTGGAGTCTTGAGCACAAATGAATCCTATTTAACATATAATTACACATATATGAATACATTCCATGTATATAACCTCTAAAAAGTGTTAGGGACACGCCTTAGGGATATAAAAACACTTAGAATTAAGTGTTACAACCATACATGATTGTATATAAGGGGTATATGGCCATACAAGGGAGTGTATGGTAAAAATGCACCACATTTGTGTGTGTGCGGCCAGGGTGTGTGTGCGGCCGCAAACTCACTATGAAGTGTGCCAAAACTTGTTTCCAAGCCATAGGAATGTTCTAGGGAAGGTGTTCTGACGATTGGCTATCCGGAATGGAAGTTTGTTGCCATATTAGACCCTTAAAAGGGTGTGTGCGGCTACATTTGGTGTGTGCGGCCGTACACATGGTGTGTGCGGCCGTACACACTTGAAGATCATATGAAATGGCGTTTTTCATGCATAAATTCAAGGGTCTTTAGCTTATAACAAGCTATTGCAAGTGTATACCCGATTTAGAGGCTTAAAAGTGTAGTTAAAAGCCCCAAAAGTAGTGTGTGTTCTTGGTGTTCTTGGTGATCTAACACCAAATAGGTGTTTTCATGGATCAAATCAAGGGAAAAGGCTAGTTAAGGTCACGTATTAGCTAAACAAAGGATGAATCACTCACTTGATTGAAGATTGGAGTGAAACTTCGGATGGTACTTGAGAGAAAAACGTGTTCTAGCTTTGAAGAAGTGAAAAAGTGTTCAAAAATGACAAGTGTTGAATATATATGGGAGAATGTGCGGTTGGGATGGGTGTGTGGCCGCACACTCGGGTGTGCGGCCGCACACACCATGTGTTGGTGTGTTTGGCTCATTTTCAAGGTGTTACACTCACAAAACTCATCCCACGACTCATACCTTGATTATACTAGGTTTTAAACACTCTAATTGACTCTAAATAGTGCTAGAAAATAGCAAAAACGAGTCTGACCTTCATTGATTTGAATAAGTGTATAAGATAAAAAAAATTTCGGATTGTCACACAATACAGCTAGCACATACATATACTAGAACATTACTACAGTTATGTGAGCCACGTAACGGGGCCTGGCATCAACTGTCATTGCCCGTTTTGTATCCAGAATCTCCTTAAATGGGGAGCGTTGGAGTTTGTGTATAGATCTATACTGGATTGACTATCCTACACCTTGCTGCTCGCTACAGTGGGACTTGCAAGTCTACGGGTGCCAAATGTTATTTCTTCCGACGTCTTACATCGTCGTGTTCTATAAGTCGGTAGCAGGGTACAGGCCTATCACATGGTACTTTAAATAACAATTGGTTTAAGGTAGTTAGTACAGCAGTAGTTACTTAATACAACACTACGGTACTATTTTATTTCCCCATTGCATTCACTTTGTGACATTCACACAATGAATAGTAATGTAAAAACTATATTTTTGGTTAATGATAATCGGATTTGGGAAAATACATACTCTTACAAGAGACACACACACATACACTAGATGCCTTGGTAGAAGGCTACTTTTAGTAGGAAACATAGGGTTTTCTAGGAGAGTTCAAACAATTACAAACATCTTACAAACATCTTACAAACATCTTACCAACATCTTACAAACATCTTACAAACACTTTCATACAAACAATGACACTAATATACTTATGATCTCACCAGCTTTAAAGATGATAAACTCTTTCAAAATAACTTGTATTCTCAGGTCGCCAGTAGACAGGTATCGGAGCCAGGTTTTGAGAAGATGGAGCTCGTTCAAGATTCATCTTTTATTATGATTCATATTTTTGGTGTCTATATAACTTGACAGAACACACTTGTATGAAATTATATTATTAATGCAATGGATGATGTTGTTGCTTGTTTACTACTTTGCATTGTTGTGATACTGTACATGACATCCTCCACCCCCGAACGATTTCTGCCGTTCCGATTTTTGGGGTGTGACACATCTACTGTACCCAGTCTTCATCACAAGAAATACATACTGGTTATAGTTGATGACTTCACTCGTTTCACCTGGGTCTTTTTCTTAAGACTCAAATCCGAAACTCTGCAAATACTGATCAATTTTTTCAAGGAAATTGAACTTCAGATCAAGTTACCAGTACGCCGCATCCGAAGTGATAATGGAACTGAGTTTACCAACCATCTCTTAAATAGTTTCTTGGTTTCAAAGGGAATCACTCACAATTTCTCAGCTCCCTACACACCGCAACAAAATGGGGTAGTAGAGCGAAGAAACCGAACTCTGGTGGAAGCAGCCAGATCTATGCTCAACTTCGCACACCTTCCTCTCTACTTCTGGGCCGAAGTAGTGGCCACAACATGCTTTGTACAGAACCGAAGCATTGTGTGCAAGCGTCTCAGTAAAACTCCGTATGAGGGCCTAAACAACCGCAAGCCCAATGTCCAATTCTTCCATATTTTTGGATGTAGGTGCTTTGTAATCAACAACAGAGATCATCTTAACAAGTTCGCACCAAAGTCTGATGAAGGCATCTTCCTTGGCTACTCAACAAAAAAAGTTGCTTATAGGGTTCTCATTCGACGCACAAGGCTAATAGTTGAAAGCTTCAATGTCAAATTCGATGACTATCACGTCCGCAACACTGCTCCATCAACCGAAACCACAGTAATCCTAGAAAGTGATATTCCTGCCTCTTCGGGTCCACTAAACATAGTTGAAGTAAACTATGACGATATCTTCGACCCTGTAGAAACAGCCAAGTTATCCGAAGTTCTTGTGTCCCCCGAAGCTCAACAGCAGCATGCTGACGTATTTGGTCCATCTCTATCCGATGTATTATCACTCAATACTTCCACCTCACTGGTTGAGGGGGAAAGCTCTACTCCGGATCAAGTGACAACCATCGAGGTTCCAGTACTTGATGATGAAGTTCCAGTTCCTCTCCGCAGAGAACCCTTACCATCGAATGTCTCCTTTGACTCAGAAGATGAAGTTATAGAGAACATTGACACAAGAACAGACTCGAGGACTATCACACTTCCAATAATCCAGGGGGAACCCTCTCAGGTTCAAGGGGAACTGCCGTCCGCAATCCAGGGGGAACCTTCACCATCTGCCCAAGAAAACTCCAATCCCACCATTCCAATTCAAGACAACTCAGCAGGCTGTTCACATGTCCAGGGGGAACTGCCGTCCCCAACCGAAGAATCTTCAGATATTGTAGATATTCCTTCCACCGCAGCCGCTGATCACCTTCAACCCCGTCTACACGTATGGACGAAGGACCACCCACCAGGTAAAATCATCGGCAACCCATCCGCAGGTATCCATACTCGATCTTCCAAGGATTTATCTGATCACTGTCACTACGCAACATTCATGTCCTCAGTCGAGCCCTAAACTATTAAAGAAGCATTACTAGAACCAGACTAGATATCCGCAATGCAAGAAGAACTGGAAGAGTTTAAAAGGAACAAAGTGTGGCAACTCGTTCCGAAGCCAAAAGGTCACACTATTGTTGGTACCAGATGGGTGTACAAGAACAAACTGGATGAATCCGGTGCGGTAGTCCGAAACAAAGCAAGATTAGTCGCTAAAGAGTATAGTCAACTTGAGGGTGTTGATTATGATGAAACATACGCCCCAATAGCCAGAATGGAAGCCATGCAAATCTTCTTAGCATACGCAGGTCACAAGAACATCAAAGTACATCAAATGGATGTGAAAAGTGCTTTTCTCAACGGCGAATTAAAAGAGGAGGTTTATCTTCAGCAACCTCCGGGTTTCGAAAGTCTTGAATTCCCAGACTACTGCTACAAGATTGAAAAAGCAGTCTACGGTCTAAAGCAAGCCCCAAGAGCGTGGTACGAGACTCTCTCTGAATTTCTTGTCTCGTCCGGATACAAAAGAGGAGTGATTGATCCCACCTTATTTAGAAAGGCAAATGGTAATCACCTTATACTTGTACAAATATATGTGGATGATATCATCTTCGGATCAACAGATCAGGGAATGGTGGATTAATTTGCTAAGCTCATGACCAATTAGTTCCAAATGAGCATGAATAGAGAGATTAACTTCTTTCTAGGACTTCAAGTGAAACAAGTCCCTCAAGGGATATCCATCCATCAGGAGAAATACACCACTAAACTACTAAAGAAATACTCAATGGACAACTGCCCTTCGGCCAACGCCCCATGGCCTTCGGATATAAGATATCTGCTGATCCTTCCGGCGAATCAGTGGATCACAAGACTTATAGAGGTATAATTGTCTCATTGACGTACCTCACCGCAAGCCGACCAGACATTGTCTTTGCAACAGGTGTATGCGCAAGGTACCATGCTGATCCAAAAATGTCACACATGACCGCAGCCAAGCAGATTCTAAGATACTTAAAGGGCAGCAAGACTCTTGGTTTATGGTACCCCACAGGAAATGAGTTCAGCCTACAAGCATTCACTGATGCGGATCATGCCGGATGCAAACTTGATCGAAAAAGCACCTCCGGTGGATGTCAATTTCCGGGTCGAAGACTCGTCAACTGGTTATCAAGAAAACAAAGTTGTGTATCACTGTCTACCGCAGAAGCTGAATATGTGGCTGCAACCAGTTGTTGTTCTCAAGTCTTGTGGATGAAAACACAACTTATGGGAAAATGATACAGAATGCTGCGGATACCAATTTATTGTGACTCTGAGAGTGCTATAGCGATTTCCCACAATCCTATTCATCACTCTAAGACAAAGCATATTGAACTACGGTATCACTTCATCAAAGACCACATCCTGAAAGGTAACATTGAACTAATTTTTGTCCATACTCACGAAGATATTGCTGATGTATTCACAAAGGCACTTGACTCTACAAAACTCAACAGTTTCTTACAAATGTTAGGAAAGATGAATCCGGACCCACAATTCTTTCTGAATTGATAGGTACCGCAGACCATCCTTGGTCTCTGTTGCGGTCCTAATTGAATTTATTTATGATAGATAGTTTTGGTATATCCTATGCACCGCAGTATATTCTATGTACCGCAATATATATAATGTACCGCAACTATATATCATATCTATCTTTCAATGGGCCTTATTGTTAGTTGTTACTAATTTTGTTCAAGTGCTCTCCTCAGTTCTTCTACTTCAGTCATCCAATCATCCATACGCAATGATAAAAGATCCATCCGCAATGAAGTCTCAATCCGCAACCACATTGTTTAACTTCTCAACTGCTTCTTGAAACATTATGTGCTATTTAATGATCCTTCATTAAATAAGAAAAACATTCTAAAAAAAAGGAACATTCTTTGTATATCCCTGTCTCCGTTCTACTTTTCAAATAAACCTTGTGTCAGACCTATTTTGGGTATGATGACAAAAAGAACACTTTTCCATAAAAATCTCTTTTAAACTGTCTCTTCCTATTACCCCCAAAACGTCAAAACCGTTACATCTTCCTCTTTTATACAACGTATTAACCCGTCACCACACGTTCTTCAGACGTGAGGTTATAGGGAGTGACATTTCATTAAATGCAACCTCTTTTGGATAATTTTAAAAATAAAAAATAAACCTTTTAATTAACTCATCTGTGGCTGAGATTGCTTCTCCTAACAATCAACCCAAACGTTTTTTTTATCCAATTTCTCTTAGGGTAAAATCGATAAAGTTTCAAATACGCCACTACAAAACCCTCCTTTTCTTCCCAAGAAAGCTTTACGCTTTCTAAAAATTCTCAAGACGAACTTCATCTTCTTCATCTTCTTGCACTCTGTTTTCCTGCAAGTTCTTCAAACCTTTTCTAACAATGGTGAAATTGGGTATCTCAAAGAAACAATCCAAGGCATCTGCCTCTGGTCACCCAACTGGTTCAGATTCTGCTTCAAGGAACCAAATGCCAACGACTGCTTCAAGCAATTTTAGGGCAGTGTTCGATGAGCATACTTCTTATAATGCTCCAATCAAGTTGATGATCAAGTTCCTGTCAAATCATCCATTGTTTGGCCCTTTTGACACCTTCACATATGTGGTACCCCTATCAACACTCTTCAAATGTGCTTTCTCTGCATATTGCCCTCTCAACAACCTTCAAGAGGTGCATTTGAATCTGGTGGATGATTCTTTGGTTATTCTGACCAAAGAGTAGTTCCTCAACGTCATCAATCTGTTAGTTCATCCTTCAACAAAGTTCTTCACCCCAAGCATGGCAGACATTCTATCTGCACTTTACCAGATGGGTTACCAAAAGAAGCTGAAAGGCATAGGCGAATTCAAGAAGAATCAGTTACCTGCGGTATGGCAGTTCATTTGCCATTTCGTGATCCGCAGTTTGTCCGAGAGAACCGGAGGCACTGATAACATGGGCCTCAAGCTGTTAGAGTTAGTATGGAGTATTTTTACTGGCCATGATGTCAACTACGGTCAGATCTTTTGGGATGACTTCTTGCAGTACATCCCCAAGGAGAGTCCAAGAGAAAATCCTACCGAGCTCACCTTTGCAAGATTTTGGTCTCTATACATCTCGGATCTCCATGCTGATGCAGGACTGAGCATGGGCAACAATGTCAACTTCTTCATCACCAGAGATCTAAAAAGGTACAACCCTTCTAAAGATCAATCTACTTTTGGACCCATTAGACGGCTACCAGTCCACATATTGTCTACACTTGGACTTGATACCTTTGATGTCACAGACCACATAGAGGCTACGGAAGGTATTGACCCATACCTTCCTACCCCACCTCTACCTAGTCAGAACATACAAGCCTCATCCGCACCCATCAATCCTAGTAGTACCGCAACCCCATCTTCCACCACTCTATCCAACTTACCTTTATCAAAAAGGGTCAAGAAGGTAGCCTCAGCCAACCAAGGCCTCTGCAACATCACCAAGAAACATGAAACCCCGAAGAAGAAAGATGGTTCCAAAAACACTGAACCGTCCAAGAAAAGGAAACTCAAACAGACTATGCCTTCAGATGACAAATCAAATGACAATCAATCTCATTGTCCCTCCGTGGAACATATGATTGATTCTGATGATGACGCACAACCCATTGCTATCCTCAAGAAAATAAAAACCAAATATACTGACGAAATGCGTGACCGGACTGATGCTGCAGCCTTTCAAAAGGCTCTGGTAGTCCTTGGGGTGGCCGCAGACCCATTCATTTCAACCATCGAGTTATTCTCAGACACAGAAAGTGTGTCTGTTTCAACTAATTGTGGAGACTCACCCCCAGCTCACTCCCAAGGGGATGGAACTGGTTCTCGCCTTAAGGTCTCCAGGGCTTCCCGTCTATATTTCTTTTCACTCGAAGAGTTGAACTCTATCCTGTTGTCTGTAACCCAAACACTTCAAACACCTTCCCAACTTCAAGGCAATTCTTCCACCCTTGCCAGAACTGAGCCGAGGCCAGACTTGACCACGAGTCAAGGAGACCAAGGAAGCTCAGGAAATCCTACTCTGCTTACCTCTTTTCCAGATAGTTTAGGCACGGTGAGCACAATTGTGCAAGGATCCGTGGACCCGAGGGACACCTCGGTGCGTTTTCAGAGAATTGACGGTATTGATCTCAATGATTCATGGAGTACATACAAGCCAACCAATGAAGCTGAAGCAAAGAAATATGCCGCTTTCCGTAGGGCGTTTCAAGAAAGAAAGGATAGACAGACCAAGCAGCTTCAACAAAAACAGCAAGAGATTCAATCAGTGGCAAAGTATTGGGCAGACGCCATTAACAACGCCAACACTGTAACCACAATTCTGAAAGTACAGGAGTGGATGTCCACAATGGCTGAGATGGTCCGCAACGCTCAGACCACTCTTGCTTGTGCAGGTTCATCAACAATCCCTCCTACTCCAACTGTTAGAGATTCTCAAGATGATGGAACCGCAATCGAAGTTAGCTCTGCACCTACATTCGGGTTCGATGACTTTGATCTCAATGAGGTAATTCAGCCTACCCCTTCTGATGACGACTTAATGATTTTTGATGAGGAAGAAGCTTCAAGTGGCTCTCAACATTCAACCTCCAAGCCTAAAGAGAAAAAGAAGAAAAAGAAGATTGTTGTGTCCAGAAAAGAATTTCTGAGTCTACAAGCCAAAGTAGATCAGATTCTTGCTGCGGTTAAGCCCACTCAACCGCAACCTGAAGACATACCAGGACCGCGATCTCCTATTGAAAGGATTGAACGACTTGAAACTGGTGAACGACTAGCTTCTGAGCGAATTTCTCTGAAAGCTGAAATGGGAATTCGATCTCTGGATACAAGTCATAAGGCTGACCATCAGCAGTTTATGGAAACTGTGGAGCACCTCATCTCTGAGGTATCCGCAATCAAGGCAGATCTTCAAACAGCCATTGCAGATCAGTCAAGTCATTCGAAGAAGCTGATAGATGAAACTCATACTGCCTATGAGTTCACCATCTCGGTCCTACAATCTACCATCAACAGCCTTCGACGCTCTCTATCTTCCAATTTTCATGGTCCTGAAATTCTGCAACTCACCAAGGAGATCCATCGATTGCTCTTCAACCCCGCAATCCCAAACAACCAACAACTGGCTGATGCTCTCAAAGCTCAGTTTGATACTGTTTGTGGAAAAATCGATGGTATTCGTCAATGGCTTGAGGAAGTACCAGTGGCTCCTCCCTCAAGAGGGGGAAGTGAAGACTCAGAACAAATTTCTCATCAACATTCCCATCCGCACTCACATAGAAGATCTCTATCAACAATGCAAAAGACCTCAAACTTCTCCTCAAAAGAATCCAAGCCATCAGACACCACCGCAACATCAGACACCACCGCAACAGGAAATCATTCAAGAATCAAATCCTTCTCCTGAGCGACCGGAGACTCTTCCCCACTTCAAGAACTTAGCATCCAACATGTCATCCGAACATTCCAATGACTCTCCCGCAACAAAACAAAAGAAAGCCGATTGGAAAGCAGCCAAATTTGCTGAGCTAATCTGGAGAGAAAACGGATTCGACATCAGCATGGATGAATCCTTAGTCAATTCTTGGATCAATCCCCACCGAAGATTGCTGGATGATGACTATAAAACCTATCTTACCTTTACTGAACCCCCATCTGATGGTTACTGGGATGTTCCAATCTCCCCCAATGAAAAATACTTCACTATATTTGAGCAGTTTGACCGCAGCTTACCTGATCACCAGAGACTGCCCATGGAATTCAAAAGACTCAATCGATTCCATGCTAAACACGCTTCTTGAATAGAGAAAATCTGGTCTAATGATAGACCATCCGCAGTCAAGAACTTTAATCCCCGGGAATTCATGAAAGATGACTTTATCCAGTATACTCTTACAAGAAGGAATCAGGACTACGTCCGCACCCAAGCTGACTTCCCATGCATGAATCCAGAGGAAGTCTTCCTGATAGCAAAGGTGTTCCAAAACAAAACTGAAAAGTATCCAAAGATGAAGATAACATTTGAGAGGGCAAGCGCATTTCTAAGGGAAACTGTCTGTGACTTCGCAAAGATTGATGCATATATTCACCCTGTCCTTGCCAAAAAGTTCGATCTACCACCACTTGACCCTGCACCGATTCTTACTGAAGGTTATCAAGAAAGATCTTTGGGTGCAACAAACTTCCCAGATCTTGGAGTCATTTTTAAGCGAAAGCTGAATGAAACCAAATATTTCATTCCGATGATTGCCATGAATCGTCTCACAAGGAAGCAACTTGAAGTTTGTCGAACCGCAATTCAAAAGTCAAAACACACAACTGGCGAAGTCAAGTTCAAAATTTTAAGAAGAATGACCTGGTTGGAGAATGTCAGAAAGTTTTGGTGGATTCTCATCAAGTTCCTAAAACTTGATAACTGAAGAAAAGTTGAAGAGGTCACTTAGGGGGAAATTGTTGAATCATGAAAGTGACCCTCTTAAACTTGGTCTACCGCAGCCTTCCAAGATCCGCAGTCAACTCTGTTCAGCAACCCCATTCGAAGTCATCATCATCCGCAGTTCACTATCTAGCTTTCTTAGTTTAACTCATTATCTACTTTTGTTAGAGTACTCTCTTTTGTCCAGTATGCCTTGCATGGCTATGCTTAGATAGTTGAACAAATGTAATATTTGAGTCTCTATATATAGAGCTCAATCTTTCTTATTCAATACATCTGATAACACTACGCACCTTGAATCTCATATCTTGTGTTATTACTCTCATCTCCTTCTTACTCTCAAAGTTCACTTGAATATAACTGAATATTATCTCTCTTCGGAGCAAGTCATTATTGACTTAATCACTAAGTTTGATCTCACTTACTAACTTGGTTTGAATGCATTCCTTGTTATGAATCAACTTATGTGTATACTTGATATAATATCTGCTGTCATTTATATTTCCTTACATTTCCGCAACTAACTCTCTAATTATCTAACTCTAACTTATTATTATTGTTGAGCTTTTAGATCCTTTTGAGATAAACTATTCCGTAACTATACTTGTTCTAACGTTTGTTCAAGTGTGTCTCAAGTTTTTCTATCAACATATTCTATTGAGAGGATCAGTGATCCGTTCAAGTTTGGTTAGAGAACTTGTTATGGAGATCTGCGGTGCGGACACATGAGACCTGGGTTATCAGTGGATGAGGCGAGGTGCAAGGCGAGATAATGTATATGTATGTGCTTAAGAAAGGATGAGTGAATCCACGGCAGGTGGCCGTTGGTCAGAGAATTTATTGTGGCCAAGGATTTTTCCGGTTTGCAAATGTTGAGTTCGAGGTGGTTGGATCGCTGAGTTCAGGGTGCAATAGCTGAGATTTGCTGGTATAGGTATAGATTGTGATCTATACTCCAGGAGGGGCAACAGTTGATTTGTCAACCAATTTCAGAGTCGGTATGAGTAGTTTCATATGGGTAGTGATCAGTAGAGGATGGAGCTTCGGATTTTTGTCAACGTGTATTCAGTCATTGACGATTCCTTCGTATTTGAATTTGTGATATTAGAGTATTTCGAGGTTTCGAGTTGCGTGAGCGGAAGATCAGTGGTTGAGGCAATACATCGTAAGATGCTATGATGGTTTACCGAGGTACCCGAGTATGATGTCCTAATTTTTGGTCATGTTGAGACTCGAGTTGTGAGATGGCGAGTGGAGTACATTGTGACTTTTGTTCCAGTGGGAATCCATTAGTAATTCTCGTCGGAGTGGGACTGTCTAAGGGTGTATATGTGCTGAGAAAAGTGCCTTGCCTACGAGAACTTACATCAGGAGTGGTGGTGCATAAGCTGGGTGGGTGTAAGCACCTATCTATGTTAGGTTGCGGAGCATGGGTTAGTGAACTCAATGTAGTGATGACTTGATGATGAGATTATGGGGTGATAAGAGAGAAAGTGGATCCGAGTGGGAGTAATCGCTTGGGATTATCAGGAAAAAAAACCATGGAGTGAGCCCATGGTGAGTCAGTGAGCGAGAGAGCGTTGTAAGACTACGGGGAGCCGTAGCATCCATGAGTTAGTGGGAGAGGGTATCGTGGTACTGCAGGGAGCCGTATTATTCGCTAGTCAGTGAGAGAATGTCGTGATACTGGGGGGAGCCGTAGTATTCAGTAGTTAGTGAGGGAATGTTGTGATACTGCGGGGAGCCGTAGCATTCACGAGTGAGTGAGAGGGTGTCGTAAGTCTGCAGGGAGCCGCAACATTCATGTAACATACACGTTCAGTTATCGTGTTTTGTTTAAAAATAAATATTATTAAATAATTTATTAATTTGAGTGTTAAGTTCTAACAAGATAGTTTTATGATATTTAAAGTAAAGTATGTTTAGAATCATTCGGGAAGTATTGGAAGTATTATGAGATTCCGATAATTTTTTTTTAACAAAAATGTAAAAATAAAGTTGGAAATAAATAAAAATAATGTTATTGAAAAGTTGTAGATTATCTCGTTAGACACATTTAGGCGAAAACCTCACCAAAATCCCAGTTATAAGGAAGGAGTTCTGACTTATTGAAGTTTCACGACAGAACCGACACGACGCCATATGACGTAAAAAGTGAGTTTATGATAAACTACTTTTTAGACTTAGTGATCTAAATCAAAGTCGTAGAGTATATATTTGAAGAAGATATACACTCATAGTATTGTATGAGAAGAGATGTTGTTGTCAGGAACGACAGAGAAAGAAGTTGAAACTAGTAGAACATGTTGAGATACAACTAAAATGCAGACTTCCTAGGATTGACTCTTATGAAGTAGACATGAAAGATATACAAATGAGAAGCAGACCTTCTAAGATTAATGACGATGTCATGAAAGGATAATGAAATGAATAAATGTGCATGGTGACTTGCATGAGTTAGAAGATGATACAGATAGTTGGAGACCGTTTGTCTCCACACTACTAGGGTAAATTCTGGTATAGTGTGTCTTGCAGAGTAGACACTACCCGAGAAAGAATTTATATGAAGAATTTGGAAGTAAAATTCCTATCGACCTAGGAAAAGTATTAGGATATGCTAGATCTAGCATATGCGTAAAAAGGATTCTAGAAGGCGAGTATAAGAAATTCAAGATATGTTTGATAGAAATGAGAAATCCCTAGTTGAGTCTAGGAGAAATTGTTGTATATACTTGTTTGAACACATTCATGTGTGATAAGTTGCCTTGTGAAAAATTTTGTATGGTGTCTTGGAAAACTGCGAGACAATACTTGGGACGAGTATGAGTAGGTGTGAATAGTAGTAGAGGCCTATACTACTGGAAGCACAGGACTCACACTTGGTTCAGGGAAAGTCACAAGGTTACCAATAAGCTAGTAACTGATTCCGTTTTTGTTCAAGTATGTCACTACCTTCGTTTCGGTGATGACTAAGAAAATGATTTTCGTTCAGACCTTAGTAGTCGTAAAGAATTGAGTGCGACTAATATAGATCTGCAAAGTGAATTGATTGGTTCAGAGAACCATGACTTGTGTAGTGACGAAACTTCATTCGAAAGATTGAAGAAGGAGATAGTCAAGGTAGTCGATAAAAGTATAACAACCTTCATTAAAGAATTAAGCAACCATTAGCTAGAAATGTTATTAGTTAGGAAGATTTTATATCACATTAAAAAATAAAGGAAGGTTTCGTCTAAGATAGTGTTTGACTAATAGAAATAAGAGTATGGTTCGTTGTGTGTCTTTTGCGCCATGAAATTAAAGGTCATTAGAATATGACCATTCAAATTGTAGTTGTAGCAAAAGTGAAGACTTTTTCACACACGCATTCTCAGATGCTGATTTAGGAGGGTGTAATCTTGATCAAAAAAGCACAAGTGGTGGGTGTCAACTATTGGATGGGAAGTTAGTAAGCTTGCAATCGAAAAAGCAAACATGTGTGTCGATTTCCATAGCAGAAGCAGAATATGTTGTTACTGCAGCTTGCACTTCACAAATCATATGGATACAAAGTCAACTGCGTGATTATGCAATCAACATCAAGAAAATTCTGTTGTATTGTGACTCACTAAGTGCCATTCGTATCTGCCATAACCCTTAGCAACATTCGAAAACCACACACATTGCTCTTCCTTATCATTTTATTAAAGATCACATTGAAGATGGAAACATAGAAGTTCATTTTGTAAAGACCACTGATTAGCTTGCTGATATCTTTACAAAACCCTTGGATGAAAAGTCGTTTGTTAGAATTCTAAATGGATTAGGAATGATGGATGCCAATTCTGTTCCTAGTCATCTTTCATTAGAGTGACAAGCGAAAGTGGAGAAAGGATGTCGATTCAGCAGTCACTGTTCATGATTCAGCGGTTACTGTTCATAGTCAACGCTTCGACATGCTTCGCTTTCGACATCATGCTCAATGGTTTGAAAAAAATCTTCGTTACTTTTGCTATGTTTTAAATTTTCGTTAGTCAGGTACAATTTTTTTTGTCTATTATTTAATAAAAAAAAGATTTTCATTCTTGTCATTATTTTTCAAATATCAAAAATAACAAAAGGTTTTTTTTGTTATTTTTGTTATTTTCATTCAAAAACTCAAAAATCCAAAAATATTTTTTTGTTTTTGTTATATTTTCTTGAGTAGGTATTAACGAAGATTTTTGAAGATTTTTGGAGGTTCATGCTTAGAAGCATGCTGCAACATGTCGACCCAAGCCTCCACGAATCAATGGGTTTCGAAGCCTTAATGAATCTCTCCATCAGAGGATTCTTCCCAACTAGGCTATATTCCCATTAGTCATTGAGCTACCATACTCTACTCAACTGAGTTTAGAGTTTTCTGCTTGGTCAATGAATAGCAATGGTACTTTCAAATCTTTAAACCAACCTTTTTCACCCTAAAGTTATTTCACGATCACACACAATGACATATGTCCAAGAGATTTCTGGTATAAACCAATCCAGATCTAGACATATCAAAACTCTATGTTTTATGATCTAACTATTGGATTAGATGTCTAAGCCCAAAACTATTATTGGTATGTACTCGACCCGAGAGTAGCATGGTCAATTTGGGTTACAAATCATCAGGACAATTTGTTAGGATAAACTCTTAAGAGAAGGTTATATATGATTTATTAATATATTATAAGTTCTAATATATTAATATGAAATCATATGTTTTAATTAGTATTGATCAATAATTAATTTGGAATTAATTTAGTGATCAAAAGAGACTAATTAAATATGTGGGGACTAATTATGGTAATTAGTTATATTTATATGTGTTGGGCTTATGATCCATGTTGGACCAAGCTTATGTATGGATATATAAAGAGTGGACCACATGAACCATGGATCATAAAACCCATGGGTATGGATTTGGGTTATACCCATAACCCTTGGAATCCTACATATAAATAGGTGACTACATAGCCAAAAACGTGACTGATGTTCTTGGAGTTTATATGGATGGTTTTTGGTGTATGAAGATTATCTCTCAAATGTCTACCTTTGTCCATGATGTGTTGTGACTTCATTTGAGGCTTCCACACTATTAGGGCTATGCTCTTAAGGCCAAATACATAAACACTTCAAGCTACATAAAAGGTATGTTACCCTAACTAGTATCTTGTATGGTTTATATCAAATGCATGCTAGTTATAGGTTTAATGCCTTGGAAACCATTTGCATGTATAACTAGTGAAAACATATATCCAAGGTATTTAGGGTTGTATGTGCACCATAGGATGTTGTAGTATACAAAACCCATCTGTGGTATCAGAGCCTAGGCTTGGTTTTCAATTATACTTGATGCAAATTGCTTGAAAAATCGATTTTTTGGCTGTCTGGACAGTGTACTCGCCGAGTCCACTGACAGACTCGTCGAGTAGCGTGCATTTTTCCATGGACTCGATGAGTCCAAGTACAAATCTGACCAACTCGTCGAGTTAGTTCATGTACTCGACGAGTAGGAGGCCCACAGTGTAGATTTTCGACTTTTAGGCCTGGAATTGGACTAGGAACATTACCCTAAGCTGTGTTTGAACTTATAAACCCGTTTTTTGATGTAGTAATGTTCATGCTAATCCAATTCAAAATATAATTTTCAAAAGTTTCATCTTTTGTATTAGTTTAATGGTTAGGCTAATTACATGAAAATTGTTTGATTTGAATTGTCTTGTTCATATGAGTTTAATCTAGATCATAGTTTTTTTTACATGCTTGTTAGTTGAATTGATGATCTTGGTGTTTTTCAATGGATTTCATAACTTGTCCTCAAGTTAAGGAAAACCAAAAGGTTTTTGGTGTTAAATCTTCATTAAAGCCATAGGTTACACAATTGAATAGTCTTTTTCCTCATAAATAGTTTTATGAACTCCATAACTTGTCCTCAAGTTATCGATGTTCAAGAGTCTCTTCATTAAAGGTTTTAAATCCTACATTAAACTCATATGTTATGGAATTGAAAAGTTTTGGAAATGTTCAAAACTTGCCCTCATGTTTTGGAATTTGTAAAGTTTCCCCCCATGAATACTTTAATTCCAAGTTAAACCCTTACAATTTTATGAGTTTCAAATTCAACCCTTATACTATTATAATATTATAGGTCTAATATTAATATATATGTATAAGATCAAGTCAGTCTTACCGTTAGTAGGCCTCATTCACGAAGCCGGTCTATAAGGGGGGTGTAAGGTTACTACCGATAAAATGACAGTTTAATGGGTGTCTACTCTCACCCTCCACTTCCTTGACTGGTGGAGGGTCGTTAGCCGAACGGGTAGGACAGGACTATAATTCTCTCTTCATTAAAAGTATAATGAGAAATATAAAGTAACTAAACTTTATTAAATTCCCAATCTTAGTTACTTTAGGAAATTGTGAATATGGTGCTAACCCATGAAATTCCACTTTGCACCCTGTTAAGTCGTTAGTAGAGCATGTGTGGTTAACTCGCACACTAATATGGGACTGACAGTGCTTGCCAAAGGGTAACTTAATGTTTACCATAGATTGGTAGAGTGTGTGTGCTTAACCGGCACATCGATTAGGTGATAAAGTTAAGGGTACCAAGTTAATTTGCATGGTCATTCACACCTTGTTTGTGATCCTAGGCATCCCAGTGAAAAACATGAGAGGGCACAACCGAGATTTAAACATGCCATTGAAAAGTTCAATGAATCTCAAAAGATCTAGGAGTTTCAATCCAATTAAAACCCAATACCCTATTAGGTTTTCATGGTGGAAATTGGTGAATTGTCATTCGCATACCTTCAAATGTTTTATAGCTTTGATTACGGCATCCCTCTTCCAAGTTATAAAATATTATGTTAGGTCCTAGCCTTAATATTTCATATTGGGTGTTATATTAAGGACTTAAATCAAGTAACTTGAATTTCTCCCATTGTAGATGTCTGGTTCAGTCAACTATGATCTTCCCAAATCTCTAGGAACAAGCTCTCCTAATGAAGATGATGTCCTACGATTGGATCATGGAAATCATACTTCTCTTCCTCCACCTCCTCCAATTATTCTCCCTAACCCACAAGTTCTTGAAAATTTCAAGGTTACTCAATCCCTATTGGCAAGCAAAGTCTATATGTTCTTACGTCTTGGAGATGAAGTTACATGTTGACAGGCTGGGAGAGTTGGGTGTCGAAGTCTCGAGGTAGCTGGTTGTTGACTTGGTTCTTCAGTCTCTCCCTGATGACATATCATGACATGGGCCTTCTTGATCTTACATATTTTCTTGTTGCTGCTGAAATAGCAATGATTTAGGGCACCGGTAAAGCAAATTTGATTAGAAGATCGACTTCCCAAACTTCCATGGACATTGACAATGGTAACATTGGAAATCCAGAAAAGCTTTCTCTTCCCAATGGAAAGGGATCGGCCATAGTCAACTCAATTGACCAAATGGTAAAGAGAAAAGCTAAGTTTGAGATAGTACCATGTACCATTCCCAAAGAGTCCATATGTTTCTATTGCCAAAGGAAGGGGCATTGATTGCGAAGCTGCCCTATTTACCTGAAAGATCATAAAGATGGTAAAGTCAAAAAGTTTGACTCTACACCGGGTAAAGTCCATTATCTAACTCTATTAAGTTCCTATTTTGATATTCTTATTATATGATGTGACTAGGTCACATTTTGGTGTTTTAATAATCAAAGAAAACAGAGGAAGCTTAAAGGAAGAATATGTTGATTCTAACCGCGAAGGTGGATTTCGATCGCATGGTTCGGTGATCAGAATTTTGAGCTGTTGCTTAAGAGTTGTGATAGATTGCCTAGGAATAAATAACAACATTGTTTTCATATGCATTTGCATTGTAAGGATAAGTTTTTTCTGTAAGTTTTAAAATAAAATAAAAAGTTTTAATTTTCTTTATTTTAAATATCCTTACAATGGCATTTGTGAAAAATTGTTGTTTATATGATTCCATTAATAGCAATATTGGAAAATGGATTTGACTCTTTTGGTTGTGGTAGTGTCATAATTTACCAAATAAGGAAAGATTCTCATCACCCAAGTTCCAGTTGGATAGAAACTTGGAATCATGCAACTAGTATTGTATGATGAATGAGAATTTTCATCTTTGGGAAATTAAGACTAATTCCTTGTTCACATGTATATGTGAGTCAAGTGAAGGACTAGAAGATTGGGTAGACTTGGTTGT
Source organism: Lactuca virosa (assembly GCF_052849685.1). Lineage (NCBI taxonomy): Eukaryota > Viridiplantae > Streptophyta > Magnoliopsida > Asterales > Asteraceae > Lactuca > Lactuca virosa. Next base: position 179,868,422 of record NC_136433.1, read on the forward strand.
GCACTGGTCAGGTCCACCACAAAGATGGATGAGACTGTTCGTTATGATTTACTAAAGTTTAGTAAATATGGTTATGCTTACAAGTTGAAGTGTAATTCTGAAACATTGGAAGAGTTTCAATGTAAGGCAGAACGGATGAGAAGAATAAAATTAGGCAGAAAGATAAAAGTTTCTCCAATCTAAAAAGATGGGAGAGAACTTGAGTATCTTGTTTTATGATTATCTTAGTGATTATGAAACCATATTACAATTGATTCTCTAAGGACATCTTACTGCATTTGTTTGCCTAAGAAGAGGAATCGTTAATTGTTGAAATGGTTAGATCAAGAAGATGAATCATACTTAATTCCGAAACAATTCTTAGAGTGATGTTGCAAGATTGTAACCTTGAGTGACACAAAGAAAGGTTTAAAACACTTGTCAAATGTAGAGTAAAATGTTTTCTACTCTTGTCCATTTGAAATTGGCAAGTTGTGATGTTTTGGATAAAACATAGACCAGCTGAAGCCAATTGTGTGAAGTGTTTGTCTTGATCAGAATCTGCACTAACTCTTGAATACTTGCTTTGTCAATGAATCGTTCTTAAAAAGAGAATCTTATATTCCAAGAGGTCAGTGGGAGTCTTAATGATCTTGAAAAGGGTCTCAAGAACTAATCAAGAATAAAACTTGTTGTTTATCACTAGCACACGACTTGAGGTTTGATATCGTGTTGACATATTCTTATTTATGTGCCCATTCCAGTTAAAGTTGTCTATGCATGTGGGTTCTATGAGTTCTCAATTGTTTGCATAACTACCTGGAAGCAATGGTAGGCCTTGTGCTACCAGGTGGCAAGAAGTTAGGATTAAACAAGTTCAGTCCATATAGTATGGATTTGTCACTAACCTTGTCTTGTGATTATGGTTATGACATGGATAGGAACACATATACCATAAAAATCTAAGTTTCATAAGGTTTCTCTCCAATTCGTGAAAATGATGGTAAGGAAAACCTTTCACTAAGTAGATTTTAAGTAGATAGCAATTATGATATTTGCATTCTCATAGTCGTTAGTGGAGCGTGTGTGGTTAACCGGCACACTAACATGGACTAGTGAGAATGGAAAAAGGTCTAAACATTATGATTACGACATCCCTCTTCGTAATTGTTTAGACACACATGTGAGCTATCTAAGGAAAGGTGTTTGATTTTGATAAAGTCTTATCAAAGCATCTCGTATCAGAAATCTGAAATTTGGTAAGAAAGTCAATAAAGTATTGATTTCTAGAAGTCCATTTGATTTCTGGATACATGTCAAAGCTAGTGGGAGCATAAGTGTTATGATAATAATTATCATGTTAGTGGGAGCATGATTATTATGTTAAGTATTGCAAGTTAGCAATGTTAATTATAGAAAACAAAGTTTCAAATTTGCAAAGATGTAGGGTTTGAAAAGTTGTTTTGCTATAAATAATGGAGACGAAATTATACTTCATTCCAATTCTAAAAGCTTAGATTGTGAGTTTTTAATCAAATTTAGTCATAATTACATTATTTGCGTTCTAAAATTCGATTATGATTACAACATCTCTTTTCATAATTTGAATTATGAGAACATGGCAAATAGAAATAGAAATACTATTTCAAAAGACTGGTCTAGGATCATATCTTTATGTGAGACATCATGAATCGTGTCTCATATGCTTCAGATATAGGATCGATTACATGTGCTGTAATATTCATCTGTTCAAAAATTTTCCAAATGCCTAGGGTATTAAGAGGGAAAAAGTACTAGAACTGGATATGACTAAAATGATTAAGCAATTGTCGAGGACAATCTGAGGTTTACCAAAGATTGGTTACTCATGGACAGTTGGAAGTATAGTGCAAATTTTGGAAAGACTATATTGACATATTTTGAAAAGAGGCAACTCTTGTTTAGAAGTGACAGTCAAAATAGGAATATGGAAACGTTTCCATAAGTGGAAATTATTCTTTAAATCTGTGTAAGATTAGAAAACTTAATGCAATAAGGATGTTCAAAGGAATGTACTTTGAATGTGAGACTTCGTTTCCATGGAATTGCTCTCCATTGGAATACTTTGTAATGTCTATTGCCAATTCTTTGTGGCTTTTGTGCATAGAAATTACAAGAGGATCAATGCATATAAGTTTAGAATCTAACAGATTTCGGTAAATGTCAAGAATTTGGTATTCTTACATTTACGATAAGGATTTGGAATTGTGAAATGAGCATCATTGAAATGTAGTCAATTGATCTATTCCATAAAGAAAGGACCATAGATAAACATAGTGTGCATGCTTGGAGCATGGCATAACTATCGTTTTAATTCAAGTATTAAATTGATTATCCGAAACATTAAACAATGAATAATGAGTAATCAATATGACTCAAAGGTGTTTTGGCCATATAGGATTAGTATTATTATTGTGTTTCACCTTGCATTTTTTTACTTCCCGAATAACTACGTTATTCAAACCATCCCCAATCAATCATACTTTGGAAGTAGGTATTGAGCCAAGACCGTCATGAATGGGTCTGTAGTTTTTCTAGGTGGCCTAGACATAGCTGCAGTGTTCATGAGTGCTCTTGGAATGAGATTCGAGTATTGGATTAAACCCACGCTCATTTGACTCACTTCATGGATATTATTACGAGTGATCATGAGATGATAATATCTTATATTCTTCAAACCAAGAGATATGACTTGCAGTCTACAAGTCTGTTACACATTGATTATGTGAAAACGCACCAGTAACTTGGTGTTATAAAACACATTTTTGTATGTGATTTGATAAGTAGATAGAGCATATGATTCGAAGTTTATCCATTCCTTTAACCCTTAGAGGGATAAAAGCGATATTTGTGGGCCCCTCGATGATTTAGTGATGACAAACATAAGTGCTCGGCCAGGACTGGACTGATTTGATTTGTTCAATTAATCAGTCGTCATAAATCGGAAATTGGGAAACAACAGATGGACAGAGAAAATGATTATAATCCATGTCTCAGTCCATATGATACCTAGAATGGAGGAATATATGATCCCTTATCTAATGGACAAGTCATTGACTAGGTTAGAGTTCGACAGCGGCTTTTAAGAGCTACGATTGCTAGTCGGGTTTTGGAGTCATACTTGCAATAATAGTTTTAGACTTATCCAAGTGGGAGACTGTTGGATTAGATGTCTAAGCCCATAACTATTATTGGTATGTACTCGACCCAAGAGTAGCATTGTCCATTTGGGTTGCATATCATTAGGACAATTTGATAGGATAGACTCTTGAGAGAAGGTTATATATGATTTATTAATATATTATAAGTAAATATATTAATATGAAATCATATGTTTTAATTAGTATTGATCAAAAATTAATTTGGAATTAATTTAGTGATCAAAAGAGACTAATTAAATATGTGGGGACTAATTATGGTAATTAGTTATATTTATATGTGTTGGGCTTATGATCCATGTTGGATAAAGATTATGTATGGATATATAAAGAGATGGGCCACATGAACCATGGATCATAAAACCCATGGGTATGGATTTGGGTTATACCCATGACCCTTGGAATCCTACATATAAAAAGGTGACTACATAGCCAAAAACGTGACTAATGTTCTTGGAGTTTATATGGATAGTTTTTGGTGTATGAAGATTCTCTGTCAAATGTCTACCTTTGTCCATGATGTGTTGTGACTTCATTTGAGGCTTCCACACTATTGGGGCTAAGCTCTTAAGGCCAAATACATGAAGACTTCAAGCTACATAAAAGGTATGTTACCCTAACTAGTATCTGGTATGGTTTATATCAAATGCATGCTAGTTATAGGTTTAATTACTTGGAAACCATTTGCATATATAATTAGTGAAAACATAGATCCAAGGTATTTAGGGTTGTATGTGAACCATAGGATGTTGTAGTATACAAAACCCATCACTAACATCATGAGACCATGATGGAAGTGAAACCCAAACTTTGGAAACATAAGGAATTGACGGGGATATTTGTTCCATATTTTAACGAAACATTTGTTTCAGTACCAAGTTTCGATACTTAAAATCATATTTAGTCTATTTGCATGGTCTTGCTAAATTGTTTGAAACTCACGATCTTTTTACCAAACAAGATCCAAATACATTTTTGTTTTGTGGAATATGATTTCTGTGTAAGTATCTATCTGATTCTTCGTTACTTCAAATATTTTTCCAAGCCATACTTGTCCCTAACTACACTAGTCAAACAAGTAATTTCGTTTACAATGTATCACTCTTATGTTTAGATGTGATATGTAACGAAATTTCAAACCAACCCATGAAGACATATAAAAAGATTCCGTTTGATTCTTCTCTATAACTATTCGATTGTACTTTACGGGAAACCACACAAGCCGTTGATTATCTCTCTTGATAATTAGCGAAGTGATCTTTTCCTGGGATCTAACTGTGTTTGTGTCGAAATTTTATTTTCGACATCACATGACTCAAATATTTTAATTTGTTTCTCATCTTTTTCATTGGCACACTTTTCACTCACGAAATCCTTGAGATTCTGAGTAATACCAACTCAGGCTGATGATTTTGCAAGTCTTGCATTTGACTTCGCATTTAAACCCAAAAGTGAAAGAGCCCAACCTCCATGCCGAAGGTTTTTGATACTTATCCAATGGGTACTTTCGAAACGACATTTGATGTGACGGTTTGGTTACTGTGCGCTTTTCTAGGATAAAGTGCTCATCACTTTTTCCTGACATGGCGTGCTCTACGGCTACGAGTACAACTTTCAAGGAACACATGGCAAGGTTATTAATGCTAACCAGTTGGGATTCAAATTGTGGTTACATATAAAAAGGGGATATGGGGATTCATTCCAATTTTACGCTCACAAATTATTCTCAAAAGATTTGTGCTTTTATACTCTCTATTTCTTCATGTTCTCTTCAAAACCCTAATCATGGCTACTCATTAATCGCAAACCACAGACGATGTCTCGTCTCAACCACTAATGAAGATTCAAAGCACAAATTACCAAGTTCAAGGTGATGAAAGTGTTTATCCTGAGGAATTACAGATGCTCATCGTGGCTCTCAAGAGTTATGTGTTGTCTACTGCCATGTTCTACTCTTTTGATGTTCCAATGTCTTGGCTATCTTTGGCTGGTTCTAGTGCAACATACATCAAAACCATGATGATTGTTACCTTTCAATTGACAAATGACAAGAAGTTCTAATTGTCAAAGAAGTTGTTTGCCCAAATCTTGAACATCCTTAATTTTGAACCGTTTTACAAAGTCTCGAATGAACAAGTAATTCACATGTTCAATGATACGGGTTATCAACCTACTCTCACCAAGATAAGTGAGTTCAAGAAATTTGGGTTGCCGTGTATTTTGAACTTTTTGTTTGGAATCTATCTTTGATGCTTGACAGGTCGAAGTGTGGGGTTAGATAAAGCAAGGTTGGAAGTCTACGCAATGGTGGCTGGCATTTATTATGACCTACAAGTTGATTATGCCACTCAACTGTGGGATGAATTTGTTAAAAGTATTGGGAATACAAATGCCAAGGATGGGATTTCGTGTGCTAGGTACTGGAGTCTTATTCTTTAGTTTGTGTTTGACAAAGAGGATATTCAAGTCCTTGAAAACGAAGAAGCTGTTGGGTTTGCTTTATATCAGTTTCCTAAAACTGTTGAAGATGATGTTGAACTTTTTCCTAGTATTGCTAGAATTCCAGATGCAATGCTTCGAAAGGTTGATCCTATGAATCCTGTCATGGTTAATTACTTAACAACGATCAATCCGGATGTTAAAACTGTGGTGTTATTCACAAAGACAACTAAAGGTACTTCGAAGAAGAGAAGAGGATCAAAGAAGGAAGCTCAGCCAAGCCCTTCGACAGTTGTTCCTGTTGCAAAAGAGGCGAGATCTACAAAGCAGCTCACTGTTAAAGTAAAAGCTTCGAAGAAAAGCTCAAAGCCCGTTGTTACTGAAACTGGTGACCTTCGAAGGATATGGTACCTTCAAAGACTGGTGTTCTCAAATGACCCAATTAAATGGCTCATAAACCTCACCATTCTCCTGAAAGGTCTGAACGTTTTTCACCTTCCTTTGTTAGAAAGCCACAGATTGGTCGAAAGGGTGTTCTCATTCATGAAATACCCATCCCTGTTTCTCCACAAACGAAGAAAAGGAGAGCAGAAGATATGGCAAAGAAGATCTCTGTAACACTAGTCAAAATAGGTCAATAAGACAATCACATGTTATTAGGCCAATCATGTAATGTGAATTTGTTAAACTAGTAATGTGATAAGAGTGTTATGTAGTTCAAGATAAAATCTAATACAAATATGAAATTTCTTTATGATACAACTCAAAGTATACGTCCATACAATTCCAAAAATATAGAGAATGTCTGAATCTGATTTCGCATGAAGAAGTTATGATAAACCGAACACTATAAATCTCTATAATAAGAGGAATTTAAAATAGACTTATAATTAGCTATTGGAGTCTAAAAGAGAGTTGTAGTACTTGTAAATACCTATGTGTGCATATAAATAACGTCAAAAACGGAGTTCGTATGTGAAATTTACGACCTTCCGAAGATTCAGCTGTCAGAAACCCTAATCTGACTGAGCTCACGACGTGAGCATAGAACTCACGACGTGAGGATTCATTTATCCAAATCTCGGAATCTAGAAGGTGTGTGACAAGGCTGTGAGGGGATAAGATCCAAACTCACAACATGAGCAAGGATATCTCACGACGTGATGAGTCACATGGCCACCTTCCGAAGCTAGGGACGCAAATGGCAAGTCTACGGGGATATGATCCAAAGTCACGACGTGGGCCTTATAAAACTCACGACGTGGGGATCCAAAATCCTTACTATAAATAGCAGGTCCGACTTTAGCCATTCTTACACCTAAACTTCTTTCTCCTCTCTCCTTTGCTGAAGCCATCTTGCATCGCGAGCCCCGACGACCTTGTACGCTGACCGTTTCTGCTTAGATTACATAAAATCACGCTACTAGGGTGAGTTTCACGGCCCCACTTTCTAATATTTCGGGGGAAAATGCATGCTAAATATTATATATACTTGATTATTATATCTATATGATAGTATATTAGCATCAACGTAGATAGTTATAATAACCGGGATATAGTTATTTCATATTTGAAAGTATACCACTATCGTAAAGTTGTTAGCATGTTATTGTTATAGTAGTATACTAATGTAGATCTTGAGTTATACTTAGGATTCTATATATATGTTGTGTGCGATATAGTTCCGAAGTTATATTCGGAAGTTCTATATGTTAATTTATAAAGTATGTTGTTATTGTTAGTTTTATGACAAGATAAAACTTGGTATGTTATATGTTGTTGTTGTTATTGGTTTTATGTCAAGATAAAACCTGGTTTTACTTCAAGCTATAGCTGTTATACTGCCTAAATGTTATGAAGTTAGGAGTAAGGTTTAAAAGCATAGTCTAGTAATTTAGGGTTTTAGACATGAAGATGCTTTTGTTGTTAGAGTTATAGGAAGCCTTCGAAGTCTACATGAGTAATTGTATTCATCAACTAAGATTGGGGATCTTAGGGGAAGTCCTATGAACTGTAACCGATAATCCCGTGTGAGCGAGGAAGTCGTGTATAATTAGTATACGGGTTGACCACCCCACTTGTGACTGTTAGCTACAGTCAACCAAAAGCGAGTGATGAACTATCCTTTTACTTGTTATTGTTCCGGCGTCGATGAAGCGTACGGTGTTGTTTCTCATGGTAAATCATGAGTGTATTGTTTCTCATGGTAAATCATGAGTGTGTTTTATCAGAGGTATTATGTCATAGCAGCGGTTACAGGCTCATGGTAGCAAATTGTTAGAAACATTATACTTTTCCGTATACAAGTATTAATGTTAAGTATAAGTTTCCCCCTACTTATACCTTAGGTTTAAGGAATGTTTAGGTATAACACTTAATTGATATGTAAACTATTATACCTAATATATATACTAAGTGTTGGAGAGTCAAAATCATACTTTCAAAACTATACTTTTGAATGTGGAAAATGTATTATTTTATGGAGTCAAAACCTGTGGACTCACCAACTTTATGTTGACGTATTTTAAAATGCATGTGTTTTCAGGAACTTGAAAATTTGGTATGTATTCGAACAGAAGAAGTTTTACTATTACCTTTCTGTTCATTAAGAACTATGCCATAGTCGGATATTATGTAATAGGTTCTAGAAAAACATTTATGTAACTTTCAGTTATCAATAAAGGTATGTATTTTCTTTAGTACTGTTTAATGTATGTTATATAACTGTGATACGAAGAATGACGTTACACCACCCGGTGTTTCCGCCGATGGCTGGGGGTGTGAAAATCTCTAAGAAACAAAGGAAGAAGAGGAAATTGGTATCGCAAGAAGATTCAAATGAAGAAGAAGTGGCTCCTGAAACACCACTTATAGATATTATAGGGTTTTGAGCATTCTAACACTCCTAAGGTGTACATGCAACCCTAAATACCTTGGATCTATATTTTCTCTATTATAAATGCAAACTCGAACATTCCAAGGTATTAACATAACTAGCATACAAACCTTTGATACTTGGGGTAATAAAACAAGTTAGATGACATACCTTTTTGTTGTAGTTGGATGCCATGGAGTATTTTTCCTTTAAGAACTTAGCACCAATAGTGTGGATGCCTCAAATGGAATCACAACACACTATGGACAAAGAATGACATTTTTGAGAGAGAATCTTCGTACACCAAAACCGTCCATATGAACTCCAAGAACATTTTTTGTGATTTAGGCTATGTAGTAACATATTTACATGTGGAATTCCAAAGGTCATGGGTTAACCATAATCCATACCCATGGGTTTATGATCAATGGCTCATGTGGCCCAACTCTATATGTATCCATACATAAACTTAGTCCAACATGGATCATAAGCCCAACATATAAATATAACTAATTTACACAATTAGTCCCCATTGATTTAATTAGTATCTTTTGATCACTAAATTAATTCCAAACTAGTTCTTGATCAATACTAATTAAATCATATGATTTAATATTAATATATTAGAACTTATAATATATCAATAAACCATAAATAACCTCTTCTCAAAACTCCATCCTAACAAATTGTCTTGATGATATGCAACCCAAATGGACCATGCTACTCTAGGGTCAAGTACATAACAATTGTAGTTATGGGCTTAGACACCTAATCCAACAGTCTCCCACTTGGATAAGTCTAATAACTATTATTTCAAGTACGACTCCAAAATTCCGAGTAGCAATCGTAGCTCTTAAAAGCCGCTGTCAAACTCTGACCTAGTCAATGACGCGTCCATTAGATAAGGGATCATATATTCCTCCATTCTAGATATCATATGGACTGAGATATGGATCATAATCATTCTCTCTGTCCAATTGTTGTTTCCCGATTTCCGATTTCTGATGACCGACTAATTGAACAAATCAAATCAGTCTAGACCCGACCGAGCACTTAGGGTTGTCATCACTAAATCATCGAGGGGCCCACAAATATTGCTTTTATCCCTCCAAGGGTAAAAGGGATGGATAAACTTCGACTCATATGCTTTCTCTATTTACTCATCAAATCACACGCAATGATGCGTTTTATAACACCAAGTTACTGGTGCGTTTTCACATCATCAATGTGCAACCGACTTGTAAAGTGCAACTCATATCTCTTAGTTTCAAGAACATAAGATATTATTGTCTCATGATCACTTGTGATAAAATCCATGAAGTGATTCTAATGAGCATGGGTTGAATCCAATACTCGAATCTTATTCCAGGAGAACTCATGAACATTACAGCTATGTCTAAAACACATAGACAAACTACAGACCCATTCATGACAGTCTTGCCTCAATACCTACTTCCAAAGTATGATTGGTTGTGGATGGTATGAATAACCTAGTTATTCGGGAAGTCAAAATATGCAAATTGAAACACAAGAATATTATTAATCCTTTATGGCCCCAAAACTTTGAGTGTCATATTGATTACTCATTATTCATTATATAATGTTTTGAATAGTCAACCCAATACTTGAATTAAAATAATAGTCATCTCATGCTCCAAGAATGCATAGCTATGTTTGTCTAAACAATAGTTATGCCATGCTCCAAGCATGTACACTATGTTTATTTATGGTCCTTACTTTGTGAAATAGATCAATTGACAATATTTCAATGATGCTCATTTCACAATCCCAAATCCTTACTGTAAATGTAAGAATATCAAATTCTTGCTATTTACTATAATTTGTTAGATTCTAAACTTATATGCAATGATCCTTTTGTAATGACTATGCACAAAAGTCATAGAGACTTGGCAACAGTCTTTAAAAAGTATTCCAATGGAGAGCAATTCCATGGAAAACACGAGGTCTCACATTCAAAGTACATTCCATTGAACATCCTTCTGGCATTAAGTTTTCTAATCATACACAGATTTAAAGAATGACTTCCACTTATGAAAATATTTCCATATTCCCATTTTGACTATCACTTCTAAACAAGAGTTGCCTTTTTTCAGAATATGTCAATATGGTCCTTTCCAAAATTTACGCTATACTTCCAAGTGTCCATGAGCAACCAATCTTTGGTAAACCCCAAATTGTCCTTGACATTTTCTTAATCATTTTAGTCATATCCAGTTCTAGTTCTTTTCCCTCTTAATGCCCTAGGCATTTGGAAAATTTAGAACGGATGAATATTATAGCACATATAATCGATCCCATGTTCGAAGCATATGGGAAACGATTCATGATGTCTCACATAAAAAACATGATTCTAGACCAGTCTTTTGCTATAATATTTCTATTTCTATTTGCCATGTTCTCATAATTCGAAATATGAAAAGGGATACTGTAATCATAGTCGAATTTTTGAGAACGCAGTTAACATTTCCATATATAGAATTTCCTCATGTTGAACCATTCCAACATAACATTCATATATATACTTCACTAAATTTGATTAAAATCTCAATCTAAGCTTTTAGAATTGAACTGCGGTATGAATTCCTCTCCCTTAATTTTAGCAAAACAACTTTTCAAACCTCGTGTCACAACTAGCATTTTTAGCTAGGAAATTATGTTCTCATGTAAACATCAAGAATTGTAGGACTTGTACTAGCACGTTAAAGTTTATATTATGGGTCCTAATGAACCATGTATTGTTATAATGCAAAGTATATATATGTATCTCAAATATCTCCCACATCTCTCTATGCATCTCAAATCTCTCCCAAATCTCTCTATGTACCTCAAATCTCTCTCAAATCTCCTTATGTAGTTTCCTTAGTCATAGCCAACTTAAAACGAAAGGAGAAAACTTAAAAGACCAAGCCTAGTTCGGCACCCCTTAAGTGACTTCGGACCCTTTCTACCCGGACAACCTCGCTCCGGAACCGTCCTATTTCGGAACCTCCTGTTTTGCTTCAGAACTCAGTATGCTCCGGAAGATCTCGCATGCCCCAGAATGCCTCACATACTCCGAAAGATTTCGCAGCTTCGGACCTTCTAGGAGAAGCGGACAGCTTCGCACTTCGGACCGGAAGCTTTCGTTGCCTCGGAACCCTCGCAGCCTCGGAAGGATATGGTTCAGGATAAGAGCTGACTTCGGAACTAAGGGCTTGACTCCGGAATTTGTGGATTTACTCCGGAACCTCTTTAACCCACTCCGGTCCTTGATAAGGACTTCGGAACTCAGGGTTTGACTCCGGAACTCACCATTTGACTCCAGATTTTAGACCATTTCGGACCTTTTCTTCATTTAAGGTATTTTGACGTCGGGAATCCCACCAAACTCGTATTTTTCATAGCTTAGACCCCTTAAACCCCTATTTTATGCCAAATTTGAATATTTAAAACATATTTACATAAAATAATATTTAAGATTCATAAAGGTATTATTTTAAATCAAGATTAGAATAAGATAAGGATAAGAGGGTTTGACTTTGTGATCTGATGTAATTCCCATTCTCCATGCAAAACAGAGTAATTCATGCATTACCCACCAAATAATAATGCTTGAACCTTCAGATTTCCATGCACATATTTTACCCCCTTTTTCTTTTATCCCTTAAAGCAACGAAAGTAAGAGGGTTTTTAACTCCACCATTTCTCTCACTTCTCTCATATTCTCTCTAATACTCCTCTCAAGAGCAAGAACAAGGATCTTGTTAAAGGCTAAATTTCTCAAGTTCTCCTTAGAGTGTTTAAGACAACATTCCTTCCAAGGAAGTTCCTCAACTCATCTAAGAGTTAGGCTTGAGATCTTCACCTCATCACTCCAGCCAACTCATCAAACAACTCAACGGGAGCTTCATACCCCTATTTTGGAGTTTTTATTGTTTTTGGGGGGGAATACAAGTCAAAGCCTTGTTTAAATCTTGATATATTTACTTGATATGCTTGTATGCTAAGTTATATGTGCTAAGGTTATGAAAAGAATTCGAAATCTTGAGCAAGTCTTAAGAGTTTGAATCATATTTCACAAATTATGTAAAGAAACAAGAACTAGTATATTACAAAATATAAGTTACAAATTTTTATGACAAACACCAGAAGTATTTACATCAAAAATTCCTTAAACAAGTATTTTGGAGGAACTAGACCACTTTCAACAATTCATATAGCTTTGAGCCACCTTTTGAAAAATATGAGTCTTATTTGATGAATTATAAAATGAAGGACCATTTTTTCCAGCATCAAGAATAATGGGTCATTTTTGACAAGCCTGATTTAAAAAGGAGTATATTCTATAAACAAAAACTAAATATCTAATCAACGAGTATACTATTGGTATTTATGAAATAAATAACCGATTACAACGATCTTTGCACAAGCACCTATTAGTATTCTAGTCAGACTAAATATCTATTAGTATTTTCTATAGATCTATTCTAGTCTCCTGTAGGGGAGCGGGAATTTGTGTATAGATCTATACGGGGTTGACACCCCGCACCTTCATTGTTCGCTACAGCTAGACCGGCCAGTCTAGGGTGACAAATGTCTTAAACGAAACCGACGCCTGAAGAACGTCAGAACAGGCCCTCCATCATATTAGTATGGTTATAACGACTCACTAAGAATATAACAGTTATTATTTAGAACTTCACGCAAGTTACACCTTTCGATTATAAACAACTATTCTTTGGATATGTTAAACGAAGCTTTTACCACACAAAGTCTTAGGGTTTCAAGACTACAAATGTAAACATCAGAAAATATACAATTTTCTGGGGAACACGATTTTATACAATTTCAAAAACGATAAACTAAAACACACATGCAACTATACTTGATTGAAAACAAGACTTACAACTATTTTCATAAGAAAATATGGGATTTTCTGGTTTTCCAACTATCACAGAATTTTATACAAAATGCTTATGAAATCACTAACGTATTTTATGTTGACGCTTTTCAAACAACTATTCTCAGGAAATCAATAAGCAGGTTAGTGGAATGCGGATTCAAGAATTAATTTGATGTAGTTTGGAATTTACCCAATGTTGTCTCTTTTGTGTATTTCAAGAACATAAACAAGATGTAAAACAATGTAAGTTTGATATATTGATGTATGATGTTTGGATTTGCTATGTCTCATTTATATTCAATTGTAATGATACTGCACAATGACGTCACCCGCCTCCGGACGTTTCCGCCGTTCTGGTCCGGGGGTGTGACAGATTGGTATCAGAGCATTGTTTATAGTGAACTAGTATATCTAGCCATACAAGATATAGAACTATAAATGATATGGGACTAAAAAACTCTGACTAAAAGTATACATACTTGCTAGGACTGTATCATAACAGGAAGAAAACAAGATAGCTTAAAGGTTGAATACTCCAGTCAAACCTGGACCGTTATGTATTCATATCTGGGATAAATATAGCCTGATCAACTATATTTATTTGACATAGGACCAACATGTGCTTGGGAGTGGTAGTGGTGTTGCGACAAGTCTAAAACTTCCCAACTCGTTTTCCAAAAGTTTTAAGAGCCAAATCTAAACAATTAAAATACTATAGGAGTATTTAGGAACCTATTTACACATTCTCTCCTTACATGTTTCTCACCCCTCGTGCAGACACTATGGCCGAATTCCACCATCCAGGAAATCCCTATTTCCCCAACCAGGGAAATGGTGGATGGTTGGAGCCAGAGGAGGATCCAGAGGAAGAGCCAGAGGAAGAACCAGAGGAAGAACCAGAGGAAGAGCTAGAAAAAGAGCCTATAGGAGGACCGGCCGAACCGGTAGCTGACTGAGAGGTGGAAGAGGATGATGGCAGCAATGCAGATGACTCAGACACTGAGTCTGAAGTCATCAATCCGCCCTACATGGCAAGGGTGCCTCCATACATGATGGATCCCAATGGTCCTACGCCCCCATGGGCTTACGGGATCTGGAGGTGGAGTCGTCAACAAGGAGTACGACCTCCATTTGGTATGAACCAGGACTACTACGACCTAAGTCACGCTGGACCTGCAGACTGAGCACTACCTGTGATGGTAAGAAAGACACGCGACATTGGCGAGCAGAAACAGGCAACCGTTGGCCAGATGGTGGCCATGAGGGCCGCGGTTGAGCGCGCGGAGAGGATGACACATGAGGTAGTCAGGGACTACCAGGCGCACCATGCATCATTGGAAGCCTGGCTTCGGGATGCCGAACACCACCTAGCTAGACTTCAGGGCGCATCTACCTCGTCGTCAGCACCACCAGACCCTACTCGTCGCGGCTAGTGCCCGTTTACTCGCTACCGTATCGATTTTCCTTTATGCACTACTCTATGTACTATCGACTACATGGTTAAGTGATTACACTACTCATGGAGTCGTTACTTTGTCGGATTTTATTTCACTTGATGTACTATATGCCTTATGTAGGCAAATTTTCAAGTACTCCAAAGATTATTATCAATGAAAAACGGATATATATTTTCTCATGATGTGTTACCCGTTATGTGCTCTATTACTATTATTACATGTTGATTTATGCACACACTTTCTTATATACAATCAAATCACCGACAGTATTCTATAATCAAGGAAACATGAAACAAAAATACATTGGATACTCACTATCCTTCTGTTCCATGACAGAAAGATGCCTAGGAGAGTGATCCATAAGAATAACAACAACGCAGCACCACCATCGCCGCCCCCACCGGAGATGAAATTTGCGGCTTTCCAAGTGGCAATTTCAGCTGCAGTGACAGGGGCTCTAGCCCATATTCAAAACGGAAATAATGGTGGTGGAAATGGCCAAGGGACAGGAAGCTCCCACCAAGGGATGAATCAAGGGCCTGTAAAGGTCTGTACTTACAAGGACTTTTTGTCACACCCCCGAACCAGACGGCGGAAACGTCCGGGGGCTTGTGCGTGACTTCATCTTGAAATATCATTACAGTGAATATAATTGAAACATAACATCATCATCATCACACATGTAATATAACAACATTCATTGTTTACATCGAGTATTGTATTTGAATATTACATGCCAAAATAGTAAGAGTATGATGAAACAAAATATAACACAATATCCGTTAGTTTGTTTCGTTCATCCTGCTTCAACGGTTTCCTGAGAATACAAGTTATTTTGAAAAACGTCAACATATATAATGTTGGTGAGTTCATAAGCATGTTTGTGAAAATGATTTGTATAACTTTGAAACCACCAGAAAATCCGATATTTTCTGCAAACTGTTTAGTATGTTTGTGTCAGACCTTGTATTAATGCATGTATGTTTTTGTTTATTTGACTAAAAGGGTAAAGAGAATGTAGAGAGAATGTAAAGAGCATGTAGAGAGAATATTCCCAGACAACCCGACGTTGTCTGCAAAAGAGAAGGGTCTTCCGTAAACTTCATAACGTTAATTCCTCTAAGCGAGCCGTCATAACCATACTAAATAATGACAATTTCACCTGTCTTGGCGTCGTCACCCTAGACTGAGTTAGTCTAACTGTAGCGAACAGCTCAGGTGTGGGGTGTCATCCCCATATAGATCTATACACAAATCCCCGCTCTCCCTCCAAGAGACTCTAGTTATAACTACAGGCTACGATCGTACACTTAATAGGTGCCAACCGAGAAAAACTCACTAGATCCTTAATCGAATTTACACGAAGAAAAAAAAGGTATAAACTCATTCCATGCCCAATGATCCATGTAAGTGAACCACTAAGGCATCCCTAAACATGTAAATCATTTCAAGACCCATTTGGAATGAGATTATATAACATGGGCCCGAAATATATATGAAAGGACGACTAAGGCCCATTTCACATGTAAGGTATTTACAGGCCCAAATAGCACACAAATAGTATCCAAGGTCCGTCGCACATGTTATTGGGTCAATGAGGCCCAATAAACATATAAATAGTATACAGGGCCTCTCACACATAAAAATGGGCCACTAAGGCCCAATAACCTAGAAAATGATCAAATTAATCCGTTTGTTAGTTTATCGTTGGTTTTGGTTCAAGTATTCACTAAAATAGCATAAAAGCCTACTTTTGTAAAAATGACGTTCTTGGCCCAATAAGCCAAAAATTTACAATTAAGGCCCAATTTTTGTAAGAATAACACTTTAGTCTCCATTTTGTTCAAAACTTGTATTGATGACTAGTTTGTGGTAAAGATAACATTTTAAACCCATTTTTGTTAAAAATATCATTTTTGGCTTGATTTTTGTGAAAATACACATTTTTCTGGTTTTGGGCTTTTCCGACCTTGTTTTTGGAAAGTTTGTAGAAAAATCTTCGTAAGTCGAAATTTGGATCCGTAAATTCTGGAAGTTTGGAAATTTTGTCTACTTTGTTCACAATTTTTGTCATAATTTTTTATGGCCTGAAACTAGTGTGAATTACTCACCTTCACAGGTTGGTCAGAAATTATTTCAAATATGATAGACAGTTTTGTAAAATTCGCCAAAAATTATAGAAAAATCATATGAAAACGTGAGGATAGTCATTTTAAAGGTATAAATCTGAAATGTATCCATCTAAGACAGTTTTGAAAAATATTTCCACTAAGAGGGTCAAAACAGTTCGAGATTGGGCTAAAACTTTCCTGCCAAAAGCTGATTTTTGAGTATAAGTTATAGATCTTTGAGCACAACACTCATTTTTGCTATTTTAAGTGTATATATCCCAGATCCACAAGTTTATATGTAATATATGTGATAAAACATACTTTTATCAAGGTTCTCATGAAGATCCAAGTGATAAACTTCAAGTTCTTAACATATTTTTAGTTTAATGAAGAAATCAACACATAATCACCAAATAATTCATGGAAAACACACATAATCATGCATATACACATAGATCTACACAAAGCAACTTGTATTCTCCCCCAAGAAAAAGTAAAAATCGAAAATAGGGGGTATGAACTCACCTTGGGGTGATGGATCGGTTTTGGTGAAGAAGTGGAAGAAGATTTTTGATCCTAGCAAGCTTTCTTGAGTAGATCTTGAACTTAGACGGTTCTAAGAACATGATCCACAAAAGTATGGTGTAAGAGGAGTGATTTGAGTTTAAAGATGTAGTAAATCAACTTAGTTTGTGAGATCTTACCAAGGATGATGATCTTTGATGAAAACTCCTCTTGAAACCACACCAAAACTCGAAAATGTAGAGGGAAAATGTAGGAGAGTTCTTAAGATACTTCTTGTGAAAGTTTGAGAAAGTAAGAATAATGGTGAGGAGGCCTTATGGCTGTGAGTTTTGAAGAGGGGAGAGAGAGAGAAGGCTTGCCTAGTTATATGAGATCTTACCTTGTTGTATGTGGGGTTTTGGTGCATGGGTGACCACCATGCAATATCGAGGTGGCACTTGCTCATAATTTCTCATCTCTTCTTTTTTTTGTCTAATAAACACCTTGGGCCAAGAATTTGGGCTAGGAGAAAGGAGTTGAAGTGATTTGGGCTCAATCTTGGATTTGCTCGATTTTTATGAAGTTTAAGAATACTTTTCGGCCCATTGGGCCCCTTGTTAAGGTTCTCGGCCCAATGAAGCCCAATTAAAGAGTTTACGGCCCATTAGGGCAAATGAAATCTTTTATGGCCCAACAAGGCCCATTAGAGATAGGATGGATTATTTTAGGCCCACATGGCCCAAAATGCTAACGTTTTATGAATATGATCTATTTAGCGCCCAATTAGGTTTCCTAGGCCCAAAGTGATCAAGTTGAAAGTTTATTGGGCCATTAGGCCCAATAAGAGAATCCTAGTTCATATTAAACTTGACCCGGATTCTCTAGGGTTTTCAACACATAATTGACTATAAGAGATGTATTGGGTGAACGTAGAGCATGATATTCATTTAGAGTACATGTTTTTTTTTTACAATGGATGATGTTTACATGAGAATAGAATTTCGTAGCAAAATTTCTAGTTGTGACATCATCCCCCCGTTAGAGGGAATTTCGTCCCGAAATTCTTTTGAAAGATAGGATCATGAATGAGAGAATAGGCGAGGGTACTTCTGTTTCGTCTGGTCTTCGTGTTCCCATGTGAATTCTGGTACGCGCTTGGCGTTTCATCAACCCTTCACAATTGGAATGCGACTCTGCTTCGCATGCTTCACTTCTTTATCCATGATTTCGACTGGTTCTTCGGTGAACATGAGATTCTCATTTACTTCGATCTATTCTAAACACATAATTGACTATAACATATGTATTGGGTGAACGTAGAGCATGATATTCATTTAGAGTACATGTTTTTTTTATACAATGGATGATGTTTACATGAGAATAGAATTTCCTAGCAAAATTTCAAGTTGTGACACTTTTCCAATGCAAGACCCCGCTCTTTCAACGGGACTGGAGGAGTCATCGCCTTGAAACGATGGATCGAAAAGGTTGAGTCGGTATTTGAAATATGCGAATGTCTGGAAGGGAATAAAGTGAAATTTTCGGCCTGCACATTCATCGACCAGGCATTGTCATGGTGGAACGGTCACATTGAGACCATGACACTCCCTGTTGCAAAGGCCATGTCCTGGGAAGAACTCCAGGAGATGTTAATCGTTGAGTACTGTCCCCGAGGGGAAGTACAAAAACTCGAGCAAGAACTGTGGAACCTTACGGTGCAGAACTCAGACATTGACACATACATCTCGAGGTTTAGCGAACTAGCTCTTTTGTGTCCTGGTATGATTACGTCTGAGGGAAAGAAGGTCGAACGATTCATCTAGGGGTTGATGCCTCCCATCTAAGGTAATGTGATTGCCTCGACACCCGAGACCTATGACAGTGCAAAGCACCTAGCCAAGAAGCTTTATGATCACAGTGACAAGAAAAGTACCAAAGTGACCGAGGGAGAAAGCAAACAAGAAGGAGGGAACAAGAATAACTGGGAGAACAAGCGTAAAGGACGACAGAATTCAGGGCCATCCAAGAAACCATATACCGTAGCAGTCCATTTTGCTACCGCACCAGCCGCACCAGCTCCATCCGCCCCAGCCTCAACCACAACAGCGCCAACCAAGTCATACGCGGGTTCCAATCCCGAATGTGACAAGTATAATTATCACCACCACGGGGCATGCAAGGACTTCCAATGCACCAACTGCAATCGAAAAGGGCACACTGTCCGCTATTGTAAGATGCCCCCACAACAAAAGAAGCAGCCTAATGACAACAACGCCGGAGCCAGCCGTGCATGTTATGGATGAGGAGAAACCGGTCATTTTAAACGCAACTGCCCCAAGAACAACAATCAGAATGCAGGAAGGGTCCTAGCCATGGGGCAAGGAGAGGCGGTGCAAGATCCAACAGCGGTGACTGTTCCTAGCCATGGTGCAAGGAGAGCCAGCCGTGCATGTTTCCCCTCAACAACACTTATGTGTGCATTTTATTTGATAGTGGTGCTGAGCGGAGCTTCGTAAGTCACGGATTCAAACACCTACTCAATAAAAATCCCCACAAATTGAACGAAACTTTTACGGACGAAATGGCCAATGGCAAAACAGAATCAACCAACGATATCTACGTAGGGTGCACACTAACATTAAATAATCACTCCTTCCCAATCGATTTGATGCCTGTTAATATTAAGAGCTTTGATGTGATTGTTGGCATGGATTGGTTAAGCCCCCACTATGCTAAGATTATGTGTCACGAGAAGGTCGTTCTCCTTCACCTACCCAACAACGAAACTTTAATAGTTTATGGTGACAAACCCGGCGCAAACCTCCGACTCATTTCTTGCATCCAAGCACAAAAGTGCTTCCAGAAAAAGAATCACGCCTTTCTTGCTCATGTCGTGGATAAAACAAAAGAGGAGAAAAACATTAACGATATTCCAGAAGTACGTGACTTTCCAGACGTATTTCCCGAGGATTTTCTAGGAGTCCCTCCCTAGCGCCAGGTCGAGTTCCAAATCGATCTTGCACCTGGAGCCATTCCAATCGCCAAATCACCCTACAGGTTAGCTCCTGCCGAGATGCAAGAGTTATCTAGCCAACTAAGCGAACTTCTCGACGAAGGATTCATCAGGCCGAGCTTTTCACCTTGGGGAGCTCTGGTCCTGTTTGTCAAAAAGAAAGACGGATCTTTTAGAATGTGTATCAATTATCGAGAGTTAAACAAGCTCACCATCAAGAATCGATACCCACTCCCTCGAATCGATGATCTATTCGACCAGCTCCAAGGAGCCAGCTACTTATCCAAGATCGATCTGAGGTCCGGATACCACCAACTAAGAGTACGAGAGGAGGATATCCCAAAGACTGCTTTCCGAACCCATTATGGTCATTTCGAATTTGTAGTCATGCCTTTTGGTCTCATAAATGCACCCGCAACCTTTATGGATCTGATGGACAGAGTCTATCGGCCGTTTCTTGACAACTTCGTGATTGTTTTCATCAATGATATACTTGTTTACTCTAAGAGTGAGGATTTTGGGAACATTGAGAGCAGAGAAGCTTTACGCAAAGTTCTCCAAATGCGAGTTCTGGATTCGTGGAGTGGAATTTTTGGGTCATGTGGTCAGTGAAGATGGAATACATGTGGACCCTACCAAGATCAAAGCTATTGAGGGCTGGGCAAACCCAAGAACCCCAACTGAAATCAGACAATTTTTAGGCCTTGCTGGTTATTACCAAAGGTTCATTCAAAATTTTTCCAAAATCGCCAAGCCCCTCACCACTCTCACCCAGAAGGGTGTATCCTTCCATTGGAATGACAAACAAGAAGCTGCCTTACAAACCCTGAAACAAGCCCTCTGCAGTGCTCTAGTGCTATCTTTGCCAGAGGGAACGGAAGACTTTGTAGTATACTGTGATGCTTCTAATCAAGGGTTAGGTTGTGTGCTTATGCAACACGGAAAGGTGATAGCTTACGCATCTAGACAAATAAAGAACAATGAAGTAAACTACACCACCCACGATGTCCAGCTGGGAGCTGTGGTCTTCGCCTTAATGATTTGGAGGCACTACCTATATGGTACAAAGTGCACCATTTTCACATACCACAAGAGCCTCCGACACATTCTGAATCAAAAGACATTGAACATGAGACAACAGAGATGGGTCGAACTACTAAACGACTATGAGTGCAAAATCAAGTACCACCCAGGCAAGGCAAATGTGGTAGCTGATGCCTTAAGCCGGAAGGAGTACTCGGGTCGCCAAGTAAAGACGTTAACAATGACCGTCCATTCACATATATCCTCACAAATCAAAGAGGCTCAGCAGGAAGCCTTGAGGCCAAAAAATGTCGCCAATGAGGCATTGCGCGGAATGGAAAAGAATCTGACGGTCAAAGAAGACGGAGCCTATTATCTTATGGACCGAATTTGGACACCGAGGTTCCGTGGATTCCAGGACGTGATAATGAATGAGGCTAACAAAACAAGGTAATCTATCTATCCAGGTTCTGATAAGATGTACCTGGATATCAAACAACATTATTGGTGGCTGAATATGAAAGCAGAGATTGCCACTGACGTAGGCAAGTGTCTCACTTGTGCCAAGGTTAAGGTGGAGTATAGAAGCCCTCGGGTCTACTTCAACAACCCGAAGACGGCAGATGGTCTGGATGCTATCTGGGTGATCGTTGACCGATTAACAAAATCCGCTCATTTTCTGCCGATAAAGGAGACGTACAAGATGGAAAGGCTAACACGAATATATCTGAAAGAGGTGGTGAGACTTCATGGAGTCCCCATATCTATTATCTCAGATCGAGATAGTAGATTCACCTCTCGTTTTTGGCAGTCGCTCCAAAAAGCATTGGGAACCCAACTGGATATGAGCACTGCCTACCACCCGCAGACTGATGGCCAAAGCGAACGAACTATTCAGAAACTAGAAGACATGCTCTGAGCATGTGTAATATATTTTGGCAAAGCGTGGGATACCCACCTGCCCCTATTTGAATTTTCATATAACAACAGCTACCACACGAGCATATGGGTCGCTCCCTTTGAGGCCCTATATGGCCGGAAGTGCAGATCGCCCCTTTGTCGGGCTGAGGTGGGTGACACCCAGCTGGTCAAAGGGCAATCACCAAGCAGCACCCTCATAGGACCTAAAATCATTCGAGAAACTACAGATAAGATAATCCAAATCAAAGCCCGACTCTAAGCCTCGCGTGACCAGCAGAAGAGTTACGCTGACAAACGACAAAAACCGTTGGAGTTCCAAGTCGGAGATCAAGTGATATTAAAGGTCTCTCCTTGGAAGGGATGATCCGTATTGGGAAATGAGGAAAGTTAAACCCATGGTACATTGGACCGTTCGAGATTCTTGCCCGAATCGGTCTGGTGGCCTATAAGTTGCAGCTACCTTCGGAGCTCAGCAACGTACACCCCGTGTTCCACGTATCAAATTTGAAAAATTTCTTATCAGATGAAACCCTTGTCATTCCTCTAGAAGAGATTAAGGTAAACGAGAATCTCCTGTTCGTCGAAGAACCGGTCGAGATAATGGATATGGAAGTGAAGCACACGAAACAGAGTCGCATTCCGATTGTGAAGATTCGATGGAACACTAAGCGTGGACCGGAATTCACTTGGGAACGCGAAGACCAGATGAAGCAGAAGTACCCTCACTTATTCTCGCGTTCATGATCCTACCTTTCAGAAGAATTTTGGGACGAAATTCCCTCTAACGAGGGGGATGATGTCACAACTAGCATTTTTAGCTAGGAAATTTTGTTCTCATGTAAACATCAACTATTGTAAGACTTGTACTAACACGTTAAATTTTATATTATGGGTCGTAATGAACCATGTATTGTTATAATGCAAAGTATATATGTATCTCAAATCTCTCCCAAATCTCTCTATGTATCTCAAATCTCTCCCAAATCTCTCTATGTACCTCAAATCTCTTTCAAATCTCCTTATGTAGTTTCCTTAGTAGAAGCCAACTCAAAACGAAAGGAGAAAACTTAAAAGAGCAAGCTCGGTTCGGAACCCCTTAAGTGACTTCGGACCCTCCCACCCGGACAACCTCGCTCCGGAACCGTCCTATTTCGGAACCTCCTATTTTGCTTCAGAACTCAGCATGCTCCAGAAGATCTCGCATGCCCCGGAATGCCTCGCATACTCCAGAAGATTTCGCAACTTCGAACATTCTAGGAGAACCGCACAGCTTCGCACTTCGGACCGGAAGCTTTCGTTGCCTCGGAACCCTCGCAGCCTCGGAAGGAAATGGTTCGGAATAAGAGCTGACTTCGGAACTAAGGGCTTGACTCCGAAATTTGTGGATTTACTCCGGAACCTCTTGAATCCACTCCGGAACCTGAGAAGGACTTCGGAACTCACCATTTTACTCTGGATTTTAGACCATTTCGGACCTTTTTTTCATTTTAAGGTATTTTGACGCCGGGAATCCCACCAAAATCGTATTTTTCATAACTTAGACCCCTTAAACCCCTATTTTATGCCAAATTTGAATATTTAAAACATATTTACATAAACTAATATTTAATATTTATAAAGGTATTATTTTAAATCAAGATGAGATAAGATAAGGATAAGAGGGTTTGACTTTGTGATTTGATGTAATTCCCATTCTCCATGAAAATCACAGTAACTCATGCATTACCCGCCAAATAACAATGCTTGAACCTTCAGATTTCCATGCACATATTTTCCCCCCTTTTTCTTTTATCCCTTAAAGCAACGAGAGTAAGACAACTTTTAACTCCACCATTTCTCTCACTTCTCTCATATTCTCTCTAATACTCCTCTCAAGAGGAAGAACAAGGATCTTGTTAAAGGCTAAATTTCTCAAGTTCTCCTTAATGTTTTTAAGACAACATTCCTTCCAAGGAAGTTCCTCAACTCATCTAAGTGTTAGGCTTGAGATCTTCACCTCATCACTCCAACCAACTCATCAACCAACTCAAGGTGAGCTTCATACCCCTATTTCTGAGTTTTTATTGTTTTTGGGGGAGAATACAAGTCAAAGCCTTTTTTAAATCTTGATATATTTACTTGTTATACTTGTATGCTAAGTTATATGTGCTAAAGTTATGAAAACTCCAAGAATTCGAAATCTTGAGCAAGTCTCAAGAGTTTGAATCATATTTCACAAATTATGTAAAGAAACAAGAGCTAGTATGTTACAAAATATAAGTTACAAATTTTTATGACAAAAACGACAAGTATTTACGTTAAAAATTGCTTAAACAAGTATTTTGGAGGAACTGGACCACTTTCAACAATTCACATAGCTTTGAGCCACATTTTGACAAATATGAGTCTTATTTGATGAATTATAAAATGAAGGACCATTTTTGCCAACATCAAGAATAATGGGTCATTTTTGACAAGCTTGATTTAAAAAGGAGTATTTTCTATAAACAAAAACTAAATATCTAATCAACGAGTATACTATTGATATTTATGAAATAAATAAAGGATTACAACGATCTTTGCACAAGCACCTGTTAGTATTCTAGTCAGACGCATCTTCACAGTAGCTATATATATATATATATACATATATATATATATATATATATATATATATATATATATATATATATATATATATATATATATATATATATATATATATATATATATATATATATATATAATAGGGTACGCTTAAAGTCCTGTAAGAGTTATAACCAGAGTCTCCTGGAGGGGGAGTGAGAATTTGTGTATAGATCGATAAGGGGTTGACACCCCGCACCTTCGTTGTTCGCTATAGCTAGACCGGCCAGTCTAGGGTGACAAATGTCTTAAACGAAACCGACGCCTGAATAATGTCAGAACATGCACTCCTTCATATTAGTATGGTTATAACGACTCACTAAGAAGATAACAGTTATTATTTAGAACTTCACCCAAGTTACACCTTTCGATTATAAACAAATATTGTTTGGATATGTTAAACGAAGCTTTTACCACACAAAGTCTTAGGGTTTCAAAACTACAAATGTAAACATCAAAAAATATAGGATTTTCTAGGGAACACGATTTTATACGACTTCAAAAACAAAAAACTAAAACACAAATGCAACTATACTTGATTGAAAACAAGACTTACAACTATTTTCTTAAGAAAATATGAGATTTTCTGGTTTTCCAACTATCACAGAATTTTATAAAAACGCTTATGAACTCACCAACATATTTTATGTTGACACTTTTCAAACGACTTGTATTCTCAGGAAATCAATAAGTAGGTTAGTGGAATGCGGATTCAAGAATTATTTTGATGTAGTTTGGAATTTACCCAATGTTGTCTCTTTTGTGTATTTCAAGAACATAAACAAGATGTAAAACAATGTAAGTTTGATATATTGATGTATGATGTTTGGATTTTCTATGTTTCATTTATATTCAATTGTTATGATACTGCACAATGACGTCACCCGTCTCCGGACGTTTCTGCCGTTCTGGTCCGGGGGTGTGACACCCCGCAACTTGCGAATTGAAACTTTTGTTTTCTATAATTAAGATTGCTAACTTGCAATATTCATAATAATTGATTATGCTCCCAATAGCATAATAATCATTACTTTTGCTAGCATAACATTTATGCTTCCACTAACTTTGACATGTACCCAGAGTTTAGTTGGACTTCTAGAAATCAATACTTATTGACTTTCATTACCAAAGTTCAAATTTCTGATACGAGATGCTTTGATAAGACTTTATCTATGCTTTTTGTACTCATACACCTTTCCTTAGACAGCTCACATGTGTGTCTAAACAATTTAAGAACTTACAACAATGAGTCTCAAATGTTTAGAATTTTTGCCATTCCTCACAATTTGAATTATGAAAAGGTGTGTCGTAATCATAATCAAGTTTGAGAATGCAAATATCATAATTGCTATCTTCTTAAAAATCTATTTAGTGAAAGCGTTTCCTCAGCATCATTTTCATGAGTCGGATAGAAACTTTTGACACTTAGATTTTATGGTGTATGTGTTCCTATCCATGTGAATTTGTCAAACCATAATCAAAAGACAAGGTTAGTGACAAATCCAAACTCATATGGATTGAACTTGTTCAATCTTAATTTCTTGCCACTTGGTAGCACAAGGGCCTACCATTGCTTCGAAGTTGTTATGCAAATAGCTATAGAACTCATAGAACTCACAATTGAAAAAATCAAATCTATTTTCCAATATTGCTATCAATGGAAACATGTAAACAATAATTTTCACAAATGCCATTGTAAGGATACTTAAATTAAATAAAATAAAATAAATATTTTATTTAAAAAATTGTGGAAAAACTTGTCCTTACAATGCAAATACATATGAAAACTTTGTTGTTATCCATTCCTAAGCAATCTATCATAACACTTAAGCAGCAGCTCAAAATTCTGATCATCGAACCACGCGATCGAAATCCATATCTTCATGATCAGAATCAGCTCACTCTTCCTTTAAGCTTCCTTTGATTCTACTAAACATCAAAATGTAATTGCATTACATCATGTATTAAGAATCTCCAAATAGGAACTTCATAGAGTTAGATAATGGACTTTACCTGAAGCATAGTCAAAATTTTGACTTTTACCATCCTAGTGAACTTTCAGGTAAATAGGGCAGCTTCGCAACCAATGCCCCTTCTTTTGGAAATAGAAACATATGGACCCTTTAGTAATGGTACACAGGACTATCTCAGACTTAGCCTTTCTCTTTACCATGTGGTCAACAGGGTTGACTATGGTCGATCCCTTTCCATTGGGAAAAGAAGTCTTTTCTGGACTTCCAATGTTTCCATTGTCAATGTCCATGTAAGTTTGGGAAGTAGATCTTCCAATCAAATTTGCTTTACCAGTCCTCCAAATCATTGTTCATTCAGCAGCAATAAGTAAATAGGTAAGATCATTAAGGTTCATGTCATGGTCTGTCACATAGTAGTCCTTAGTGAACTCACTATATGACTCGGAAAGTGATTGAAGAACCCAGTCAACAGTCAATTTCCTTGAGACTTCGACACCTAACTCTCCCAGCCTGTCAATATATGACTTCATATCTAAGACGTGAGTGCACACAGACTATCCATCTTTGTGTTTGCTTGCCAAAAGGGCTTGAGTAACCTTGAACTTTTCCAAGTCTTTGAACTTGTGGGTTCGGGAGAATAATTGGAGGAGGTAGAGGAAGTGAAGTCTGATTTCGAGTCACATTAATGCACGAAAAAGGGATTAATCTTTAACCTTGATCGTCATGTGGTATATCATCTTCATTAGGAAAACTTTTATCCAAAAGGATAAGGAAGACCATAGTTGTCATAACTAGACATCTATGAGGGAGAAATTCAAGTTTAGTTGATTTACGTCATTAATATAACACCCAATTTGAAATATTAAGGCTAGGACCCAACACAATATTTAACAATTCGGAAGAGGGATGTCGTAATCCTATTGTAAAATATTTCAAGGTAGGTAAACGATGATTTACCAATTTCCACCATGAAAAACGAAAAGGGACTTTAGGTTTTAAGTGAATTGAAATTCCTAGATCCTTTGAGATTCATTGAACAATTCAACGGCATGTTTAAATCTCGATTATGACTTTCAAGTTTGTGACTAGGATGGCGAGGATCACAAACAAGGTGTGAATAACCATGCAAATTAGCTTGGTACACTCAATGTTACAACCACCTAATCAATGTGCCGGTTAACCACACACACTCTCTTGATCTATGATTAACATCAACCTACCCTTTGCCACACACTGTCAGTCCCAGATTAGTGTGCCGGTTAACCACACACGCTCCACTAACAACTTAGCAAGGTGCAAAGTGCAATTTCATGGGTTAGCACCAAATTCACATTTTCCTAAGTAACTAAGATTGAGAATTTATAAGTGTTTAGTTACTTAGTATTTCATTATACTTTTAATGAGAATTTAAATGTCCTGTCAAACCGGTTCAGCTAACGACCCTCCACCAGTCAAGGAAGCGGTGGTTGAGAGTGGACACCCATTAAACTGTCATTTTATACGCAGTAACCTTATACCCCCTTATATACCGGCTTCGTGAACCTATAATATTATAATAGTATAAGGGTTGAATTTTAAACTTTACTCTTATACATATATATAAATATTAAACCTATAATATTATAATAGTATAAGGGTTGAATTTTAAACTTTTAAAATTCTAGGGTTTGAAATTAAATGTTTCAAAAGTTATACGTTTACATTTACAAATTCCAAAACTTGAGGGCAAGTTTTGAACTATTCAAAAAAATTTGCAACCCATAACTTATGAGTTTAATAAAGATTTTTTTTTAAAAGAAAACTTTTCATTTTCCATAGCTTGAAGACAAGTTATGGAATTCATCTAAATCATTTAGATCAAAATTCTAACAAGAGAATCAAACAATTTGTCTATGATCTAAATCAAACTCATAAGAACAAGACAATTCAAATCAAACAAATTTCATGTAATTAGCCTAACCATATAAACTAAAACAAAACATGAAACTTTGACAATTATCTTTTAAATTGGATAAGCATGATCATTACCACATCAAAAACAGGTTTATAAGTTCAAAAACAGCTTAGGGTAATGATCCTAGTCCAATTCCAACCAAAAAACTCGAAAAACAACATTTTGAGGCAAACTTGTCGAGTGCATGAGCTGACTCGTCGAGTTGGACGACTTTGTACTTGGACTCGGCGAGTCCACTGTCCAGAACAGCAGAAAATCGATTTTTTAAGCATTTTCAAGCAAGTAGCATCAAGTATAATTGAAAACAAGCCTAGTATCTGATACCACTATGGGGTTTTGAGCATTCTAACACTCCTAAGGTGTATATGCAACCCTAAATACCTTGGATCTATGTTTTCTCTATTATACATGCAAACTTGAACTTTCCAAGGTATTGCCCTAACTAGCATACAAACCTTTGATACTTGGGTAATAAAACAAGTTAGATAACATACTTTTTTGTTGTAGTTGGAAGCCTTGGAGTATTTGGCCTTTAAGAACTTAGCACCAATAGTGTGGATGCCTCAAATGGAATCACAACACACCATGGACAAAGAATGACTTTTTTTAGAGCGAATCTTCATACACCAAAACCATCCATATGAACTCCAATAACATTTTTTGTGATTTTGGGTATGTAGTAACATATTTATATGTGGAATTCCAAAGGTCATTGGTTAACCATAATCTATACCCATGGGTTTATGATCCATGGTTCATGTGGCCCAGCTCTTTATGTGTCCATACATAAACTTAGTCCAACATGGATCATAAGGCCAACATATAAATATAACTAATTTACACAATTAGTCCCCATTGATTTAATTAGTCTCTTTTGATCACTAAATTAATTCCAAACTAATTCTTGATCAATACTAATTAAATCATATGATTTCATATTAATATATTAGAACTTATAATATATCAATAAACCATAAATAACCACTTCTCAAAAGTCCATCCTAACAAATTGTCCTGATGATATGCAACCCAAATGGACCATGCTACTCTCGGGTCAAGTACATACCAATTATAGTTATGGGCTTAGACACCTAATCCAACAGATACAACATTCGCCCATTCTTCACCTGTAAGAGATTCTCCAGTTATGTCGACTTTCATGGAGACTGGAAATCTTGATGGCACTGTGAAAATTTCTATAGTGGACACAACCATCAATCACGGTGAACAACCAAGGATTTCGACTCCTGAGCAGACAACAGTCATACCACCCTAGGTTTTGAATACCGAATCATTTTAGAAGCAAGGGTATGTTTGGTAATTATTGGACTTAATTTGAAAAGGATTTCAGAAGTCAGGGTGCGTTGGGTAAAATCTGGATTTAATTGAAATAAAATCATGAAGAGGGGGGCTAAAGGGTAAATAGTGGATTAAAGTTGAAAAGATTTATGGAGGCAAGGGTTAAAGTGTAAGTTCGGATTTAACTTGAAAACAATTATCGTGGGGAGGGACTATTATTGCCTAAATGAAGTAAAGTTTGTTGGAGTCACGGGATATACCCGATCTTCTTTTCCCTCTCGTGAACGAATGCATCTCTAACCATACTCTTCTACTCCAACCGCCACCATGTGTTGCACCTCCCTCCCGCCGCCTCTTTTTCCAATCGGTGTTCCGTGCAAACCAAGCCGCCCAGCGGCCACCTTGCCATCGATTCGCAGCCCCTGCTGGCGGTGGCTCCATGAACGACCAGGAGGACCACCGAGACCGGAGTGGAGCTGTGGAAAGCGAAGTCTAGGCTGCCGGAGGCGACGTCCGACTGTGTGGATGGTGTACTCGGACGCTCCTCCCTATTCTTCTTCTTTTATTCTACCTTCAGCCACGTCGCCGGCTGTGGTGCGAGGTCATTGTCGCTCCGACCGCCGCTGCCACCCCTAGGGCGGCCATTTCGGGTATGTTTCTCAGATTTTGATGGTGTTAATGTTCGTATAATGATGTTACAAGCCTAATAGTGTGTGTATGTGTTTTATTTGGCCGGAAATCTACTGCCGCCACCATGAGGTGGTGGCTGCCATCGTTTTACCACCGCCAGCCACCATATGATGGTGGTTGTGTGCGTGTGTGTAAGTCTAGTAAGGTGTATGTTGTTTTCCGGGTTGTTTTGATGGAGTTGAGTCAAGGTTATAAGCCACCACCACTGGAAATGGTGGCCGCCGCCTTGAGCTGCCACCGGTCACCATCGCCCGAGGTGGCAGTTGGTGGTGCCCGACCCAGTAGAACCCTAATGAACCTAAAAGCTTAATGTTGGACTTGGTTGGCTCGTGTTTGGGTTAGAAACCCTAATTAGTGTTTAGAAAACCCTAATTGTTAATTTGTTGGATTGGGTTATTGGGACCCACTTTTGGGCCATTGGGATTGGATTGTGTATTAAGCCCCAAATTAATCCATATGATTTACTTAGTGGGATAATGGACTTAATGGGTTAAGTGAGAGCACTTAACCCTAATCATCATTTCATGTGAAAACCCTAAGTTTTTGGGTTTAGAGTTGGGCCTAGATGTTTTGTGCTATTGATGGACCATCCAGGAGAAAATATAAGGACTAGAGTATTGGACTGGGCTACAGGATAAGGCCCATTGGACAGGCTTGGGCCTAATTTGGAAAATTAGGCCATAGATGGGCCATATTTGGGCCTTGAAGATTATGATGTATTGGACTATTAGATGGCCATGTGCTTGGACCAAATAAATGGTTGGGCCTTCTAAGTAAGACCATGTGAAGGATTTGGGCCCAATTTTAGTTGGGCTTTAGTTGATTATCAGACTATTGGGCCTTTGGATTGGGCCTTAGGCTTGAATCCAACTAATTTAGGGGTAAAGTAGTCTTTTACCCAAGAAAGGACATATGGATATGTACTTGGGATCCAATTATTAATTTGGGTCTATTTGGATGTTGACAGGTTGATGATCAATTAGCCAGAAGCCCAGGATTTATTCGCGGGACTTCAGTAGTGCGAGGTGAGTTCTCCTTCAGTAGGAACGGGTCTAAGGCACCAAGGCCGGCCCGTATATGTGATACGTTAGTAGTTGAGTGTGGGCGGGGCGTGTATCTCATTATTATCTGAGTATAGATAATAGTCAGATTATTAGATTGCTATACTTGTTGTCTATGTGATACATGTATGTGTTGTTAGGAATGTGAGTGTGGGCGGGGCCCGTATCTCATAGAGTGTGGGCAGGGCCCGTATCTCATAGAGTGTGGGTTGGGCCCGTATCTCATAGTAGCTGAGGGTGGGCGGGGCCCGTATCTCATAGATGACTGATATGGTACAGATCTATATGCTTAGTGATACTTGTTGTTTGTGTAGGACTTGTATGTATCTTTATGACTAGCTGAGTATGGGCGGGGCCCGTATCTCATAATAGCTAAGTGTGGGCGGGGCCCGTATCATGTATGAACAGTATATTAGCTTTACATGTTGTCTATGCGTGTCACACCCCAAAACCGAGAACGGCGGAAACGTTTTGGGCTGGAGGACGTCATGTACAGTATCACAACAATGCAAAGTAGTAAACAAGCAACAACATCATCCATTGCATTAATAATATAATTTCATACAAGTGTGTTCTGTCAAGTTATATAGACACCAAAAATATATGAATCAAAATCAAAGATGAGTCTTGAACGAGCTCCATCTTCTCAAAACCTAGCACCAGTACCTGTCTATTGGCGACTTGAGAATACAAGTTATTTTGAAAGAGTTTATCAGCTTTAAAGCTGGTGAGATCATGAGTATATTAGTGTCTGTAGTTGTATGAAAGTGTTTGTAATATGTTTGTAAGATGTTATGTATAAGTTTTGTAAAAGTTTGTAATTGTTTGAACTCTCCTAGAAAACCCTATGTTTTCTACTAAAAGTAGCCTTCTACCAAGGCATCTAGTGTTTGTGTGTGTGTCTCTTGTAAGAGTTTGTATTTTCCCAAATCCGACTATCATTAACCAAAATATAGTTTTTACATTATTGTTTATTGTGTGAATATCACAAAGTAAATGTAATGGGAAAATGAAATAGTACTGTAGTGTTGTATTAAGGAACTACTACTGTACTAACTACTTTAAACCAATTGTTATTTAAAGTACCACATGATTGGCTTGTACCCTGCTACCGACTCTAGTAAAACGACGATGTAAGACACCGTAAGAAATGACGTTTGGCACCCGTAGACTTGCAAGTCCTACTGTAGCGAGCAGCAAGGTGTAGGATAGTCAATCCAGTATAGATCTATACACAAACTCATACGCTCCCCACTTAAGGAGATTCTGGATACAAAAACGGTCATGACAGGTAGTGTCATGCCCCGTTTAGTGGCTCACATAACTGTATTAATGTATATGTAATGTATGTGCTAGTTGTATTGTGTGTTCTTTCTCTGTCTAGCATGTATGTTTGTTTCTCATCACTATGTATAAGTTATGTTTCTCATCACTATAAGTTATGTTTCTCATCACTATAAGTTATGTTTGTTTCTCATCATTATAAGTTATGTTTCTCATCACTATAAGTTATGTTTGTTTCTCATCATTATAAGTTATGTTTCTCATCACTATAAGTTATGTTTCTCATCACTATAAGTTATGTTTCTCATCACTATAAGTTATGTTTCTCATCACTATAAGTTATGACTCATGAATGAATTGACTCATTGTATGTTTCATTGTTCTAGTAATAGTATTAGCATCTCTCTAAACTATACCTATTATAGTTTACTAGTAACGTTGTTTGAATGTATATGAACATGTGTGTATACCTTTGCTACCCAAAGGTATTGAACTGACTGATGGAACTTTTATGTCTATATATGTATACATGATATATGACTAATAGTTAGATGACATTCGGACGAATAACCGATGCCCTAAGGCCACATCCCAACGAGGAAAAGGAAATAAAGCGAGCTAGCCGTCCTAAGTCCTTTAAACATTACTCAT
The DNA here is from genome assembly GCF_052849685.1 of Lactuca virosa. Taxonomy (NCBI): domain Eukaryota; kingdom Viridiplantae; phylum Streptophyta; class Magnoliopsida; order Asterales; family Asteraceae; genus Lactuca; species Lactuca virosa. The sequence goes on from NC_136433.1 coordinate 179,902,381, forward strand.
ATAACTATACATATATAGGCATGCTTTTGACAATATTAAAGTATAAAAGAAGTTTTGTGAAACCTTTGAAAAGTTTAATAACTAAGAAATGATGACTTGATGTCAGTTTGTAAAACGATTTGAAAGCAGTTTGTTTGATAAGAACAGTTTTAAGTATAAGAAAACCTTTGTTTGGAACACAATTGTAACAGAGTTTGAAAGAAACATTCAGTATGTAAGACAGTTTGATAAAGAGTTTTAAACAAGTAAAAACGTTTTGGAAAGTCATTTTGAAGTAACATGCTTGGTAAAACAGCTAATAGTGTAGTAAATCCATTTGTATGCTAGTCATTAATCACATGTGATTGATATAATAACTAGCATGATTCAACTTGTATCCCCCCCATAAAAGCATTTAAAAACAATTAAAAGGTTAATTAAAGGGGTATGAACTCACCTGTAGTGAGTGGTTTGGATGAACGGATGGTATAGGATGCTAAGTGTCAAGTGAAGACTTGAGCACACACACGGATCCTATTTAACATATATTGACACATATATGTATCCAATTAGTCACTTAATCAACTAATTAATTAAGTAAAGACACCCTAACACATGTATAACACTTTGATTCGAGTGCTAGGAGTACATTAGGGTTGCATATAATGGAAGTATGGCCTCTTATTGGAGTTTTCGGTCCAAGTAGGTTTACGGTCCTAATGACCTTTCGGTCATGGAGGTTTTCGGTCTAAGAGGTTTTCGGTCCAAGAGGTTGGCCGAAAACTCTTGTTCTTTGATGCATAAGGTGATTTTCCAAGGGCTTCCAACAAGTAAAGAAGTGTTCTAGACTTAATACTAAGCATTAGGAAAGTTTAAAGTCATTCTGCACCTTACATAAGGGTTTTCGGTCTAAGGAGATGCACTAGACCGAAAACTCCTTTGTTCTTGGATAAATGGTTGTTTTCAAGGCTCTAAATTAAGTATCCTTACTAGATAACAAGTATAAGAGATAGATACTTACAATATGGAAGAAAAGAAGGGTGTTTTCGGCCCAAAACACTAGTGTGTGTTCATGGATGAAATCATGTAAAAACACTTGAATATGGAAGGAATCAACTAGATAGGGTAAGAAACACTTACATTTTAAAGATCTAGAAGGAAAAATCGGATGGTACTTGAGAGGATTTCGGTTCTTGTTCTTGAAAGAGTGAAAAAGTGAAAAATATGGCCAAGTGTCATATATATACTCAAGGGGGTTTTCGGTCCAAACACTATTTGGGCCGAAAACTCTTAACTCTTGGAGTTTTTGCGAAAATGATGCACAATGAACCCTAGGGCATCCTCTCTCCTAATATCTCCTGAAGTACTAATCTTAAAACACTCTAACTTATTCCAAAATGCTTGAAAGTTTGCAGAAACTGTTCTGACTTCTATTGAAGTGAAGGGTTGTACATAATAGAAATTTCGGGTTGTCACAATGCGATACTTGTATGTCGGGTTTAGTAGTTGAGTGTGGGCGAGGCCCATAGCTCATCATAGTCGAGTATGGGCGAGGACCGTATCTCAAAGTAGCTAAGCATGGGCGAGGCCCGTACCTCAGAGGTAGTGGAGTGTGGGCGAGGCCCGTATCTCCTAGACAGTGGAGTGTGGGCGAGGCCCGTATCTCCTAGCTAGCGGAGTGTAGGCGGTGCCCGTATCTCCCAGTTAGCGGAGTGTGGGCGAGGCCCGTATCTCCTAGTTGCATGCTATGTATAGATGGTATGTGGTAGATTGGGGAGACTCACTAAGCTTCATGCTTACGGTTTTCAGTTTTGGTTTCAGGTGCTTCGGTTTTCAAAAGAGGAGCTCGGGATGATTACAGTGCACACACCATTTATTTAGCCTGGGATGTTTATACTCTGATATATATTTGACAGACAATAAGGTATTCTTGGGATACACGATTCATGATTTCTATATGTTGAACGATAGATATGGTTTTATTAATGATTTAAAACGAAATTTTTAGACTGTATTTTTAGGATTTTACAAGTTGGTATCAGAGCCTTGGTTTGAGGGATTCGGGCACGCTTTCGGGTGTGTCTGAACTCAAACTAAGGAAACGATATAAGGATTTCAAAACAAAATCATTTTCGAAAAGAATTTTTGAAAAAGAAACTTAATAAGAGAAAAGAGTTTTGAAAAAGAGAAAAGGGTGTGGTGCATGCAATCAGCCGAGCTCAAGTAAGTACTCCCAAATTGCCCATACAATTGATGTTATGATATGGTTATCAGCTTTATGAGAACTGCATGTTAGATTAGTACTAAGGATCTAGAAAGGATGCCTTATGTGTCTATTATATGTGTATCAGCTTTATAAGAACTGCATGCTAGTTCAGGGCTAAGGATCTAGGAAGGATGCCCTATGTACCTATTATATGTGTACCAGCTTATTGAGAACTGCATGCTAGTACAGATTAGTCAGTATGATAGCCAGAGTAGTATATGCTTGATTATGTGTACTCAATGCCCGAATGCTGCTTGCTTTGTGCTCTTAGGAGTTCTAGTTGTCTTTCACTAACTAGTAAACGAATATGTTAAGTTACATATTGCAAGGACTAAATAATTTCAGAAGGTTAGGTCTAGCTCTATTTCGCAGCTCTTGTTTCAGTCCAACCGTTGTAGGGTAGGATCTCTCATTCGAAGAATTATCTAGTCTGAGTAATATGTAATAGTATTCGTGAGCTAGTTAGGGGAAGAAAGCAGGGACTTCTTATGCAGCTGATGGCGGAGAGTGGGTTGGTGATTACCCTAGGGAAAGCCTAGGATGAGATTAGCATGAGATCAACAGTAGTAGTAGAAGGGACTTGGTGGATTCGAGGCAGTACTTGAGGAAAGTACGGATAGATGTGGAAGATAGTATGGGCGCGTACTACTGAAAGCAGAGGATCCGTACTCGAATCAAGGAAGGCTGAGATAAGACCAGGGAACTTGTAGTGTGTGAGATCCCTCGAGTTTTGATGAGTATTGTGATGTTAGTGATGGTATATTACCGAATATAGTGACGCTATGTGGTAGACCGGATGGTAGTTCTGGTGTCGACGAGGGATCAGGCTCGGAAGTTGGAGCCAGGCAGATTGATGATCAGATGAGGGAATTCATTCCATCTGAGAATTACGCACAATATCATTGACCAGAGTCTTGTGATCCTCAGTGTGATCAAGGAGGGCATTATAGAGATTTTTTATGAGAGGCCGAGTGCATTCTGCACTGAGATAGCAGTCATGATAGAGACCCGTACGTTGATGTTTTAGGAATTCAGAGTTTGTGAGGCTTCACATTGTCATGGGGGTTAGGGACCCCATTGTTAGCAGCAGATGGTTGGCAAATGTCACCAACACTTTTCGTACCAGACGTTGTCTCGAAAGGAGACAATATCTGACTTACTTCCTGTCTCCTGAGGGATAGAGCACGAGATTGACAAGAAGAGGTTGGTAGTGATTTGAGTGATGAAGCGGTTGATGCTATGTCATGGGATGACTTTTAGACCAGATTATGGGCAGAGTGTGCCCAGGCGATTGAGGGGCAGCAGTTTGCGCAAGAGTTATTAGATCTCCACCAGACGACTGAGACTGGGGCAGAGATCACTGTCAAGTCTCGGGAAAGAGCTTATATGGTACCACAGTACTCAACAGATGAGGAAATGAAGAAGGTAAGTTATCACAACATACTGTAGAATGATATTAGGGAGATCATGAGTATCTCGGGGTGCAAGACCCTGAATGACATGACTTCTAGAGCTCGAGAGTGAGATATTGACTTGGAGCACATTGGGAAAAGGGAATCAGATCAGTTGTTTATATTAAAGGGTCTCGGGAGGAGACCCAAGTTTTTTAGAACAGCTCTTGAGAGGCCTGCAGGGCCAGAATCAGTGCAGCAATTGTGGGATTGGGAGAGTGCAGCGTCATCTTGGTTAATTCCATGACTGAGGAGCAGCACGAGAAGCACCTGAGGGAGGTGCTAGAGACTTTGAGGAGGGAGAGACTTTTTGCAAGGTACTCGAAATGTGAGTTCTGGTTGTGCGAGGTGCAATTTCTTGGGCACCTTGTTAATCAGAAGGGTATTTTAGTCGATCCGACCAATATAGAGGCAGTGATGCAGTGGGAGGTTTTGAGGGCTCCAATTGAGATTCGGAGCTTCCTGGGTTTAGCGGGTTATTACAGAGATTTATTCGGATTCTTGGAGGTGGTGTGATCTTTTGGACTAGCTATTATTGAAACACTAGCAATGGTAAACGTGGTTTTCAGCAGATTGGGCATAGAATGGTAAGAAGGATCGAGAATCCTTCGAGTATTGTGTGCCGTAAAGCATTAGTTGAATCAAAGTGGGGGAGAATCATCCAAGGATTCAGAGGTAGGAGCAGTTATGAAACTGGGATAAGTTTCACATCCTTGTTTGGAAGGAAGACAGCCTAAGCGGCTGTATGGTTTGAGGATAGTGTGAGATGGAAATTCGGGAAAACTTGTCAGTGATGAGATCACGTTCCCGTAATGTTTGCTAGCAAGCCTTAGGGAATCAGGTTAGGGATTCCAGTCAGGACATGAGATCAGTTGAGTGTAGGTCAAGTGCGTATTCGGTCTTGTATGGAAAGTGTTGTAAGTTTGCGGGTGTAGCCATAGCATTCACTAGCAGCCAGATAGTGTTAGAGTGTTGTAATTCTGTGGGTGTAGCCGTAGCATTCACTAGCAGCCAGATAGTGTTAGAGTGTTGTAAGTCTGCGGTTGTAGCCGTAGCATTCACTAGCAGCCAGATGGTATTAGAGTGTGGTAAGTCTGCGGGTGTAGCCGTAGCATTCACTAGCAGCCAGATAGTGATAGAGTGTTGTACGTCTATGAGTGTAGCGTAGCATTCACTAGGTTGGTAGATAGCGTGAGTGCGTTGTTAGGGCGCGGAAAGAACAGTAGTACCCACCAGTTCGGGTGTAGCAGTGAAGATGTGGAAATCCATGGATTGGATTTCGGAATTACCCAGACGGATTAGATCTGGTTGAGACAGTAATAAGCCTGTAGGATCTCCCCTACAGTTATGAGATCAGGGAAGCAATGGACTGCGTAAGGTCATTCGGTATATTAGGCTACCATTGGTCGGGTAACAATCACGTTTAGCTTTGGATTCGGTAACGACAGGATTCGACGCATGGACCCGATCGGTTGGATTAGGAGGTTGTTAGAACCACAGTGGCATGATAAGTAGTGGCAACATACTGCCTCAGGCAGTTCAGTGTTCGAGCAATTTCAACATTTAGACAGTGTTAGTATTTGTGTTTAGGTTGCGAGTACGCACATGATAGTTGGTTTATTGGGGAGTGACAAGTCACTCACCGCGGGAAATAGCAAAGCATTGGCCAAGTATAAGTGAGATGAAGGGATAATTAGGGTTGTGAACCTGTTTTGTAGTGGAAATCTCGAGCTAGCAGGAGTTGAGTAGTCAGTTGAGGGATAAATGGATTGGATTCAGAGATAATGATTCAGTATGAGTGGTCTGTCAAGGATTCATAACATCTCGAGACAACACATTTCGGATGGAGTAGATGTGATTCTGTTGCAAGGAATTCATTCATCTGTGAATTTTAGAGCTTTGCGAAGATTGATCACGGCCACCCTGGGAAGGCTAGGGTGTACCCAGGAGGGTGACCATGTTACTTGAGTGTTTTGGCGTATAAGAAATGGTAAGGAATGATTTCGAGAACGAAATCTAATTTAAGTGGGGGAGAGTTGTAACGCCCCGCTTAATTAATAAATAAATTAATTAATTAATAAATGTAATTCCCGGACTAAATTGTGAAGAATTTTGATAGTTGGGGGCTGTTTAGTAAGTTACGGAGTTGATTTGAGAAGGATTTTAGAAGCAAGGGTATGTTTGCTAATTATTGGACTTAATTTGAAAAGGATTTAAGAAAGTCAGGTGCGTTGGGTAAATTCTGGATTTAATTTAAATAAAATCATGAAGAGGGGGGCTAAAGGGTAAATAGTGGATTAAAGTTGAAGAGATTTATGGAGGCAAGGGTTAAAGTGTAAATTGGGATTTAAATTGAAAACAATTATCGTGGGGAGGGACTATTATTGCCTAAATGAAGTAAAGTTTGTTGGAGTCACGGGATATACCCGATCTTCCTTTCCCTCTCGTGAACGAATGCAGCCCTAACCATACTCTTCTACTCCAACCGACACCATGTGTTGCACCTCCCTGCCGCCGCCTCTTTTTCCGTTCGGTGTTCCGAGCAAACCAAGCCGCCCAGCGGCCACCTTGCCATCGAGTTGCAGCCCCTGCTGGCGGTGGCTCCGTGAACAACCAGGAGGACCACCGAGACCAGAGTGGAGCTGTAGAAAGCGAAGTCTAGGCTTCCAGAGGCGACGTCCGGCTGTCTGGATGGTGTACTCGGACGCTCCTCCCTCTTCTTCTTCTTTTATTCCCTCTTCAGCCACGTCGCTGGCTGTGGCGCGAGGTCACTGCCGCTCCGACCGCCACTCCCACCCTAGGGCGGCCATTTCGGGTTTGTTTCTCGGATTTTGATGGTGCTAATGTTCGTATGATGCTGTAACAAGCCTAATAGTGTGTGTAGATGTTTTATTTGGCCAGAAATCAACTGCCACCACCATAAGGTGGTGGCTGCCATCGTTTTACCACCGCCAGCCACCGTATGATGGTGGTTGTGTGCGCGTGTGTGAGTGTAGTAAGGTGTATGTTGTTTTCCGGGTTGTTTTGATGGAGTTGAGTCAAGGTTATAAGCCACCACCATTGAAAATGGTGGCCGCCGCCGTGAGCCGCCACCGGTCACCACCGCCCAAGGTGGCAGTGGGTGGTGCCCGACCCAGTAAAACCCTAATGGACCTAAAAGCTTAATGTTGGACTTGGTTGGCTCGTCTTTGGGTTAAAAACCCTAATTAGGGTTTAGAAAACCCTAATTGTTAATTTGTTGGATTGGGCTTATTGGGACCCACTTTTGGGCCATTGGGATTGGATTGTGTATTAAGCCCCAAATTACTCCATATGATTTACTTAGTGGTACAATGGACTTAATGGGTTAAGTGAGAGCACTTAACCCTAATAATCATTTCATGTGAAAACCCTAATTTGTTGGGTTTGGAGTTGGGCCTCCTGTTGGGCCTAGATGTGTTGGGCTATTGATGGACCATCCAGGAGCAAATATAAGGACTAGAGTATTGGACTGGGCTACAGGATAAGGCCCATTGGACATGATTGGGCCCAATTTGGAAAATTGGGCCATAGATGGGCCATAGTTGGGCCTTGAAGATAATGAGGTATTGGACTATTGGATGGCCAAGTGCTTGGACCAAATAAATGGTTGGGCCTTCTAAGTAAGACCATGTGAAGGATTTGGGCCCAATTTAGAAAATTGGGCCATAGTTGGGCTTTAGTTGATTATCAGACTATTGGGCCTTTGGATTGGGCCTTGGGCTTGAATCCAGCTAAGTTAGGGGTAAAGTAGTCTTTTACCCAAGAAAGGACTTATGGATATGTACTTGGGATCCAATTATTAATTTGGGTCTATTTGGATGTTGACAGCTTGATGATCTGTCACCCAGCAGCCCGAGATTTATTTGCGGGACTTCAGCAGTGCGAGGTGAGTTCTACTTCAGTAGGAACGGGTCTAAGGCACCAAGGCTGGCCCGTATATGTGATACGTTAGTAGTTGAGTGTGGGCGGGGCCCGTATCTCATTATTATCTAAGTATAGATAACAGTCAGATTATTTGATTGCTTTACTTGTTGTCCGTGTGATACATGTTTGTGTTGTTAGGAATGTGAGTGTGGGCGGGGCCCGTATCTCATATAGCGTAGGTGGGGGATGTATCTCATAGAGTATGGGTTGGGCCCGTATCTCATAGTAGCTGAGGGTGGGCGGGGCCCGTATCTCATAGATGACTGATATGGTACAGATGTATATGCTTAGTGATACTTGTTGTTTGTGTAGTACTTGTATGTTTCTTTATGACTAGCTAAGTGTGGGCGGGGCCCGTATCTCATAGTATCTGAGTGTGGGCGGGGCCCGTATCATGTATGAACAGTAGATTAGCTTTACATGTTGTCTGTGCGATACTTGTATGTTGGGTTTAGTAGCTGAGTGTGGGCGAGGCCCGTAGCTCATCATAGCCGAGTGTGGGCGAGGCCCGTATCTCGAAGTAGCTGAGCATGGGCGTGGCCCATACCTCAGAGATACTGGAGTGTAGGTGAGGCCCGTATCTCGTAGATAGCGGAGTGTGGGCAGGGCCCGTATCTCCCAGTTAGCAGAGTGTGGGCGGGGCCCGTATCTCCCAGTTAGCGGAGTGTGGGTGAGGCCCGTATCTCTACAAGTGTGGGCGAGGCCCATATCTCTTAGTTGCATGCTATGTGTAGATGGTGTGTGGTAGATTGGGGAGACTCACTAAGCTTCGTGCTTACGGTTTTCAGTTTTGGTTTCAGGTACTTCGGTTTTCAAAAGAGGAGCTCGGGATGATTGCAGTGCACACACCATTTATTCAGCCTGGGATGTTTATACTCTGATATATATTTGACAGACAATAAGATATTCTTGGGATACACGATTCATGATTTCTATATGTTGAATGATAGATATGGTTTTATTAATGATTTAAATCGAAATTTTTAGACTGTATTTTTGGGATGTTACATTCGAACTGTTGGATAAGGTGTCTAAGTCCATAACTATATTTGGTATGTACTTGACCCGATTTAGCATGGTCCATTTGGGTTGCATGGCATCATAACAATTGGATAGACAAAATGAGAAAAGGATACTTATGGTTTGTTAATATATTATAAGTACTAATATATTAATATGAAATCATATTATTTAATTAGTATTGATCAAGAATTAATTTGGAATTAATTTTGTGATCAAAAGAGACTAATTAAATATATTGGGATTGATTTGTAAATCAATCATTCTTATATAGTGGGCTTATGATCCATGGTTCATTGGATTGGGCTAAAACCCATAGGGTGCTCCATGGATGCTCCATGGTGTTTAAAACGCATGGATCATGGACGAAATGAAAAGTCATGCACATTATGGTTTGCATGGTGTAACCCTACATGTGACACACTATATAAAGAACCTCATGGTAAGCAAAATCGGCCACTAAGACAAGAACAAGGAGGGCTAGCCGATTTTGAGTGAAAGTGTTCTTCTCTCAAGTTATTCCAAGAGTTGTGGTGTTGTGTGAAACATTTGAGGCATCACATTTGGGGTGCTAGGCTCACAAGGTCTTAAGGAATCCAAGCAACAAAAAAGGTATGTCATTCTACTAGTTTTTTATATTATAAGTACCCCATGCCATGCTATTTAGGATGAGAACCTTGGAAAAATCAGATCTGCATGTATATTAGAGAAAACATAGATCCAATGTTTCTAGGGTTGCATGTACACCATAGGAGTGTTAGAATGCTCAAAAACCATCAGTGGTATCAGAGCCTAGGCTTGTTTTCATTATACTTAATGCAAATTGCTGAAAAAAGTCAAAAATCTTCTCACTGTTCAGTGAACTCGCCGAGTCCATGGGGGGACTCGATGGGTTCATGTGTTAATTCATCCTACTCGTCGAGTAAGTTCTTGCACTCACCGAGTAGGAGGCCCTGTGTGTAGAATTTCGAGTTTTGTTGCTGGAAATGGACTAGAATCATTAAGCAAAACTGTTTTGGACTTATAAAATCTGTTTTTGATGTGGTAATGATTATGCTAATCCATTTTCAAAGGTTATTATCAAAGTTTCAAGTTTTATATATGTTTATATGATTCTTGAAAATTATTGATATGAATGTTCATGCTTATGAGTTTTGGTAGATCATAGGAATTATTTGGAAGTTGTTTGATGATGTAATTCTTGATCTAAATGTTATTGTTGGAGTCCATAATTTGTCCTCAAGTTATGGATTACCAAAATTCATTTCTTTAAAGAGTCGTTAAAGAACCATAGGTTACATAAAATGAAGAGTCCTCATTTTAATAGACCACTAAACTGATAAGTTATGAAGTTGAAAAGTTTTGAAGAGTTTCAAAACTTGCCCTCAAGTTTTGGAACTTTTAAACTCACTTTAGAGAACTTTACTTCCAACCCCTATAATTTTAAATGTTAAAATTCAACCCTTATACTTTGTAGTATTATATATATATATATATATATATATATATATATATATATATATATATATATATATATATATATATATATATATATATATATATATAAGATCAAATCAGTCTTACCGTTAGTAGGCCTCATTCACGAAGCCGGTCTATAAGGCGGTATAAGGTTGTTGCCTATAAAATGGCAGCTTAATGGGTGTCCACTCTCACCCACCGCTTCCTTGACTGGTGGAGGGTTGTTAGCCGAACGGGTAGGACAAAGACTATAATTCTTATTAAAAGTATAATGATAAATATAAAGTAACAAAATGTTTTAGAAATTCCTAATCTTAGTCACTTTACAAAAATGTGAATTAGGTGCTAACCCATGAAATTACACTTTGCACCTTGCTTAAGTCGTTAGTGGAGCGTGTGTAGTTAACCGGCACACTAACTTGGACTTGACAAGGATGGAAAACGGTGGCTTAAGGTTTATCATAGATCGGTGGAGCGCATGTGGTAAACTGGGACATCGATTAGGTGATAAAATTAAGAGTACCAAGTTAATTTGCATGGTTATTCACACCTTGTTTTGTGATCCTCGGCATCCCAGTCACAAACTTGAAGGGCACAATCGAGATTTAAACATGCCATTGAATATTTCAATGAATCTTAAAAGATCTAGGAGTTTTATTCCATTTAAAACCTAATACTTCTTATGTTTTTCGTGGTGGAAATTGGTGAATCGTCATTCACCTACTTTCAAATATTTTATGACTTGAATTACGACATCCCTCTTCTAAGATATAAAATATTGTGTTGGGTCCTAGCCTTAATATTACATTTGGGTGTCTTATTAAGGACTCTTTATCTAATCTAAACTTGTCTTTCTTCTTTTTCAGATGTCTTCCAACAATGCTTCTGTCTCGAACCCTACCAGCTCCTTCTCTCTCATGAACCTTTGTGGGAGAGTCATCTTTGATGGGACTAATTTCAATGATTGGATTAGGAACATAAGGATGGTCACTTGTTATGAGGACAAAGAATATGTCCTCGACAAGGAGCTAAGGGAAATTGATGAGTCTTCTGCTACTCCACAGGAGATCGCTGGCTATAGGAATCATGAGAGAGATGCCATTAAGGTGGCATGTATCATGATGGCCATAATGACAGCCGAACTCCAAAAGTCCTATGAGGACTTTTACCCTTTTGAGATGCACCAACACCTAATGGAAATATACCATCAGAGTGCTCATTAAGAGAGATATGAAATAACCTCTTCCATGATAACAACCCGAATGAAGGATGGTGAACCCATCACGAGCCACATGCAGAAAATGCAAAGGTTTGTGGACCGTTTGCTGAAGTTAAATGTGGACTTCCCTGAGGAGTTGGCTATTGACATCGTATTTCACTCCTTACCTCCCTGTTATGATCAGTTCTGCATGACCTACCATATAGACAAGGAGGAGGTCACACTTAGCAAACTTCAAGGGCTTTTGAAGACCGCTGAAACTGGTCTTAAAGGAAAATCAGTTGTTACCACTCCTACTCCTACCGCCGCCCTTATTCTGGCAATCGGCCATGGGAAAGGGAAAAAGAGGAAGACCCCTTCGAAGGGTACCAAAGGAAAGTCTTTTGAAGGCTCCTCATCGAGTGGAACCAAAGGTGGTTCTGCCACTCCCTCTTCCAACCCAAAGGATGCACAATGCTTCTACTGTTAGGAAAAGGGTCACTGGAAGCGAAGCTGCCCCAAGTACTTGCAGGATGTTAAGGATGGGAAAGTGAAACCCACCCATGCAAGTATTTACACTATTTTGTCTAATAACTCACCACATACTAATTCTTGGGTCCTTAATACAGGGTGTGGAATTCACATTTGTTCTGATTTATAGGGCCTAAAAAGAAGTGAGGATGTGGAGCACGGGAAGATAAACTTAATAATGGGAATAGGAAAGCTTCATATGTCACCAAGATTGGAGTTTATTCTTTATTGCTTAGTAGTGGGTTAATGTTAGATTTGAATAAATGTTGTTACTCGTCTGAAATGGCGAGAAATATTATTTCCTTTCATGGTTTGTACAAACAAGGATTTACTTTTTCATTTGATAATGAATTTGGTGGTATTAATGCTTTTCATAATGGTGTTTTTTATTTTAAAGCATTACCTTGTGATGGTGTATATGAAACTTTGTCGGTTGTAGACAACTTAGGAAATAATGTATTGCATATTGATTCTTCCACTACTTTGGATAAGGCATCCTTGTGGCATTGTTGTTTGGACATGTCAACAAGAAGCGCATGGGACAACTCCAAAAGGCTGGAGTCTTGGAGTCATTTGACTTAAAATCAGATGATAGTTGCGAATCTTATTCACTTGGAAAAATGACAAAGTCACCCTTCACTGGTACTTGTGTTAGGGGTGAAGCTTTGTTGGACCTCGTACACACAGATGTGTGTGGACCCTTCAGTGTCGCCACAAGGGATGCTAACCGCTTCTATGTGAGTTTTACTGATGATTACAGTAGATATGGTTATGTCTACTTAATCAAGCTTAAGTCAGAAAACCTTTGAGAAATTCAAAGAGTTTAAAAAGGAAGTGGAGAATCAGCTGGGCAGGAACATTAAGATGCTTCGATCAGATCGGGGTGGTAAGTATCTAGTATCGAGTTCCTTGACTATGTTAAGGAATGTGAAATTGTTTTACAGTTGACACCTCCTAGGACACCACAGCGGAATGGTGTGGCTAAGAGGTGCAATTGAACCTTGTTGGACATGGTTCGTTCCATTACGAGCCGAGCTTCGTTACCAATCTCATTCTGGGGGTATGCCTTAGAGACTGCCACCCATATCCTTAATCTAGTCCCTAGCAAGAAGTTTGCCAAAACACCTCACGAGATGTGGACTAGGAAAGTTCCCAATTTAGACCACATCAAAGTTTGGGGTTGCGAGGCTTTCGTGAGGCGCGAGACTCATGACAAGCTCAAAGCTCGAAGTGAGCGGTGTATTTTCATCAGCTACTCACAGAAATCCTTTGGTTACCTCTTGTACAGACCTAGTGAAAATGTGGTCTTTGTAGCAAGGAGAGGAGTCTTTCGTGAGAGAGAATTCATAAGACAAGGAAACAGTGGGAGGCAAATTGACCTTGAAGAAATTCAAGAGTCAAGCGGTGAAGGAACCTCTAACACTAGCAGTCAACCTGAGGAGGAAACTCCTGTTGAGTCGATAGATGAGTATGTGCCTCTGAGGCATTCCACAAGAGTTAGTAATCAACTGAGCATTACTATGGTTTCCATATTACTGCGGAAGGTGATGCATTTATCAGTGATAGTACACTGGTACATTTGGATGAGCCTGACAACTTTAAGGAAGCCATGGCAGGCCCTGAGTCGCAAGACAGTCGGGTACACACTTATAAGGCGCGGCTGGTTGCGAAGGGATTTACTCAAACACCGGGAGTTTACTATGAGGAGACCTTCTCACCAGTAGCGAAGATTAAGTCTATTAGGGTTATGCAAGCCATTGCTGCACTTCATGATTATGAAATATGGCAAATGGATGTCAAAACCGCTTTCCTTAATGGAAAGTAGGTTGAGGATGTTTACATGAGTCAACCAGAGGGTTTTGTCAGTGCAAAGTACCCTAATAGATTGTGTAAGCTTGAGAAATCCATCTATGGGCTAAAACAAGCATCTCGTAGATGGAATCTTTGTTTCGATGAGAAAGTCAAAGAGTTTGGTTTTTCGAGGAGCGAAGATAAGTCTTGTGTGTATGTTAAGGCTACTGGTAGTGTAGTTAGCTTTTTGGTAATGTATGTGGATGACATACTACTCATAGGAAATGACATCCCAACCCTGTAGGAGGTCAAGTCCTGGCTTGGGAAGTGTTTCGCTATGAAGGACCTTGGAGAAGTTGCCTATATCCTAGGGATAAGGATATTGAGAAACAAGAGTAAGAGACTAATTGGACTTAGCAAAGTACCTACTTGGATAAGGTGATGAATAGGTTCAGCATGCAGGATTCCAAGAAAGGGGATTTATCGATCCAGAGTAACGCCAAAGTAAGTAAGACTCAGAGACCGAGTACAGAGGCTGAGATAGTTGAGATGATTCGAGTACCGTATGCTTCTGATGTAGGCTCGATCATGTATGCTATGATTTGTACTCGTCCTGATGTGGCTTTTGCTTTGAGCATGGTCAGCAGATATCAGGGGAATCCTTGCAAGGCTCACTGGACTACGGTAAAGAACATTCTCAAGTTCGTGCAGAGGACTAAGGACTGGGTTCTTACCCTCGGTGGGAGTGATGACTTGAGAGTAGTGGGGTATAGCGATGCTAGCTTTCAGACTGATAGGGATATTTCCGCTCTCAGTCAGGCTGGGTTTTTACCCTAAATGGAGGAGCAATTACTTGGAAAAGTTTCAAGCAGGAGACAGTAGTTGATTCAACATGCGAATCAGAGTACATAGAAACAAGCGAGGCGGCGAAGGAGCCGATATGGCTGAAGAACTTCATTGGAGACCTTGGAGTTGTACCAGGTATAAAGGAGCCTATGCAGATTTTCTGTGATAGTGAAAGTGCAGTTGCCTTAGCCAAGGAACGAAGGGATCATGGCAGATCCAGACACATCGACAGAAAATACCACTTCATTAGACATCGAATAGAAGAAGGAATCCTCGTGGCAAAGAGGGAATCATCAGATGAGAACCCAGCAGATCCCCTCAGGAAGGGAATGTGTAGGGTTAAGCATTTGCAGCATGCGAGGCGCATCGGTCTGAAGGATGATATTAGATTTACTGATTAGATAGTTGTTTCTGAAATTTGTAAAGCGCAATTGACATTTGATGATTAAATAAAAGTTGTTATTTATTTATGAGTAAAGTGTTACTATCTTGTGTCAATAGTTTACTATTGTTTCAATTTTGCATGTTTTGACTTCCAGAATAATTATGTTATGGTATATCATATTATTCAAACCATCCACAGTCAATCATACTTTGGAAGTAGGTATTGAGGCAAGTCTGTCATGAATGGGTCTGTAGTTTGTCTGGGACAAAGGGACTGCAGTTTTCATGAGTACTCCTAGAATGGGATTCGAGTATTGCATTCAACCCACGCTCACTTGTATCACTTCATGGAATTTATCTCGAGTGATCATGAGACGGTAATATCATATAAGTCTTCAAACCTAGATATATGAGTTGTTGACCATGTGTTGGTTGTACATTGATTGTACGAAAACGCATCGGTAACTCGATGTTATAAAACGTGCGTTTGTGTATGATTCAACAAGTAGTTAGTACAAGCATATGAGTCGAAGTTTATCTGTTCCTTCTAGTCCTTGGAGGATTAGAAGCGATATCTGGGCCCCTCGATGATTTTCTTTTGACGTATGTACCGGGCCCGGTCAGAATTGAATTGATGTATTCGATTAAGTTCTATGTCAAACAAATCGGAAATCGGGAAATAAACTACTGGACAATAAGTATGACATTGTTCCATGTATTTTTCCGGCTGATATCTTGAGAGCAGAGGATTATATGATCACTTATCTTAAATGGCAGGTCATCTTAGTCCCGCGAGACTTTGAAAGAGCTACGATTGCTGGTCCGATCCTGAAGCCATACTTGCAGCAATAGTTATTAGACTTATCCAAGTGGGAGACTGTTGGATAAGGTGTCTATGTCCATAAATATATATGGTATGTACTTGACCCGATTTAGCATGGTCCATTTGGGTTGCATGGCATAATAACTATTGGATAGACAAAATGAGAAAAGCACACTTATGGTTTATTAATATATTATAAGTACCAATATATTAATATGAAATCATATTATTTAATTAGTATTGATCAAGAGTTAATTTGGAATTAATTTTGTGATCAAAAGAGACTAATTAAATATATGGGGATTGATTTGTAAATCATTCATTCTTATATAGTGGGCTTATGATCCATGGTTCATTGGATTGGGCTAAAACCCATAGGATGCTCCATGGATGCTCCATGTGTTGGGTCAAAAATATGGTTTATACTTTACTTTTCTAAGAAAATGTATTTTGTGTCTTGGACCGTAAACAGCTTGGTGTTTACGGTCGTATACGTGTTTACGGTTGTGTTTACGGCCGTAAACCCATTTACGGCCCATGTTCACCAAGCCCATGTTTCTTATGTATAAATATAGGTGTAAGGGGTGAGGAGTAGAGTGATGAACACAAAGAACCATGGAGCTTAAGTGTGTGCATTCTAAGGTGTGAGAGAAACTAGAGAGAAGAGTGTGTGTGAACTATGTGTATGGAGCTTCAATCATTTCATTGAATACATCATAGATTCATCTTCTTCTTCTTCTCCTTCTCTTCTATTAGATCTGAAATCATCCATTTGATTGGGATTCCGCACCATCAAACGGATCTGATTGATACTCAAGCATTTTAGGGACTTACAATTGGTATCAGAGCTTGGATTGTATCAGTCAATTTTGTCAGATCTGGAGCCAATTTGATCTTATTTTTGAAAGATTTTTGCGTTTTTGAATAGATCTCTGAAAATTAGGGGGGGTTTGTTCTTCGCGTTTTTCATAAAAACGAGTTTTTGATCGAGTGTTGGAGCAAAAATGGTGAAAAACATCGTTTTTTTCGCGATCTGAAGCTGTGTTTACGGTCTTTGAAGGGTTTACGGTCCGGAGTTTATGGCTTTACGGTCGGCGGTTTACGGCCTCGGCTCGGAATTCGGCTCGGTGAACGGCTAAGGTAGCCGGCTCAGCAGCAGCAAGCCTCGCATCGCATCTTCGCCTCGCACAGCAGCTTCGCACACGCGCCTCGTCTCGTTCAGCAGCCACCTCCGTTTCGTTCAGCAGCATCTCTTGTTCGTTCAGCAGCCTTCACTTAAAAAAAAAGGGGGGGAGCGAATTTGGAGCGGCCAGGAATCGAACTCACGCACTCCCATTCATCAACCAGCGCCACCACCAACTCATCTAGCTTGCTAGATGTTAAATTCCTTCCGTTTTTAATTCAAATATCTTATTTTCGCTGTTTTAATTTCGAAAATTGACACTTTCAGCCCAAAATTCAAAATCTTTTATTTTTAAATTACTTTTTCAACCAAAAATTTTAGTTTTAAAATTTTGAATTTTATTTTTGATTTTTTACTTAAAATTTTGACTTTGACTTTTAAAGTTTGACCTTTGACTATAAACTTTGACTTTCTCGTTTGACTTTTAAATTTTCAAATTTACCTTTTCGGTTTGACTTTTAAGTTTGACTTTTTAAATTTGACTTTTAAGGTTGACTTTTGAGGTTTATAGTCAAAGGACATTTTTAAATTTAAGTTTGACTTTTAAGCTTGACTCTTTAAATTTGACTTTTAATGGTTTTTGAGGTCTACAAGGGAATTGAAGACATGAAAGAGAGTCGTCAGGAGTTGTTAAGACAAAACTTCAACATGTTCGATTATATTCCTGGAGAAACCCTGGAAGCTCAGTTGCAGCGATTCACTACACTTAATACTGAGATGAATATAGCTGTGATTTTCTTGACTAAATCTGAAATAAACAAAAAGCTGCTGAATTCACTTCTGAAATCATGGGATAAGAATGTGGTTGTCATCAAGAAGACAAAAGATCTCAATCGTCTTAGTCTTGCTGATATAATTGAAGAAATTGACGCTTTGAAGTGTGGAAAAACAATGTGTTCCGCAAACCTTCCGGTCAATGAAGTTTCATGTTCTCAATCATGTGAAGTTTCATGTTCTCAATCATGTGAAGCTACGATTAAACTTCTTCGTAAACATAATGATTTATTAAAAAGAGAAGTTGAGGACCTGAGATATGAAGGATATCAACTCAGGAAAGGACAGAAACCCCTAAAGGCCCAGTTAGAAACAAAAATAAAGGATTTTAAGAGAATTCAGACAGAATACAGTGAAAAATGTGAACTTTATGACTATATTAAGAGACAACTTGATGCTGTAACTGAAGAACTTGACGCTTTGAAAATTAAATGTGGAAAAACAGATGTTAGTTTCAAAAATTATACTGCGTCAAGTAAGACAGTCGAGTCCTTATTTGAAACCCAATTAAAATTCAAAGATAATCAAAACAAGGGTCTAGGGTATGATAGTGTTCCTCCACCTTTCAATCATAACTACACATCCATCCCTACGACACAGGAAGAAATTGACAGGGAGGCACATCTTCAATATGGAAAACCAGCTGGATTTGTGTCAGGAGGTATTCAGGTTGAAAATTCTAATGCTTCTACTTCATGTGCAGGTAAAATAGCAGAGGATGAGAACAAGGAGAACACCAATGAATAAACCAACATCTCCTTGAACTCTGAATCTGTCGCTTCGAACTCAGCTGCTTCTGATCAACCTGCTGTTGAAAAATACAGGCCACCAATTCCAATGAAACAGAGTGCCTGCTGCAATTGTGCTTGAGGGAACAATTAGAAACAAGGCAAAGATACGCCACCAGGGGCAGGAAGAAACAACTCCTACGTGAAGAAGCAGACTTGCTTTCACTGTGGAACACCTGGACACATTGCCAGATATTGTCCAAATCGTGCATACGTTCCTTACTATGCACAAGGCTGGCAGAACGCGCCAAGAGGGAGATACTTCAAAAGAAACCCCTCAAGGTCACGATCAGACATTGGAGACTGGAATGCCAAGAAGGCCAAGAATTCAACTCCCAAGGCCAAGAATCCAACTCCAGAGGGCAAGAAGGGAATGACAGCCAAGAAGCCAAATCCAAGAGATGCTCCCGTGAAGCCAAAATCAAAGTCATCTCAACGGCCGACATCAAGATCAAAAGCAAGTACTGAGCCACCCATCGGATCGAAAAAGAAATGTGTCAAACCCAACTACAAATGGGTTCCGAAAGCTCAATCTCCCAAATCTTCTAACGATTCTAATATTTCTTCATCTTCTGTTTGTGATAAACAGGATATGTCATGGGAGAGAGTATCCTGCAAAGATAACAAAGGTCGACCCAGTTTCAAAATGGACTGGGTTCCAAAGACCAACTGATCCCTCTCTGTGTCGGAGCAGCTATGGAGGCATATCATCATACTTCGGTTTGTTGGTAGTGGATGTTCCAGGCACATGATAGGAGGCATCTCTCAACTGTACAACTCAGAACATTGTTTGAGAGTATGTGTCCTTTGCGGGAAGGGAAGAAAGGAAGAGATCACAAATGGGGTTAGTGCTTAATGACATGAAGAATTTTCGGATCTGTTCTGAGACTACACGTGCTGTTCTTAGACCTTCTGGATGCAAATTCAATCGGTGACTTACGGTTTGAGTTTTCTTCGCTATACTCCTGAGTTTTTCTTAAGCTGATTCGCTTTAAAGACTAATTTTTGTTTTAGGATAGTTTAAATTTGCACATTTACTTTCGTTTCTCTCCTATGCACAAATTTAGGGGGAGAAATAAAAACAAAACAAAAATTTTAAAATTTTAAAAAATCCAAAAACATTAGGAAATCAGAAAATCAAAAAAAATATGTTGGTTATGGAATGTGCTTGAGGGGGATGTTTAGGGAAGTGATATTATCAAGTGATAACAAGAAATCTGAGTCTGCATAACGTACCCAAAATTGAATTGTCTATGCTCTGGGTTTGATGCGTTGGTAGGCATGAAAGATTCTAAATGGACATGACTAGGCAGAGTTGAACTTAAGGAATTCATAGACTTGACAAATCTTGACCTAGTTAGATACGTTTAGCCTGACAATACGACGCTTGGATAGGTTGAGTAGGGAGATATATATGGGAATCTACTGGTCACATTAAAGAACCTGTACTTGGAACCGTGGATTAACTTTTCCTCGATGTGCGGATTCTGTCCTTAATTCCGGTATTGATGGGGTGACTGGTGAATTCCAATAAATTAGGTCTGTAGAAAATTGTTTTCTCTCTATCTGTCTGTTAGTCATATGTTGCCTCCTCTGCGTGATTGAAATACATCCGACCTGGACTGCAACATATGCAACTCTATTTCTCTGCATACTGTATCTGTGCAATTCTTTCTATCTGTTAGCCATATACTGTCTCCTTTGTGTGACTCACAATCCGACCAGGTACACAGTATATGCACCATTCTACTTCTCAATCCCTCTAAAACTTCAGTTAGTCATATGTTTCACCCTCTGCGTGATTGGAAGAGATCCGACCTGGGTGTATAGCATATGCATTCTAAATCTATCTTCCCTCTCAATAATTATCTGCTCACCCGATGTAAGGAGTATTCTGGAAGTCCTTGATTACTAGAGCATATCAGGAAGCGGGAACCATGTTCTAGTACAATTAAAAATTGAACACTTACAGATTGTCTATAGATCTCGCTGCTCAATTTAGGTGGACAACAATATCTTTGGTCATCGTCAGCTGAATGGTCCTTAACGAATATTATCTAGGATCTTAGGATCACATTGTCTTGTCACTTATAGTATGTCCTAATTTTGTCACAATCTCTCGTGTTTAAGTGGACCACAATATCGGCGATTGACCAGATCTATTCATGAAAGGAGAGGTACTGATAAACGGATAAAGGTTGTCTAAAAACTTTGATCCCAAATCACTCTTAAAGTTAGATATCGTTTTATTTTTGTTAAATTTGTTCATAGTTTCTTCTAATTTAAATATTAGGGGGGAATTAAAAATTTTAAAAACCAAACAAGAATCAGAAAATTAAAAATCCAAAAATAGTGTTATTTCTGTTTTATTTTTTTAGAAAATATGAAAAATCCAAAAATATTGTGTGCTAAATTTTCTTTTAGTTTTGTTTTCTCTTGAAAAGTGAATTCAGGTGAAGATGAAACTCATGGAGTTTGTGTCGAAGATTTCTGAGCCAAGGCTTCATCCGTGAGCATCGAAGAATTCTCATTCGAAGGATCAAGAAATGAAGATTATTCTTTCAACATTCAATCCTTCAACCCCAGTAGCAAGGTGAAGCCGACTTGAAGATTATGTAACAGATTGCATTGAAGCCTCCTCAATCAGTCTGCTGCTATCTATGAACCTGCTGAAGTGAACCAGAAGATTTGTTCTCTCTAACGTTCTCTCTAAAGATTCTCAAGCTGAAAGCGCTATCTTTCAAGAATCTGTACGTCAAGCCTCCTCACCCAATGTGCGTTCAATGCCAAATTCTGAAGAAATGCCCAACTGCTCAAGATGAAGACAATTATTGAAGATTCATCTTGTTCATCTTGAAGCTGTGAAGAATTCGAAGATTAAAGCTGAAGCCAAAGCTCCCAATGAAGACTATCAAGAAAGCCAGCTACTTTTTAGGGGGAGCTTGTTGGGTCATTTAAGAAAAGAAAAGAAAGCTATAAACCAAGGGGGAGATTATTGGGTCAAAAATATGGTTTATACTTTACTTTTCTAAGAAAATGTATTTTTGTGTCTTGGACCGTAAACAGCTTGGTGTTTACGGTCGTATACATGTTTACGGTTGTGTTTACGGCCGTAAACAGGTTTACGGCCGTAAACCCATTTACGGCCCATGCTCACCAAGCCCATGTTTCTTATGTATAAATATAGGTGTAAGGGGTGAGGAGTAGAGTGATGAACACAAAGAACCATGGAGCTTAAGTGTGTGCATTCTAAGGTGTGAGAGAAACTAGAGAGAAGAGTGTGTGTGAACTATGTGTATGGAGCTTCAATTATTTCATTGAATACATCATAGATTCATCTTCTTCTTCTTCTCCTTCTCTTCTATTAGATCTGAAATCATCCGTTTGATTGGGATTCCGCACCATCAAACGGATCTGATTGATACTCAAGCATTTTAGGGACTTACACCATGGAGGTTAAAACCTATGTATCATGGAGGAAATGAAAAGTCATGCACATTAGGGTTTGCATGGTGTAACCCTATATGTGACACACTATATAAAGAACCTCATGGTAAGCAAAATCGGCCACTAAGACAAGAACAAGGAGGGCTAGCACATTTTGAGTGAAAGTGTTCTTCTCTCAAGTTATTCTGAGAGTTGTGGTGTTGTGTGAAACATTTAAGGCATCACATTTGGGGTCCTAGGCTCACAAGGTCTTAACGAATTCAAGCAACAAGAAATGTATGTCATTCTACTAGTTTTTTATATTACAAGTACCCCATGTCATGCTAGTTAGGATGAGAACCTTGGAAAAATCAAATTTGCATGTATATTAGAGAAAACATAGATACAAGGTTTCTTTGGGTTGCATGTACACCATAGGAGTGTTAGAATGTAACGCCCGTGTTTCGGGGCTAAGAGTTGATAGATGATGTAAAAGTCTAGGTCAACTATTGTAACTCTTTTTGAAGTAATAAAGATGAATTATTTGAGTATTATGTGAATTATGTGCATTTATGTGGTTATTACTTATTTATAAATGTATAATAAACAAATGATAAAAATAAGCGTCAAAATTAAAGTGCGAGATAAGCCCGATATCTTTACATAAATTTGTAGTGGTCGAAACAAGGATTCTGATGATATGAAGAACGCCGAAATCCGAGTTATAACAGAGAAGTTATGACCCGTCGAAATTTCGCGACGGAACCGGCACGGCACCGGGAAGCGTAAATAGTAAATTTATGATAGAAGACTTTTTGGCCTTAGTAATGTAAACGAAAATCTTAGAATATGTTAAACCGAGAACATCCATAAAAAGAATGCCGAAATCTGACTTCGTATGAGGAAGTTATGAATTTTCTAAGATTTGGCTTAGTAGTGCATGGCCCGAAACTCGAATTTTAATTCGAGCAGTTTTTGGCCTACACGACCTAAATGAGAGTTGAAGATCTCATTCATAGGAACTCAAAGGTAAAAAGACAGACGAAAACGGAGTCCGTATGAAGGAGTTACGAATTTTTCGCGGTCATTTAACAGTCTAATCTCCTCCTACTGTTAAATTTAAGATTCGTCAAGAACTGGCCGACAAAGTTAAGAGGAGAGTTGTAGATCTTGTTTTTACCTACGTGTGGATATAAAGAACGTCGAAAACAGAGCTCGTATGAGAAAGTTACGGGGTTTAGAAGTCGGCATGGTGCTGCTGCAAAAGGGGTGACGTGACGCGATGTGAGCCACACACGTTTTGCCAGCAGAATGGTGACATCTGGAACTGAACTCGACGAGTTGGAGGCCAACTCGACGAGCTTTGGTGATTTCCAGCCTATAAATAGAGTGTCGGGGCACCCTAATTTCTCACACCTTCCAACTTCTCTTTCTCTGTCTAGTTTCTCTCTCTAAGCCCCAAAACCCCCCTAAAGTCTAAGTAAACCTCCTAGCACCCGAAGGAAGCCCCGAGGCTCCCGAATCCCTAAGAAAAGAGCCTTTCGGCTTGGAAACGCTGCTCCAGCGAAGCCCGGTTTTGAGAAAAACCCGCTGTAAGTGAGCTACGCCTAACCAATCTTTAGTATAGCTTATGTTTTAATATAGTAATGTTATTAGGACCTTATAATAAGTACTTGGGCTATAATTCTGGGTTATATAAGTATCATTTAACGCTTATATACTATTAATAATATCTAGACTATTAATTACTCTCGGTGAATATTAGACTAAACTCTAGTGGTAATGATACTAGGTTTTGTCCGAGGAAAATTGTGTTAATAGTAACGAAGTGCTGTCCAAGTGCCGAGTCACCACCTTCTCAAGTGAGTGCATAGTTACTTTCATCTTACACATAGATATGAAGTATTTTATATAAATTACGTGTTGTGTGTGCATATTATCTGTATACTTGCTATCTATGCTGGATGAACGATTTTATACATGTTTTAAATGATTTAAACTGTATATGTATTTTATATCTACAAAATGTGTTGGGTAAAACATTGGTAGATGTAATAGTTGCTGTGTGACAAAATAAAATAATGAGAGGCCTTGTTATAGATGTTATTGATGATCCAGTCATCTAGCGGAGTATAGATGACAACCATGGACTATTCTAGACAGTCCAGTGGAACGCTAGCAGGCTCGCAACCTGTAGGTGTTTATTTGAACTGTGTGCTCACCAGCAGTACTCCATCCGCCACATGGTTGCCTTATTTGACATGAATTGCTGAGGAACCCCTGAAGCATGTGTTGTCAGCCCGATGAAAGTCCTTACACTAGGTCCCTTGTGTTACATGTTTTAGGGACGTAAAGTGAGGATAACGGGAAGGGGTAATCGGGTTTGTTTGGTTGATGAGAATAATAAACTTATTTATTATGGGTTGAAAACCCTATTGTTGAAACCTGAAAGTGAACCTCTAGCAATCCTAAGTACATATTCCGAAGTGTGTTGGTTCCGAAGGAAAATGTGATCTGGAACCTGTCCGGAGCTGGAGAAAAGAAGAGCAGAAGTATTTTGAAGAGGAACACATTCCGGAGCTAATCCTGAAGTCCGGAATGTATGCTGATCCGGATCAAACCTTCATCTCCGGAACAATACTTGTCCGGAATGAAGTCTTTCTGTCTTTAATTCATTTATTACTTTTGTCTTGTATGTGATGTAACGTTTCATAGGACTTAGTCTAAAGTTGCTTTAGGACAATCAGAATGTCAGACTTATGTCTTTTGTCCGGTCCTATGTAAACATTTGGGTTAATTCGTTGTAACATTCTCTCCTATAAATAGGAGCTTTCAATACAAATCAACTACGGATCTTTCACTTACTTTTGGCATTTACTCTTATCACATTAAAAACATTCTTCTTGTTCTTCATTTATTAACTTTACCTTGATCATTATCTACTTGTTCTCAATTAATGTCTTGATCATTTGTTGAACTGATCATCTAAGACTTGACTGGTCTTTCCAGTCTAGACTTGAATATCCATTATCAAGCAGACATTGATCTCAAGCATTCACTCAAGGTTTGAGTGTTCAAACCTTGTCCCTGCGCATAGATCTTGTTCTCACAATTGGTATCAGAGCTCGAGTGGTTGTCCTTTGAATCCATAAGATCAGATTATAGTTGGTTTGAATTTACCTTGGTATTTCAACCATTTCTGTGTTAAGGATAAAAGTTCTTCTATATACCACTTAAGCTTGAAGATATCTTGACTTCAATGGCTGCTTCAAATCCTCAACAAATGTTTTCAATGCAAATCGCAAATAGCATGGGTGGCCCTACACGTGCCCCATTGCTAGTTGTGGAAGAATATGATCATTGGAAAGTTAGAATGGAAAGGTTTTACTAACCAAAGAGAAAGGTGAATAAATCTGGAGATCCGTCAAAGAAGGCCCTCATGTTCCTGTAAGAACAGTTGTAAGAGATGCAGCTGCTCAGCTCATGCGAGAGGATGAAGCTCGTCCAGCCCCTCTAACTGCAGATGATATTGAAAAGCTGCATGCTGATCAAGTTGCCTTCTCAGAAATGGTGTTTGGTGTTCCTCGATCACTCTTTGAGCACATCAAGCTATGCAAATCAACCAAAGAAATTTGGGACACTCTTCAGGATCTGATTGAAGGTTCTGAAAATATGAAGGACAAACGCCTCACCTCGGTTGTCAATGACTTTGACACCTTCACCGCTACTCCAGGTGAATTTGCACCTCAGCCTCCAACCGATATCGAATCGTTGTCAATAACATGACTGCTCATGGGATTGTTCAACTCCTCTCGAGTACAATCTCAAGTTCATTAACAGCCTTGGTAAAGGATGGGGAAATGTAAAATAATTTTTCTTCAAAGCAATGGTTCTTTAAAAAAAATTGAAACTCTATGAACTTTTTGAAGAGCTTCAAGGTCATGAATCAAACGTTGCTCAAACCATAAGGGAACTTTCCGGAGGACCACTTGCTCTAGTCAGTTCTTTTGAATCAACCATTCCGAACTCGCCTACTCCGGAACCTTACAAACCCACTGCTCCATTAACTCAGTCATCCTTAACCACCTTACCCACACACATCTATCCTGACGATGATTCCGAAACCTTGGATTCCGAACTCCGTTTCCAACAAGAGTTTGCCTTACTCTCAATGAAATACAAACGTCCTTTCAATCCCTCTTACAAACCATACCAAAACAGATTCAGTGCTCCTTACCAAACCCATCATCAACCATATTCCGCTCCAGAACCAAAACAAACCTCCGAAAATCCTCCTGCATACAAGCCTAACCTCACTAAACCAAACTCCACTCCGGAATCTTCTAAAAATTCCAAATCAGACAAACCAAAGATCTTGTGTCATAATTGTGGTCATGCAAACCACTTTGCCAAAGATTGTCTAGCTGATGCTCCACAATAACCAAAAGTCAAAGACTCATCTTATTATGTCCGAAGAGCAAAAGAAATGGCTGAAAGTGAGAAGGCATTTGTTACTACGGTTTCAAGAGATGTCAAAGGATACTGGTCATCCGAAGATGATGATGATTTGGTGACTGGAAGAAACATGTGTTTGATGGCAAGACAAACGGTTGAATGTGATGAAGGATATTGGTCTTCTAGGTCCGAAGATGAAGATGATGTTGATGAACCTCACTACTGCTACATGGCCACTAACAATCCACCAGGTTGAAGCATCGTTTAGCAGTTAAAATCCATGATCTCTGATAATAATTTTGATTTGACTTTATGTCAACCTTATCTGACCCAGATCCAAACAGATATGAACACCATCCATAAAGCCTATGAGTCTGCCATAGAAGCCAGTGAGAAGAAGGACTGTGAACTAAGTCGTAATGTCAAAAGATGAATGTATCATTTTGAAAGATAAATGTGAAATCACTTATTCTGAACGAAATATTTTGATTTCGGATAACAAACGTCTCAATGCTAAAATAGATGCTTTGCATAACTGTGTAGACATGCTTGAAGCTGACATTCGGATGACTCATAATTTTCGTCATCCATGGTCCAAAGCTCCTGGTCTCGGAAGCGAGTTTCCAAAACCAATTGTTAGTCCCCTGAAGGAATTGCAAAATTTGACATTCATGGGAGAAGTTCCGAACATCAAACATTCGGACACTCCTATTTCTCCCTTGTCACCCCTTCCGAAGGCTAAAAGACCTTTTGAGTCCCTAATTTCTGAGTTCCAACCAATAGTTGTCAAGTGTCCTGATTCCACGCCTCTTCCGCCTCTGATAAACCTGGACCTGAATCGGACCATGGAATATCATTATAGTCTTCCAAATTGTGTAGACTATGTTCCTAAAAGTAATCACGTAAACAACTATGTGATTGAGGAAATTATTTCGGAAACAACTGAAATTAATGCCTTGGAATTTTTATGGGCATCTTTAGATGATAAAGTTGAAGTCTCAAGCCATGTGTCCTCTGATTCATGTGAATCGGACTCCTTAGTGCTTTCTAAGACCAAATTGGTTTCCATTACTCTTGAGTTTACAAATCCATCCAAAGGACAAACTTCTAGATCCTCTCCTCATCCATCCAAAGGACAAACTTCTAAGATCAAATCCATCCAAAGGTCTTCAGAAGGTTTTCTCCAAACTTGATGATATCAAGGAAGACTTGACGCTTGCACCGGTCTCAAGGTTCACCGATGCAAGAGGGGGAGAAGGCCCAAGTAGAAGATGGGAACCACCCTTGAAATTCACACTTAGGGATGAGGACCTCGATTCCGAAGATGAAGATGTTCAATTTCGAGGGTGGTTCCCATCTTCTACTTGGGCCTTCTCCCCCTCTTGCATCGGTGAACCTTGAGACCGGTGCAAGCGTCAAGTCTTCCTTGATATCATCAAGTTTGGAGAAAACCTTCTGAAGACCTGTGGAGAGTTGAAGAGTAAGAGTTTCATAGGCTTCGGCAGTGGGAGCTTGTTCGGAGAGATGCTTGAATATGTTGCTGAGGATGGCAATCATCTCATCCTAAAAGAAAACCAATGTTGAATAGGAAAGATGTTGTAGATCCCAAGATAGAAGCTAGAAATGCTTACAAAAAGGAAGTCAAGACTAGACACAATTCCAGGTTCCTTGCTAACTCTAAACCAAATTCATCCCGGAATTCTCGTGTCTCCACTCATAGTCAAAATTCTTTTTTTCCCACTAGGATCCTAAAAAGACCTTCCTAACCTCTTGTTCATCCAGAACCAAAGGAAGTCCTTAACTCCAAATCACCTCAAGCTCATGTTAATGTCAATGTCAAAACCATCTGAAATACTTCACCGGCACCTCAAAATGTTTCATCTGTCTTTATTGCAAAATCTGATGGCACAATTTTTAAACCGTGAATTTCAAGAAACAATGTGTCATCAAACAAATCCACAAGTACAAAAACCACTGTTTCAAAATCTTCAAACAAAAATCTTGTGTGGAAAATCAAAACATCTGTTAACAAAACAACAATCCCGGAGGTAACAAAAATTGTCAATCCTTCGGATATCAAAGGTCCGAAGAAGTCAGCTCCAAACTGACAAGTAGTTGAATATGACTACTGAATAGATGAAAAGACATTAGCATTCTGTCTGTTTCCAAAGAATTCCAGTAATATCACCCAGAAACACAAAGTTGTTCCCAAGTCACAATCAAAGTCCAAAGCCGATGCCTACGTCCCAAAGTCTAACTCGGAGCCTAAAAACTCCGTTGTTCACTAATTTTGTAAGCACTTTGTGCATCGGAGAAAGAAACAATATGGTATATTGATAGTGCTTGCTCCATGCACATGACGGGGCAGAAGGATTTTCTGCAAGATTTAAAGCTTTCTCCAAATGCTGGTTACGTGACATATGACAACAACTCTAATTCTCAAATTTGTGGTTATGGAACTCTCACCAATGGAAACTTCTCTATTTCACATGTTGCTTATGTAGCTGATTTGAAACATAATTTGATAAGTGTTGCTCAGCTCACTGACTCAAGCCGATGTATGGAATTTTGCAAAAAGTATAGTTATGTGATGACTGAAGACCGAAAAGAATGTTTGATAAAGTCACTTCGCAACAAGAACATGTACCCACTTGACATCAACATGATTATTGGCAAACCGCAACTCTGCCCTCTCTCTAAACCTGTTCCTGACGTAAGTTGGTTACGGCACCGAAGGCTCGCTCATCTGAATTTTCGGTACATGAATGATCTTGTATCAGGCGAAATGGTAAGAGGTTTACCTCTTCTCAAGTCCGAAAATGATGATTTATGTGTTGCGTGTGAGTGTGGTAAGCAATCAAAGAAAGGTCATCCTGTTATCATAGAAAAGTCCATCTCGGAACCATTAGAACTTCTACACATTGATCTTTGTGGACCATCCACTGTAGAAAGTCTTCATTATAAGAAATACATTCTTGTGATTGTTGATGACTTTACAAGGTTCACCTGGGTTTTCTTCCTAAGGCTGAAATCAAAAACAGCCTCTGAGCTCATCAATTTTATCAAAGGAATAGAAGTTCTTATCAAACTCCCAGTCAGGAGAATCCGAAGTGATAATGGTTCGGAATTTGTTAACTCCACCATTGAGAAATTTCTCACAGAAAAAGGAATCGATCACAACTTCTCAGCTCCCTACACTCCACAACAAAACGGTGTAGTTGAAAGACGCAATAGAACACTTGTTGAAGTCGCTCGATCAATGCTGAACTATGCAAACTTACCACTCTATCTTTGGGATGAAGCTATATTCACTGCCTGCTTCACTAAAAATCGAAGTATCATCAATCGACGTCTCAACATGACACCATACGAAGCATATGAATGGTCGAAAGCCAACAATCTCATTCTTGCATGTCTTCAGATGTAGATGTTTCATCAAAAACAACCGTGATCAGCTTAGAAAGTTCCAACCTAAAGCTGATGAAGCCATCTTTCTTGGGTACTCTTCAAAATCAAAGGCTTACAGAGTTCTCAACCAAATAACTCGTGTTCTGGAAGAAAGTTTTGATATTACCTTTGATGACAACTTCGTTCGGAATTCTGGCCCCACTCACATCACAACTCACATCATGGAGTCTGATGCTCCTCCGCCAGGATATCCGAACCCTCAAACCATTCTTGAGGTTGACTTTGAAACCCTCTTTGGTCCTTCCGAAACCGCTCTTGATTCGGAATCTCGATCAACACCATCTCTAATTCCAATTCCTCCTTCGGAAGCCCCAGTTTCTCACAACCTCTCCGGTCCACTTCCGAGCCTCCCTCCATTTGATTCCGAACCGTTTCAACCTTCTCAGGTTGAGGGGGAGAATTATACAAATCCCTCTCTTGAATCAAATGTGGATGGCTTCCAAGATGCAGCTGCTGATTCTGATGACTATAATCCTCTCAACATTGATAAAAACGAAAATTTCTTTGAGTTCCCTTCTGATGATGATGTCAACCTCTCCGGTTCATAAGTTCAGGGGGAGCATCATCCCAATATTCAAATCATTCAGGGGGAGCAAATCAATTCCACTGTTGATGTAGGATCTTCGGCTGCACAAGAACTCCCTCGATTGCATGTTTGGACGAAGGATCATCCTCCGAACCAAGTGATAGGAAATCCGAATGTTGGTGTACAAACTCGCTCAGCTACCAACATCCAAAATGAATGTCATTTTTCAGCATTCATATCCATGGTTGAACCCAAATCCATCAATGAAGCATTAGAGCATGCTGATTGGATTGCTGCCATGCAAGAAGAACTGGCAGAATTTGATCGAAATGAAGTCTGGGCTCTCGTACCTCCTCCTCAACATCACCCCGTTGTCGGTACAAGATGGGTATTTCGCAACAAGCTAGACGATGCAGGAGTTATCATCCGCAATAAGGCAACATTGGTAGCTAAAGGTTTTACTCAAATTGAAGGTCTTGACTACAACAAGACATTTGCTCCTGTTGCACGACTTGAAGTTATCAGAATCTTTCTTGCTTATGCTTCTCACAAAGGCTTCAAAGTTTACCAAATGGATGTTAAGAGTGCCTTTCTTAATGGTGAACTTGACACTGAAGTATACCTTCAACAGCCCCCCGGATTTATTAATCTTTCCTTTCCAAACAACTGTTATAAACTCCGAAAGGCTGTCTACGGACTCAAGCAAGCTCCTCGGGCTTGGTACGAGACTCTCACCGATTTTCTCAAACGCTCAAGTTTTCAAAGAGGAATACTTGATCCCACTCTATTCCGAAGATCAAATGTAAAGCATATCATGCTGGTACAAATTTATGTGGACGACATCATTTTTGGATCTACGGATTCATCTATGGTTGCTGATTTTGCCAAACTTATGGTCAGTCGATTCCAAATGAGCATGAATCGAGAATTAAGCTTCTTTCTTGGCCTTCAAGTCAAACAGACTAACAAAGGTATTTTCATTCACCAAGAGAAGTATATTTCTGAACTTCACAAGAAATACTCAATGGACACCTGTGCCTCAGCCAAGGTACCTATGGGCTTCAGACACAAACTCTTTGCCGACCCTTCGGGTGTTTCCGTTGATGAAAACAAGTATCGTGGAATGATTGGATCCTTACTCTATCTCACTTCAAGTGGCCCGGAAATTATGTTCTCAACATGTTTATGTGCCAGATTTCAAGTCAATCCGAAGATGTCTCATCTTTTGGCTGTGAAAAAAATATTCCGATACCTCAAAGGTACAAAGAGCCTCGGAATCTGGTATCCAGCTAATGAAAGTTTCCTCCTGCAAGCTTACTCTGATTCAAACTATGGTGGTCTTCAACTCGATAGAAAAAGTACATCAGGAGGATGTCAATTCCTGGGTGGTCGATTAGTCAGCTGGTTATCCAAGAAACAGAACTGCATTGCTCTCTCTACAGCTGAAGCCGAATACATTGCTGCTGCCAGTTGTACCTCTCAAGTTCTTTGGATGAAATCTCAACTCTTGGATTATGGTTACCAATTTCAACGCATTCCTATCTACTGTGACTCTCAAAGTGCCATTGCAATCTCTCACAATCCAATTCAGCACTCTATGACGAAGCACATTGACCTCCGGTACCATTTTATTAAAGATCATGTTATAAATGGCAACATTGAACTTATTTTTGTTCCATCTGACGATGAGATTGCTGATGTCTTTACTAAGGTATTAGACGAAACCAAATTTAATGGTTTTCTAAAGAAAATGGGTATGATGATGCATTATCCTCAATTCTTTCATGAGACATGTTCTCTTTGATAGAAGTATTCAGAGAAAAATTTTCTCCGAACTCAATTATTTATACTTCGGAACTATTGTTTTTCTCTACATACATAGGATCATTTTACCTGTCTTTATTACTAATTATCCCTTGAGTCTTTAAGTTGTACAGTTCATTCTCTTCATCACGACTATCAAGATCAACCATCATCCAAATCTTTATTTCGGAACTCACTTCATAAAGGAATTCCGGAATTCCACTCCGGAAAGGTAATTTTCAAATTTGCTCCGGAATTTCAAATTTGCTCCGGAATTTCAAAATGCTCCGGAATTTCAAATTTGCTCAGGAATTTCAAAAATGCTCCGGAATTTTAACAGTGCTCCAGAATTTTCAAAATTTGCTCCGGAATCTCAAATTTGCTCCGGAATTTTCAAAGTGCTCCGGAATTTTCAAAAGTGCTCCGGAATTTCAACAGTGCTCTGGATTTTCAAAAATGCTCCGGAATTCTCAAAATTTGCTCCGAAACCTCTTTTTTATCAATCATATTTTTTCCGAAACACAACTTTTACCCTCCGGATCATGCACTGTCCGGAACAACTCTTCCGGAATACCAAAAGGTAATAAGGCGAAACGGTTTTCTCAACGGTTACTTTTCAGGGAGATCCTTATCCAATCTTCCTCGATTTGCGTGACACGATTGCACGCCCACTAAACTAGAAATCGAATTGATGGTTACATTCTCCTTTTTTAGCCCAATTTGCCTTGCCCTTTCACCTCACCTGTCTAATCTCACTCCCAAACATTAAATGCGACTCGATGGATCTCGAACCCTCATCATTACCTTTCTCAACCCGACCCATCTTTCCCTACCTATAAATACTCTTTCACATTCCCTTTTACCTCTTTACGCTCTCTTGACTCTCAAACCTCCAAACATCCCTCACTGTTCTTCATGCTCATCAAGCTTCCTTCATTCTTCATCAATGAAGTCTTCAAAGAACCCAACTCAATCTACACCACCTCCCAAGAAATCAATCGCCAGGAAGAAATCATCTAAAGGATCAAAGGGATCAACCTCATCTGCCGATCAAGAACCCTTTCTTAGGGACACAACTCAACTATTCTCCTTAAACCCACTTGACTACGATGAATCAATCAGGATAATGATTGAGTTCCTAGCAAATCATCCTCTCTCCATTCCACTTACCAAAACCCCTGATCCTCCACTCCCACTCTCTCATCTTCATCGTGCATTCACCAGCATCAAACTTGAAGATGGTGTTCTGTTAACCACCATTATTGGTGATCGCACCAATCCTGTCTACAAATCGACATTCCTCAAGGCGATTGGAATCACACCAAATCCTACAGGCTTCAAAGTTGTTGAACCAACGGCTAAAGAGTTTCAGACATTTCTAAACTTCATTGGGTACACGCAAGACTTTAGAGCAAAGGATTTCAAGAAAACCGTTGTTTCTGGGCTCTGGACCGTTCTTATGCATCTCATCATCCGTGGGTTATCTGGCAAGCATGGCGGTACTGATACTTTGAGAAAAGATTGGCTGAATGTAGTCTTCAGCATCTACTCTGGACGCAACAATGTTGTAGATCGTCCAGAAGTCTTGTGGCAAGACTTCTGCAAGTTCGCCATTAAAAGGAAGCCGAACGAGATTTCCAGCCCTAGATTTTGGGCTCTGATGATTGAAAAAATCTTCAAGGAACTTAACGTACCCATTCCGGTTAGCACTATTCCTCCGGAGGTATGTGTCTTTTTTAAAATTGTTAAGGCATATAGAATTCCGGACCAATCATCTTTTGGTCCGGTCAGACGTCTTCCGGAAAATATGTTGGCCATCATTCCTTCCGACTCTCCCTATTTAAAACAACATATTGAGACATCGGTTGTGTTCCACCCAACACAACCTGCCCCGGTCTCTGTTGAGCCTACTCCGGAAGAGGCCATTCATGCTAAGTCCAGACTGAAAGTTAAGCAACCTGCCAAACGAAAGGCTTCACCTACCAAGCCTAAGGCCAAAAAGAAATCCAAAGACAGTGCCCCCTCTCAACAGGAGGGCACCCATGACATTCCGGCTGCTTCTGGCCGTCCGCACACCCCTCCTGCCCACTCATCTGAGGTACCCCTCAATGTTTCATCATCACAAGCACACACTCACGGGGAGTCTCCACATATTCCACCCTCACCCTCCCAAAAGGGTGATGCCGGTGTTGAACAAAGTTCCTTGTAGCCCCCTGGAACACACCCACGTGTCGAATTTGATATTCCCATTATCTCTTCCACACGCACACACTCCGAAACCATTGTTCCGGAACCTAAGCATCCGGAAGGTGGAGCAGTCTCTCCAACTTCCGATGCCACAATTGGTCTGATACCCGTAAGGCGTACAGGACGACCAGGCACTAATGATCCTTTGTGGGAAGATTATGTGAATATGGACTCATCTTGACGTTCGAATCTTTCTCGAGCTCAAGTGGAGTCCACTCTCATCTCCATGAGGAACAGGGCCATCCAAAGCAATCTGCCCTATGTCCCTCCCACTGACAATGACGCCATCAATGAACTCACTGCGGAGCTACCCCCAATCACCACTCATCAAAGCATGTTCCACACTGATCCGGAAGAAGAAATCTCTGAAGAAGTTATGTTGGAAGAAGAGGCAACAACCATTCCGGATGCACATCTCATGACCTCCGTTCACTACCAATCCAAAGCATTCGTATCCAAGTCTACCATTGACTTCGGATCCTCTTCCACTACCACTCCGGACGACGGCTCCAACTCAAACCTTCAAGAAGATGATGATGCAACCAAATCGGGTCCATCCTCAAATCCGAACGCACCCCAACCTCCTCCGAATCACTCTGATTCTGATACAGAATCCTAAGCTGGTGATCACATTGACCCCTTCGCCCTTCTGGAGATCCGCAACAATGTCTCAGACACTATGGATAAAGTGTCATCTGTAGAGGCATCCGTAACAGAGCTAAACTCCAAATTGGATCAAAAAGTCTCCGGACTTGATTTGAAACTTGATGTCATTCTCCAGTCCCTCTCCCAACAATTCGGACCATCAGTGGCAGAAAGGGAAGCCCACCTTGATCAGTTGATTTCCATCCGGCTGAAGCACATAGTTGAGCAACTTGACTCCAAGTATGACGTTCTTGTTGAAAACTATCTCAACACCATCTCCTCATTTCTAAAGGTTCATGACGATCTGGTGTCTGCCACCAACGACCTAATCAAGCAGACTCATGTTCGTCATGAGAAACAAATTCAACGACTAAAGAAGGAGATCCAGAAGAAGGATGAGATGAACCTCATTATTCAACAAGTCCTCATCAAACTCATGCGCTCAACTTTGAACATTGTTAATGTTCCGAACAGGAAGTTTGATGAGATGATTGCCATCCTCAGCAGCACATTCAAGCATCTTTCCGAACAAGCTCCCACTGCCGAAGCCTATGACACTCTTACTCTTCAACTCTCCACAGGTCTTCAGAAGGTTTTCCACAAACTTGATGATATCAAGGAAGACTTGACACTTGCACTGGTCTCAAGGTTCACCGATGCAAGAGGGGGAGAAGGCCCAAGTAGAAGACGGGAACCACCCTCGAAATTCACACTTAGGGATGAGGACCTCGATTCCAAAGATGAAGATGTTCAATTTGTCTCCGGAATCTTGGGAATCACTGAAGGAAGCGAAGGTGATGAAGATAATGAAGCATATATTCCGGATGAAGCTCCCAAAGGAGTTCTTGGTCTTCAAGCTCCAAAGTTGACCACTCCGAAGGAGTTAACTGAGGAGCAAAAGAGAATCTGGTCCGCAGTCTCCTGGCCATCCTCTCTTCCGGACGCTTTTGAAATGGCCGTCAAAATGGCTAAGGCAAAATCATTCCTTACAGCTCAAGCCTTCCGAGCCACTCCCTCTGTGATGTCTCCCACTCCCATTCCGGAACGAAAAATAGCCCCAATCGACCAAGGCTCTCCTCTCCGGACCCCAGATGAATTTCTGGAACAACCGCTTCCAACTCCCACTCCGGAATTCAACATTGATGAGAACATGAAGATGGTCATTAATGTACTTCAGGGAGACAAAGGGAAGAAACCGATGACTTCCGAACATCAAGCCTTCCACTCTGGACCTCCTCTCAAACAAAAATAAGGATGGTCTGAGGAGGAAATTCATAAGGCACTAGAGGACATCATCCGGATTCAAGCTTTAAAAGACAATCCAGATCCGATGCGTGGCATCTCTCCTCTTTGCCGAGAAGGCATCCTTCAAGCACAAGAAATCATCCCAACTCTCTACTATGACCTTCCCACAAATGACATTGATCAACTGGATCTTCCTCTCTCTCCTTTTAGCAAATTCTACACGAAGTTTGCTCCGCTCCACCCAAACGATAATCTGGAAGTGATCATCCGGACAGAGCGTGAAAGGCTCAAAACCTTCTATGCAAAGAATGCTCAACCCTTCAAGGAAGAATGGACAAGAAAGAGGATCACCAAAGTTCATGGCTTTGGAAGAAAAATTTTAGTAAAATTTGAGCTGAATTGTCCTCTATTCCGTTTCCGTCTCCTCCGGAACAAGCCAACTCCCCGGACCGTTACTGATGCAGATTTTCCTTCAATGAATCCGAACGACATCCTTACCCTAGCTGCTTACTTCAGAGAAAATCAAAAGGATGACATCAGTATGGGTGCCTACCACGCAACTCTCAGCTTTCTCAAAGATTATGTTTCTGAGTTATGCCGCTGTGATTATGAACTTGCTCACCTCTACGGAACCGAACAATTCGTTGCAAAGATCGACTTTGTTCTTCCGGAAGCTGAAATTCTTGCAGATGGTCCGATTGAAGAACCGGTTCTAGGGTTTGTCTACACCACCAGAAGAACAAACAAGAAGGACTTCTTTCGAGTCCTTGACAGACACCTAGTACCTACCAAAGCTCTGAAGAAGCTCATATCTCGGGCGTCCACGTCTGATGCTCCGGAACAGGTTAAGGCAAAGTTTGTAAGTCAACTGACTTGGTACATTGCAGTGCGTGAATGGTTGTTCCGAGCATACACCTTCATCAAGGAAGAAATGAACTAAGCTTGCTGGATTTCTAAGTTCACTTAGGGGAGATTGTTGGAACCTGAAAGTGAACCTCTAGCAATCCTAAGTACATATTCCAAAGTGTGTTGGTTCCGAAGGAAAATGTGATCCGGAACCTGTCCGGAGCTAGAGAAAAGAAGAGGAGAAGTATTTTGAAGAGGAACACATTCCGGAGCTAATCCTAAAGTCCGGAATGTATGTTGATCCGGATCAAACCTTCATCTCCGGAACAATACTTGTCCGGAATGAAGTCTTTCTGTCTTTAGTGCATTTATTACTTTTGTCTTGTATGTGATGTAACGTTTCATAGGACTTAGTCTAAAGTTGCTTTAGGACAACCAGAATGTCAGAGTTTTGTCTTTTGTCCGGTCCTATGTAAACATCTAGGTTAATTCGTTGTAACATTCTCTCATATAAATAGGAGCTTTCAATACAAGTCAATTATGGATCTTTCACTTACTTTTGGCATTCACTCTTATCACATTAAAAACATTCTTCTTGTTCTTCATTTATTAACTTTACCTTGATCATTATCTACTTGTTCTCAATTAATGTCTTGATCATTTGTTGAACTGATCATCTAAGACTTGACTGGTCTTTCCAGTCTAGAATTGAATATCCATTATCAAGCAGACATTGATCTCAAGCATTCACTCAAGGTTTGAGTTTTCAAACCTTGTCCCTGCGCATAGTTCTTGTTCTCACACCTATGTGCTCACCAGGCTCCCAAGCCTGACCCACTCAGTTTCTTGTATTACAGGAAGTGGCGCATGAGCATAGATGTTTGGATGAGAGATAAGGGATTATAGGCCTGTAAATACGAAATAACGTAGTAAGGCTTATGTTGTACTGTTTATGCTTATGATCTGTATCGAACATGACATCCCGAGTCTTTTAATGAAATACATTTCTATGGAAATGCTTTTGATAAATCTTTATCATATTTTTGTATTAGGACAAATTTCACAACTCTTTTATTTAAAATGTTACTCTGATTTTCAAACAAGCATAAACAAAATCGGTCTTTTCTGGCCGTGAAAATGGGGATGTCACAGTTGGTATCAAAGCATTAGTTTAAGCGAACTAGGAATTTGTAGGATTTCTAGACTTAAACTTAGAATGCTAAGAGATGATTGTGAGATGTGAGCACTAGCTTATTTTAGGAATTGTGCCTAAAATGCTTTTATGTGCTAAATGCTTTATGCCTGATATGTTGTTGTTTGTTCGAATCTATGGTCTGTTGCCGACCGGATCTGGAAACCTTATGTGTTTAGGATTCTAAACGTACGACTACGATATTATAACTAACATGTAAACATTTCAGAGTGATAAGGAAGGTTTAAATGACTATCCTAAATAAAGATCTAAATTCACCTTATTCAGTGTATAGATCAAAATGGCAAGACCCCGCAGTGGAGCCGGGAATGCAAATGGAAACAGAAACCAACCTCCAGTGATTAAGCAAATACCGGTTGTGGTAGCCGCTACCATACCAATCGAACAGCCCGATAATGTTGGATCGTCAAATGGAGGAAACCAGACGTTTGCTCCAACAGAATCGAGAGGAAGCTATCATACCAATCGAACAGCCCGAATTGAACGAAGGGCAGTCTGAGGAGGGGAACTATAGTGGGACCGTTGGTCAAGCCAACCCACCAATAGTTCGAAAAAACAATCAGGATGACGGAGTCGAGAGGAATGGATGCAAGTACAAGGATTTTCTGACTTGCAAGCCATCGACTTTCACTGACAAGGAAGATCCGATCGGGGTCATGGATTGGATCTCAGAGATGGAGTTAGCTTTCATGACGTGTGGTTGCAAAGGCAAACTACATACCACGTTTGCAGTGCGTCAGTTCCGAGGAGGCGCTGTGCGTTAGTGAAACACCCTGGGGAAGACTTTAAGCCCCAATGAACCCCTACAACTGACATGGGCAGAGTTTTTGGTACAGTTCCAACGTAAGTACTGCTCAGCCCAAAACCTGCTCGAGCTAGAGAACCAGTTCCTAACCCTGAAGAAAGGAAGCATGTCCATTGATGAGTACATCAACAACTTGACGGAGAAGATGGAGTTTGCCTTGCGTCTTGTCCCTGATGAACTGACGAAAATCGACAAGTACGCAAAGGTACTTCCATGGGAGTACGCGGTGCCAGTGCGTCGGGCACCTACTCTGGAGGCAGCTATCTGGGCTGCCAAATCTGTGGAGGATATGATTAAGGGAAGAGCTGCCAGCAAGGTTGAGGTTGGCGAGAAGAGGAAGTTCGAGGGGTCTGCAAAACCCAAAAAGAAGAGCAAGTTCGGTTCAAAGAAGTTTGAAGGAGGAGGGAATGAGGCAAAATGGTGCGAGATGTGTAAGAAGAAGCACTTTGGGAAATGTAGCGATGAGGTGACCTGCTACAAGTGTGGGAAGACAGGGCATTACGCCAATGAGTGCACCGCCAACAAAAGGTTGTGCTATGAGTGTCTTGAAGAAGGGCACATTGCTAAGGATTGCCCAAAGAAGAACGAGGCGGCAAGGCCCAACATTCCACCAAAACCGACGGTGAGAGCCTTCCAGATGACGCTCGACGGTGCGAAGGAGGCAGCAGACGTCGCTTCAGGTACCTTTCTTGTAAATGGTTTGCCTGCCAATATACTGTTTGATTCCGGAGCTAACTACTCCTTTGTGTCACATAAATTTGGTGGGAAATTAGCATTGCCTGTAGAGAAACTTGATAATGACCTGATTGTAGAAGTTGCCAGTGGCAAGTTCGTACATGTTAGTAATCGAATTAAGAACGTCGTCATCGGCCTACACGGAAACGAATTCCACGAAGAGCTATTACCCATAGAGTTGAACGGTTTCGATATCGTTTTGTGAATGGATTGGCTTAGCGCCAACGATGCCGAGATATTATGTCGAAAGAAGATAGTAAGGGTAAATCCCCCTGGAAAGGAGTCATTTGTGGTGTACGGGGACAAACGAGAGTGAATTCTTGAATCATCTCCCTGATGAAAGCCAGAAAGTGTTTGTCCAAGGGCTGCACATCATATTTGGCATTCGTGATCGACGCTAAGAAGGAAAAGAAGGTCGTGCAGAGTATACCCATGGTGTGTGATTATCCGGATTACCGCCTGATAGACAAGTGGAGTTTCGGATAGACTTGTTACCAGGAACGACACCAATAGCCAAAGCATCATACCGATTAGCACCGACGGAGATGACGAAGCTTATGACGCAACTTCAGGAATTGTTGGACAACGGTTTCATTCGACCTAGTTCCTAACCCTGGGGAGCTCCGGTGCTATTCGTGAAGAAGAAAGACGGAAGCATGAGAATGTGTATAGACTACCGAGAGCTGAGCAAGGCAACGGTGAAGAACAAGTATCTATTGCCAAGGATTAATGACCTATTCGATCAGCTGCAAGGTTCAAGCTATTTCTCAAAGATCGATCTTAGGTCAGGATATCATCAGCTGAAGGTGAGAGTTCAGGATATCGAGAAGACTACATTCAGAACAAGATATGGACACTATGAGTTCTTGCTTATGTCGTTTGGACTAACCAATGCTCCATCAGCGTTCATGGATTTGATGAACAGGGTTTGTAAACCATTCCTCGACAAATCCGTGATAGTGTTCGTAGATGACATTCTCATTTACTCGAGAAGCCAGGAGGAGGATGGCCAGCATCTATGAGAAGTGTTGGAAGTCTTGAAGAAGGAGAAGCTTTACACTAAGTTCTCCAAATGTGATTTTTGGATCCGAGAAGTCCAATTCTTGGGTCATGTGGTTAACCAGGAGGGAATAATGGTTGACCCAACAAAAATCGAAGCTGTGATGAAGTGGGAACGTCCGAAGAGTCCCACAGAGATTCAAAGCTTTCTAGGATTAGCTGGATATTACTTACGATTTATCCAAGGTTTTTCTTCGATAGCTGCTCCATTGACAGCTTTGACCCATAAAGGAGATACATACACATAGAGTGAGAAGTACAAAGAAGCGTTCGAGAAGCCAAAGAAGAAATTATGTCAAGCACCGATTCTTTCTCTACCCGATGGAGTTGAAGATTTCGCCGTGTATAGTGATGCGTCAGGAGTCGGGTTAGGATGTGTCCTGACCCAAAGAGAAAAGGTGATAGCATACGCATCTCGATAATTGAAGGAGCATGAAAAGAACTACCCTACTCATGATTTGGAGTTGGCAGCGGTGGTATTTGCCTTGAAAATATGGAGGCATTACCTCTATGGTACGAAGTGCAAGCTTTTCACTGATCATAAGAGTCTCCAGTATCTCTTTAATCAAAAAGAATTGAACATGAGACAATGACGTTGGCTAGAGTCACTCAAGGACTACGACTGTGAGATACTTTACCACCCCGGTAAAGCAAATGTTGTTGCTGATGCTCTAAGTCGAAAAGTCAATATTGAAAGAAAAAGGCCAAGAGCGTTGAGAATAGAAGTTGTCTCGATCATTGTGGAAAGTATAAAGAAAGCTCAAGAAGAAGCTATAGAGAAGAATGACCGAAAAGAAGAACGTTTGGGTAAAACGTTGGTGTTCGCTACAAATAGTCAAGGACTGAAGGTATTCCAAGATAGAATTTGGGTATCTAAGACGAAAGGGATACGAGATCTTCTGATGGAAGAAGCTCACAAGACGATGTACTCGATTCATCCCGGTAGCACTAAAACCCTACTACTGGTGGTCGACGATGAAGCTCGATGTTGCAAAGTATGTGGCCGAGTGTGTAACTTGTGCAAGACTTAAGGCACAACATTAGAAACCGTATGGGAGTTTAGAACCCTTACCTGTACCCATGGGTAAATGGGAAGACATCACCATGGATTTTGTGACTAAACTGCCCAGGACGAAGAACGGTCACGACATGATTTGGGTGGTCGTGGATCGTTTCACTAAGAGTGCACACTTCATAGCGGCCAGCAAAAGGTGGTCTATGGATAAGCTCGCAAATGCTTACGTGAAGGAGATAGTAAGACTTCACGGTGTTCCTCTAACGATTGTATCGGATCGTGATAGTCATTTCATGTCACGATTTTGGAGAAGTCTGGAAGAGGTATTGGGTATGAAGTTGTGTTTGAGTACAACTTACCATCCGCAGACTGATGGTCAGAGCGAAAGAAAGTACAATCACTCGAAGATATGCTAAGAGCATGTACCTTAGAATTCCAAGGTAACTAGGATGAGCACTTACCTCTGGTAGAGTTTTCCTACAATAACAGTTTCCATTCGAGCATCAAGATGGCACTTTATCAAGCCTTATATGGACAAAAGTGTCGTATACCGTCTTGTTGGCTTGAGGCTGGAGAAAAGCAGTTTATGGGCCCCGAGATAGTCCATAAGACTGCTGAGAAACTGAAGGTTATTAGGGAAAGAATGTTAGCAGCTCAGGATCGTCAGAAGAGCTATGCTGATAAGAAGAGACGACCGATGACCTTCGAAGTTGGGGATTCGGTTTTGCTTAAAGTCTCACCGTGGAAGGGACTTATAAGATTCGGTAAATGAGGAAAGCTAAGTCCAAGGTTTATTGGACCGTTTAAAGTTCTTCAGAGAATTGGGAACCAAGCTTACAATCTCAAATTACCCGAAGAACTAGATGGTATTCATAACACCTTCCATGTGTGTTATCTAAGGAAGTTCACGGGAGAAGTTCCCGACATAATTCCAATCTCAGAG
This sequence comes from Lactuca virosa, assembly GCF_052849685.1. Classification (NCBI taxonomy): domain Eukaryota; kingdom Viridiplantae; phylum Streptophyta; class Magnoliopsida; order Asterales; family Asteraceae; genus Lactuca; species Lactuca virosa. The sequence goes on from NC_136433.1 coordinate 179,945,270, forward strand.
TTAAGAATGGATGAAAACAAGAGGTTGATTGAAGAGCCCGAGGCAATTGTTGACCGTAAGACTAAGAAGTTAATATGCAAGATGGTCGACTTAGTGCTAGTCCGTTGGAAACATTCGAATGGGCCGAATGTCACCTGGGAAATAGAGAGTGACATGATGAGCCGCTACCCACATCTGTTTGCTGATGCATGATTCCGGGACAGAATCATCCTAAGGGGGAGAGAATTGTAACGCCCGTATTTCGGGGCTAAGCATTGTTAGATGATGTAATAGTCTAGTTCAACTATTGTAACTCTTTTTGAAGTAATAAAGATGAATTATTTGAGTTTTATGTGAATTATGTGCATTTATGTGCTTATTACTTATTTATAAATGTATAATAAACAAAGGATAAAAATAAGCGTCAAAATTAAAGTGTGAGATAAGCCCGATATCTTTACATAAAGTTGTAGTGGTCAAAACAAGGATTCTGGGGATATAAAGAACACCGAAATCCGAGTTATAACGAAGAAGTTATGACTCGTCGAAGTTTCGCGACGGAACCGGCACGGCACCGGGAAGCGTAAATAGTGAATTTATGATAGAAGACTTTTGGCCTTAGTAATCTAAATGAAAGTCATAGAATATGTTAAACCGAAAACATCCATAACAAGAACGCCCAAATCTGACTTCGTATGAGGATGTTATGAATTTTCTAAGATTTGGCTTAGCAGTGCACGACCCGAAACTCGAATTTTAGTTCGAGCGGTTTTTGGCCTACGCGACCTAAATGAGACTTGAATATCTCATTCATAGGAACTCAAAGGTAAAAAGACATACGAAAACGGAGTCCGTATGAAGGAGTTACGAATTTTTCGCGGTCATTTAACAGTCTAATCTCCTCCTACTATTAAATTTAAGATCGGTCGAGAATTGGCCGACGTAGTCAAGAAGAGAGTTGTAGATCTTATTTTTAACTATACGTGGATATAAATAACATCGAAAACGGAGCTCGTATGCGAAAGTTATGTGGTTTAGAAGTCGGCAGGGTGCTGCTGCAAAACGGGTGACGTGGCGCAATGTGAGCCACACACGTTTTGCCAGCAGAATGTTGACATCTGGCACTGAACTCGACGAGTTGGGGGCTAACTCGACGAGTTTTGGTGATTTCCAGCATATAAATAGAGTGTCGGGGCACCCTCATTTCTCACACCTTCCAACTTCTCTTTCTCTCTCTAGTTTCTCTCTCTAAGCCCCAAAACCCCCCCTAAAGTCTAGTTAAACCCCCTATCACCCGAAGGAAGCCCCGAGGCTCCCGAAGCCCTGAGAAAAGAGCCTTTCGGCTCGGAAACGCAGCTCCAGCGAAGCCCGGTTTTGAGAAAAACCCGCTGTAAGTGAGCTACGCCTAACCTATCTTTAGTATAGCTTATGTTTGAATATAGTAATGTTATTAGGACCTTATAATAAGTACTTGGGCTATTATTATGGGTTATATAAGTATCGTTTAACGCTTATATAATAGTAATAATAGCTAGACTATTAATTAGTCTCGGTGAATATTAGACTAAACTCTAGTGGTAATGATACTAGGTTTTGTCCGAGGAAAATTGTGTTAAGAGTAACGAAGTGCTGTCCAAGTGCCGAGTCACCACCTTCTCAAGTGAGTGCATAGTTACTTTCATCTTACACATAGATATGAAGTATTTTATATAAATTACGTGCTGTGTGTGCATATTATCTGTATACTTGCTATCTATGCTGGATGAACGATTTTATACATGTTTTAAATGATTTAAACTGTATATGTATTTTATATCTACAAAATGTGTTGGGTAAAACATGGGTAGATGTAATAGTTTTTGCGTTACAAAATAAAATAATGAGAAGCCTCGTTATAGATGTTATTGATGATCCAGTCATCTAGCAGAGTATAGATGACAACCACAGACTATTCTAGACAATCCAGTGGAACGCTAGCAAGCTCGCAACCTGTAGGTGTTTATTTGAACTGTGTTCTCACCAGCAGTACTCCATCCCCCACATGGTTGCCTTATTTGAAATGAATTGCTGAGGAACCCTCGAAGCATGTGTTGTCACCCCGATGAAAGTCCTTAGACAAGGTCCCTTGTGTTAGATGTTTTAGGGACGTAAAGTGAGGATAACGGGAAGGTGTAATCGGGTTTGTTTGGTTGATGAAAATAATAAACTTATTTATTGTGGGTTGAAAACCCTATGTGCTCACCAGGCTCCCAAGCCTGACCCACTCAGATTCTTGTATTACAGTAAGTGGCGCATGAGCATAGATGTTTGGATGAGAGATAAAGGATTATAGGCCTGTAAATAAGAAATAGCGTAGTGAGGCTTATGTTGTATTGTTTATGCTTATGATCTGTATCGAACATGACATCCCGAGTCTTTTAATGAAATACAATTCTATGGAAATGCTTTTGATAAATCTATATCATATTTTTGTATTGGGACAAATTCCGCAACTCTTTTATTTAAAATGTTACTATGATTTTCAAACAAGCATAAACAAAATCGGTCTTTTCTGGCCGTGAAAATGGGGATGTCACATAGAATGCTTAAAACCCATCAGAAACCTCAGGCATCACTACAAACGTATCTGATACGGGTTCAAATGTCATTAAGCGTGATGGAGTTTTGACAAATGAAGCCTAATGTAATCCTTCTCTTGTCGTATCATCTACTTTCAAAACCTCCAATATTGATACTTCAGTTTCGTTACGACCATTTATTGTTCCCAATACATCTCATATCCCTTCATCTACTTGTTCTCGTACTTTCAATACAATTATGCATCAACCCATTACTTCTTTATTCCCATCACAATATGCCGAAGAACCCAGAACAGTTCTTGATGATGAAACTGATGAAGGCAGGTTTGTTGGTTCCTTTGTTGACATCGAGTTTGATCCTGAAGAGGAGAATATTCCCAACAACATGCTCATGTCTGGGAAGCAGTTCAAGATCTTAAATAGCAAACTTAACTCTTTACTCCAATTACAAGCTGATGCAGGGGGTAAACATTCTATTTCTGGAATTGAAGTGGACGTTATGTTGAAAGCTCAAGAGCTTTGTCTCTTCAACAAGATTGATCAGTCTGACCAGAACAACGAATTAAGGGTCAAAGCTTAGTCTGAGATTTTTAATGGCGAACTGAAAGAGTTGAAAGATGTTTTCAAGCAAAGACATGTTTTGTTTGTTCAGGATGTGAAGACTGTTCGAGAGGATGTCAATCAAAAGATTGAAGAATTAAGATCAGATGTTTCCAAGGAGTTACTAGAGGTGACCAATAACTACTCTTCGATTCTCGAGAAGGTAGATATTATTGCTGGTGCAGTAACCAAAATAGTTGAGTGTTATAATTCCATGCTTCCGAAGATGGATACACAAGCTGAGTCAGAGTTAAAGCAGTTTGGGAATATTGATTCATTTCTAGTTGAGTTCAAAGCAATGGTTTCGAAGTCCAGTTCTACATCAATTTTCACTCCTAAAGAGTGTTATAATTCCAACGGATGCCCCGATTGTTGTTATAATTCCCACGGATGCCCCGACTGTTGTTACAGGGGTGCAAGGGGGATAAAGAAAGGTGGTTGGTGTAAGTAAAGGCGAAGGAGAATATGGGAAGGTGAGTGGAGATGTAAGTGGTGATATAAAAGTTGTGGGAAAAGTTCTGAGAACTCAAATTCCAACAACTTTGCCAAAAATGACTGATCCAATAATTTCGAAAACTACAACAACAAAACCTCTGGTAAAAGGGATTGTTATTGGTGGATCAATTTTGTCTTTGAAGCCAACTCCCACTGAAGCTGATAAAGGCAAAGGGAAATTTGTTGTCATTGAACAATCGAAGGAAGAGAGAAAAGCAGCTATTGAAGTTGAAATGGAAAAGCAAAGTTATATTCAAAGTATTCTCAGACTTCGTTAGAATGATCCTCCAACTCTGAACAAAGGTGCTCCAAGGAAACTACATAGCTATGAAAATATTGAAGCTATGGTAGTTCATGGAGAAATGCATGACTTCGAGAAGAAGCCAAAGAAGAGTTATGCTACTAAGAACTTAGATATGAATCAGCTGGATTTTCCCATCAACAAGATGATGTTTGTGACTTCTCAATATTAGATTGTTGACAAGTTTAATTATAAGGAAGAGTACAAGAAATTAAAACTTCGATTTCATGCAGTTCTTGGGAAAGAAGAAGAAGAAGTGTGGTCACTCATCAAAATAGTTCGACTTTTGAATATAACCAAAGATGTTTTATTTGAGGGTGTGGTTCAAAATTTTTGATATCATGTGGTCAGGGCAAACAATACTAACATCACCTTTATTGTTGCTGACTTTCCTCTTATGAATCTGAATGAATTGATCATAGTCGCGAAGATTCCTAAGGTCAACAATGAAACGAAACTTCAGAGTACAAGCAAAGAAGATTATTTGTTGGGTCTTGCTCATATCAAGGTTTTCATCAACAATTATTTCGATTATTTAGCCTTGACAGATGTTGAATTAGCTTTGACAATGGGCAAAGAGATAATTGTACCTCAATCAATCTTGAAGAGTAAAGCTGATATGCAGCCTTATGATGATGGAGAGATTTGTCTAAAGCCACTTGGAATAGTTTTTGTTGGAAGAAGAAAAATGGGAAGAAAGACGAAGTATTTGTTTCAAGCCTGTGATGTCGAAAGATATACTACAGCTCATTATATGAACGTGATGGTTTGTATGAATAACTGTAAGAAAAACAATGATAAAGATAAGGTTGATTTGAAGATGGTGATGAATTGGTATGCATCGATTAGAAGTTCGATGCATCAAGCAATCCAGATAATAATGACTTAGATTCGACACTTCGCACAAAGGGGGAGAATTTTGGGGTTCGAAGGTTGTGAGATGTCGAAATTATCTTTGTTACTTGTAATGTCGAATTTGGGATTGTATTTTATTTTAAGGACTACTTTAGTATCGAAGCTTAGATGTCGAATGTCCTTATATTTTTTGTGCTTTCAGTTTTCCCTATAATTATGGAAAGGATATTTTTAGAGGTTAAGAACTTTTCCCTGATTATAATCATTTCTCTTTTCCTCTTGTATTCAACTGATCAAGAAAATACGACATGCCAAATAGATTATATTTAGATCTCTTGTTCTAAATCATTTTATACTCTGATTGTTTTTTTGATTACTCGATTCAATCTGAACTACAATTTGAAACCCATTTTTATTACTTAAGACCCTGCCAAGGGTCTAAAAAGACAACTTAATGGGTCAAGAACATGCTTTGTTCATGAAACACCACATTTGGGACAAAAAAGAACCTAAAACTAAGCCAAAACAAAAGCTTCAAGAAACTACACCAAGTTAGCAGCTTGATACCTAAAAGTGGTGCCAAAAGGTGGTGTGATCCTGGATCTAGCAGGCTTCACTCCTTCAAGGTGATCTTCTCTTACTTCCTTCTTGTTCAAAAGCACCAAAACACGCACACAAGCTTAGAAATGGCTCCTCAAGAGGATATTAGGGTTACAAACACGTATGAGAGGGTGGAGGTTTTTATGGTCCAAGAAATGAGGCCATAAGAGTGCTTAAATTCTAGCCAAACACAAAAAATTAGGGTTTCCTCATCTGGAAAGTATGCCTAGTGTACACTGATGTACACCCAGTGTACTAGGGCGTGCCCTAGTACGCTCAGCGTACACCACGTACACATGGCGTACTCTGAAGACCAAAATTACAACAATGCCATTGAGGCCCTTTGAAAATATTTCTTGAACTTTGGGACCAAAATGCAATATAAATGAATTAATGGGTTAAAATTAGAAGTACCTCACATCGGGATGTTACAATTCTCCCCCACTTAATCTAGACTTCTTCCTCGAAGTCTGCCGCGATGAATATCTCATGATAATGCTCCCGCATCTCAGCCTCTGGCCCTTATGTCCGCTCTGAGCCTCTCTGATGCTTCCATTGCAACTTTACCAAAGAGATCTCCTTGTTGTGCACGGCCGTCATCTTTCTCTCCAAAATAGCTACCGGCCTCTCAACATAGTTTAGACACTCATTTACTTGAATATCATCCAAGGAAACCACTGCCTCATCATCCAATATACACTTTTGCAATTGCGAAACATGGAAAGTGTTGTGAATCTGACTGAGCTCCTCCGGTAGATCCAACCTGTAAGCAACCTTTCCAGCGCTGGCAATCACTCGAAAAGGCCCAATATACCGAGGAAGCAACTTCCCCCTCTTCTGGAAGCGTATCACACCTTTCCAAGGTGAGACCTTTAGTAATACCATATCACCGACCTGAAACTCCAACTGGGATCACCGCTGTTCGGCATAGCTTTTATGTCGACTCTAAGCGGTCTACAATCTCTGCCTGATCTATTGAATAAGTTGGACGGTCTAAAGGACTAATTCGGCCTTCCCATAACCCTGCGACCAAACACTCCTCAACAAACCGGGGAACGACATCTTCGACCATACAAGAGCTCAAAAGGTGGAGCACCAATGTTGGAGTGATAACTATTGTTGTAGGAGAACTCCGCAAGAGGTAGGTAGGAATCCCAACTCCCACCAAAATCAATAACAAAGGACCGCAACCTTTCCTCAAGGGTTTGTATCGTCCGCTCACTTTGACCGTCGGTTTGTGGAGGATAAGAAGTGTTGAAATGTATCCTCATGCTCAGTTCCTCATGGAACTTCTACCAAAAACGGGAAGTGAACCGAACATATCGGTTAGAAACAATAGAGATCGGAACCCCATGGCGGGCAACAATCTCTCATACATAAACATCGGCCAACTTTTCGGCCAAAGAGCTCTCCCGAATGGCCAAAAAGTGGGCAATCTTGGTCAATCGATCTACGATGACCCATATAGCATCAAAACTCATTTTCGTCTTCTGCAAATTGGTGATGAATCCATGGTGATCTGCTCACACTTCCACATGGGAACGTCCAGAGGCTGTATCTTTCCATGCAGCCTCTGATGCTCAACCTTGACCATCCTGCAGGTCAAGCAACTCTCAACATACCAAGATATCTCCCTCTTCATACATGGCCACCTGTAGCTCAGTCTCAAATCCCGATACATCTTGGTGGCTCCCGGGTGTATACAGAAGAGAGACTTATGAGCCTCCTTTAACACAATCTGCTTAACCCCACTAGAAACTAGAGCCCAGAGCCGACCACACCAGGTCAATAACCCTCGACTATCCATGACAAATCTGTCAATCTCATCTCTAATCCTTTCCTGTTTCCAGTTCTCCTTCCAAACTCTCTCAACCTGAGCCTCTCTGACCAAACCCAAAAGTGTAGAATCAAAAGATATCCTCATACACATCTCCCCGACTGAAGATCTAGCTGACACCACATTCGCTTTACCCAGATGGTAAAGGATCTCGCAGTCATAATCCTTGACCACGTCCAGCGACCTGCGCTACCTCATGTTCAGGTGCAGCTGATCCATAAGATGTCTCAAACTCTTGTGATCCATGTAAACCGTATAACGGACCCCATAAAGCTAATGTCTCCAAATATTAAGCACAAAAAACCACTAACCCCAACTCCAGGTCATGCGTCGGATATCATGTCTGATATGGCTTCACCTTCCGCGAAGCATAATCAATCACTCGTCCTCTCTGCATGAGGACCGCCCCCAAACCGGTGATGGATGCATCATAGAATACCACGAAATCCTTGACACCCTCTGGGAAAGTCAATACCGGGGCCTCACATAACCTATGTCGAAGAGTCTCAAATGCCGACTGCTGCTCAGGACCCCATCAGAAATCCACCCACTTCCACGTTAGTCGAGTCAGGGGTACCACAATTTTTGAGAAGTCCTGAATAAATCTCCGGTAGTACCCTGCCAAACCCAACAATCTTCTGATCTATGAGGGAGATTTTGGAACTTCCCACTACATCACAACCTCGATCTTGGTCGGATTGTCCAGAATCCCATCCAGGTTAACGAGGTGCCCAAGAAGTTGGACCTCTCGTAACCAAAACTCGAACTTTAAAAACTTGGCATAAAGTCATTCTCGCCTCAAAACCCCCAAAAGCTCATGAAGGTGCTCCTCATGTTTCTCACTGATCTTGGAATACACCAAGATATCATCGATAAACACAATAACTGATCGATTGAGCATCAGTCTACATACCCGATTCATCAGATCCATAAATACAGCAGGCACATTGGTGAGCCCAAATGGCATCACCATGAACTCGTAATGTCCATAACAAGTCTGGAACGCGGTCTTTGCCACATCCTCCTGTCTCACTCTTACCAGATGATACCCAGACCTCATATCGATCTTGGAGAACCAAGATGCTGTTGGATATAGTGTCTAGGTGCATAACTATATTTGGTATGTACTTGACCCGACCCGACATGGTCCATTTGGGTTGCATGGCATTGCAACACTTGGATAGACAAAAATGAGAAAAAGGACACTTAAGGTTTATTAATATATTATAAGTTCTAATATATTGATAATATATTTAATTAGTATTGGTCAAGAATTAATTTAGAATTAATTTGGTGATCAAAAGGAGACTAATTAAATATATGGGGTTGATTGTGTAAATCATCCATTCTTATATAGTGGGCTAATGATCCATGGTTTATGGAGTTGGGCTAAAACCCATAAGGTGCTCCATGGATAGTCCATGGGGGTTATAAACCCATGGATCATGGGAAATGAAAATCCATGTCAATTAGGGTTTACATGGTGTAACCCTAATTGTGACACAACTATAAAAGGACCCCATAAGCTTCTAAAATTGGCACTAAGTGTAAGAACTAGAGGGAAAGATGATTTTGTTTCATAGTGAACTTCTCTCAAGTTATTCCAAGTATTGTGGTGTTGTGTGAAGCATTTGAGGCATCACAGTTGGGGTGCTAGGCTCACAAAGTCATCAAGCAATCCAAGCTACTAAAGCATATGTTATTCTACTTGATTTTTGTATTACAAGTTCCCCATAACATGCTAGTTAGGATGTAAACCTTGTAAATCAAATTTGCATGTGTATTAGAGAAAACATAGATCCAAGGTTTATAGGGTTGCATGTACACCATAGGAGTGTTAGAATGCTCAAAACCCATCAGCACCCTGTAACTGAACAAAGAGGTCATCAATTCGCGGAAGGGGATAACGGTTCTTCACCATTAACTTGTTCAACTCCCGGTAATCAATGCACATCCGGTGTGAACCATCCTTCTTCTTGACGAACAGTATTGGTGCTCCCCACAGAGAACTGCTTCGTCTGATGAACTGCTTGCCTAACAGCTCTTCCAGCTGAGATGAAAATTTCTGCATGTTAGGTGGTGCCAAGCGATATGGTGCCTTGGAAATCGGGGCTGAAACTGGCACAAGATCAATCCTATACTCAACCTGTCTCTCAAGAGGCACACTGGCTAACTCCTCTGGGAATACATCCACAAACTCCCTGACAATTGTAACCTCGAAAACCAAAATCTGATCCCCAACCCGATGATCAACCACATAAAACTAGTAACATGCACACCCGTGTTGAATATACTGACGAGCCCTGGTTACCAAACAAAACCGTGAACCAACCCTGGTGCTCCTCCTCATAGATGATCAGTTCTCCCTCACTTGGGGTTGAACTATCACTCACTGGCCCTCACAATCAATCATGGCGCCAACATGTTCAGCCAGTCCATACCCACTATCACACATACATACCCCATGGGGATAGGGATCAAATCAATCTGATAAGGCACCCCGAAGATCTCCAATACACAACCCTAATACACTGCAGATGCAGAAACCCCGTATTTATTGGTGGCAGAAACTCACAACGGACACTCTAACTCCCCAATAGGCATATCAAACTCCTTACTGAAAGATCGAGATAGAAAAGACCGACTCACGTCTGAGTCAAATATCACAAGAGTAGGAAAATAGCTCACTAAGAACGTACCTAGTACGAGCATATACATAAGCATAACATAAAACATAAACACCAAAATAATAAATAGAAACATACTAGTGACAATGTTCGGTGCCAACCTGGACTCCTCTGCCGTGAGCTGGAAAGCACGACCTCGAGCCCTCGGGGGCTCTGCCCTGCCCTGAATCATGTTCTTGATCCTCAGAGTATCCGGAGCTAGAGCCAGCGCAGGCCTAGCAGTAAACGAGGGACAATTAGCCTTCACATGGCCAACCAGTTCATAATAGTAACAAATCCTGGAGCTAAGTGATGGGGCCTGCTGGCGAAAATCCCTCACCATATGGCCCTACCGACCACAATTGTAGCACCTAGAAGATGATCGACAAGCACCCTCATGAACCTTTTCACACTTCCCAGAAGTTCGGACCTTCCAACCCCCGGACCTCACATCAACGACCTTGAACCGCTCCGGCGCAGGCTGCGACTATGTTGGGGTCGGTCTCTGCTCCCTCTTCTGGAGCTCCATCTCAATCTCACGCCGCCTGGCGGCCTCCTACAACTCTAAGAATGAACCATAACGTTGAGTGGATACAAACTGCATTATGTATTTCTTGAGCATGCTTAAGTAACAGGTCAACCGAGCTTGCTCAGAAGCAGCAAACTCAGGACAAAACATGGCTCTCTCCGTGAACATCTTGCTGGTCTTCGTCACCGATTCCATCGCTTGTCTCAAGTCTAAGTACTCCTAAGCCAACCTCTCACATTCCACCAGCGGAACGTATCTAGAACGGAACATCTCCGAGAACCGCTCCCAACTCACTACCGTCCTCTGCCCAGGAGAATATGAGGTTGTAACAAGTCTCCACCAATCCTTCGCTCCAGACCTCAGAAGGTTCAAAGCGCACCTGACCTTCTAGTCAGCTAGGCATGAGCAAGTGAAGAAGCACCCCTCAATGTCAGACATCTACCTCATGGATATGATCGGATCCTAAACTCGGTCAAAAGTCAGGGGCTTCGTATTGCCGAAGTCCCGATACTGGAAGACCCTCCCAGTACCAACCCCAGCAACAGTAACGACAGCGGCGGCTGCAGCAGCATCAACCTTAGAGAGGGCAGCGTATTGCTCATCGAAGAACTCCATTGTGGCAGTCTTATAGACCCAAACATCTTTGGTAACTGTGCCTGAAAGTGAGTTTTAAATGTGACTCGAGCATTTGGAGCATTTAGCTCATGTTCATGAAGCATTTGGAGCACTTGGACCTCAATGGAGCACTTGGGGTTCATGCAGCATGTGACAAAGGAACGGATCTTCTAAGAGAGGAATGGATCATTAGACAAAGGAACTGATCAAGTGCCAAAGGAACGGATTGTGTTCAAGGGGGTTTGGAGCACCTGGAACGAGTTTGGAGCACTTGGAAGAGGTTTGGAGCACTTGGAATGGAAATGGAGCAACAAGGCGTCCTTGTTGCTCCACATGATGAAGAGATGGGTCAAGAGGGATGCTCTAGCGCCATCTTGTTCTCCTCTTGCACAATTTAGATCCCTGTTGTGCCAACTAGGGTTGTTGTTGAGCCATGAAGAAGCTATTGCGCCATCATGGACCATCATGTTACATGATGTGCCACATTGATTCCTTTGTTATGTCATGTTGATCCAAGTATGCCTAGAAGATGATAATGCTCAAGAATGTTCCAGAAGATGCTGCATGGCGGATTATGATTGGTTGACATTCTTCATGGGCCAATGGGCTAATGGGCTTGGCCCATTAGGGTTTTAGGTCTGATCCCTCAAATATAAATAGGGACGCATGCTAGGTCATTTTGTATCTTGAATTCAAAGAGTGATAGGCGAATCTCTGTGTAATTTTACTTGTAACCTCTGTGTTGAGAGCTCTGAAATAAAGAATACTCCTCTCCTGCCCGTGGACGTAGGTCTCCTTGACCGAACCACGTAAATACTGTGTCTTTTGTGCTTTTGGTTTTGCTTGTTATCCGTTTTACTTCCTAACAAGTGGTATCAGAGCTGCAGTTTGTATTCCTGTGATTGAAGACATCTACTCACAAGTTTGATTTGGAGAAGTTCAATGGTTCAAATGACTTCACTTTGTGGAAGGTGAAGATGAGGGCTCTTCTGGTTCAACAAGGATGTGCGGCGACACTGGAAGGAGAGGCAAAACTGCCAATGGACATGGCGGTTGATAAGAAGGTGGATATTCTGACGAAGGCACATAGTGCCATTCTATTGAGCTTGACAGATGAAGTACTAAGGGAGGTTGTGGATCAAACAACTGCTTCTGGGCTCTGGGATAAACTTTGTGACAAGTACCAGAACAACTCACTGACGAACAGGTTGTATCAGAAGCAAAGGTTGTACACTCTCAGAATGTCTGAAAATACCCAAGTGAAAGATCATCTGGATAACTTCAATCGTATCATCTTTGATCTACAAGGTTTTGGTGTGAAGATTGAAGATTAAGATTAGGCGCTCATTTTCTTATGTTTGCTTCCTAATTCATATAATAATTTCGTTGATACCGTGCTTTATGGTAGGACAACGATCACGGTGAATGATGTGAAGGACTCTATGATGTCCAAGGAACTTAAACGAAAAGTTTCAGGTGGAGAGGAGGTGTCCACTTCAGGTTTGTTTGTAGGGAGAGGGAGGACAGAAGAGACGAAAGGGGGAAATAGAGGGATATCACGTTCAAAATCAATTTCTAAAGGTTCATCAAACATGAAATGTTATAACTGTAAGGAGAAGGGGCACTTCAAGCAAAATTGTCCACGTCTGAGGAATGGGAAGTCCAAGAGTGAATCAAGCAGCAATAACATTGCAATTGTGCTTCAAGAAAGTTCTGATGAAGGGGACGATGGTGATGTACTCACTGTGTGTACATCAAGTTCTCTTAATGCTTGGGTCTTGGATTCTGGAGCATCCTATCATATGACATATAATAATGACTAGTTCGACTCTTTCAAAGAGTGGGATGGCACAGTCAAGATGAGCGATGATTGGGTGAGCAGTATCAAAGGTAATTGCACGGTGCAGATCAAGATGCATGATGGCATGGTCAGGAAGTTAGATTGCTGTTATGTTCTAGAACTTCAGAAGAATCTAATTTCTCTTGGAACATTGTCTAATAATGGGATGAGGTACGCTGGTGAAGGCGACTGGGTCAAAGTGACCAAAGGCTGTCTAGTTATAATTATGGAGGGATCTATATCCTAGAAGGTAGTATGGTTATGGGAACGGTGGCTATCTCCCAATCCTTGAATGAAGGTGATGACAAGACAGAGTTGTGGCATTATAGGTTGGGGCACATGAGTGAGAAAGGCATGTCCGTTCTAAGTAAACAAGGACTGCTTGGTGGAGAGGCTACTGGAAAGACAAAGTTTTGTGAAGCTTGCGTCAAGGGAAAGCATCGCAACGTGAAGTTTGGTACCGGTCAACACACAAACAAGGAAATCCTGGAGTATGTTCACTCAGATCTGTGGGGTCCTTGCCACACCCTGCTAAAGCGGAAACACGAGGCGTGGCAGTACAAAGGGTCTCATAGAAAAAGTTAAAAGACAACACCAACCATAGTATTAAAAATCATTACAAATTTACAATGAGTTTGAACAACTTTTTAAAAGAGATTACAATGTATTTAATAGTCAACACATGCAAATGCTCCTACAAGTGTTGTGTCTCTACGTGCCTCTTACTAGATGATTCCTGAAAAAGCATGTAAAACGAGCATCAGGTATAAAAATAGTTGGTTAGTACTCACATATTTAAAAATAATATTGGTTTCATAAATCAAAATCAAAGATTTTATAAAAGTTTCCATGAATAAAAATATATTGCTAAAATGAGTAAATAAGTTTGAATAAACAAAGTTCGTTGTCATCATGAGAGATAAAGTATGTTGCCCAAATGAGATGCAACGTTCATATTCTCATGGGAAATAAAGTTCATTACTAAAACGAGTAAACAAGTTTCGTTGCTACAATAAGCAAAAAAGTTTGTTGCTAAGACAAGTAAATAAGTTTCTAGTAACAAAAGCTCGTTGTTATAATGAGAAACAAAGTTTATTGCTATGATGAGAAAAAAAGTTCATTGCTATCATTAATAAGCGAGTTTGTATGTATATGAGAAAAAAAATGGGTTCACAACCAAGCCTATGACTGATGCCCTATCAAGATCTATGCTTCTCGTTCCATAGATTATATGGTATCATGCACTCCAACAATCGGGCGAGTGAGGAGTTGTCAATTCCTAATAGCGCTATCCATAATGACCATTGGCTCAGAGAGTTAATGGTTGGAGTAAAGTATAAGGGGAGGGACTGAAGACGATAAGGCCTCATGTTTCGTGTTGCATAGACATACATAGCAAAATATAGCAATCAAGTTTGATACAAATCAATTTAAATACAACGAACAATAAATAGTTTTTCGGACATGCTTTTCCACCCCAAAACATAAAAACCGAAAACAGGGTGAGTCGTGAGCACTCACAACGCATTGAGATGATGTAAAAGGTGCCTTGAACTACTTCCACTTGTACCACTACCGATTCCCACAATAATGGTATACGCTAATGAGTCTATAATCGAAATCTAACACTAGTATACTTACTACTACAATAGAATTATGCCAATATTGTGTCAAAATTTAATATTGTTAAGTTAAAAACATTTTTCTGTGAAATTTAGATTTCTATGAATCAATTGTTATATAACAACTTAAGTGGAAAATTCCCATTATTGAAACGTTAATATTTAACATTTAAGAGGTGTTCCAATGATTAAATATTCAAAAACTGAATCAATTTAGTTCTAAACTTTCCCAAACTTTGTATTTCAGTTTCAAATGAAGTCAAAGATGTTAAGATAAATTTTCTTGAATTTTTGATTTGTCTAACTATTTTTCACCATTTTAATTCCTTGAATAATCATAAAATCATGAAAAAATTGTAAATTATCATGAAAAAATCTTATAATTTTTGTGTAACTATTTTACAGTTTACATAATCTGGGAAAAATAATAAACTGTATTTTCAAACAGCTTAACATGATTTTTCTGACTTTTGTGTATTTATTCTATCAAAATAGAGATAAATATAAAATAGTTTCAAAAATTCATCAAACTTTCTATACTAGTGTTATTAGACATATGCAAACCGGGAAAAATATAAAAGTTGGTTTCCAAGTAGTTTAGATACTTTTCTTGGTTTTATTCACTTAAATAATCATTAATTAGTGAATAATTATTAAACTGCTAAGGAAAATTACCAAACTTTCTGCAAGCCTCATATACAGTGCACATAATCTTGGAAAAATACCAAAACTAGTTTTCAAATAGTGTAACCTGATTTTATGATTTTTGTGTATTTGTTTTAACAAAATAAAGATAACTAGAAAACAGTATGTAAAATTGTCCAAACATGGTGTTCCACTTTTATTAAACATATATAATCTGGGAAAAATGGCAAAGGTGATTTTCATATAAAAGAGTCTGATTTTCCTAATTTATGTGTATTTAATAAATAAAAATTAGAATAACCAGTAAACAGTTAAGATAATTCCTAAACATTTTTTGTAAAATTGTTTGATGTTATATATAATATGTAAAAAATATCAAGAGGCATTTGTAAATAGTGGAGTCCGATTATTGGATTTAAGAATTTTTAATCTTAGGAAAATAGAAGAAAAATAGTTTACAGAAGAGAAAAATTGTAAAACTTTTTATATAGCATCCTAATGTAATATAAGATTTTCTAGTAAATGTTCATTAATTTTGGATGAGTAAACCTATTTTTACCGATTTTAGTCCATTATAAACACAAAAATCATGGAAAAATAAAAATAAGTTATGAAAAAAACCCAAAATATTTTCTGAGTATAAAACATGACCTAGAAGAAGCAAAAATTATTAAATTCTCTTTTAATATCTCGGAACTTGGTTTTATGATTTATTTGTATTAATCATAAAGAAATTCAAAAAGCATAGAAACAGTAACAAAAATTAATAAAACTTCATGAGAGATGTTTGTTAACTATAAGGGTCATCCACAAATTTATCCAGGATTTATGAACCTCTGAAAGTATTTTATATGATTTATTACTCTATTTTCTTGCAATAATTATAATAATTCGAGAAAAATGAATTAAGTTCTGAAAATTTACAAATCATCTTATTTTGCTGGTTGGATTCTGGGAAAAATAGCATTTGAACAGAAAAGAAGTTTTAGGTATTTATTTGGGAATAAATCCTTCATGAACATATTTGAAAGCTTTTAACAACAAACTTTGATCATCTAGCATCTAAGCTTGAAGATCATCACATGCATGTTGGTTTGAGGACCATTCATGAGTTTGAAATGTTCAAAAATCGTTTTTGAAAGAAAACTTTGGATTCATGTGGTGTTTTTCCACCAAAACGTGAAGAAAAGTGCATTTCCATGATTTTGACTTAGGTTTAGGTCATGGGCTAACACAATAATATATATATATATATATATATATATATATATATATATATATATATATATATATATATATAAAGGTATAAAAAGCTAACACAATATCAAGACGGATAAATGGTCGATACAATTGATTGAATATGGTCACCTGTAGTGCAACAAACTTTGTTTCTACTTACTGAATGCAAACATGTGGGCAGAGATTAACAACAAACTTTGAAGTTTTTTTTTTCTTTTTTTTGTTTTCTCTATAAAAAATGTAGAATTCCAGGGGCAAATCAATCACACACAACAAAACAATATACTTTATTATGGAAAATTGTTAAAAATCAATTTTTATAAAGTACAATGCTATTAGATGTGGTATCATGTCCTACATGATATAATCTGATGGTCACTAACCCATTTGTTTTTTAAATTCTTTCTTGTTTGTTTTTTCTAGAGAAAAAATTTAAAAAATGTAATATTTTACGAACATAGCTTGAGAATATAAATTTTAATTTAGGTTATAATGTATTATAGAATCGGTACTATTTGCCATTCCATGTGTAATGGTGTATACACAGAGCCATGGTTAATTTATCATCAGTTTAAGAATATTGATATGTTTCAAAGTTCCTATAATAATAGTTTAAATCTAATGTAGGACACCATTACTGGATTTTTACTTGCTGGAGTAGGGAACGTTCACATAAGGAGTAAGGAAAGTAAGATGTTTAAAGAATGTTGATTAATTGTTTTTCATGAATTCTCAACACGAATATAGAGTGATAACAGGTAATAAGAACATAGTAAATGCAAGAAATTGGAGAAGAAGAAAGAGATCCAGAGTAAAGAAAGAACTTGGAAGAAAATTTGGAGAAGAAGACCGCTGAGGAAGACCACTGGAAATCGTATGCCTCAATCCAAAATCATGAGAATCACAACTTTAATGTAATCATATATATATATAGGTGTTTTTGAATAAGGAAACCATTATTTCCAAAAAAAGAAGGGATCCTAAGACATCATATATGAGATTTTCGAATATTTAGTTGGAAAAAAGAAAGATATTAATTATATTGATTCAAAATTTCAAATTAATTGATAATTTTCTTATTTACAGGACATTACTATTATAAAAACTTAAATGGTTTAGAATAATCGGTTAATGGGGAATCTGGATATATGCATAAATGATTAAAAATATATGATTTCAATTATAGAAGAAGAAGAAGCTGCTGACCTGGCTCATTTCACCTTTTATACAATTTATCCTATTTGCATTAGGATCGTTTGATTAATACTCTATTTTTTGGTTAAGAACCCTTGAAAATTCATCATTCATGCCATAAGCTTGGGCTGATAATACTGCTCGACGATAAGTCCTCACAAACTTTTAATGAATGCCTTCAAGAAAAGCAAAAGGAATCCTTCCTGAAAAAATAATGTATCATCTACTTTGTCCATATTCTACAAATCATCAAGTGACTTGTTTAATAAAAAAGATAACAATTACATTGTACAACAATGTTACGGTGAGAAGATTAGATTACGCACGATAAATTAATTCAACTTCCTTTTCAATTCCATATATAAGAAAACAAAGAAATGAATTTGATTTTCAAGTTTCAATCTCTGTATTTGACATGATAATAGAGGCTAAACTGGAAGAGCAATTCAGTTAACGCAAAATCCTAATTTTTTTACAAAGTAGGTACAATAATAATAAAAAAAAGATAAATAAAGAAAAACAGACTTAATGTTATTGCTAACATTGAAATGTTTGAAAAAAAAACAATAAGATGTGTGAATATCTATAATCATTGAGGGACCTCTTTGTAAACAACATTTTTTGTTTTATTAATTGGAAAACAATCATTGTCACATATTAGTACCTTCAATCATTTTTTACTTGTGACGTGATAAACGACATATAACTAACCATGAGTGAAGACGAGCCTATGCAAGTAGGATATCCAACATTTGATAATGTTTGTCCTTGATTTTAGTTAATGACAACGACCGATCAATGTTTCATCATTATAACATTGTACTATAACAAATCTACTATTACAGTTATAGCAACATACTTTTATTTTTTAAATAGCAAAAAAAAAATCCCACCATTGGTATCCAGTTATGTAATATATTTCTTGACACATGATATATTACTATAATGTTTTTCTGCGTTACGGAGTGAGGGTCCAATGACGTAATCTTTTTTTGCCTAGGGACCAATTATATAGTTATTTTCCACCACAAGGACCAATTATGTAATCTTTTTTTCCACATGGACCATTTCTGTAATTTTTTTCTTGCATTTTTATTATTGGTAAAGAGCCATAAGTATGATGCTTTCATGGGTCAAACTGAGCTTCATTTTAAAACGGTATAAACTACTATAAAAAAACCTTGAAAAACAAACAAAAATCAATGACAATTACAATAAATTGCTATTTGGAATTACCCGTAAGTATGTTGCTATGTTGGTAAGAAGAGGTGCTTCTGTTGTACTCTTTAATTGTTATAATATTCAACTTGATCCAACAATTATTCAGAAAAACAACAACTCTTTAGCAACATATAGGGTATGAAAAATTCAACTGAAAGGAGTAATTAAAACAAATCCAACCATTTAATTATTACAAATATTGATTCTTTGAAAAATTAAATTAAAAGGAGTAATTAAAAAAATCACAAGAGTGTACAACATAGCTGAATGGTTTTAATTATCAAACGTAATAGCAACAACAAAAACCACGGTAAAAAAATTATAAACAATATAGAATGATTGGCATGTATATCAAAGACAACCATTTTGCTTAAAAAACATGAAAGAATGCCTAAAAAAAGATTAGTGACGATTTAAAACATTAGATGAAAGTTGGTTTGGTTAGAATGACATTAGACCTCTTACTGGTCCGGTAGTTAACGTCTGACCTGGTCCAGGTCAGTGCGTTTGATAACTCATTATTGCCTATTACTTTAGAACAAAGTTTGGTTTGGTTCTTATTTTTTTCTTGAAACAAAACCAAAGGAAACTACATTAGCTCACCACAAAGAACAAATTAACATCATCATTGAACCAAAATCACATGCCTTCTCAAAACTGTCTTCATCAAAACACCTTCCAGGTCAAATAAAATCTTATGTTCTTCATCAAAACACATGCATAACTGGGCTTTTCATTGATGCTTTATTGCTTCGACTAAATGGTAGTCCGTCTTTAGAGCAAAGCAATATGAGTTTTCCTACCTTCCGGTATCAGCTTTATGGCCTTGATCAAGAACCCATTAACATCGTTGAGACCTTCACATTCTCGTAGTAATTACAGACCACATCTTACGTGACAGTGGCGTATGTGGTATGGACTCGGATTACCTATGTGCTATGACTCGTCTTCGCGATACAATTTCGGGATTTGAGTGTAGCGGTTTCACTAATAAGGACACCGCCCCCCCTAAATCCCAAAAAGCTTTGGCGTGTGCCCTTTTTAGCAAAATCGTCCAAGATATGGAAGTCAACTTCGACATGACTGTCAGACAGAAAGCAGTCTTTGAGTGTCTGCGGGCACCTCATGCTCAGGATTTTCTGCTAACTATCCCTATTGATGGTATTGGACAGCATATGTCTCCTGTGGAGTACCGAACTATCCTTCGGTACCGCCTCATGATTCCCATATTCCCAATTGACGAGATATGCCCAGTTTGCCGCAAGGCATGTTTGGATACCTTTGGGGAACACGCGGTTCATTGTAGAGAGCTCCATGGTTTCAAGTACAGACATGATATGGTTCGGGATGTTCTCTTTGATGCTTGTCGGCGTGCTGGTATTTTTGTGAAGAAAGAAGCGTCGATGAACTTTCTGACGGACCCGCAGGATGGAAGGTCCACACTTAGACCGGCAGACATTTTGGTCTTTGGATGGATAGGAGGGAAGCATGCGTGCGTGGATCTTACTGGGGTCTCTCCTCTCGTTGGTTTGGGGAGCGGGGGTTTCACAGCTGGACATGCCGCTTTGAAAGTCGCTGCGTGCAAAGTTGTAAAGAACGAGAATGCATGTATAGAAAATCAACATGTGTTTGTACCTTTTGCATTCGATACATTTAGTTTTCTTGCACCAGAGGCGGTGGAGCTCCTCAATAGAGTCCAACGGGTCATGCATTCTAATGTCATATCTCCTAGATCCACAAATATTGTTTTCAAAAGAATTGGTTTTGCCATCCAGAAAGGGCTAGCGGCGCAACTTGTTGCCCGTTTGCCTTCAATCGATATGTATTGAACTTTTATTTCCTAAAATGAATGTATTTGAAGATGAAAAAGATATATTAAGATGTCATCGGTTGCAACCACAATTTAGAACACGGAGAAGCTTGGTGGCAGATTCAAAGCCGATGGTTTGGAAGAATTTTTGAGTGGTGAGGAAAATGAATCGTGAAGAAGGGCATGAAGAAGAAAACAAATTTGGGTTGCGTATTGCTTTAATAGATTATTTGTTTTTTTTTTTTGAAACGGAAAATATGCAAGCGAAAGCCCGTTTTGTCTTTTAGAGCAAAGACCCGGGTCTCGAGCTCCTTTACAAGGCAAACCCTCAGCCTTTTTTTGGGATTTCCAAGGAAAATTCTGTCAAATCTGACTCAGTCAACAAGTATCAAATAGCCCCTAAGTATTTTTTTTATGTTGTTATTAAGAATGTACAAAGCCACGATTCGAAGAATGATAAATCACACTTATAAGGATATAGCTTCTAAATGATTAATCATAGTTATAGGAATATTGTTTCTAAAATGCTTGCCACTTCAGAGACGGAACAACCAACAACTATGTCTTTCAAATTCACAACACAAATCTTGCGACACATAGTTAAATTTCGTCCTCACATTTATAATAAAAAAAAATTAAAAATGCATAATCGAATTTGGAATAACTTTCATTTATTGGAAGGCTTTTTCTGGTGTTTAGTACAAACAACAATGCCAAAGCTTTATTTACGTGATATACATATACTTTTTCAACATACAACAATATTCAGTCGAGCATAAGGTACATAGCTATGCATGAGAAATTTCTATGGTTTTAGAAACTTGTCAAGCCAATCACTCACTTCTTTAAGCATTGATGATGTCACTTCATGTCCAATTCCTGGTTCGATTATCACCTAAATTTCATTAACAAGAAATCACATTATTACCTCATATACAACACAATATTACATCATATAACATTATCCTTTACTTTTTTTTACCAATGTAGACAATCTACTCAATTTATTACCCATAATAGTAACATACTAATATTCTCTGGGAGTAAAGTACGTAGCTATTCCATGCAATTTGCTCATTTAGAAAAAGCAAGAAACATTGGTGAAAAGTCAAGAGTCAAAAGTCAACACCTTGAAATGATTCAAACATTGGGCATCTTCGAAGGCTTTTTGTGTTTTGTATATGGTAACATCAATACCTTTGGTTGGGCAACGGGGATCGTCTTCACCTGATAGTTTTTTCCATGTTATTATTTCATCAGCAAAAAAAATGGATCAAGAAGAGGAGAGTGGTTTGGTCATTTCACCATTTATAATCAACAAAGGGCGTGGTGCAATGAGTGGCACCGTATAAGGTGAGTCAAACTCAGATTCTAAACCAGCAGCTATTCTGTGCAAAACCAGGTCAAAATAGTAGCACAACAACAACAGTTAGACGCCAGCAGAATGCCACGTCAGCAACACATTTAGCAATCTTTATGGAACATACCTTTTCCACAACCTCTTTGTCAATGGCTTCCTTCCCTAAATCAATCCTTGCTACTGAAGAAAAAGAATATAAATGCACCATCACAAAATCATGCAAAAAAATTATAATTTAGAAAGAGTGCATGTGCTAGCTATAGCTGTAAGATTTTAAAAACAAATATATATATATATATATATATATATATATATATATATATATATATATATATATATATATATATATATATATATATATATATATATATATATATATATACATACACACACACATTTTAAGAGAACTTTTAAACAATTTTTATAAATATATTTGAGGAAATAAATGAGAGAAATTTGTACAAATTTACAGTTCAAAGTCGTTAAACACCGATATATAACTTAACTTACATTTTTTATTAAACATAGAAATAATAACATATAAAAAATAAAGAGTTTATATTTCTTTTGTAAAGTTGCGTCTTAATTACCTTCAAACACAGGCTTCACAGTGTCAACTCGAGCTTGCCATTGATCATTATCTATGGCCCACCGAAAGCTCTACACATTCTATTAAGTTAGTAGGTTAGATTAAGTGTTAAATTAAGCCCATTAAGTCAAAAATAAACAATACCTGAACAGTATTTACGAGGACAGCAACTGAATAACGTGTATCAATAAAAGCAGCAAACCATGCATGCATTCCTGCATCACATATCACAAATGAGTTATGGAATTAAAGGCATAATAACTCATAATAAATATATATATATATATATATATATATATATATATATATATATATATATATATATATATATATATATATATATATATATATATATACTCATGTTATTTCAAGATGATGTGTTTAATAAAATATTAAAATTCAACCTCCAAGCGAATTCCCAGTGATTCCTATCTTGGAATGGTCTATATCAGGTCTTTGGGTGGTTAGATAATCTGCCAACTTTATAAGGTCCCACACCTAAAAAATAATAAATGTTAAACATTTGGGCATCAAAAGTATATAATGAATGTCATTTGAAAAATTCAAGAGTGAAGAAGTATAACCGTGTCATATATAAATGGCATTGTATCACCTCTTATCCATGATGAAACAAGAGCCTGGTACTCTCAAAAATTGAGATCATGAAAGATGATTTGTATATTATCCATTGACCATTGTACTCTCAAAAATCTACCCAACTATAGCAACGAAAAGTTGGTTTCTATGTGAATCACATTGCTATAATTGGATAGATTTTCTTCAATGTAGGATGCTATAATAAATAAATATATGAAAGTATGTTGCTATTTCTTATTTTCTTGCATTTAGCCCTATTCTTTTTTTGGCATAAACCAAATAAAATTAAAGAAAAGTTTCGGTGCTCACATCTTGATAGGCGGTGGGGGTTTTGGCACGTTCTCCATGGTAACGAGCATCAATGGCAATTGCAATATATCCACGTGAAGCATAAACCTGAATTGAAAGGAAGAACTCGTTAGATGAAAGTCTTTTGTCAAATGAAGAAATGACCAGTCTACCCTTGTAATTTTATATTATACCTCAAGTAAAGGGCATAGATACTCTTTGTTGGCATTTGATGGATGCAGATAAACAACAGCTGGTCTTTTCGATTGTGTGCTTTCTTTCATGCTCAAAATGAGCACAGGCAGACGCCCTTGCTCTCCTTCCTAATTTTAATAAAATAATAAGTTTCACATATTAAACTTTATGCATCATATATTGGTATTTCCAATTTGCTCTTGTTTTCCATATTCCAAAGTACGTAGTTATTTTCTTAGATATCTTTTAAGCATCATATATTCATATTAAACTTTATCCGGTCAACATCCAATGAGACAAAAGAAACATGGTCTAAGTTACCTCAGTGGTTAAGTAAAAGTTTTCTTCATTTAGCAGTTCCTTGACGTTAATGCGTGCTTTCGGGTAGGATTTCATTGCCTGATAGTGTTAAATAAGATAACTTTTAACAAAGATTAACAGAAAGCTAAAGTATATGTCAAGTAATATCCACCTTAAAGTCCACCAATTCAATAGGCATTGCCTGATATAAGGGTTCCACCACGGGCTTTGCAGGTAGTTTCAGAAGTGGAACTGAAAACAAAAAGTAGCAGAAATATAATATGAATCCAGATTTTGACAAATAAAGAGATGAACTCATATTTCAATGAAATTATTGATAAACATAATCGTGGTTGGATAAGAGTGATAATAGTAGTTATTGATGAAAAAAGTTAAGCTAGTTATGTTTCTTTTTGAGTTGATGCAAGAGAAAAACTTAATTGAAAAAGTTAAGGAAATGAGGCTTTCCCAATTAGGTCCTAACATTTTACAAATTTACGCCATCTTAGTTTTTCCTTCTCGATTACTTTATTTAGACAACAATTAATGGACAACAAAGAAACATGGTGCTACAATAGAAACAGACAAGTTTTGCACTTTTTCTATGGACAATCAAACGAGTTATTTTATAATGAAAGCAACTGGCCTTATAGTACTCTTACTAGATTGAGGAAACCGTCGATATTCATAAACAAATTTAGATACATAATACGCACACAATTTAGCTCGGACCTCCATAGCCACTATCTTAGCTCAAAAGAAATCTACTCGACTAGCTGTCTAGCAGCAATGTCTATCCTTATGTCTGATGTCTGTTTGTAGAGATTGTCCTCACTGCTGTCCTCTTCTTCTTCCTCAGCTTTGCGTCTGCGCTTTTACATGTAATACTTTTGCATGCATGGTTTGCTGCTTTTCTGTGAGCTATCTGTACAAGTTCTGCAATGGAGGTCACTACATTTAACCACACATTCCCAGATGCCGAGTTTCCTGTTTGAAACAAAACTGGTGCTGTTGTTAGACTCAGCTATGGAATCGGTTAGTTTCCATTTCTTTTCCCTATTTCATTGTGTGTTGAAACTTGAATGAGGACATTAATTGGTATAGCCAATTCGAGATGGCAATTCCCCAATAAGAACACAAAGAAGAAAAGGATTTGGGACAATTTTCTGCTTCTTTTCCAATGCAAACTTACATCGTAATTTAAATGGGAAAATGCAACAACTATCTAAAAACTAGGATCATGAAATAGCTACCGGAGATGACTAACATTACGTGCCTAAGAAAAAGGGAAACATGAATGCAATTAGATGGTAATGGAGGAGAAGACGGTGGCAACCGTAGCGGAATGGAATGATGTTTTTGGCTAAGGGCGTCAGCCACTTTGTTTTCCCGACCCAGTTTATAGTGGAGCTCGAATTCATAACCCAAGAGCTTAGTGATCCACTTATGTTGTTCAGGTGTTTGAACCGTTTGGGTGAGCAAATATTTCAAGCTGTGGTGATCTGTGAACAGACAAAATTTGCATCCCAACATTTCTTGAGAGAATCGGTGATCGCATAAAGCTCCCGGACATATGTGGAGTTGGCTTGCATTCGGTTGCATAGTTTTTTACTAAAGCAAGACCGTTCCAAACATATTTTGGGCTCAGGACGAAAGGAAAAAAGGCCCTTAAACTACACAAATTGCATCGATTGCTTTTATAATAATTCAATAATTGAAAGAAAAATACTTATACTAACTTCTAAATATAACATTTTCGATTACAAATATTTATATAATTAAAGAAAAATATATCTTCTAGTATTTTGAGATGAAAAATCATTAATAATATCTTCAAAATTGACCTTGTCTAACATATGATTAATAGAGTGTATAAATTTTTTGGGCCATTTAAAAGATGAGCCATGGACGGTCGCCCTTATCGTCCATCCTGTGGGACGAGTCTGTACTATAGAATACAATTGGCTTATCATTCTGGGATAAAACTGAGCCAATAGTGGTTCTGGAAGCATCGGTGGTGATATCGAAGGGCTTTGTGAAGTCTGGACGAGTTGGTAGTGAAGTTCCATGTAATTACGGACAGTTGAGCGTAACTACGGACAAACCTCCTATAAAAACCTGTTAAGCCCAAAAATGTATGAAGGGTTATGAAGGAGTTTGGAGTGGGCCACTTTTGGATTGTACTTATTTTTTCTGGGTCGGCAATGAGTCCTACCAGTGAGTCCTACCGATGAAAGACGATGACCAAGAAAGTGAATTTTAGAAACTCCAAATTCACATTTTGATGCTTTGGCCTTTTATTGATTTTTGAGAAGTATCTCAAAAACTATTTGAAGGTGCTCATAATGAAGTTCAAGTGATGGGCTGTATATGAGGATATCGTCGAAGAATACCAAGACCAAATGAAGAGTAACCGCGTTGATGGCACGAAAGTCCACACAAAAACCCCATGTACCATCTTTTTTTCAAACGAGAAGCACTGGTGAAGAGAATGGACATTGGCTAGGTTGTATGACACTGCCAGTAAGCATCTGGTCTGAGTTTGTAAGGCTAGAGGGAGTGGGCGCGACTGAGGCCGCACTCCCCTTGCCACATAAGCACAAACACCACCCCATGGGTGCGGTAGAGGGTGCAGTGCGGCATTCCAAGGGAGCACTCCTTCAAACAACATGATTGGTTCTTTTTTCTTACCTCCCTCTGATTGGTCCCTTTTATTTACTAAAAAAAAAAAAAAATACCCAAGTGTGGCACCACTCCTTGGGTGTGGTATGAAACCACACTTTTGTTGAGGTGGCGCCTACGTGTCACTACGGTTTCATGAGGGAGTGCGGCACCACTCCCTCCAGCCTAAGTATCTCGTGGGTATGAGTGATGTCAGATTGGGTGTCACTAATACCATTGGAATCATCATTGTCGGCTATTAATAAGAATTCAGATCGGCGTTTTTGTAATGCATCAGGAGATAAACGGGTGAAGGGTAATTCCGGGTTTGGTTTGGGTGGGGGTTGTAGTAGCGGTTGGTTAGATGAATTTGTGACAGTGGAGGTGCAGTGGGGTCATAGACTCAGTCAACTTTCAAGAGTTGCTCCTTTAATCCCTAAAATGGATGGGTATTTTGATTGTTCTTTTGGGCCTGGTTGCAGCTTTTGGAGTAGCAAGGTGAACCCCATTGTTGTTGGGTTGGGCTACGACAATATCATTAATGGTGGTACTTCATCGAATAGCCGATTCTATGGTGATTCATGATGGGGTTTTGATTTTTGATATCTCTAACGAACATCGATCAATGGAGATTAATAGTTTGTTGTTCTTCATGATTGCATCTTCCTTTCTAATAAAGGTGAAAATTTCATACATACCTTTTGTTTTTGGTAAACATATTGTTCAACTTTGGCCTATTAAACATATGTTCTACAAAATCCATCCACACATTAACTCAAAATTGGTGTAAAACCAAAACAAGAGATGATTGCATCAAAAAACTTGATTATTGATTCCTACCCTAATGTGGAAGTACCAAGATCATTAAGCATAAGAATTAGATAATTGACCATAAAAAAAGGTTAAAGTTCATCCCTGAATACTGTAACAAAATGATTAAAGTGTAAATGCAAATAAACCATCATATGCTTTTTATTAAAAAATCTCCAATTTTACAAACTGTAATGTTTATTTCTTGTATTTATGCAAGAACCTTTGTTTGTAACAAAAATTAAATTATATTTTTCGTTTCTTCTTTTATAAATAAAAATCTTGAGTGTCATATATGCAATGGTGTCAGGTTATTGAAGGTTTATGGGTGGTTTGTGCCAGTAGTGCTATTTCAAGGTACATACTTTGTTTTGATGTGTTCTTTTTTGAAATTGTATTAAAGTAAACATTTTTTATTTTTTTTTTGTATAGAAGAGGATGTAACTGAACCTGCATTTGATGATATTACACCTCGAAACAACTTTTTGTAGATATTTCGATCAAGGTATGGATGTCAGATGAAGTAATCTTCTAGTTTAAACAACTTTTTGTAACTTAAATAGAGAAACTTATAATATTATATACCTATTAATTAGAATTATGACGAAAAAAATATTTTGAAACCAAGTGGCCGTCCAGCCAAATAAAGTTTGAACTGAAGAAACAAAACTCATATACAAATTTACACCGTCTTAGTTTTTTTGCTTACTAGATTGAGGAAATTGTCGATATTCATAAACATATCTAGATACATAAAACGCACAGAATTAAGCTCGGATCTCCATAGCCACTATTTTAGCTAAAAAGAAATCTTATACTACTATTGGCAATCTAGCTGCAATGTCTATCCTAGAACAACTCCTTATTTTTGTATATTGCATCGTATGAGAGTAGAGGAGAGCATGATATGAGCCCAAATATTCGCAACAAATCAACATCAAAATTGACCAAATCTATGAAAGAAGCTTACCTGGAGGAGAACGGCGACTACGAAGAACTTCAAGGTATTGTGAACGGAGGTTGGCTGCTGATTCGACGGGCTCCATCTTCTCAAAATTTCGACGAGCAACGGTGACATGAACACGTTGAGATAATATGTTGTGTTTATATTTATAGTAGAGTAATTGCGATATGGGAGTAGGTGAGAGTGATGGAACACCTCGGATATGTGGTGGTTGTATTTGTACCTAATAGAGTGTGAATAGAGAGAACAAATTACTGAAATGGTCCCTATTGTTTGCAAAAATTTCACGTTTGGTTTCTATGTTTTCTTTTGCACTTGGGCGGTCCCTAAGTATTGATTTTATTGTGTTTTTCATCCCTCAGAGCTAAAAAAGACTATATCGCCCTTTATCTTTAAATTTTTTTCATTTTTTATATTATTAGTTTATTATTAAATAATATAAATTATTAAATAAACTTGAAATTGGACCCACCCAAAACCCTACACCCCTCATGTCCTCTCTCGTTTCAGTTCATCTGCATTGCAAACCACCGGCCACTGTCGAAAAACACCAAACACTACCAGAAAACACCAGATGTCATCATCGTAAAACACCAGACGCACGAGGAAACCACAAGACACCACCGATCTAAACTCTAAATCGGAAAACACCAGACGCACGAGGAAACCACAAGACACCACTGATCTAAACTCTAAATCTACTGATTTGCTCCATCAACCACCGATCTTCATCACCGGAAGCCACTAGAAGCATCCTGCAACCAACATTTGTCATTGTTGGAAGGAGATTTGAAGTAGTGAGGGATGGAGATCTGGTTCATGAGTCACTTCTCTTCTTCTCGACGCCCCCATCTGGACATCCGACCATCGACTGCATATGCTCCCTCCTCGCTCTTCCCTCTTCGCCATTGACTGCATCTGTCCTTCCTCGCTCATCCTCTCTGCTATCAGTTTTGTAAAGGGTTTAGGGGTGGTGGTGGTTCACTTTACTTGTCTTCCTTCTTTCTTGTCACTATGGCGGGGTTAGCTTCATGACACCGTAGTGGATCCCGGTGGTCATTGTTTCATGGTACTATGACGGTGGTGGCTTCATGGCTATGATGGCAGGAGATCTAGAAGCTTTTGGTTTTAGTAGCAGTTTTCAGGAAACGAAGGGAGATATGTTTTCGAGGGAGGAGGTGTTTTCGGAAAGATAAGAGACAAGGATGGTGGTGGTGCTGATTGTTTTTTATTTGTCTGATGACGCTTCCTCCGGTGGGAGGGCTTCAGAAGCGGCGGTGAATTAAAATGAGAAAGAAGTACATGAGAAGTTTGGGGTGTAGGGTTTTGGGTGGGTTCCATTTTAAGGTTATTTAATCATTTTTATTCATTAATAATAAACAAATGATAATAAAAAAAAACTAAAACAGATAAAGTCAAAGGACAATGTGGTCTTTTCATCTCTACTAGGGGATGAAAAACACAATAAAAAACAAAATCTAGGGACCATTCGAGTGCGAGCGAAAACATAGGGACCAAATGTGAAACTTTTGCAAACCACATGGACCATTTAATAGTTTGTACTTTAGGATATGCATCGAGCAAATTACGAAAATTGTTTGTTTCATTTAGGATATGCATTATGTAAATTACAAAAATTGTTTGTTTCATTTAGGATATGCATCAAATAAATTACGAAAATTGTTTGTTTCTTTTAGGATATGCATGGAGTAAATTACAAAATTGTTTATTTCATTTAGGATATGCATCGAGTAAATTACGAAAACCGTTTGTTTCATTTAGGATATGCATTATGTAAATAACGAAAATTGTTTGTTTCATTTAGGATATGCATTATGTAATTTACAAAAAATCATTTGTTTCATTTAGGATATGCGTCGAGTTAATTACGAAAACCGTTTGCTTCATTTAGGATATGCATCGAGTAAATTACAAAAATTGTTTGTTTCATTTAGGATATGTATTATGTAAATTACGAAAATCGTTTGTTTCATTTAGGATATACAATATGTAAATTACGAAAATTGTTTGTTTCATTTAGGATATACATCGAGTAAATTACGAAAATCGTTTGTTTCATTAGGATATGCATTATGTAAATTACGAAAATTGTTTGTTTCATTTATGATATGCATTATGTAAATTACGAAAATCGTTTGTTCCATTTAGGATATGCATTATGTAAATTACGAAAATCATTTGTTTCATTTAGGATATGCATCGAGTAAATTACGAAAATTGTTTGTTTCATTTAGGATATGCATTGTGTAAATTATGAAAATCGTTTGTTCCATTTAGGATATGCATCGAGTAAATTACAAAAATCAGTTTTTTTCATTTAGTATATTTTGTTTTGATGTGTGTGTTTTTTGAAATTGTATTAAAGTTAATATTTTTACTTTTTTGTATAGAAATTGAGAATGTAGCTGAACCTGTATTTTATGATATTACACCTTGAGATCCTGATTTTCTGGGGGGATGAAGTTGGGGCAATATATGTCAAATTGAGTTAATACTATCGTAAAGTGAGTGCTTCACATTTTTCAGCCCTAATTTCATGCAGTAACGTTTATGCTGATGCAGGTCACTGCTAGAAGAAAATTAACAACATAGGTTTTATCTTTTCAACTTCCATATACTAGTATGATATTGCTTTACAAATAAACCATATGCATTTGGCACCCATTCTTTATGTTTATGTTTTTGTAAATATACATAATCACATGAAATCTTTTCTTCTTTGTCCTCCTAATTTGAATGCAACTTCTATCAGAATCTAAAAAAGTCTATTTTCATACTGTTGCAAACTTAGCAGAGTGCATAAAATACCTAGAGCAATCATTAGATATATTCATGGAATTTGGGTGGCCCGACACTTTAAGTGATTGCAAGTGTTAAAGTGGCAGTCGATAGATGTATTAACTTATTTCTTGCGTATTTTACATTCCATTACGATATGAGTTACATGAAGATAGCATGTATGAATTTTATACACTTGAAGTTGCACATGTGATTTATAATTTGGAATGCGTGAATATCAATCTTTTTGTAGATATTTAGATGAAGGTATGGATGTCAGATGAAGTTTTATCTACATGCACCCATCTAGTTTAAAAAACTTTTTGTCACTTAAATAGAGAAACTTGTAATATTATATACCTACTAATTAGAATTATGAAGAAAAAATAATTATATTTTGAAACCAAGTGGTAGCCTAGTAGCTGAATAAAGTTTGAATCGAAGAAGAAAAACTCATATACAAACTCCATGTACTAAAACACTAGACCTAACTAGAAAACATCAAACACTACCGGAAACCACCAGATATCACACGAAAACACCTGACGCTATCGGAAACCACCATGCGCCAGGAAACTACAAGACACCACCGATCTAAAAACACCAGGGTTCAATTTTAAGTTTATTTAATCATTTATATTCATTAATAACAAATAAAAAAATTAAAAAATAAGATAAAGATAAAGGACAATATGGTCTTTTCATCTCTACGAGCACATGAAAAACTCAATAAAACCAAAACCTAGGGACATTCCGAGTGCAAATGAAAACATAAGGACCAAACGTTAAATTTTTGTAAACCACAGGGCCATTTCAGTAATTTCGTCTTTCGGATATGCATTGACTAATTACGAAAAACATTTCTTTCATTTAGGACATGCATTATGTAAATTAGGAATAACATTTGTTTCATTTACAATATGCGTCGAGTTAACTACGTAAATCGTTTGTGAGGCAAACAGTACACTCTAAAGTCGAAACAAAACATTTGGTCCTCTTTTGTTCCAAACGAGTGGCAAAGGCACCGAATATCATTTAGGCTATGTGGTATGGTTTTAACATAAATTACTTTATGCTTACATGACATCTCTTAACAAATGTAATAATACGTGAATTGCTCTGTTTTCATGTGGTGTTAGGCCATTTTGTCTTCTCAACATTTTCCAACGCCGGTTAAAAAAATAATCAAATTTTTTTATTCTTTTTTCAGTGGTGTGATGGTGTGGTGCACATTTCCTAGAAACAATGGAGTCGTATGTAGAATAACGCAACAAATGATCATTCCTACAAGTTATATGAAATATATTTGTAAATTTTTTATTAGACAAATAGACCATTCCTTTCTAATGTTTTCTTAGGGTTTTACAAACTTTTTTAATTTGAAAACTTTAGCTGTCCTAAAAATTTTAAAAAAATAAAAATAAAAAATTCAACTGAATATTCAAAACGATGCTAATCTGCACAAGGGTGGTGCTTTCATTGATAACTCGTAATTGTGGAAAATATTTGTTTTAGAATATATATATATATATATATATATATATATATATATATATATATATATATATATATATATATATATATATATATATATATATATATATATATATATATATATGGTGAGGTTCAATAGAGAATCATAATTAGCCAAGGAACCAAGGAACCAATCGTGAGCGTCGGAAATCATAACGATCAACGGCCAAGGAAATAGATGTACACTTTTACATTGGACGTACACACCAGATTATACCAAAAAATACACCCTTTACAAAAAAACCCACCACTTTTTTTCGTTTAAAATTTTTTTTAGGCCATGTTTTTTATCAAAAAAAAAACCGAATATACCGTTTTTCACGATTTTTCGTCCTCTTTCCATAGAGATGCATGATAATATATAAAAAACGAACTTCTTTTTTTTCGAAAAAAACCCACTTAATATACAAACTCCATGTACTAAAACACTAGACCTAACTAGAAAAAATCAAACACTACCGGAAACCACCAGATATCACAGGAAAACACCTGACGCTATCGGAAACCACCATGCGTTAGGAAACTACAAGACACCACCGATCTAAAAACACCAGGGTTCAATTTTAAGTTTATTTAATCATTTATATTCATTAATAACAAATAAAAAAACTTAAAAAGTAAGATAAAGATAAAGGACAATATGGTCTTTTCATCTCTACGAGCACATGAAAAACTCAATAAAACCAAAACCTAGGGACATTCCGAGTGCAAATGAAAACATAAGGACCAAACGTTAAATTTTTGTAAACCACAGTCAGTAATTTCGTCTTTCGGATATGCATTGAGTAATTACGAAAAACATTTCTTTCATTTAGGACATGCATTATGTAAATTAGGAATAACATTTGTTTCATTTACAATATGCGTCGAGTTAACTACGTAAATCGTTTGTGAGGCAAACAGTACACTCTAAAGTCGAAACAAAACATTTGGTCCTCTTTTGTTCCAAACGAGTGGCAAAGGCACCGAATATCATTTAGGCTATGTGGTATGGTTTTAACATAAATTACTTTATGCTTACATGGCATCTCTTAACAAATGTAATAATACGTGAATTGTTCTGTTTTCATGTGGTGTTAGGCCATTTTGTCTTCTCAACATTTTCCAACGCCGGTTAAAAAAATAATCAAATTTTTTTATTCTTTTTTCAGTGGTGTGATGGTGTGGTGCACATTTCCTAGAAACAATGGAGTCGTATGTAGAATAATGCAACAAATGATCATTCCTACAAGTTATATGAAATATATTTGTAAATTTTTTATTAGACAAATAGACCATTCCTTTCTAATGTTTTCTTAGGGTTTTACAAACTTTTTTAATTTGAAAACTTTAGCTGTCCTAAAAATTTTAAAAAAAATAAAAATAAAAAATTTAACTGAATATTCAAAACGATGCTGATCTGCACAAGGGTGGTGCTTTCATTGATAACTCGTAATTGTGGAAAATATTTGTTTTAGAATATATATATATATATATATATATATATATATATATATATATATATATATATATATATATATATATATATATATATATATATATATATATGGTGAGGTTCAATAGAGAACCATAATTAGCCAAGGAACCAAGGAACCAATCGTGAGCGTCGGAAATCATAACGATCAACGGCCAAGGAAATAGATGTACACTTTTACATTGGACGTACACACCGGATTATACCAAAAAATACACCCTTTACAAAAAACCTATCATTTTTTTTCGTTTAAAATTTTTTTAGGCCATGTTTTTTATCAAAAAAAAACCGAATATACCGTTTTTCACGATTTTTCGTCCTCTTTCCATAGAGATCCATGATGATATATAAAAAACGAACTTTTTTTTTCGAAAAAAAACCCATTTCATTTTCTTTGATGAAAAAAGTAAAGGTTTATTATTTATAGAAAAAAATTAATAAATATATCAAAATTCATATTTTTTGTACTTTTTAAACATAGATTCATATTCATGTTAAAAAAAACGATATTTCAGTTCAGATTCATATTGTAAACTTGTTCAGATTCACATTGTGAACCTCCTCAGATTCACAGTGTGCATAATAATAAGTCAGATTCACAGTGTGAATCTGAACTGATCGGAGTTTTTTCATATTGTGAATGTTAAAATTTGAAATATTTACAGTTTAGATTCACAGTGTGAATCTACACTGATCGAGGTTTTTTTTTGTTTTTTTGTGAACCTTCTCAGATTCACAGCGTGCATAATAGTAATTCAGATTCACATTGTGAATCTGAACTGTTCGAGATTTTTCATATTGTGAATGTTAAAAATTGAAATATTTATAGTTTAGATTCACAGTGTGAATCTACATTGTTCGAGGTTTATTTATTTATTTTTTATTATTCTTTTTAATCGGTGTTGATGTTTATTAATAGAGTACAAAAAATTAATATTTTTGGTATAATTAGTTTTTTTTTGATAAAAATAAAATTAAATATTGAAAAACTAAGAAAATTAAGTGAGTTTTTTTTTGAAAAAAAGCTTGTTTTTTATTTATCATCATGGATCTCTATGGAAAGAGGACGAAAAATCGTGAACAACGGTATATTCGGTTTTTTTTTCGATAAAAAACTTGGCCTAAGAAAAATTTTAAATGAAAAAAAATGAAGTTGGTTTTGTTATAATCCGTTACATGTGCGTCTATTATAAAATTTTACAAACCTTCCTTTTGTCGTTGATCGCTTTAAATTCCGACGCTTTGGAATTGTTCCTTGGTTCCTTGATTAATAATGGTTCTGTATTGAACTTTTCCCTATATATATATATATATATATATATATATATATATATATATATATATATATATATATATATATATATGGTTTCGGCTCTATGGAAAACAAAAAACCATAAAAATCATAAAAATGCATAAAAAAAATATTTAGAGATCACAAATATTTTTTTTGACTTTATATTTTAAAAATCGCAACTTTTTATATATTTTCACTGAAAATGTTTTTGAAAAAAAACCAAAAATTAAAAAATAAAAAAATAATAAATAATAAAAAATCGATTTTTAAATTTTTTTTGCTGTGAATTTATAAAAAAACTGCGATTTTGAAGAATATAAATTCAATTTTTTTTTTGTGATCCCTAGTTTTTCTTTTGTGCATTTATATGATTTTTAGGGTTTTTTTGTTTTCCATATAACCCTTCCTATATATATATATATATATATATATATATATATATATATATATATATATATATATATATATATATATATGCACAAGGGTCGTGCTTTCTTTGAAAATTCTTAATTGTAGAAAATATATGTTTTAATATATATATATATATATATATATATATATATATATATATATATATATATATATATATATATATATACATACACACACACTGTAACATCTCAATCTTCAGGTATTAATTTATAGCTTTATGTAGACATATTTAAAAGGAAACTCGACGAGTTGGGAGGCTTCAACTTATCATGTAGAGTTATAGTGGCCGCGTGATTTTCAAACCCTACTCGACGAGTTGGAAGACCCCAACTCGGCGAGTTGAAGGCAGAATATGAAACCCTAATTTTATGGTTTTTGCACACTATTTAATGACCTTAAGTCCCATTGTTGGCCTCTTTATCCGCCCCCTTGTCCAGAGAAACCGTAATTTGTGCATCATATCTCATTGTATGTGTGTGTGAGCTTCGAAACTGACTTTTGGTGCTCTTTTGGAAGGAACTTGAAGTATGAAGAGGTTGGACTGGGAGGAAGGCTATAGATCTGGCATCTACTCTGTCTTGGCAACCATATTGAGGTATAAAGTTGATACTTTGGCCTTTTATTGCTTAGATCTTCTCCTATGGAAGTATGTTGTCATTCTTGGTCCATATTGAAGTCATTTTTGGGATTTAAGCATGTCATGAAGCTATGACTTCAGATCTAGACATCTCAGGGCCTTTGTGGACTTAAAGTTGCCAACTTTATTAAGTCTTAGCCCTCCTTCATGCCCTAGGTCCTTTAAGAAGCTTAGTTTTAGTGTTTTAGCCTCTTGATGCCATGCATGGACGTAAAGTTAGCAACTTTACGTAGTATTTCAGTCCTAAGGGACCAGATTTATAGTTTGGGGCTTCGGATTCAAGAAAAAAGGGGTTGAATATGTTGAGACTAGGAAAACTCGACGAGTTGGTTCGGGATTTCCCGCTTTCTGGATTCTGTAGGAACTCGACGAGTTGTTCTGCCAACTCGGCTAGGGTTTTTCCCGGTTTTCTGAGTTCTGAAGGAACTTGAGGATTCAGTAGATGCACTCGACGAGTTGGGTCAACGCGAATTGTTGACATTGACTATTGACTTTGAGTTTGACCAAGTTTGACTTCTGGGGGTATTTTGGTAATTCGGGATTTTAATGAAGTGAGTCACATGTTGGTTATAGGCAGTCGATATCAGAGCTGAGAGTTGGAATTTGATCTTCTTGATTCAGCACTACTTGTGAGGTGAGTTTTCCTCACTATACTCAAGGGTCTAAGGCACCAAGGCCGGCCCTTTGGATTGTTATCCTGGTTTATCTGCTGATTGAGTACTGTTATGATCTATTAGATCGATATCCTGATAGATAGGATGTTGCTATGTTGTTATGATGTGTTAGATCGGTATCCTGATAGATAGGATGTTGCTATGCTATTATGATCTGTTAGATCGGTATCCTGGTTGATAGAATGTCACTATGCTGTTATGATCTGTTAGATCGGTATCCTGGTAGATAGGATGTTGCTATGTTTAGTGATTTGTTGATCTGTTTGACTGTCTATAGATTGTTATGTGATTATCTAAAATGTGTGCACATGTTTGATTGGTAGTTGGGGTATTCCATCCCGAGGATGATTGGACCCATAGTATGTTGGCATTCCAACCCGATGGTTTAGGGCACTGTGATGATCCTTGAGACAAATATGGGTACGTGTGGAAGGTAATATGGTCTCGTACTACTGAAAGCACATGACCCATACGTGTAGCAAGGAAGTCACAACCCCTAGGGTTTTGTTGGGAGTTGGTTCCCCGTTATTATGTGAATTATCTGATATCTTCCTAGTATATTTTCAGTATGGTGGTTACGAGACGATTTGAAATCGGATCCGGGTCAAGAGCGGGAGTTGGCAGTCAGGATAGGCTTGCATTGACAAAGGACTGTGCCAGGGAGATCAAACGTAAGGAGGTGGTTGAGATTTTCCGGGGTCAGATTCCGGAGATGTTCGGGTTTATCAAGTCCGCGATGATGGAGTATTTTGATGACATATACACAACCATTGCTGAGACTGCTGCTGCTGCAGCCTCTGCAGCTGTGGCGGCTGTAGTTGTTGGGCCAGTGCGGGTGTTTCAGTATCGGGACTTCGATAACACGAAGCCCCAGACCTTCTATGGAGTTCAGGACCCGATCATAGCCATGAGGTGGCTGTCTGATGTGGAGGGATGTTTCTTTACCTATTCATGCGATGCTGAGTAGAAGGTCAGGTGTGCTATGAACCTGCTGAGGTCCATAGCCAAGGATTGGTGGAGGCTTTCTACTAACTCCTACTCCGCTGACCAGACGACTGTTGTGTCTTGGGAGCAATTCTCTGAGATGTTCCGCTCACGTTATGGGCCACTGGTAAAGAGAGAGAGAGATTGGAAAAAGAGTACTTGGATTTGAGACATGGTACTGTGTCGGTGATGGGGATCACCAAGATGTTCACGGAGCGAGATATGTTTTTCCCTGAGTTTGCTACATCTGACCAAGCTCAGATGACCCGTTACTCGAGCATGCTTAAGACGGAGATCAGGAAGATCGTGTCTACCCAGCGTTATGGATCATTGCTAGGGATCCAGGAGGCCGCAAGGCGGCGTGAGATTAAGATCTAGTTACAGACTCAGGAGACGAGACCGAACGCGGCGTAGTCGCAGCCTGTGCCGAAATGGTTTAGGGTCGCTGACTCCAAGAAGGGGAGTCAGAGGGGTCACACTTGTGGGAAGTGCAGCAAGGTGTATGATGGGCTTTGTCGATCTTCTTCAGGGTACCACCAGTGTGGAAAGCAGGGCCACATTGCTAGGGATTATAGGCAGCAGACTCCAGCTTTTGGTGTTAGACTTTGTTACCAATGTGAGCAGGTGGCCCATATGAAGGTCCAATGTCCCCTAATAGCTGCCAGGCCGGCGCAGGCTCCATCGTCGACTACTTTAAGGATTACTGACGGAATTCAGGGTAGGACAGGGCCCCCGCGGGCTCGGGGACGCGCCTTCCAGCTCACTACTGAGGAGGCCAGGACAGCAACCGATGTTGTGCCCGATATGTTTCTATCCCTTATCTCATTGATTATGTTTATTGTATGCTCATGTGGTTGTACCTATGTTAGGTACATTCTTAGTGAACTCATTGCCTGCTCTTGTACTGTTTGACTCGGGAGTGAGTAGGTCGTTTGTCTCTCAATCGTTTAGTAGGGAGTTTGATTTGCCCTTAGGGGAGCTAGAGTGTCCATTGCGAGTTTCTATCCCCAACGAACACGGGGTTTCTGCTTCGTCGATTTATTAGGGTTACCTGCTAGAGATATTCGGGGTGTCTTTTCCGATTGACTTGATTCCGATCCCCATGGGGGATGTCTGTGTTTATAGTAGGTATGGACTGGCTTAGTCGTTTTGGTGCCATGATCGACTGCGAGGGTCAGCGTGTGGTAGTTCGAACCCCGAGTGTTAGAGAACTAGTTATTTATGGAGAGGGCACCAGGATGGGTTCAGTGTTTTGCTTAGCAGCCAGGGCTCGATAGTATATTCAGGATGGGTGTGCGCGTTATTTGGCATATGTGGTGGATACGCGGGTCAGGGATCAGGTCTCGGTTTCTGATGTTCCAGTCGTTAGGGATTTCGCTGAGGTGTTTCCGGAGGAGTTACCCGGAGTGCCACCTGAGAGGGAGGTCGAGTTCAGGATCGACCTTGTGCCAGGCGCGACCCGTATTGCAAGACATCGTACCGATTGGCACAGCCTGAGATGCAGGAGCTGTCATCTCAGCTGCAGGAGCTGCTAGGTAAGCAGTTCATCCGTCCGAGCAGTTTTCTGTGGGGAGCGTCAATTCTCTTCATCAAGAAGAAGGATGGTTCACACCGGATGTTCATTGATTACCGGGAGTTGAACAAGTTAATGGTGAAGAACTGTTACCCTCTTCCACGGATTAATGATCTCTTCAATTAGCTGCAGGGAGCATCTTGGTTCTCCAAGAATGACCTGAGGTCCGGGTACCATCAGGTCAGGGTCAGGGAGGAGGACGTGGAGAAGACCGCATTCCGGACTCCTTACGGGCATTACGAGTTTGTGGTGATGCTGTTTGGGCTCACCAACGCGCCGACAATATTCATGGAGCTGATGAATCGGGTATGCAGAACGATGCTCAATCGCTCAGTTATTGTGTTCATCGATGATATCTTGGTGTATTCCAAGACCAGAGACCAGCATGACGAGCATCTCCATGAGTTATTTGGAGTTTTGAGGTGAGAACGACTTTATAGAAAGTTCTCAAAATGTGATTTTTGGTTACGAGAGGTTCAATTCCTTGGACACCTCATTAACCAGGAGGGGATTTTGGTCGATCCGGCCAAAATCAAGGCAGTGATGCAGTGGGAGACTCTGAAGTCTCCCTCGGATATCAGAAGTTTCTTATGGTTGGTAGGGTATTACCGGCGATTTATTCAGGACTTCTCCAAGATTGCGGTACCCCTCACTCGTCTAACGAGGAAAGGGGTAGATTTTCGGTGGGGCCCTGAGCAGCAGACGACGTTTGAGACTCTTCCGCAGCAGCTTTGAGAGGCTGTAGTCTTGACTCTCCCGGAGGGAGTTGAGGATTTTGTGGTTTTCGGTGATGCATCTATCACCGAATTAGGAGCAGTCCTCATGCAGAGAGGACGGGTGATAGCCTATGCATCGCGGTAGTTGAAGCTACATGAGACGAGATATCCCACACATGATCTTGAGTTGGGAGAGGTGGTGTTCGTCCTCAGGATCTAGAGACATTAACTATATGGGGTCCGCTGTACCATCTACACTGATCACAAGAGCTTGAGGCATATCATGGATCAACCGAACCTGAACATGAGACATCGCAGGTGGCTAGACGTAGTCAAGGATTATGACTGCGAGATCCTTTACCATCGCAGTAAAGCAAACGTTGTGGCGGACGCTCCGAGCCGCAAGTCGGTTGGATCTTCTGTTCCGGCGTTGTGTATGAGGATATATGTGGATTTTCCACTTGTGAGCTTGATCAGGGAAGCTCAGGATGAGGGTGTACGGCAGGAGAATTGGAAAATTAAGAGGATAAGGGGCGAGATCACCAGATTTGTGCAGGACAAGCATGGATTGTTGACCCACTGCGGTCGAGTGTGGGTCCCGATATCTGGTGGGGTTAGAAAGATCGTGCTAGATGAGGCTCATAAGTCTCGATTCTCTATTCACTTGGGAGCCACCAAGATGTACTGGGATCTGAGACTGAGTTACTAGTGTCCGTGCATGAAGAGAGAAATCACTTGGTACGTCGAGAGGTGCTTGACCTGTAGGATGGTCAAGGCCGAGCACCTGAGGCTGCATGACAAGCTGCAGCCTCTGGAGGTTCCCATATGAAAATGGTGTTGGATTAGGTGTCTAAGCCCATAACTATTTTTAGTATGTACTTGGTTTGATTATGAGAATGGTCCTTTTGGGTTGCCTTCACTCATGCAACTTGATAGGATGACAAGTGGAGAGAGATAGTAGAATTTATTATATGAATAATAAATTGGTACTCAGAATGATTTTATTAATATATTATATGATTAATATATTATTTGGAAATCATACTATTAATTAGGAATTAATCAGAAATTAGTCTACATATCAAGAAAAATAATAATGGACGGGTCCTTATATTTATTTGTGACCTTTGAGGAGCCGTATGAGATGAAAATCTCAT
Source organism: Lactuca virosa (assembly GCF_052849685.1). Lineage (NCBI taxonomy): Eukaryota > Viridiplantae > Streptophyta > Magnoliopsida > Asterales > Asteraceae > Lactuca > Lactuca virosa. The sequence goes on from NC_136433.1 coordinate 179,986,934, forward strand.
GTACGGTTCTGGAATATGGATGGGAACTGTGATGTTATCATCCACTATGATTATCTAACATTTCAAAGTATTAATTTCGGGATTAAAGGAACTGATTAATAATGGAGGGACTGATTATGTAAATCGGTAATAGTTGTAGTTTGGGCTAATGGATCTTATTGATAAGGGGTGGACGAAAATCTATGGGAAGCCCATAAAGTTTTCGTCCAGGGCCTGTCATATGGAGGTCCATGGATTGCTTAAGGCCTAAGCAAGGATATTAGGGTTACCACCTGAAAAACCTGATAGCCTCAACTATATAAACCCTCTATCACTAAGGATTTCAGCCCTATGAGTTTTATGAGAAACCCTGGTGAATACCACCTCTCTCCTAAGTCATCCTTTCCGAGAGTGTTTGTGATTCCATTAGAGGTGCAACAATTGGGGCACTAAGCTTTCAAATGTCAAGGATTATTCTTGTTATTACAATATAACAAGTAAGGTAATGTCTAAACCCTAATTTACCTGTCAATTTTCGAAATTGTAAGCTAGTCCATAGGGTTATTGCTTTGGAGTTTGTATTTGCATGTTCAATAGAAAAAAACTTAGATCCAAAGCATTAGGGTTGCATGGACACCATAGGAATGATGTAGTGCTCAAAACCCATCAGTGGTATCAGAGCCTAGGATGTTTTTCAATTGAATTGGTGCAAGAGTGGACTGCCAAAAGAACAAGAAATCAGAAATTTTTGTTGTCTGACAGGCAGACTCGACGAGTTGATGAACAGACTCGACGAGTTCACAAGGCAACTCGACGAGTTGACTCGTCTGGTGCCGAATTTTTTTATTTTTTGGTAAGATTTTGATTTGGATAATTACCATAACTTGTTTTTTAATGCCTAAAATTGATTTTTCTGATATGGTAATGAATATCCTCATCTAATTGAAGGATAATTGTCAAGGTTTAAGATAATTACAAGATTATATGATAAATTAGTTATTTGTAAAATTTGATTTGAATTATCTTACCAAATAAAATTGGATTAGGTCAATTTTTTTTATAAAGATAAGATATATGATTATTTTAATTATTTTAAATTTGATCTAGAAGTTTTGAAAAGCTTCAACATTTGCCCTCATGTTTTGAAATATTAAATTCTTAAACCCTAGTATTTTGAAAAGTTTCAAAAATGCACCTCATGGTTTTGTAATTTAAAATTTGATTAAATAGTTTTAATTTTGAAATCTTAAATTTAGAACCTTGATATTTTGAATAGTTCAAATACACCCTTATGGATTTTATTAAATTAATTAAGTGTTTAATTAAAAGAGAGAATTAATAAATCCATAATGACATGGTTTAAATTTAGATAAATTAAGACTCTAATTTATTAATAGATTAAACCACCTAGTATTTTAAATGTATAAAATACACCCTTATACTATATAAAATTAAAAGTTTAATATATTATATATGTATAAGTAAAATCCAGTCTTACCGTTAGTAGGCCTAATTCACGAAGCTGGTCTATAAGGGGGTATAAGGAAATTGCCTATAAAATGGTGATTGAATGGGTGTCCACTCTCACCCACCGCTTCCTTGACTAGTGGAGGGTCGTTAGCCGAATGGGTATGATATAACACAAACACTCATTAAAAGTATAATGAATTATTAATTAACGAAATGTTTTTATAAATTCCCAATCTTAGTTACTTAGGAAAAATGTGAATTTGATGCTAACCCATGAAATTGCACATTGCACCTTATTAGTCGTTAGTGGATCTTGTGTTGTTAACCGACACATTAATATGGGACTAATGAAGGATGGCAATGGGTAGCTCGGAGATTATCATAGATCGATGGAGAGTGTGTGGTTAACCGACACATTGATTAGGTGATAGACGCTTTCGAGAATACCAAGCTGATTTGCATGATTATTCACACCCTTGTTTGTGATCCTCGGTATCCCAGTCACAAACTTGAAGGGCATAATCGAGATTAAACATGTCATTAAAAAGTTCAATGAATCTCAAAAGATCTAGGAGTTTCATTTAAAACATAATTCGTTTAAAATTTCGTTTTCCTGGTGGAATTGGTAAATCGTCATTTACCTATCGACAAATAGTTTACAATTGGATTGCGGCATCCCTCTTCCGAATTGTGAATTATTATGTTGGGTCATAGCCTTAATATTTCATTTGGATGTTATATTAAGGATTGAATCAACTAACTTGTATTTCTACCTTTTGTAGATGTCTAGTTCCGACAAGTATGGTCTTCCCGAATCTTTTGGAAAAAGCTTTCCTCATGAAGATGATGTTCCACGTTTCGATCGAGGAACTAGAAATCATACATCACTTCCTCCACCTCCTCCAATAGTTATCCCTAACCCACATGTTCGTCGACTTGAAAAGATCAAGGTCACTCAAGCTCTATTGGCAAGCAAACACGAAGATGGAAAGTCTGTATGTGCTCACGTCTTGGAGATGAAGTTGCATATTGACAGGCTGGGAATGTTGGGTGTCATTGTCTCAAGGAAGTTGGATGTTGACTTGGTTCTTCAATCACTTCCTAAGTCATATAGTGAGTTCATAAAAGTCTACTATATGACAGACCACGACATGACCCTTATTGATCTTACATATTTGCTAATTGCTGCTGAATTAGCAATGATTTGGCGCACTGGTCAAGCAAATTTGTTTGGAAGATCTACCTCCCAAACTTCCATGGACATTGACAATGGTAACATTGGAAGTCCAGAAAAGCTTTCTCTTCCTAATGGAAAGGGATCGGCCAAGGTCAAACCGTTTGACTGAATGGTAAAGAGAAAGGCTAAGTCTGAGATAGTCCCATGTACCATTTCGAATGAGTCTGTTTGTTTCTATTGCCAAGAGAAGGGGCATTGGATGCGAAGCTGCCTTATCTACCTGAAAGATCACAAGGATGGTAAATTCAAAATGTATGACTCTACTTCAAGTAAGTCCACTATCTAACTCTATTAAGTTCCTATTTATAGATTCTTAATACATGATGTGATAAGATTGCATTTTGATGTTTTGTAGGATCGAAGAAAAGAAAGGAAGCTTAAAGAAAGAGTGAGCTTAGTCTGGTCGCGAATAGATGTATTTCGATCGCATGGTTCGATGATCGGATTTGTGAGTTGCTACTTAGGAGTTATGATAGATTGCTTAGGAATATTTAGTAACATAGTTTTCATTTGTACATGCATTGTAAGGACAAGTTTTCCGCATGTTAAAAATAAAGAGAAATTTTGATTTTTTGTCTTATTTTATATTTCCTTGCAATAGCATTTGTGAAAATTGGTGTTTATATATTGTTGGCAATGTTGTAAATGGATTTGATTCTTAGTTATATCGTTTGTGGTACTATCACAATTTACCAAATAAGGAAAGATTCTCATCACCCAAGTTTCTTTTGGACAGAAACTTGGAATCATACGATTTGTATTGCTTGATGAATGAGAACCTTCATATTTGGGAAATTAAGACTAATGCCTTGTTCACATGTAGATGTGAGTCAAGTGAATGACTGAAGGAGCTGGTACACATTGATGTGCACTGGTCAAGTCCACCACAGAGAACGATAAGACGATTCGTCATGATTTACTAAAAGTTTGGTAAATATGATTATACGTAAAAGATTAAGTGTAATTGTGAATCATTGAAAAAGTTTCTATGTATAGCAGAACGGATAAGAAGAATCAATTAGGTAGAATGATAAAAGTTTCTCCAATCTGAAAGGAAAGGAGAGTACTTTAGTATCGTGTTTTATGATCATCTTAATGATTATAGAATCGTATCACGATTGATCCTATAAGTACACCTTAGTACATTGTATGGCTAAGAAGAGGAATCGGGAATTGTTGAAATGGTTAAATCAAAAAGGTGAGTCATACTTCGTTCGAAAATCGAGTCTTAGAGTCATACTCCAAGATTGTGTCCAGAGTGACATATCTTAAGTAGGTTTATAACACATCATGAAATGTGGAGTAGGAAATTTTTCTTACTATTGCACATTTGAAATTGGTAGTTGTGATGTTTTGGATAAAACAAAGACTAACTAAGACCAATTGTATGAAGTGTTTTTCTTGATAAGGACCCGCACTAACTCTTGAATATTTGATTGTTAGGGAATATTTCTTGACAAGGAATCTTATATACCAAGAGGTCAGTGGGAGTCTTAAAGATCTTGGAAAAGTTTCAAGAACTAATTAAGAATAAACCTGTTGTTTATCACTAGCACACGACTTGAGCTTTGTAACCTATCGTGTTGACATATTCTTGTTTATGTGCCCATTCCAGTTGAAGTTGACTATGCATGTGAGTTCTATGAGTTCTCAATTATTTGCATTAGGCAAAGCACCCGGATCAGTGAGAGTACACTGATCAGTATAGGTGAGCTGCTCAATAACCTGGAAGCAATGGTAGGCCCTTGTGCTACTAGATGGCAAGAAATTAAGATTGAACAAGTTCAGTCCATATGAGTTTGAATTTATCATAGTCCTTATCTTATGATAATGGTTGGAAATGAAAGATTCACATGGATAAGAACATATACACCGTAAAATCTAAATGAAAAAAGGTTTCTCTCCATTTCATGAAAATGATTGTGAAGAAACGCTTTCACTGGTAAATTTCAAAGAGTTAGTAGTTGTGATATTTGCGTCCTTAAATTCGATTATGATTACGACATCCCTCTTCATAGTTCGAATTGTGAGAAATGGAAAATAGTTTGAACATTCGTGACTTATTTTTGTAAGTTCTGAAATAGTTTAGACACATATAAGCTTTCTAAAAAAAGTGTCTGAGCTTAGATATAGACTTATCAAAGCATATCGTATCAGAAATCTGAACTTTGGTAAGAAAAGTCCATAAGTATTGATTTCTAGAAGTCCAGCTGATTTATGGGTACATGTCAAAGCTAGTGGGAGCATAAGTGTTATGCTAGTAAGGACATAATTATTGTGCTAGTGGGAGCATAATAATTATGATAGGTGTTGCGAGTTAGCAATGCTATTTATAGGAAACAAAGTTTTGATTTGCAAATTTGCAGAATTTAAAAACTTGTTTCGATGTAGTAGAATTTAAGGGAGAGGATACTTATATTTTATTTCGAATCTAAAAGTTTAGATTGAAGTATTAATCGAACTTAGTCATGAGCATATATGAATACCAAGTTGAAATGTTTCAACATTGGAAATTCTATATATGGAAATAGTATATCAAGAGACTGGTAAGGTATCATATCTTGATGTAAGACATTATGAATCGTGTCCTATACGCTTCGGGTATAGGATCGATTGCATATGCTGTAATATTCGCCTGTTCTGTCTTTTCCAAATGCCTAGGGTATTAAGAGGGAAAAAGGACTAGAACAAGATATGACTAAAGTAATTAAACAACCGTCAAGGACAATCCGAGGTTTGCTAAGGATTGGTCACTTATGGGCAGTTGGAAGTATAGTAATCAAATGGACCGTATTGACATTATTATGAATGGATAGGATTCTATTAAGAATGAATTGTCGTATGCTAAATATGGAAATGTTTCCATAATGGGAGTTGGATATTTAGAATCTATGTGTAGGTTAGAAACTTTTATGCAACAAGAATTTTCAAAGGAACATACTTTGAATTTGAGACTTCGCTTCCATGGAATTCTTTATTTATCAATCTCCAGTGAAATGTTTTGTGATTGGCAAAGTCTCTGTGACCTTGGTGCCTTAACATTACAAAAGGGTCATTGCATGAGAGTTTAGAATCTAACACATTCTAATAGTGGCAAGAATTTCGTATTCTTACACTTGTGATAAGGATTAGGAATTGTGAAATCAGAATCGTTGGAAATGTGTTCAATTGATCTATTTTCACAAAGAAAGGACCATAGGTAAACATAGTGTGCATGCCTGGAGCATGGGAAAACTATTATTTTTAAATTCGAGTATTAAGTTTATTAGTCATAACATTATACAATGAATAATGTGTAATCAATATGGTGATTAAATAATAAGTGTTTTATTTATACTCAAAAGTTTAGAGACCATATTGGATTATATTATTCTTGCGTTTCAATTCGCATGTTTTACTTCCAGAATAATAAGATTATTCAAACATCCACTGTCGATCATACTTTGGAAGTATGTAATGAGGTAAGGCTGTCATGAATCCGACTGTAGATTGTCTAAGTGTTTAGACATAGAACACATTTGCTGAAGTGTTTATGAGTACTCCTGTAATAAGATTTGAGTATTGGATTAAACCCATGCTCATCTGAATCACTTCATGGATTTTATCACAAGTGATTGTGAGATGATAATATGTTATATTCTTGAAACGGAGACATATGAGTTGTTGTTTACAAGTCGGTTGCACATTGATAATACGTAAACGCATCAGTAACTTGATGTTATAAAACGTGTTGTTGTGTATGATTTGATAAAGTAAATAGTACAAGAATATGAGTCGAAGTTTATCTGTTCCTTTTACCCTAAGGGGATAAAAGTGATATATGTGGGCCCCTCGATGAATTAGTGATGATACCCTAAGCCTGGACTAAGTTGATGTGTTCAGTTGTAGTCTGTTGTCAGACGTTATAAATCGGAAATTGGGAAACAACACATGGACAAAGAGAATGATTATAATCCATGACTCATGTCCATACTATATGTTGTAGAATGGAGGAATATATGATCCCTTATCTAAAGGACGCGTTACTGGTAAGATCAGAGTTCGACAGCGGCTTTTGAGAGCTACGATTGCTAATCAGATTCTGAATTCGTACTTGCAATAATAGTTGTTAGACTTATCCAAGTGGGAGACTGTTGGATTAGGTTTCTAAGGCCATAACTATTTTTGGTATGTACTTGATTTGATTATGAGCATGATCCTTTTGGGTTGCCTTCAGTCATGCAACTTGATAGGATGACAAGTGGAGAGAGAGATAGTATAATTTATTATATGAATAATAAATTGTTACTCAAAATGATTTTATTAATATATTATATGATTAATATATTATTTGGAAATCATATTATTAATTAGTAATTAATCAAAAATTAATCTAGTATTAATTTCGGGATTAAAGGAACAGATTAATAATGGAGGGACTGATTATGTAAATCAGTAATAGTTGTAGTTTGGGCTAATGGATCTTATTGATAAGGGGTGGACGAAAATGTATGGGAAGCCCATAGAGTTTTCGTCCAATGCCTGTCATATGGGGTCCATGGATTGCTTAAGGCCTAAGCAAGGATATTAGGGTTACCACCTGAAAACCCTAATAGCCTTAACTATATAAACCCTCTATCACTAAGGATTTCGGCCCTATGAGTTTTATGAGAAACCCTAGACGAATACCATCTCTCTCCTAAGTCATCCTTTGCAACAGTGTTTGTGATTCCATTAGAGGTACAACAATTGGGGCACTAAGATTTCAAAGGTCAAGGATTATTCTTGTTATTACAATATAACAAGTGAGGTAATGTCTAAACCCTAATTTACATGTAAATTTTCGAAATTGTATGCTAGTCCATAGGGTTATTGCTTTGGAGTTTGTATTTGCATGTTCAATAGAGAAAAACATAGATCCAAAGCATTAGGGTTGCATGTACACCATACGAATGTTGTAGTGCTCAAAACCCATCAAATAGGAGCAGATCACGATGGATTTTATTACCAAGTTGCTGAGAACGGCCAAGGGTTTGGACGCTATATGGGCCATAGTGAATCGATTGACCAAGAGCGCCCATTTTCTTGCAATTCAGGAGAGTTCGTCGGCCGAGAAGTTGGCCGATGTGTATGTCTGCGAGATCGTTGCTCGCCATGGGGTGCCGGTCTCTATTGTTTCAGACCGTGATGTTCGGTTCACCTCCCATTTCTGGTAGAAGTTCCACGAGGAACTAGGCACGAGGCTGCATTTCAGCACAACTTATCATCCGCAGATCGACGACCAAAGTGAGCGGACCATACATACCCACGAGGATATGTTGCGGGCCTATGTAATTGACTTTGGTGGGAGTTGGGACTCCTACCTACCCCTGACAGAGTTCTCCTATAACAACTTCTTTCATTGTAGCATTGGTGTTCCACCTTTTGAGCTGTTGTATGAGCGGAAGTGTCGTACCCCAGTCTGTTGGGGGGGGGGGGGGAGGTCAGTCACCGAGTCATGGGTCGGACCAAGGTGGTTTTGCAGACCACGGAGATGATTCAGTAGATCAGGCAGCGATTGCAGACCGCTCAGAGTCGGTAGAAGAGTTATGTCGAGCGGCGTCCTTCCGAGTTGGAGTTTCAGGTCGGCGACATGGTGTTGCTGAAGGCCTCACACTGGAAGGGTGTGCTCCGCTTCAGGAAGAGGGTAAAGTTAGGTCCCCGATATATTGGGCCATTTCGGGTCCTTTCCAGGATTGGCAAAGTGGTGTATACACTAGATCTTCTGGAGGAGTTCAGTTAGATTCACAGCACTTTCCATGTTTCGCAGTTGCGAATGTGCGTATTGGACGAGGATACTGTGGTACCATTGGACGTCATTCAGGTTGATGATCGCCTGAACTATGTGGAGAGGCCACTGGCAGTTCTTGAAAGGAAGATAAAGATCATGCGCAAACAGGAGATAACTTTGGTAAAGGTACATTGGCATCATAAAAAAGGATCCGAGTGGACTTGGGAGCCGGAGGATGAGATGCGGGAGCATTATCCGGATTTGTTTACTGCAGCAGGCTTCGAGGATGAAGCCTAGGTCAAGTGGGCGAGAGTTATAACATCCTAATCTTCAGGTATTATTTTAAAGCTTTATGTACGCATATTTAAAAGGGAACTCGACGAGTTGAGAGGCTCCAAATTGTCGTGTAGAGTTATTGTGGCCGCGTCATTTTCAAAACCTACTCGACGAGTTGGAAAAACCCAACTCGACGAGTTGAAGGCATAATATGAAACCCTAATTTTTAGGGTTTTGCGCACTATTTAAGGACCTTAAGTCCCATTGTTGGCGTCTTTATCCGCCCCTTTTTCCAGAGAAACCCTAATTTGTGCATCATATCTCATTGTGTGTGTGTGTGTCAGCTTGGAAAATGACTTTTGGTGGGCTTTTGGAAGGATGTAGATCCATCATCTATTATGTCTTGGCAACCATCTTGAAGTATAAAGTTGATACCTTGGCCTTTTATTGATTAGATCTTCTCCTATGGAAGTATTTTGTCATTCTTGGTCCATATTAAAGTCATTTTTGGGATTTGAGCATGTCATGATGCTATGAATTTAGATCTAGACATCTTAGGGCCTTTGTGGACTAAAAGTTGCCAACATTATTAAGTCTTAGCCCTCCTTCATGCCCTAGGTCCTTTAAGAAGCTTAGTTTTAGTGATTTAGCCTCTTGATGCCATGCATCGACGTAAAGTTAGCAACTTTACGTAGTATTTCAGTCCTAAGGGACCAGATCTATAGTTTGGGGATTTGGATTCAGGAAAAAAGGGGCTGAATATGTTGAGACTGGGAAAACTCGACGAGTTGCTTTGCCAACTCGACGAGTTGCCTTGCCAACTCGACGAGTTGGTTCAGGTTTTCCCACTTTTTGGATTATGTAGGAACTAGACAAGTTATTCTGCCAACTCGGCGAGTTGGCTAGGGTTTTTCCCGGTTTTCTAAGTTCTGAAGGAACTCGACGAGTCAGTAGATGCACTCGACGAGTTGGGTCAACATGGACTGTTGACCTTGACATTTGACTTTAACTTTGACCATGGTAGATAAAGTTTGACTTATGGGGGTATTTTGGTAATTCAAGATTTTAATTAAGTGAGTCACATGGTGGTTGTAGGCAGTCGAGATCGGAGCTGAGAGTTGGAATTTGATCTTATTGATTCAGCACTACTTGTGAGGTGAGTTTTCCTCACTATACTCAAGCTTCTAAGGCACCAAGGCCGGCCCCTTGGATTGTTATCCTGGTTTATCTGTTGATTGAGTATTCTTATGATATGTTAGATCGGTATATTGATAGGTAGGATGTTGCTATGCTTTTATGATATGTTAGATCGGGATCCTGATAGATAGGATGTTGCTATGCTCTTATGATCTGTTAGATCAGTATCCTGGTAGATAGGATGTTGCTATGCTGTTATGATCTGTTAGATCAGTATCCTGGTAGATAGGATGTTGATATGCTTAGTGATATGTAGATCTGTTTGACTGGCTGTAGACTATTATGTGATTATCTGATATATGTGCACATGTTTTATTGGACCCATAATGTATTGGCATTCCAACCCGATGGTTGAGGGCCTGGGGTATTCTATCCCAAGGATGATTGGACCCATAGTGTGTTGACATTCCAACCCGATGGTTGAGGGCCCGGGGTTTTCCAACCTGAAGGTGTTGGATTTAGTGTCTAAGCCCATAACTATAACTGGGATGTACCTGACCCGATTGTAGCATGGTCCTTTTAGGTTTCATTCACCAATGCAATTTGATAGGATGGACTTTTGAGAATAAGGTTATTTATGATTTATTAATATCTTAAAAGTATAATATATTGATATGAAATCATATTATTTAATTAGTATTGATCAAGAATTAATTTGGAATGAATTTTGTGATCAAAAGAGACTAATTAAATATATGGGGATTGATTGTGTAAATCAATGATTCTAATAGTTTGGGCTACTGATCCATGGTTATTTAGGTTGGGCTAAACCAATGAGATAATCCATGGATAGTCCATGGAGGTTAACCCATGGAGCCTAATTATATGAAAGGTCATTAGGGTTTACAAAGTATAACCCTAGCATTTGTCACACTATAAATAGAGTCCCCTAGAGCCAAAATCGGTTGCCCCATCACTCCAAGAGAGTGATACACGATTTTGAGCTTGCTAACCTATTCTCTCAAGCCTCCTCTTGCATATGGTGTTTGTGAACCATTAGAGGCATCACACTTAAGGTGCTCAAGCTTTCAAAGGTCAAGAACTACTAGTCCTTCTAAAAGGTATGTCATCTAACTAGATGTTTTGTTCAATTGTATGCTAGTTAAGACAACGCTTTGGAAAAATGACTATATGCATGTATAATTAGAGAAAACATAGATCCAAAGCATTTAGGGTTGCAAGTGCACCACAGGAGTGTTATAGTGCTCAAAACCCAACAGTGGTATCAGAGCCTAGGATTGTTTTCTATTATATTTGATGCTTACTAGTTTTTCAAAGTTGAAAAATCGATTTTCTGCCTTCTGACTGGTGAACTCGCTGAGTCCACTAGCTGACTCGACGTGTCCACCCAGTAATAGACCAACTCGTTGAGTCCAGTTCATGTACTCGCCGAGTTGGTGCTCTTGTGTGCAGAATTATGACATTTTGGCCAGAATGGATTAGGATCATTACCCCAAACTGTTTTTTGAACCATGAAATCTGTTTTTTTGATATGGTAATGATCATGCTTGTCCAATTAAAAGATAACTGTCATAATTTCAAGATTTGTATTAGTTTATATGACTAGGCTAATTTCTTGACGATTGTTGATATGAATTATCTTATTCTTATGAGTTTAACTAGATCATGGATGAATTATTTGATTATTGTGTTAATTAAAATAATGATCTAAATACCTTTAATGGACTCCATAACTTGTCCTAAAGTTATGGAAAATGAAAAGTCTCATACATTAAAATGACATTAAACTCATAAGTTATGGAAATGAAATGACAATTGTCTAATATTAAGATAATAGGTTAATTATTTGTATTATTTGATATGAATTGTCTTGCTATATGAGTTAGATTAGATCAATAGAATATTATAAGATAATTTTCCTTGTTAGAATTGAAGAGTTTTGAACAAGTTTCAAAACTTGCCCTCAAGTTTTGGAATTTTTAAAGTCTCACTAATGAAACTTTAATTCCAAACCCTAGAGTTTTAAAAGTTAAAATTCAACCATTATACTTTATAATATTATAAGTTTAATAATATATATATATATATATATATATATATATATATATATATATATATATATAAGACAAGTCAGTCTTACATTTAGTAGGCCTCATTCATTAAGTCGGTCTATAAGGGGGGTATAAGGTTACTGCCTATAAAATGACAGTTTAATGGGTGTCCACTCTCACCCAGTGCTTCCTTGACAGGTGGAGGGTTGTTAGCCGAACGGGTTGGATAGGACATTAATTCTCCTTCATTAAAAGTATAATGATAAAAAATAAAGTAACTAAACTTTTATTAAATTCCCAATCTTAGTTACTTTAGGAAAATGTGAAAATGGTGCTAATCCATGAAATTGCACTTTGTACCTTGTTAAGTTGTTAGTGAAGCATGTGTGGTTAACCGACATACTAATCTAGGACTGACAATATGTGGCAAAGGGTAGCTTGATGTTAATCATAGATCAATGGAGCGTGTGTGATTAACCGACACATTGATTAGGTGATTTGTAGCATTGGGTGTACCAAGTAATTTTCATGGTTATTCACACCTTGTTTTTGATCGTCGGCATCCCAGTCACAAACTTGAAGGGAACAATCGAGTTTTAAACATGCCATTGAAAAGTTCAATGAATCTCAAAGGATCTAGGAATTTCAATCCAATTAAAACTTAACAATCTATTTGATTTTTCATGGTGGAAATCGGTAAATCGTCATTTACCTACCTTCAAATATTTTACAATTGGATTACGGCATCCCTCTTCGCAATGGTAAAATATTGTGTTGGGTCTTAGCCTTAATATTTCATTTTGGGTGTTATATTAAGGACTTAAATCAACTAACTTGAATTTCTCCCTTGTAGATGTCTAGTTCAGACAACTATGGTCTTCCAGAATCTCTTGGAAAAAGCTTTCCACATGAAGATGATATTCCACAATATCATACTTCACTTCCTCCACCTCCTCCAATTATTCTCCCTAACCCACATGTTCAAAGACTTGAAAAGTTCAAGGTCACTCAAGCCCTATTGGCTAGCAAACACGAAGATGGAAGGTCTGTGTGTGCACATTTCTTAGAGATGAAGTCACACATTGACACATATATGACTATAATTGGTGAAGGATGCTAAGTGTCAAGTGTAGTTTTGAGCACAAACGGATCCTAATAGCAAATAATGACACATATATGACTATAATTAGTGTTTATACAACTAATTATGCTAAGAAATTATCTTAGGGACTAGGAATCACTTGGATTGAAGTGTTAGAAGCATCAAAGGTTGCATAAAATGGGTGTATGGTCCCACATGTGTGTGTGCGGCCACCAGGTGTGCTGCCCTTTGGGTGTGCGGCCCTGTGTGTGCGGCCATGGAGTGTGCGGCCGCACACTCCTAGGAAAAATGGTCAAAAAGTGTTTTCCATGGTTATATCTTGCATCCCCTAAGTGTCTTTGATCATGTGGTAGCTTACAATTGCAGTTTGAGGCCCTTAAGCACTAAAGAAAGGGGTGTACGGCCACAGGAGTGTCTGCGGCAGCAGCTACAGCCGCCGTGACCGCCGCTTGGAACATAGCGGGGTCAAACTGAGGAGGTGGTGGTGGAGGTGGCACTGGTGGTTCATTTACATTGTGACGTCTTGGATTTCTACGAGGAGTCATCTTTTTCTATAAAAGTCAAAAGATACAAGAATGGTAAGATATCAAGAGTGAATATGAATTCTGATATCTCTGACCTAAAACCTATAGTTCGACATGAATCTTGAATTGAATTGGAAATAGAAGTCTATGACAAGTACAACTTGTAACTGAATAATATGAAATTGAATGGTTATTTTTTTCAATTACTAAGAAAATGCGTGTCGATTAAATTGGCATATTGAATACATAAGTCTGGAAAACTTGACCCTAGACATGTCTACAATACACCAAATTCTGAGAAAATCATCGACATCATACAGACCCATCGAAAATAAAATTTTCGTGGTCTTACTGAAAAACCTGAAAGATAACGCTAAAACATATCCATAGACTTAACTATAACCAAAAGAGTGAATAGGAAATGAGTAGAGTATTTCCTAATGGCGACGGGTATCATTTGGATGTAACCTCATCTCAGCCATTTGACGCTCCATAGCAAGCAGATGCCTTTCATACACTGTCAGGCATGCTCGAAGCTCTATGACTTCAGCTCGAGTTTCAGCTAATGCTTGCAATTGAGATTCATTGTCCCTTGTATCTCTCTCACGAGAATATTCAAGATGACTAATACAGATTGTATTAATTGTCATGTTGGCATCGACTTCTCCGATTCGGTTAATGGCTGTTCTACCCTGAATTTCATTTCGAGCAACTCTGCTGACTATAATCCGCAGGACTATGTCTGTTGAGCCTCCTTCGCTTAAGTTGTAAAAGCTTCTGTCTCCGTTGTATGGCATTGGTTGAACCTGCTCTCGACATGTTTCTAAGCTTTCTACCCATAAAGGCGTCAGACCTTGGAAAACCGGACGAGGGTTAGGATTTTGAGCAACTGGTGGTGGATTATAGGCTTCTGATTCATAATTATTATCTTCAGGAAAATTTTCAGCAAAGTCATCATCTAAGGGAATCTTGTGATTTTCGTCTGGTTCTGCATCTTGTTCTTGATTGGGGAAATACGGGTCTCCGGGTATGTGAAATTCAGCCATTGTTATCTAAGCGAGAATAGGGATAAGAGATATAGAATATAGTTAGTAACGATAAGTTTCTACAAGAAAGACCTACAATTGACAAATAATGTATTATGTACAACTTGTTCTAGATATTACTATAACTATAAAGTGTATATTAATTATATATAACTTGGTTACATTCGACCTTCGATTAAATGACCCGGCTCTAAATCCACAACCAAACAAGGAACAGGAAATTAAGCTAAATCAGATATTCTAAGTCTATATAACTTTAATTATATATAATTGTAATATACCCTTAATATTTATAGTTCTACCATTGATTGTTCTACTGATTTCACATGTGTGTTATTAGTATATAGTGCCTAAAATACCCCTATAGTATTTTACTCTTTATGTTATGTTCCAAAGTTTCTTCTAAATATGTATGGTAAGTTTTAGACATGCCACAACACTATTATCACTCCCAAACACATGTTGGTCATATCTCAAATCAATATAGTTGATCAGGCTATATTAATCCCAGATATGATTACATAACTGCCCAGGTTTGACTGTAATGTTCAACATCCAAATACTTTTATGTTCTTAAGATTATGATATTGTACTTGTAGGTATGAGTGTTAGTATACTTCTTGTAAGAATACTGAAATTTTTAAAAGGATACTTGTAGTCAGAGCTCTTAGTCCCAGATGTATTTATAGCTTGTATATCTTTTATGGATTGATATACTGAGTTCACTATAAACAAAGCTCTGATACCAATCTGTCACACCCCCAAACCAGACGGCAGAAACGTCTGGGGGTGGATGACTTCATTTGTAGTATCACAACACATGCATTATAGTAATCAGAGTACACACAACCACTGTATTTATAAAGTATAAATATTTACATGTGTTTCATCATTTCATACAGAAATTAAATAGTTGTACAAAAGAAGAAGACAAAACATATATAGCTCCATCTTCTCAAAAGTTCGGGGTGTACCTGTCTACTGGTTTCCCTGAGAATACAAGTAATTTGAAAAGAGAGTGTCAACATAAAGTTGAGTGAGTGCATAAGTATTTTTGATTAAAAGAATGTTTTCTATTTCTTGAATATATAAACTGTTTCCTGCAAATCTTATATTTTCTGTTATATAAGAAAAGTAGTTCCTGTTACATAAACTGATAATGTAAATTAGAATGTAATACTGTAAACCAATAATTGTAAACTAGTACTTTGAACATATACGTAAGTTTAATTTATTATACACTAACGTATTGTTAATATCTTTTATATGAGTTATTATAACCATACTGACTAGATGGCCTGACCCAACGCTATGAATGCGCTGAAAACATGATGATAACAATTTGTCACTCATAGGCGTGCATGCCTGACTGTAGCTAGCAGTCCGAGTGGGGGGTTGTCAATCCCAATATAGATCTATACACACATTGTTTCGATCTCCGGCTGGAGATTCTGGTTATAATGTCAGGGCTTTACTATATTGTTTAAATGAATTAAACAACCTGTACTACTTGACTCATAAAAGCATATAAACGTTACATGTATAATAGTTATGAAAAACTTAACTATTCTGAAGTAAATGACTGATTTTATGTTCTTAAATTAGTATCCTTAACATATATCTGAAAGAATGTATACTCTTGACTAGCTTTGAATCAAACCTTTGTTTTTGTAATACAATGTACACTAGTATACTTGAATTGTGAATTAATGTTCTGTGAATCATAAATTATAACTATTATAATTTATATGTACTTTTTTATTTGATAACGAGTATTCATGAATGTAACCCCTTCCTCAACATGTTACAA
This sequence comes from Lactuca virosa, assembly GCF_052849685.1. NCBI lineage: Eukaryota > Viridiplantae > Streptophyta > Magnoliopsida > Asterales > Asteraceae > Lactuca > Lactuca virosa. The sequence continues at coordinate 180,003,336 of NC_136433.1, forward strand.
AGGGTAATTGAAACTTAATGAATAAAATTTTATACTTGTATACATATACTAGTATATATAAGTAAAATTTAAATGACACTCGGACAAATAACTGATACTTGTAATCCCACATCCAAACAAGGAAAAGGAACCAAGGTGGGTTATCAGTCCTAAACCTTTTAAATCTTATTTATATAAATATATGTATACTAGTATGATTTTTGAGGAAAAATATAAGTTTATAAAAATATTTATAAGAAGTTTAATATTTTGAAATCCATTTTGGGTGACTTGATGTCATTTAGAAATTATCATTTAAAACCATCTGATTTGATAATAACTGAAATCCATTTTGATAAGATATTAGAAAATCACTTGTTTATAACACAAAAACTTTGTGTTAGACTTGTATTCCCCCCCCCCCCCTGCCCCATAAAACAGTAAAAACTATGAAAATACGGGGTTATGAACTCACATGCAGTAAGTTATTCAAACGTAAGATTGGTGAAGGATGCTAAGTGTCAAGTGTAGTTTTGAGCACAAACGGATCCTAATAGAAAATAATGACACATATATGACTATAATTAGTGTTTATACAACTAATTATGCTAAGAAATTATCTTAGGGACTAGGAATCACTTGGATTGAAGTGTTAGAAGCATCAAAGGTTGCATAAAATGGGTGTATGGTCACACATGTGTGTGTGCGGCCACCAGGTGTGCTGCCCTTTGGGTGTGCGGCCCTGTGTGTGCAACCATGGAGTGTGTGGCCGCACACTCCTAGGAAAAATGGTCCAAAAGTGTTTTCCATGGATATATCTTGCATCCCCTAAGTGTCTTTGATCATGTGGTAGCTTACAATTGGAGTTTGAGGCCCTTAAGCACTAAAGAAAGGGGTGTACGGCCACAGGAGTGTCTGCGGCCACACACTCCTTGATGATCATGTTCTGGACGTTTTCTAAGGCTCATATCTAGTAAATAACAAGCAGAAGAAGGGTACTTACGATATAGAAGCGTATAGGGGTGTTTGGAGCCCAAGAACTTAGTAGGTGTTCTTGGTGTTCTTGGTGAAACTGACGAACACTTGAAGATCTACCAAAATGGAGTGATTTCATGGATGAAATCAGTGATCTATACTAGATGGAGTAAGGAATTAACAAATCAAAGGAAAGAAGTACTTACTACTTGAAGATCTAGTTGCAAAATCGGATGCTACTTGAGAGAAAACGAGTTATGGTCTAGAAGGGTGAAAAGGATTGAATGAAAGCCATGTCTTCACTTTATGGTTGTGAGTGTGCTGCCAGAGCAGGGGTGTGCGGCTGCACACCCAAGTGTACAGCCGTACACTCCTTATGTTGGAGTGTTTGGCCAATTTTTGTATCGGGTGAACTAGCGGAACCCAAATCTAAACTCTAACTTGAAGATACTAGGTTTAGAACATTCAATTTGACTCAAAATAATGCTAAAAGGTAGCAGAAACGAGTCTGACTTTGATTGATTTGAATAACAGTACAAGATAGAAATTTCGGGTTGTCACACAAGTCGTGCCTTATAAGTGTGCACTTTCCCATCCATTTCGGTCTTCTTCTTGAAGATCCATTTGCACCCGACTGTCCCATGACCCAGTACATTGTCAACCAAGTTCCAAACTTGATTGTCATACATGGACTGAATCTCGCTGTCCATAGCCTCTTTCCATTTAGCAGACTCAGGGCCTGCCATGGCTTCCTTATTGTTGTTAGGTTCATCCAGATTTACCAGTGTACTATCACTGATAAATGTATCACCTTCCGCAGTAATATGGAAACCATAATAACACTTACGCGGATTTCTAACTCTAGTGGAACGCCTCAGAGGTACAGACTCGTCAGTTGGTTCAACAGGAGTTTCCTCCTCAGGTTGATTGCTAGGGTTTTAGGTTCCTTCACCACTTGACTCCTGAAGCTCTTCAAGGTCAATTTGCCTCCCACTGTTTCCTTGGCTTATGAATTCTCTCTCGCGAAAGACTCCTCTCCTTGCCATAAAGACCACATTTTCACTGGGTCTGTAGAATAGGTAACCAAAGGATTTCTGTGGGTAGCCGATGAAAATACATCGCTCACTTCGAGGTTCGAGCTTGTCGTGAGTCTCGTGCCTCACGAAAGCCTCGCAACCCAAACCTTGATGTGGTCTAATGTGGGAGCTTTCCCAGTCCACATCGCATGAGGTGTTTTGGCAACCTTTTTAGTTGGGACTAGATTAAGGATATGGGCGGCAATCTCTAAGGCATACCCCTAAAATGAGATTGGTAACGAAGTTCGACTCATCATGGAACGGACCATGTCCAACAAGGTTCGATTGCACCTCTCAGCTACACCATTAAGTTGTGGTGTCCTGGGAGGTGTCAATTGTGAAACAATTCCACATTCCTTAAGATAGTCAAGAAACTTTGTACTAAGATACTCTCCACCTTGATCGGATCGAAGCATCTTAATGTTCCTGCCTAGCTGATTCTCCACTTCCTGTTTAAACTCTTTGAACTTTTCAAAGGTTTCTGACTTATGCTTGATTAAGTAAATATAACCATATCTACTATAATCATCAGTAAAAGTCACATAGAAGCGGCTAGCATCCCTTGTGGCGGTTTTGAAGGGTCCACACACATATGTGTGTATGAGGTCCAACAAACCTTCACCCCTAGCACAAGTACCAACGAAGGGTGACTTTGTTATTTTACCAAGTAAACAAGACTCGCAACTATCATCCGACTTTAAGTCAAATGATTCCAACACTCCAGCCTTTTGGAGTTGGCCTATGTGCTTCTTGTTAACATGTCCAAGACGACAATGCCAGAAGGATGCTTTGTCCAAACTAGTGGAAGAATCAATATGCAATACATTATATCCTAAGTTATCTACAACCGACACAGTTTCATATACACCATCACAAGGTAATGCTTTAAAATAAAAAACACTATTACAAAAAGCATCAATTCCACTACATTCATTATCAAATGAAAAAGTAAATCCTTGCTTGTACAAACCGTGAAATGAAATAATATTTCTCACCATTTCAGACGAGTAACAACATTTATTCAAATCTAACATTAACCCACTACTCAGCAATAAAGAATAAACTCCAATCTTGGTGATAGGTGAAGCTTTCCTATTCCCCATGATTAAGTTTATCTTCACGTGCTCCACATCCTCACTTCTTTTTAGGCCCTGCAAATCAGAACATATGTGAATTCCACAACCTGTATCAAGGACCCAAGAATTAGTATGTGGCGAGCCATTAGATAATATAGAGTAAATACCTACATGGGTGGGTTTCACTTTCCCATCCTTAACATCCTGGAAGTACTTTGGGCAGCTTCGCTTACAGTGCCCCTTATCATGACAATAGAAGCATTCAGATTCTTTAGGCTTGGCAGAGGGAGTAGCAGGACCACCTTTGGTTCCACTTGAAGAGGAACCATCAAGAGACTTTCCCTTGCGACCCTTTCAAGGGGTCTTCCTCTTCTTCCCTTTACCTTTCCCGATTGCTAGAACAGAGGCGGTGGTAGGAGTAGGAGTGGTAACAACCGACTTACCTTTGAAACCACTTTCGGCGGTCTTCAAAAGTCCTTGAAGCATGCTGAGTGTGACCTCCTCCTTGTTCATATGATCGTTCATTCGGAACTGATCATAACATGGAGGTAAGGAGTGCAGTATGATGTCAATAGCCAGCTCCTCGGGGAAGTTTACATTTAACTTCAGCAAACGGTCCACAAACCTTTGCATTTTCTGCATGTGGCCCGTGATGGGTTCACCATCCTTCATTCGGGTTGTTACCATAGAAGAGATGATTTCATACCTCTCTTGACGAGCACTCTGATGGTATCTATCCATCAGGTCCATGTGCATTTCAAAAGGATAAAAGTCCTCATAGGACTTTTGGAGTTCAGCTGTCATTATGGCCAACATGATACATTCCACCTTGGTGGCATCTCTCTCATGAGTCCTAAAGTCGGCGATCTCCTATGGAGTAGTAGAAGACTCATCAATTTCCTTCAACTCCTTATCGAGGACATATTCCGTGTCCTCGTAACGTGTGACCATCCTAATGTTCCTGATCCAATCATTAAAGTTGGAAGCATCAGAGATGACTCTCCCACAAAGATTTATGAGAGAGAAGGAGCCGGTAGGGTTTGAGTCAGAATCATTGTTGGAAGACATCTGAAAAGACAAAAAGACAAGTTTAGATTAGATAAAGAATCCTTAATAAGACACCCAAATGTAATATTAAGGCTAGGACCCAACACAATATTTTATAACTTGGAAGAGGGATGTCGTAATCCAAGCTACAAAATATTTGAAGGTAGGCGAATGACGATTCACAAATTTCCACCATGAAAAACGAAATGAATTATTAAGTTTTAATGAATTGAAATTCCTAGATTCTTTTGATATTCATTGAACTTTTCAATGGCATGTTTAAATCTTGATTTTGCCCTTTAAGTTTGTGACTGGAATGCCGAGAATCAGAAAACATGGTGTGAATAACCATGCAAATTAATTTGGTACCCTTAATTTTATCACCTAATCGATGTGTCGGTTAACCACACGCGCTCCACCAATCTATGATAAACATTAAGATACCTTTTGCCACTCATACTAGTCCATGTTAGTGTGTCGGTTAACCACACACGCTCCACAAACGACTTGGTAAGGTACAAGGTGTAATTTAATGGGTTAGCACCAAATTCACATTTTCCTAAAGTAACTAAGATTAGGAATTTATAAAAGGTTTAGTTACTTTATATTTATCTTTATACTTTTAATGAGACTTATAGTCTTTGTCCTACCTGTTCGGCTAACAACCCTCCACCAGTCAAGGAAGCGGTGGGTGAGAGTGGACACTCATTAAGCTGCCATTTTATAGGCAACAACCTTATATGCCCCTTATAGACCGGCTTTGTGAATGAGGCCTACTAACGGTAAGACTGACTTGATCTTATACATATATATTATTAACTTATAATATTATAAAGTATAAGGGTTTGTAATGTCCCAAATTTTCTTGTGTATCAATCAGATCCAATTGATGGTGCGGAATCCCAATCAATTGGATGATGCTAGATCATAATAGAGAAGAAGAAGAAGAATAAGAATATGAATCTGTGATGTATTCAATAAGATTGATGCTCCAAAACATAAGATTCTCTCACACACACTATTCTTCTCTCTAACTTTCTCTCTCTACAATATGCTCTCCACTCTATCTCTCCTCTAGGTCGTCCTTGTCTAGCCGTGTATACTTAACACTATGACATCTATTTATATGGAACATGGGCCATGAACACACAACTGCAAACACATATTAGATGACCGAAAACTATTAAAGCCTAGAAAAGCAAAGTATAAACCATATTTTTTGACCCAACGTGGTTGAATTTTCAACTTTTAAAATTCTAGGGATTGGAATTAAAGTAGTAATGTGTGCGAGACTTTACAAATTCCAAAACTTGAGGGCAAGTTTTGAAACTATTCAAAACCTTTCATTTCTATAACTTATGAGTTTTAATGATTTTAATGGAAAAGACTCTTGGAATTCCATAACTTGAGGACAAGTTATGGAGTCCATTAAAAGGCATTCAAGATCAATAATTAAACTAACATGCAATGTCAAATAATCTATGATCTATCAAAACTCATAAGCATGCATAATTCATATAAAAAATTTTCAAGAATCATATGAACTTAATGTAAAACTTGAAACTTTGACAATTAATCATTGAAATTGGATAAGCACAATCATTACCACATCAAAAACAGGTTTAACAATAAAAAAACAATTTAGGGTAATGATCCTAGTCCAATTCCAGCAACAAAACTCGAAATTCGGTACTCTGGGTCGTCTACTCGTCGAGTGCAAAAACCTACTCGACGAGTAGGATGAGTCTTCACATAGACTCGTCGAGTCCCCCCATGGACTCGGCGAATTCACTGAACAGTGAGCAGAAAGAAGCCTAGTCTCTGATACCACTGATGGGTTTTGAGCATTCTAACACTCCTATGGTGTGCATGCAACCCTAGAAACCTTGCATCTGAGTTTTTTCTATTATACATGCAAACTTTCTTTTTCCAAGGTTTCATCCTAACTAGCATGTGATTTGGGTACATGTAATATAAAAGTACTAGGATAACATACCTTTTCTTGTGGTTGATTTCTTGGAGCTTCAAGAGCCTAGCACCAATAATGTGAATGCCTCAAGTGGATTCACAAATCACCAAAACAACTTGGAAGAATTTGATAGAATATGATGCACTACTGAAATCGGCCCACCCTTGTTATCTCACACACTAGTGTCAATTTCAAGTGCCAAAGACATCTTTATACAGTATGGTGGATTAGGGTTACATCCATGCAAACCCTAATACCCATGACCTTTCATTTCCATATGATCCATGGGCTAAAAGCTCCATGGACTATCCATGGACTTTCTTGAAAGCTTAGCCCATCCTAAATGAACATTGGTCCATTCTATATATATATATATATATATATATATATATATATATATATATATATATATATATAAGAGTCCATATATAATTAGTTTCTTTTTTATCACTAAATCAATTCCAAATTAATTCTTGATCAATACTAATTAAATAATATGATTTCATATTAATATATTATAACTTATAATATATATTAATAAATCATAAATATACTATTCTCAAAAGACTATCCATACAAATTGTTATGGTGAACTGCAACCCAAATGGACCATGCCAGGTCGGGTCAATTAAGTACATACCAAATATAGTTATGGACTTAGACACCTTATCCAACAGTAAGTTCACTATCTAACTCTATTAAGTTCCTACTTATAGATTCTTATTACATGATGTAAAGTTACATTTTGATGTTTTGCAGAATCAAATAGAAAGAAGGAAGCTTAAAGGAAATAGTAAGGTTGAATCTGATCGCGAAGAGATGGATTTCGATCGCATGGTTCGATGATCAGATTTTTGAGCTGCTTAAGAGTTATGATAGATTGCTTAGATATTTGAAAAACATAGTTTTCATATGTAATTGCATTCTAAGGAAAAGTTTTTCCGCATTTTATAAATAAATAAAATTTTTCATTTTATCTTATCTTATATCTCCTTACAATGGCATTTGTGGAAAATTGATGTTTGTATTTTAGCAATATGGATTTGATTCTTTCGTTTGTGGTGGTGTCTAAATTTACCAAATAAGGAAAGATTCTCTTCACCCAAGTTTCAATTGGACAGAAACTTGGAATCATGCGACTTGTATTGTATGATGAATGAGAACCTTCATCTTTAGGAAATTAGGACGAATTCCTTATTCACATACAAAGGTGAGTTAAGTGAAGGACTAGGGGATCGGGTACACTTGGTTGTGCACTGATCAGGTCCACCATAAAGAATCTAGAAAAATTTCGAGAGCTAATCATGAGTAAACATATTGTTAATCACTAGCACACGAGTTGAGCTTTGTAACCTATCATGTTGACATATTCTTGTTTCCGTGCCCATTCTAGTTGAAGTTGACTATGCATATGAGTTCTATGAGTTCTCAATTGTTTGCATAACAACCTGGAAGCAATGGCAGGCCCTTGTGCTGCCAGGTGGCAAGAAATTAAGATTGAACAGGTTCAATCCATATGAGTTTGGATTTGTCACTAACCTTGTCTTAAGATTATGGTTATGACAAATTCACATGGATAGGAACACATACACCTTAAAAATATAAGTGTCATAAGGTTTCTCTCTAATTCATGAAAATGATTGTGAGGAAGTGCTTTCACTAAGTAGATTTTAAAGAGTTAACAATTGTGATATTTGCATTCTCAAATTCAATTATGACTACGGTATCCCACTTCATAGTACGAATTATGAGAAATGGCAAAAGTTCTAAACATTTGAGACTTATTGATGTAAGTTCTAAATTGTTTAGACACACATATGAGCTTTCTAATAAAAGGTGTGTGAGCTTAGATAACGGCTTATCGAAGCATCTCGTGTCAGAAATCTGAAATTTTGTAAGAAAGTCAATAAAGTATTGATTTCTAGAACTCCAGCTGATTTCTGGATTTATGTCACACCTAGTGGGAGCATAAATTAATGTTATGCAAGTAACAAAATAATTGGTATTCTAGTGGGAGCATAATTATTATGGTAAGTGTTTCAAGTTAGCAATGTTACTTATAGAAAACAAAGTTTTCAATTCGCAAAGTTGCAGGTTTGGAAAGTTGTTTTACTATAATTAAGGGAGAGGAACTTATACTTCATTTCAATTCTAAAAGTTTAGATTGAGATTTTAATCAAATTTAGTCAAGGATTTATATGAATACCATATTGAAATGCTTCAACATAGGAAATTCTATATATGGAAATATTGTAGCAAAAGATTGGTCAAGTATCATGTCTTTATGTAAGACATTATGAATCGTATCACATATGCTTCGGGTATAGGATCGATTGCATATGCTATAATATTCATGTGCTCTAATTTTCCAAATGCCTAGGGCATTAAGAGGGAAAAAGGATTAGAACTGGATATGAGTAAAATTATTAAAAAACTGTGAAGAACAATCCAAGGTTCGCCAAAGATTGGTTGCTTATGGATAGTTGGAAGTATATAGTAATGGATGGACCATATTGCCATTATTATGAATAGACATGATTCTATTAACAATGAGTTGTCATATGGAAAATATGGAAATGTTTCCATAATGGGAGTTTGATATCAAGAATATATGAGTAAGTTAGAAACTTTTATGCACAGAAGGATGTTCAAAGGAATGTACTTTGAATTTGAGACTTCATCTCCATGGAATTGTCTTGTAACAATCTCCAAAGGAATACTTTGTAATGTCATTGGTCAAGTCTCTGTGACTTTTGGTACCTAGACATTAGAAAAGGAATCTTTGCATAATAGTTTAGAACTAACAAATTTTAATAGTGGCAAGAATTTGGTATTCTTACACTTAAGGATTTGGAGTTGTGAAATGAGTTTAATTGGAAATCAAATTGATTTATTTCACAAAGTAAGAACCATAGGTAAACATAGTGTGCATGCTTGGAGCATGGGATAACTATTGTTTTACTTCAAGTACTAATTTGATAAATCGAAACATTATACAATGAATAATGTGTAATCAATATGGTGATTAAATAAAATGTGTTTTCTTTACACTCAAAAATTTTGGGGCCATATAGGATTAGTATTATTCTTGTGTTTTACTTTGAATGTTTTGACTTCCCGAATAACTAGGTTATTCAAACTATCCACAGTCGATCATACATTCGAAGTAAGTATGAAAGAAGATTGTCATGAGTTGGCTTGTAGATTGTATAAGGAATTAGACATAACAAAAGTGTGCTACACCATTCATGAGTGCTCCTGAAATAAGACTTGAGTATTGGATTAAACCCGCGCTCACTTGAATCACTTTATGGAATTTATCACGAGTGATCGTGAGACGATAATATCATATAGTCTTCAAACTAAGATAAATGAGTTGTTGACTACAAGTTGGTTGTGCAATGATGATACGAAAACGCATCAGTAACTTGATGTTATAAAACATATCGTTGTGCATGACTTAATGAGTAGTTAGTACAATCATATAATGTCGAAGTTTATTTGTTCCTTTTATCATAAGAGGATTAAAAGTGATATCTTGGGCCCCTCGATGATTTTGTTTTTACTTATGTGTTGGGCCCGGTCAGAACTAAATTGATGTGTTCAGTTAAGTTCTATGTCAAACAAATCGGAAATCGGGAAACAAACTGCTAGACAATAAGTATGACATTGTTCCACGTAATTTTCCGGCTGAAATCTTGAGAACAGAGGAATATATGATCCCTATCTAAAGGACGAGTCACTTACTAGGTCAGAGTTCGACAACGGCTTTAGAAAGCTTACGATTGCTAAGTCGGATCCTAGAGTTACATTGGCAGTTATAGTTATTAGACTTATCCAAGTGGGAGACTGTTAGATTTAGTGTCTAAGCCCATAACTATAACTGGGATGTACTTGACCCGATTGTAGCATGGTCCTTTTAGGTTGCCTTTACCAGTGCAATTTGATAGGATAGACTTTTGAGAATAAGATTATTTATGATTTATTAATATATTACAATTATAATATATTAATATGAAATCATATTATTTAATTAGTATTGATCAAGAATTAATTTGGAATTAATTTTGTGATCAAAAGAGACTAATTAAATATATGGGGATTGATTGTGTAAATCAATGAATCTAATAGTGTGGGCTAATGATCCATGGTTATTTATGATGGGCTAAACCAATTAGATAATCCATGGATAGTCCATGGAGGTTAACCCATGGAGCCTAAGTGTATGAAATGTCATTAGGGTTTACAAAGTGTAACCCTGGCAATTGTGACAACATAAATAGAGTCCCCTAGAGCCAAAATCGGTTGCCCCATGATTCCAAGAGAGTGATACACTATTTTGAGCTTGCTAACATATTCTCTCAAGCCCCCTCTTGCATATGGTGTTTGTGAACCATTAGAGGGATCACACTTGAGGTGCTCAAGCTTTCAAAGGTCAAGAACTACTAGTCCTTCCAAAAGGTATGTCATCTAACTAGATGTTTTATTCAATTGTTCAATTGTATGCTAGTTAGGACAATGCTTTGGAAAAATGAATATATGCATGTATAATTAGAGAAAACATAGATCCAAAACATTTAGGGTTGCATGTGCACCATAGGAGTGTTATAGTGCTCACAACCTAACAGAAGGTTGACTGGTCCCATAGTATTTTCGCATTCCAACCCGATGGTTGAGGGCCCGGGGCATTCCAACCTGATGGTTGGTTGGGCCTATAGTATGCTGTTTTTATGTGTGTGTTGTGGTATGGGTATTTTGGGGGAAAATCACTAAGTTTCGGGCTTCCAGTTGTGGATTTTCTTTCAGGTACTTCGGATGATCGTAGGAAGGCGAAAGCTTGATCGTTCACCTCCTCATATATTATGTTATGATTTCTAGGAATTCTCTGATGTTAAACTATTTTGAAAACAAATTATAATAATTGGCGGTTTTTGAATATCTTAAAAAGTTTAAATTTTTTGCAAAATTTACAGGTGTTACACACACACACACACACACACACACACACACACACACACACACACACACACACACACACACACACACACACACACACACACATATATATATATATATATATATATATATATATATATATATATATATATATATATATATATATATATATATAAAGAGACAAAAGTTCAATAGAGAACCATAATTTTTGGTTTTCCATGGAACCAATTTTTTTTTCATGTTTTAGAGCTTATTATATATCAAAAAAAAACCAAAAATTTCTAAATTAATAACTTGACATTGTGGATGAAAAAAATAAATTATATATTTTTCGAGTTCTTTGTGTGAATTCAGATTCACACTGTGAATCTGTACAGATTCACATTGTGAATGTGACGATTTTTTTTATCAAATTTGATATCATTTGAAAAAGGATAAAAAGTTATGAATTTCTATATTTTTAGTTTTTTTATACATTTTAAAGGTTTTTAGGATATTTTTTTACGTTTATGTATTTTCTATTGATACTTTATATATATATATATATATATATATATATATATATATATATATATATATATATATATATATATATATATATATATTGGAGACAAGAGTTTTCTCTAAGAAAACTCTCCAATTACTAAAGTTCATTATTTTAATCATTTTATAATTTTTTTCTATTTTAGACCTTGCATTTACTAATAAATTACACCCTACTAATATTTAAATGTTTACATTTTACTTAGAATTTCATATATATCCTTATTAAACATCAAAAAAATCATATTTGTCCAAATTAATTTCTAAATATCATATTTATCTTTCATAAAATTTTAAAATATTATATCCTTCTTTAACATCAAGTTGACATATATGTCTTTTAAATATCAAAATATCGTATATGCTCTTTTCAAAATCAAAATATTATTGGTAATATCTAAAATATCCTCCATCTACATCATAACAATATTCAACAACAAAAACTAAGCAATCAATGTATACATTCCGTAAAAAGGGATGAAGATGAAGTGTTATCTTTGTCAAGAGATCGAGATTACAATACTTTAGAAGTAGACGTTCCATTATTTTAGATACGAGGATAATATGGTTATTTTTTTAGTTCATATAATAATTTCATGACATAAAAAATGATTATAAACTTATAAAAACATTACAAAATGGATTTGGGCATATTTGATATTTTGAAGGTTTATAAAGCATAAATATGATATTAAGAAATTAAGTTGAGCAAATATGATATTTTGATGTTTAAGAAGAGCATATATGAAAGTCTTCCTAAATTTTATTATTTTATGATGAGTTTATCTATCTAATTGAATATATTTCATTGAAATTTCAAAAGTTAATTTTAAACTTTCATACAACACAAACATCAAATATTAAAAAAATATTATTCTCACATTATATTATAAAATTCTTTTATTTAGTTAAATACTATTGTCAACTAAAATTTTTTTAAAAATATAAATAATATTTTAAATGATGATACATTATATGAGATCATTTTATAAAATAAATAAGAAAATATTAATTAATTATAAGAAAATGTAATCATTATTATTTTGAATGTTTTAACAATGAATTGTTAATGATATAACTTTATAAAATATATTCATTAATATTTTTTATTTACTTAAATATTTCAACAATTAAAAAATAAAAAAGAAAACTGCATCTCAAGAAACCAAAAATACGAAGTATAGTTTCATTGATCGTCTGACAATGTTAGATTATTAATTCAATTTATTTTCAAACACAGACCAACTATGTTGAGCTCCGACGAGTTCAACTATATGGTTAGAAAAAACAACAATGAGAGTATAGTGTGCATTTTTCTTATAGCATGTTGAATCTCGGAGCATGAATCACTTGGAGACTCAATTAGTTGGTTGGCAGAGTTTCAATCTTGTGGAGTTGTGATTTTGTTTTTTGATGAGAATAAAGGTGATGAGGCCTGGAATGTATAAATGAGAGAGGGTGGGGGGAAGGGATACGGTGGGGATCTATTTTTTTAATTTTACTTTTTGCTAAAAATTAACAGAAAAATGGAAAAAAAATTAGAGATGGTAATTTAGACTATTTCTCATCAATAAAATAAAACCACATGGCTAATATGGTGAGAAAAAAAAATTATGAATGAGAGTTCAACTTTCGTACAGAAAACAATGTCCATTTTTGTAATTTGCTGTGAATTTAATTAGGTTGTTGTAGTGACCTTACAAAAGAAACTTTATCTCTAATGATACCAAAGCGACTACAAAAACTTTGAAATACATGTGAGAATTAGGTTTTGTAAAAAAAATTGCAAACCTACATTGGGGTGCATTATAGGTCTAAATTCTACAAATGCTAGGGATCAAACTTACTCCCCTCAATCCCGTTCACGAACATGAAATTTTTTTTAGATCAATAAGAGAAAGGTAGATTGGTCATTTCGCCATTTATAATCAACAAAGGGCGTAGTGCAATGAGCGGGACCGTACGAAGTTAGTCAAACTCAGATGCTAAACCAGGAGCTATCTATTCCAAACCTAGTGAAAATAGTAACACAACATCAATAGTTAGAAGCCAGTTGGATTGTAACATCCCAAAAACCCAGATTGAAAATTTTCATTTCTAAAATAGTGTGTCATCCATTTATATAAAATTATATTCAGGATAAACCATTTGTTCATTAATCATTATTTAGATATCTGAGTTATAATGAAGACAATCCGGAATCTCGAGTCATAAAGTTGATGATGTGTGTGTACAATCACTCCGTCACCATCCGATAAGTACCAACAAAATATTTAATCCACAACTATAAGCACAAAGTTTAGTAAGTTTCCAAAAATATCTAATACAACACAACATAATAATCAACTATGAGTTCTCAGCAACCCTGAGGACTATCAGCAGTCCTAGTTGGATAACAGCATGCCCTGTGGGTTAACAACACACATTACAGATTATCAGCAACCCTGGGGGACTATCAACAGTCCCATGGACTCACAGTGGCCTAAGATTTATCAACAACCCAGTTCATATATAACAACTATCAACAGTTAAGACCCATCCGGTCAACATGCACATATTAACACATAGATAAGTATAGTGAGAGGACTCACCTTTCAAGTAGCACCTAAACACCATACCTCTCACCTGGTGAAGACTAATCCTACATGGTACCTAACAAAAATAATGAGTAACCTATCATTTCTTATGTATTCTACATTCCATTACGATATAGTGTGCTACAATTTCTAAGTTTTCTTTGCAGATACATGATGATTAGTAAAATGACAAAATGAGTTACATGAAGATAGCATGTATGACTTTTATACACTTCAAGTTGCACATGTGATTTATAGTTGTAAATTTGGAATGCCTGAGTATCCATCTTTTTGTAGATATTTCGATGAAGGTATGGATGTCAGATGAAGTTTTTTCTAGATGCACCTATCTAGTTTAAACAACATTTTCTAACTTAATAGAGAAACATATAATATTATATACCTATTAATTAGAATTATGGAGAAAAAATAATTATATTTTGAAGCCAAGTGGCAGCCCAATAGCCAAATAAAGTTTGAATCGAAGAAGAAAAAATCATATATAAACTCCATGTATTAAAACACTAGACCATACTGGAAAACACAAAACACTTACGGAAACCACCAGATGTCAAAAGAAAACATCTAACGCCATCCGAAACCACCAGGCGCCAGGAAACTACAAGACACCACTGATCTAAAAACACCAAGGTTCCATTTTATGTTATTTAATCATTTATATTCATTAATAACAATCAAAAAACTTTAAAAAAAAACTTTAAAAAACACCAGGTTTCCATTTTAAGTTTATTTAATTATTTATATTCATTAATAACAAATAAAAAATAAAAAACTTTAAAAAAAAAAAGATAAAGATAAAGGACAATATGGTATTTTCATCTCTACAAGCGGATGAAAAACGCAATAAAACCAAAACCTAGGGACTGTTCGGGTGCAAATGAAAACATAAGGACCAAACAAAAAAATTTTATAAACCATAGGGGCCATTTCAGTAATTTCTTCTTTCAAATATGCATTCAGTAACTACGAAAAACATTTATTTCATTTTGGACATGCATTATGTAAATTAGGAAAAACCTTTGTTTCATTTAGAATATGCATCGAGTTAAGTACGTAAATGGTTTGTGAGGCAGACAGTAAACTGTAAAGTCGAAACCAAACATTTGGTCCTCTTTTGTTACAAACGGGCAGGAGAGGCACCAAATATCATTTAGGCTATGCAATATGGTTTTAACATCAATTAATTTATGCTTACATGACATCTCTTAACATACGTAATAATATGTGAAAACTATTTTTTTTTACATGTGGTGTTAAGACATTTTGGCCTCTCAACTTTTTCCAACGCCGGTTAAAAAAACAACCAACTTTTTTTATCCCTTTTTCTTTTGTCAGCGGTGTGATGGTATGGTGCACATTTCGTAGAAACAATGGAGTCGTGTGCAGAATGACACAAGGGTGGTGCTTTCATTGATAATTCCTAATTGTAGAAAATATATGTTTTGGAATATATATATATATATATATATATATATATATATATATATATATATATATATATATATATATATAAACCCTAAACATAGAAAATGAATAGAAATACATAGAAAAAAAAATATTTTAAGATGTCTAATATTTTTTTAACTTTATAAAGCTAAAAATCACAGGGTTTGGAAAAAATTCCCTGAAAAAAAAATATATCTTTTTTTTTTAAAAAAAAAGCGATTTTATATTAAAAGTAGCGATTTTTAGTTTTGTAAAGTAAAAAAAAAGATTATACATCTCAAAGTATTTTATATATATATATATATATATATATATATATATATATATATATATATATATATATATATATATATAAAAGTGTTTTCTCATAGAAAACTCTCCAACAAGTTACTAAAGTTCATTATTTTAATCATTTTATTTTATAGTTGTTTACTATTTTGGACCTTACAGTTAATAATAAATTATGCCCTACCAATACTTAAATATTTACATTTTGGTTAGACTTTCATATATATATATATATATATATATATATATATATATATATATATATATATATATATATATATATATATATATATATATATATCCTTATTAAACATCATAAAATCATATTTGTCCAAATTAATTTATAAATATCATATTTATCCTTTATAAAATTTTAAAATATCATATGCTTCTTTAATATCAAGATGTCATATATATGTCTTTTAAATACCAAAATATCGTATATGCCATTTTCAAAATCAAAATATAATCGGTAATATCTAAAATATTCTGCATCTAAATCATAACAATATTCAACAACAAAAACAAAGCAATCAATGTTTACATTCCATAAAAAGCGTTGAAGATGAAGCGTTATGTTTGTCAAGAGATCGAGATTACAATACTTTGGAAGAAGACGTTCCATTATTATAGATACGAGGATAATATGGTTATTTTTTAGTTAATATAATAATTTTAAGACATAAAAAATGATGATGAATTATCAAAACATTATAAAAATGGATTTGGGCATATTTGATATTTTGTAGGTTTATAAAGCATATATTAAAAAATTAAGTTTGGCAAACATGATATTTTAGATGTCTAAGAAGAGCATATATAAAAGCCTTCGAAAATTTTATTATTTTATGATGAGTTTATCTATCTAAGTGAATATTTTTCATTGAAATTTACATATTAAGAACGTTAATTTTAAACTTTCATACAACACAAACATCAAATATTAAAAAACTATTATTATCATATTATATTATAAGATTCTTTTATTTAGTTAAATTCTAATGTCAACTAATAAATTTTGAAAATATAACTACTATTTTGAATGATGACACATTATATGAGAGCACTTTTTAAAATAAATAATAAAATATTAATTTTTTTTATGGAAGGTATTTATGTTTCCATTGACACTTTAATTGTCATCGTACAATGAGTGAGATGGCAAACGGGCAACAAGCTGTGCCGCTAAGCCTTTTTGAATGATAAAACTAATTCTTTTAAAGGCTACATCCGAAGATCTAGGGGATATAATATTACTATGCATGATTCGTTGTACTCTTTTAAGAAGCTCTACTGCATCCGGTGCTAGGAAACCAAACGTATCAAATGCAAATATTAATCAATTATAAGAAAATGTATTCATTATTATTTCAAATGTTTTGATAATGACTTGTTAGTGATATAACTTTATAAAATATATTCATTAATATTTTGTATTTACTTAAACATTTCAACTATTAAAAAATAAAAAAGAAAACTGCATTTCAAGAAACCAAAAATACGAAGTCTAGTTTCATAAAGTATTCGACAAAGCTAGATTATTAACTCAATTTATTTTCAAACTCAGACCGACTGCGTTGAGCTCTCATGAGTTCAACTATATGGTTAGAAAGAAACAACGATAAGAGTATAGTGTGCATTTTATCTTATAGCATGTTGAATCTTGGAGCATGAATCACTTGGAGACTCAATTAGTTGGCTTGGCAGAGTTTCGATCTTGTGGAGCAATGATTTCTCTTTTTCGTTGAGAACATGGCGAGAATAAAGGTGACGAGTCCTGGAATGAATAAATGAATGAATGAATGAGAGAGAGAGAGAGAGAGACGGAGGGAGATGGTGGGGATCTATTTTTTTAATTTTACTTTTTGTTACAAATTAATAAAAAAAAGGGGAAAAAATTAGAGATGGCAATTTAGACTATTTCTTGGTAATAAAATAAAACTATATGGCTAATATAGTGAGAAAAAATTTATGAATGAGAGTTTAACTTTCATACAGAAAACATGTCCATTTTTTGTAATTTCCTATGAATTTAATTAGGTTGTTGTAGTGACCTTACAAAAAAACCTCTATCTCTAATGATACCAAAGCGACTACAAAAACTTCCAAATGCATGTGAGGATTAGGTTTTATTAAAAAATATTGCGAACCTACATTGGGGTGCACTGTAGGTCTAAATTCCACAAATGTTGGGGATCAAACTTAATCCCCTTTATCTAGTTCACAAACATGAAAATTTCTTTTAGATTAATAAGAGAATGGTAGATTGGTCATTTCACCATTTATAATCAACAAGGGGCGTAGTGCAATGAGCGGGACCATATGAAGTGAGTCAAACTCCTATGCCAAACCAGGAGCAATCTATTCCAAATCTAGTGAAAATAGTAACACAACATCAATAGCTAGAAGCCAGTTGGATTGTAACATTGCAAAAACCCATGCTAAACTTTTCATATTTAAAATAGTTTGACATCCATTTGATGAAATTACATTTAGGATAAACTATTTTATCTTTAATCACTATTCAAAAATCTGAGATATAATGAGGACAATGCGGAATCTCGATTCATAAATCTACCGATATGTGTGTATAGTTATGCCATTGCAATCCGATAAGTACCTACAAAATATTTAATCCAGAACTCTAAGCACAAAGCATAGTGAGTTCCATAAAATATCTAATACAACACAACGTAATAATCAACTATGGGTTATCAGCAACCCTAAGGACTATCAGCAGTCCTCGTGGGCTAAAAACATGCCCTGTTAATCTAGATTAACAAAACACCTCACGGATTATCAGATACTCGGGGGACTATCAACAGTCCCACGGACTCACAGCAGCCCAAGAGTTATCAGCAACTCAGTTCATATATAACACCTATCAACAATTAAGACGTAGTTGGTCAACATGCAGATATTACCACACAGACAAATGTAGTGAAAGGACTTACCTTTCAAGTAGTAGCTAAACACCATAGCTCTCACCCAACAAAGACCGATACTACATTGCACCTAACAACAATATAGAGTACCCTTTCCGTCTGCACTCCAAAACCCTTAGTTTGACCAGAAGTCAACCCAAGTCAACAAGTCAACGATCAAATTCAAAGTCAACAACCGTCAATGTCAAACAACGATACTCTCGTCGTGACCAACCCTTGTTCACATCGTGAGAGTACACTCAAATCGATTCCAGCTCGACTCGCTCTAACTCAGCCAACTCAGTCATGGATAATCCTTTGGGCTGACCTCAATACGTGAATAACCTCCTGTCACGCCGTGAGCCCTAAAAGCTTAGCAGAAACAAGCTATTTCATCCTCACATCATGATACGTTATGTCTCACATCGTGACTACAGTCTGAAACCAAAATCCAAGGATTTAAGTCCTTAATCAATCAAGTATTTCACACCAACTTTTGCAGAAGCCAAAGGGGACTCCAAAGGTCCATAAAAATGATTGCTTGAAGGACATTGTGACAATCGTCAAAATTTAAGACAGTTCTAGATTTGAATAAACTTAGTTGCACATATAGGCACGTCACATACTAGACTTTGTAACTACGAGCTATGTTATTGCCTACTAGAAACTTGGAAACAAGTAGAATAGAAGGATAGTGTACTTAGAATTCACATTGGTATATGAATTATACAACTACTTAACTAGTAATGACTATCCATATTCGGGTCATTCCTTGAATTGAACATCTTTGCATGAATCATGTAGACACATCATGCACTTGACCTAGAAGTAGAAATTAGGTCAAAGTCTCATGGAAACTTAAGCGAAAGTTGAAACTAGGACTAGTATACTTCATTCATCAAATTCACTTGAATCTCAAAATCACTACATAGAAATGTCAATAAACCGATAAAACTAAATTACAAACATTATTTCTAACTTGAAGAAGAGTTATGAAACACTAAAATAGTCTGAACTCTCAAAATTCAATTAATTTTGATATCCAATGATTTACAAAATTCCTTAAAACCCTAAATGTCCTAAAATCTTAAATATATGAAGTTTTATATTAAAATCTCATAAAGGTTTTTATAAACAATATAATATCAAATTGATATATTTAAAATGTGGAAATATAATCAAGGAAATTAATTTAATTCATTAACAGTAATTTCACATTTGTAAGCTAAAAATCCAAGAGTTATGAACAAAATTTATATAAAATACATATTTTATATAAATTGAAAGAAATTTTATAAAAATTAAGGAATTAATACAAAATAAATAAATAATATAAAATAAAAGCTCCTATCTCCACTAAAAATCGGCCTCATCCCTCCCAATACCACTCTTCCCCAAAACTTAATCATTTCACTCACTTATTCACTCTACCACTCTACTTCTCTCTCTAAATTTCTCTCTTCCTTCTCTCTAAAGGAAATCCGATGGTAGAAACAACTTCTGAGGGAGAGATTTTTCCAGTTCATTATTCATATGTTAGCACACATCTCTATATTTTGGTGACCGATTTTAGTGGAGAGAAACCCCAAAGAGATGAAGAGAGATATTGTGTATCTAGACAGATGAAATCTTTCTTTTCTCCTTTTTCTTCTCTCTAAAACCCCCACTCTTAACCTCTATGAATTAGCTACAAAACCCACAAAATTTGCAAAAAATAACCCTCATTTTACTCAAAAATCTTCATCATTTGAAGTTGATATTCAATGTAAAATTAATTTCATTATATTTTCTTTACTTTTCTTTCAAAAATTTCATGTTTTCTTGCATTTTTCTCCCTCTTCTACACTTTTCTTTGAGATTATTCACATGCATGTTCATGCATGTCAAATTTAATGATGAAGGTGGTAGGATTTCACCCAAAAACAACATACATTTTGTTAGAAGGTGAAATCCAATGATCAAAACCTAAATCAAATCCATCAACTTGAGTTTTACAAGTTTTAAAGATCCAAAACCACATACATTCAAGTTTTTCATTTAGAAACATCATTTTGAACAAAATAAGTTCATTCATGGTGTTCAAATCATAATGCATGTGATGAACATCAAGCTTAAAGGCTTGATTATCAAAGTACATTGTTAAGAATGCTCAGAAAGGATTTATTCATAAATAGATATCTAAAACTTTTTTCTGCTCAAATCCAATTTTTCCCAGAATCCAAACAACAAAATAAGATGATCTAGAAATGTTCAGAAGATAACTCGTTTTTCTCGATTTATTGTAGTTTTTGGAAGAAAATAGAGCAATAATTCATATAAAATACTTTTAATGGTTAATAAATTCTGGTAAAATTTTGGTATCAGCTATGCACTGAGTCAAGACTTTTCATGAAGTTGTATGTATTTATAAGGCTGCTTTTTGTTGATTTCTAATTTATTTTTGTTGAAGAGAAATAAATAGAAAAATACCGTTATTATCCAAAGACATATTTAATAATTTTCAAATCTTCTAGACATCATAAAGACTCCATGAAAAAATTTTCTGATTTTTCCAAGACAATTTTCTTATTTTTCCCGATTTAATGAATGTTTAAAGGATTATATTGATGAAAACTAGCTACACTTATCCAAAAATTATAAAACTTCATCCGAATATATTATATTACATACATATTATAAATAAAAAGTTTAGTGCATTTTACCTACTGTTTAATAATTTTTCACGAATTAATGCTTATTTAAATGATTAAAGAAAAGAAAATTAGTTAAACTGTTTAAAAACCAAATTTGATATTTTTTCCAGCTTATATACGTTAAATAACAGTGGCACAAAATCTTTGGAGAATTTTATAAATTGATTCCTATTTATTTTATTTTTGCTATAATAAATATACAAAAATCATAAAATCGGGTTAAATTGTTTGAAAATCAATTTGAGTATTTTTCCCAGTTTATATACATTGTATAACAGTTTTACAAAAAAGATTGGGAATTTTGATTAACTGTTTATTATTTTTCATGATTTTATAATGTTTTCAAGGAATTAAATAATGGAAAAATGGTTAAACATATTAAATAATCATGAAAAATTACAAGAGGGTTCTAAATTATAGTTAGAACTAAAATGTAAAGTTTGGAAATTTTAGAACAGATTTGATTTAGTTTTGGATTTTTAGTTTGTAAAGCCCTTCCAAAAGTGCTAAAATGCATTTCAAACAATAACACAAAATGCGATTTGTCACTTGCAAATGTCAATATGTCAATTGATATATGGAAATCTAAATTTTTAGGAAAGTATTTACAACTTATACAAAACCTAATTTTGACACAATATTGGCATAATTCTATTGTAGAAATTAAGTATACTACTGTTAGATTTTCGACTAGAGAGTTACTAGTGTGTAACCTTATCATAGGGAATCGATAGTAGGATGTGAGGGAAGTTAACTCAAGGCATCACAAATACCTTCCTGTATCATTGTGAGTATTCATGACTCCCCCTATTTTTGGTTTTTAAATGTTTTGGGGGTGGAAAAGCATGTCCAAAAACTGTTTATTGTTTGTTGTATTTAATTTGACTAGTATCGAACTTGGTTGCTATATTTTGATGTGTATGTGTATGCTATTGTTAATTCATGTGGCCTTATCGCGTTTAAGTCCCTAGAATCAGTTCACACAACTGATTAACTCATTTGAGCCCATGGTCATTATGGATAGCGCTATTAGGAGGTAGACAACTCCTCACTCGCTCGATTTTCTTGAGTGCATTTTACCATATTTATCCCTATGTTAGCGATAGACATTGCATTCAAGAGGGCATTCGGTTTTAGGCTTGGATTGTGAACTCATGATTTGATCACTACGCACATATAAACTTTGTTTCTCATTATAGCAACAAACTCTTATTACTAGAAACTTGATTACTTGTCTTAGAAATGAACTCGTTTGCTCTTTGTAGCAACGAACTTGTTTGCTCTTTGTGGCAGTGAACCTGTTTACTCATTTGAGCAACGAACTTTGTTTCTCATTATAGCAATGAACTTTTATTACTGGAAACTTATTTACTTGTCTTAGCAATGAACTTGTTTGCTCTTTGTAGCAACGAACTTGTTTGCTCTTTGTAGCAACGAACTTGTTTGCTCTTTGTAGCAGTGAACCTGTTTACTTATTTGAGCAACAAACTTTGTTTCTCATTATATCAACGAACTTTTATTACTGGAAACTTATTTACTTGTCTTAGCAATGAACTTGTTTGCTCTTTGTAGCAACGAACTTGTTTGCTCTTTGTAGCAGTGAACCTGTTTACTCATTTGAGCAACGAACTTTGTTTATCATACTAGCAACAAACTTCTATTTATGGAAACTTTATTACTCGTTTTAGCAACGAACTTCTATTCATGAAAATATATTTACTTATTTTAGCAATGAACATTTGTTTATGGAAACTGTTAACAATATTCTGATTTTCATGACTTCAAACTATATTATGCTATAAACATGTGAGTACTCACCAACTATTTCAGTAGTTGACCGCTCACTTTACATGCTTTTTCAGGAACTCGTCTATAAGATGGCACTTAGGGACACATCACTTGTAGAAGCATTCACATGTGTTGTTTTTCAATTACATTGTAATTTCTTTTAAAAGTTGTTCAAACTGATTGTAAATTATAATGCTTTTAATATTATGGTTGGTGTTGTATTTATCTTTTGCTATGAAACCCTTTGTAGTGCCACGGCCCGTGTTTCCACTTTAGCGAGTTGTGACAGACATGAATGCCTCATGCATGTCCTCTGTCCATTCTAGGTTCAGATGAATAAATTAAGCCAAGACTAACATGTATGGATCCAATACTCACCCAATTTCTAGATCTAAACATTATCACACTCAAGGGACCCTTAGAATGCCTAAAGTTGTCAACTTTATGTGTCCCTTCCATTCAAACATGCTTAAAGATGAAAGACATGGGACAAAAACTCAGATCTAACCACTTTAAGCAATAAAGTTTGAGCCTTTGACACTTACAAAGGTCAAGAAACATAAATGAGATGATGATGATGTTTCCTTGCAAGCTCCACCAATAGAACATCTTTTTCTCCTTCTTCACTACTTTTTCAAGCCATGGAATGCACCAAAAGGCCAAGAATTAACCGAGGAATTAAGGATAGGGTTTTTCTAAGGTAAAATGGGATTGGAGGCTGGTAATGAACCCTAAAACTGACTTAATGGGCTTAAATATGAAGAAAAACCGAAAAGATCATGGGTTTGGGCTGCAACAGTTCTCACGTCATGAGCCCTTATGTCTCGCGTCGTAAGAATGGTGCCGAACCTATTTCACCTATTTAACTCTTGTGAAGTCATGACCACCCAATGGTCATGTCGTGACACTCGATTTTCTCCAAATATCGAGTTTTTGACTCCTTGAAACTCTAAATTGATTAATCATGGAAACAGGGTGTCACATGGATGTCACGTCATCAAGAAATTTAGCAATCTTTATGGAACTTACCTTTTCCACAACCTCTTTGTCAATGAAACCCTTCCCTAAATCAATCCTTGATTCTGAAGAAAGATAACATAAAAGCAGCATCACAAAATCATGCAAAAAAAATTATAATTTAGAAAGAGTGCATGTGCTAACTACAGCCGTAAGATTTTAAAATCTAGAAGATATATATATATATATATATATATATATATATATATATATATGTGTGTGTGTGTGTGTGTGTGTGGGTATGTGTGTGTCTGTGTCTGTGTGTATCTTATTAAAGCTACTATCAGATCAAGTACATACCAATTATAGTTATGGACTTAGACACCTAATCCAACACTCTCCCACTTGGATAAGTCTAATAACAATAACTGCTAATGCAACTTCAGAATCTGACTTAGCAATCGTAGCTCTCAAAAGCTGCTGTCGAACTCTAACCTTGTCAATGACGCGTCCTTTAGATGAGGGATCGTAGAATCCTCCGTTCTGCAAGATATCATGTGGAAAAAGACATGGAATAGAGTCATACTCGATGTGCAACCATTTGTTTCCTGATTTCTTATTTTTTTGACATAGAACTTAATTGATCACATCAATGTAGTCCTGACCGGGCCCGACACATAAGTCAACACAAAATCATCGAGGGGCCCAAGATATTGCTTTTAGGATAAAAGGAACAAATAAACTTTGACTTATATTCTTGTACTATTTACTCATTAAATCGTACACAACAATATGTTTTATAACATCAAGTTACTGATGCGTTTACGCATTATCAATGCACAACCAACACGTAAACAACAACTCATATGAGCATGGGCTTAATCGAATACTCGAATCCTATTTCAGGAATACTCATGAACGTTGCAGCAAACCTTTGCTATGTCTAAGCACTTAGACAATCTACAAGCCAATTCATGACAGTCTAACCTCATTACTTACTTCCAAAGTATGTCTGACTGTGGATAATTCGAATAATCCAATTATTCAGGAAGTAAAACATGCAAAATGAAACACAAAATAAACAATTGACAAAAGATAGTAAACTTTACTCATAAATAAATCATTCATTACTTAATCATCAAATGTCAATTACATTTAAATTGTTACAAGTTTCTAACTATCTATCTAATCACTAAAACTAATATCGTCCTTCAAACCAATTCTCATCGCATGTTGTAAGTGCTTAACCCTACTCAGACCCTTTGTGAGGGGATCTACTGGATTATCCTCTGACGATACCCTCTTGACTACGAGGAGTCCTTCTTCTACCCGATGTCTAATGAAGTGGTATTTTCTATCGATGTGTCTGGATCTTCCACGATCCCTTGGTTCCTTGGTCAAGGCAACTGCTCCTTCGTTGTCACAGAAAATCTCCATAGGCTCCTTTATGGCTGGTAGAACTCCAAAGTCTCCAATAAAGTTCTTGAACCATATTTCCTCCTTCGATGCTTCACTGGCTGCTATGTACTCTGATTCACATGTTGAATCAGCTACAGTTTCCTACTTGGAACTTTTCCATGTCAATGCTCCTCCATTTAGGATAAGTACCCAACCGAACTGAGAGCGGAAGCTATCTCTGTCAGTCTGAAAGCTGGTGTCACTATACCTTATCACTCTCAAGTCTTCACTTCCACCAAGTACGAGGACCCAGTCCTTCGTCATTCGTAGATACTTAAGAATGTTCTTAACTGCTATCCAGTGAGCTCTACTAGGGTTCCCTTGATATCGACTAACCATTCTCAAAGCAAAAGCCACATCAGGGCGAGTACATTTCTGCTATCTCTGCATCCGTACTCAGACTCTGAGTCTTACTCAGTTTGGTATTGCTTTGGGTAGGCAACTCCCCTTTCTTGGAATTCTCCATATTGAAACATTTTAATACTTTATCCAAGTAAGTACTTTGACTAAGTACTATTAGTCTACTACTCCTAATTCGCAAAATCCTCATACCCAGAATATAAGTAGCTTCTCCTAGATCCTTCATAGCAAAACCATTTCCAAGCCACGACTTAACCTCTTTCAAGATTGAAACGTCGTTTCCTATGAGCAGTATGTCATCTACATACAATAGTAGGAGGCTAACTATACTCCCCCTAGCTTTGACATATACACATGACTCATCCTCTCTTCTCGAAAAACCAAACTCTTTGACCTTCTCATCGAAACAAAGATTCCATCTACTAGATACTTGCTTTAATCCATAGATGGATTTCTCAAGCTTACACACTCTATTAGGGTACTTTACATCTACAAAACCCTCTAGATGACACATGTAAACATCTTCAGCCTGTTTCCCATTAAGGAAAGCAGTTTTGACATCCATCTGCCATAATTCATAATCATGAAACAAATATATGGCCAGTATAACCCTTATAGACTTGATCTTGGCCACTAGTGAGAAGGTCTTGTCATAGTCAACTCCCGGAGTTTGAGTAAAACCCTTCGCAACAACTTGTGCCATGAACATGTGCACTTTCCCATCCATGTCGGTCTTCTTCTTGAAGATCCACTTGCACCCACAACCCTAATTTCTTTGGATCTAGGTTTTTTTCAAGTTATACATGCAACAAAATTTTCGAAAGCAATAATCCTAGTTCTAGCATATTATTGTCGAAATCTATAACTAAACCAAACTTAGAAGAATACCTTTTTCTTGTTGGTGGTTGATCTTGACCTTAAAGTGCTTAGTGCCTCAATTGTTGCACCTCTCATGGAGTCACAAACACCACTTAGAAAAGGATGAGGAGAGAGGTGATGGAGGCTTATTGAATTCGGCTATGGACCTCTTAGAAAGCATAGGGGGTGAATTTTATAAGCCATGGGGTCTATTTATATTTGTGGCTGCTAGGGTTTTAGGTGGAAACCCTAATCTGACTGCTTAAGCCTTAAGCACCCTATGGACACCTTCTAGAATACTCCTTGGACGAAATCTCTATGGGCTTCCCGTAGATTTCGTCCAACCTTATTCCAAGGTGATCAATCAGCACAATTGCAACTATCAGTGATCTGCAATATCAGTCCCCGTTCTTTTAATTTGTTCCTTTAATCCCAACATTAATTCCAAATTAATTTCTGATTAATACTAATTAAATAATATGATTTCTCAATTAATATATTATTCTTATAATATATTAATAAATCATTCATCAACCTCTTTCTCCATTATTCATCTACTCAAGTTGCTATGGTGAAGGCAACCCAAAAGGACAATGCTACAATCAGATCAAGTACATACCAATTATAGTTATGGGCTTAGATACCTAATCCAACAGTATTTAGTTGAATTGATAATAGCGCAGTCCTTTTGGGTTGCCTTCATACTAGCAACTAGACAGTATGACATATTAAGAAATAGGAAGAATTTATTATTTGCTTAATAAATTGTAATAAATGATTTATTAATGTATTATGGAAATAATATATTAATTAGAAATCATATTATTTAATTAATATTTAATTAGAAATTAATTTGGAATTAATTTCAGGATGAAAGGAATTAATTAAAAGTGCACAGGCTATTTAGCAATTTAATGATAGTTGTGAATTTGGGCTCTTGGACCACCCTAGAAGGGTGGGACGAAAACTTTTAGGGAGGCCCTAGAATTTTTGTCCTACGCCTTGGATGGGGAATCCATGGGCTACTTAGCCCTTAAGCTAGGGAATTAGGGTTTCATCCATCAAACCCTAACTTTGGCTCTAAGCTACCTCAACTATATAAGGAGCTACACCCCCTCTTGATTTCGGCCACTCTAACCCTATGGAGAATAGCATAAATATGAAGCTTCATCCTCTACTCTCATATATCATCCTCTTACTAAGTGTGTTTATAATCCATTAGAGGTGTCACACTTGCGATTAAGCCATCCTCTACTCTCATATATCATCCTCTACTCTCATATATCATCCTCTTACTAGTTCTCAAGCTTCTAAAACAACAAGGAATTGGTTGTTATTACTACATAACATTCAAAGGTTAGTTTACTATCTCTTGTTATGAATTTCGAAAATACTAGATACCTCCTAGGGTTTTTCCTTTTGTGTTCAATACTTGTATGTTCAATTAGAGAAAATATAGATCCAAGAATTAGGGTTGCATGCACACATAAGGATTGTTTGTTATGCTTAAAACCCATCAGTGGTATCAGAGCCTTGGCTTGTTTTCTATTGAATATGATGCGATTGATTGCACTTGACAATTAGGTTTTATGGCAATTTAATCTTTAGGACTTATGATTTTCGCAAATTAGCGTTTCCTAACCCTAGTTTTCGAAAATTTGGATAAGGGTTTTAACCCTTTCCATTGGCCTACAAAATTCAGAAATTAGGGTTTCCTAACCCTAGGGTTTTTTGAAAATATGGAAAGGATTGAAATCCTTGCTTTCATCCGGAAGATATGATAATTTCGAAAATTAGGGTTATGGGTAAGGATCTTATTTTTGGTAATTATCTTCTTATTTAATTAAGTAGATAATTATAGGATTTTATAATATCCCTCCCATATTTTCAATATTTAGGGGTAAGGGATTAGATTAAATTACTTTGATTAATTTAATTAGATAATCCTCAAATTATTTAATATATTAATTACAAGGTTTAACTAATATATAATTATTAAATTAATTTCTTTTAAATTTAATCAAATTGTTTTAATTTCGAAAAATTTAAAAGATTATAAAACCCTAGTATTTTGAAATGTTTAAAATACACCTTACACTATATGTAAGATTAAAACTTTAATATTTACTATATGTATAAGACAATTCAATCGAACCGCTAGTACGCCTCATTCACGAAGCCGATCTATAAGGGGGGTATAAGGAAACTGCCTATAAAATGGTAGTTGAAAGGGTGTACACTCTCATCCACCGCTTCCTTGATTGGTGGAGGGTCGTTAGTCGAACAAGTTTGATAGGACACTTAATTCTCATTAATAAGTAAAATGAAATTAATAAAGTAACTAAATGTTTTCAATAAATTCCCAATGTTAGTTACATTAGAAAAAATGTGAATTTGATGCTAATCCATGAAATTGCACATTCAAATTTATATAACTCGTTAATGGAGCGTGTGTGGTTAACCGGCACACTAATATGGACTAATAAAGGGTGGCACTGTGTAACGCTTGGATCATGGTATGTATTTAAAATCATAATTTATTCAATTTCATAGAGCAACTCGACGAGTTGGTAACCCCAAAATCGTCGAGTAGAAATTGTTTGGACCACGGGTTTTGAGAAACCTACTCGACGAGTAGGCCAAGAGAAATGAAACCCTAATTTCGGGGTTTTGTACCCTATTTAAACAACTTAAACTCTAGGGTTTGGCCTCATTTCCAGCCTCCATTGTCCTAACCCTAAATCTCGTAACCCTAAGGCCATTTGAGAGTTTGTGAGATATTTTGAGTGTTCTTGGTGTGTATTTGAAGCCATTGGAAGAAGAAGGAGCTTGGATACACAAGAAAGAGCTGTTAGATCTTGATTCCTTGGTGTAATTGTTGGGTTTTGAGCATTCTAACACTCCTATGGTGTACATGCAACCCTAGAAACCTTGGATCTATGTTTTCTCTAAAATACATGCAAATTTGATTTTCCAAGGTTTACTTCCTAACTAGCATGTTATGGGGAACTTGTAATACAAAACTCAAGTAGAATAACATACCTTTTAGTAGCTTGGATTCCTTGATGACTTTGTGAACCTAACACCCCAAATGTGATGCCTCAAATGCTTCACACAACACCACAATACTTGGAATAACCTTGAGAGAAGTTCATTATACTCAAAAATCGGCTAGCCCTCTTATATGCTTGTAGTAGTGCCGATTTTGCTTGCATAGGGTTCTTTATATAGTTGTGGCATAAGTAGGGTTACACCATGTAAACCCTAATTGTCATGTCTTTCCACATTCCATGATCCATGGGTTTGTAACCTCCATGGACTATCCATGGAGCACCTTATGGGTTTTAACCCAATCCATACAAACCATGGATCATTAGCCCACTATACAAGAATAGATTATTTACACAATCAACCCCATATATTTAATTAGTCTCTTTTTGATCACTTAATTAATTCCAGATTAATTCTTTGATGAATACTAATTAAATATTATTATTAATATATTAGTAATTATAATATATTAATAAACCTTAAGTGTCATTTCTCTCATTTTGGTTTATCCAAGTATTGCAATGCCATGCAACCCAAATGGACCATGCCGGGTCCGGTCAAGTACATACCAAATATAGTTATGGACTTAGACACTATATCCAACAGTCTCCCACTTGGATAAGTCTAATAACTATAGTTGCAGATATGACTTCAGAATCCGACTAGCAATCGTAGCTCTTTCAAAGTCTCTTGGAACTAAGATGATGATGATGATATGCCATTTAAGATAAGTGATCATATAATCCTCTGCTCTCAAGATATCAGTCGGACAAATACATGGAACATGGTCTTACATATTGTCCAACATTTGTTTCTCGATCTCTGATCCGTTTGACATAGAACTAAATTGAACACATCAATTAGGTTCTGACCGGGCCCGGTACATAGGTCAAAACAAAATCATCGAGGGGCCCAGATATCGCTTCTAATCCTAGAAGGAACAGATGAACTTCGACTCATATGCTTATACTGACTACTTATTGAATTATGCACCAAAGCCCATTTTATAGCATCGAGTTACCAATGCGTTTTCGTACAATCAATGTATAACTAACTCATAGTCCACAACTCATATCTCTAGGTTTGAAAATTTATATGATATTACCGTATCACGATCACTCGAGATAAATTCCATGAAGTGATACAAGTGAGCATGGGTTGAGTCCAATACTCAGAACTTATGAGCACTCATGAATGTTGCAGCAACCATTGCTATGTCTAATACACTTTAGACAATCTACAAACCCAATTCATGACAGTCTTAATTCATTACCTACTTCGAAAGTATGACTGAATGCGGAGAGTTTGAATAATATAATTATTCTGGAAGTCAAAACGTGCAAAATTGAAACAATAGTAAACGATTAACATAAGATAGTAACACTTTACTCATAAATAAACAACAACTTTTATTTATTCATCAAATGTCAATTACATTTTACAAGTTTCAAAACTATCTAATTATTAAAACTAATATCATCCTTTAGCCCGATGCGCCTCGCATGCTGTAAATGCTTAACCCTACTCAGTCCCTTCGTGAGGGGATCTGCTGGGTTCTCATATGATGATACCCTCTTTGCCACGAGGAGTCCTTCTTCTATTCGATGTCTAATGAAATGGTGTTTTTTGTCAATGTGTATGGATCTCCCGTGATCCCTTGGTTCCTTAGCTAAGGCAACCGCACTTTCGACTTCACAGAAAATTTCCATTGACTCTTTTATAGCTGGTACAACTCCAAGGTCTCCAATGAAGTTCTTCAGCCATATTGCCTCCTTTGCTGCCTCGCTTGCTGCTATATACTCTGATTCGCAAGTTGAATCAGCTATCGTCTCCTGCTTAGAACTTTTCCAAGTAATTGCTCCTCCATTTAGGATAAAGACCCAGCCTGACTGAGAGCGGAAATTATCCATATCAGTCTAAAAGCTAGCATCGCTATACCCTACCACTCTCAAGTCAGCACTGCCACCAAGGGTAAGGACCCAGTCCTTAGTCCTTCGCTGATACTTGAGAATGTTCTTTACCGTAGTCCAGTGAGCCTTGCCAGGGTTCCATTAATATCTACTGACCATGCTCAAAGCAAAGGCCACATCAGGGCGAGTACAAGTCATAGCATACATGATTGAGACCACAGCGGAAGCATATGGTACATGACTCATCTCAGCTATCTCAGCCTCTGTACTCGGACTCTGAGTCTTACTCAGTTTGGCGTTACCCTGAATCGGTAATTCCCCTTTCTTGGAATCCTGCATACTGAACCTCTTCAGTACCTTATCCAAGTAAGTACTCTGACTAAGTCCAATTAGCCTCTTACTCCTGTCTCTCAATATCCTTATCCCTAGGATATAGGCAGCTTCCCCAAGGTCCTTCATAGCGAAACACTTCCCAAGCCAGGACTTAACCTCCTGCAAGGTTGGGATGTCATTTCCTGTGAGTAGTATGTCATCCACATACAACACCAAAAAGGTAACTATACTCCCACTAGCCCTAACATATACACAAGACTCATCCTCATTCCTCGAAAAGCCAAACTCTTTGACTTTCTCATTGAAACAAAGATTCCATCTGCGAGGTGCTTGTTTCAATCCATAGATGGATTTCTCAAGCTTACACACCTTATTAGGGTGTGTAAACATCCTCAGCCAACTTTCTATTAAGGAAAGCGGTTTTGACATCCATTTGCCATATTTCATAGTCATGAAACGCAACAATCCGATGAAAATACACCTCTCACTTCGAGGTTCGAGCTTATCATGAGACTCATGCCTCACAAAAGCCTCGTAACCCCAAATCTTGATGTGGTCGAGATTGGGAACTTTTCTGGTCCATATCTCATGAGGTGTTTTGGCAACCTTATTTGTAGGGACTAGATTAAGGATATGGGCGGCAGTCTCTAAGGCATACCCCCAGAATGAGATTGGTAACGAAGCTCGACTCATCATGGAACGAACCATATCCAACAAGGTTCGATTGCGCCTCTCAGCCACACCATTCCGTTGTGGTGTCCTAGGAGGTGTCTATTATGAGACAATCCCCCATTCCTTAAGATAGTCAAGGAACTCGATACTAAGATACTCTCCTCCCCGATCGGATCGGTGCATCTTGATGTTCCTGCCCAGTTGATTCTCCACTTCCTGCTTAAACTCTTTGAACTTTTCAAAGGTTTCTGAATTATGCTTGATTAAGTAGATAAATCCATATCTACTATAATCATCAGTAAAAGTCACA
Organism: Lactuca virosa; assembly: GCF_052849685.1. Taxonomy (NCBI): domain Eukaryota; kingdom Viridiplantae; phylum Streptophyta; class Magnoliopsida; order Asterales; family Asteraceae; genus Lactuca; species Lactuca virosa. The sequence continues at coordinate 180,036,602 of NC_136433.1, forward strand.
TAATACCGATTAGCATCCCTTGCGGCAGTTTTGAAGGGTCCACACACATCAGTGTGTATGAGGTCCAACAAACCTTCACCCCTCTTACAAGTACCAGTGAAGGGTGACTTCGTCATTTTTCCTAGTAAACAAGACTCACAACTATCATCCGTCTTTAGGTCAAATGATTCCAAAACTCCAGCCTTTTGGAGTTGGCCCATGCGCTTCTTGTTAACATGTCCAAGAAGATAATGCCACAAGTATGCTTTGTCTAAACTATTTGAAGAATCAATACACAACACATTATTTCCTAGATTATCTACAACATTAACAGCTTCATATACACCATCACAAGGTAGTGCTTTAAAGTAAAATACATCATTGTAATAAACATTAATAGCACCATTATCATTATCAAATGAAAAGGAAAACCCTTGTTTGTACAAGCCATGAAAGGAAATAATATTTCTCGCCATTCCAGACGAGTAACAACATTTATTCAAATCTAAAATTAACCCATTATTAAGAAATAAAGAGTAAACTCCTATCTTGGTAACAGGTGATGCTTTCCTATTTCCCATGGTTAAGTTTATCTTCACGTGCTCCACTTTCTCACTTCTTCTTAGGCCTTACAAATCAGTACAAATGTGAATACCATAACCTGTATCAAGCACCCAAGAGTTAGAATGCAATGAGTTATTAGACAATATAGTGTAAATACCTTCATGGGTGGGTTTAACTTTCCCATCCTTTACATCCTGCAAGTATTTGGGGCAGCTTCGCTTCCAGTGCCCCTTTTCCTGGCAGTAGAAGCACTGTGCTTCCTTTCGGTTTGAAGAAGGAGGGATGGAACCTTTCTTGGTTCCACTTGAAGAGGATCCATCAAGAGACTTTCCCTTGGTACCCTTCGAAGGGGTCTTTCTCTTCTTCCCCTTTCCCTGCCCAATTACCAACACATGAGCAGTAGTAGGAGTAGGAGTAACAGCTGATTTACTTTTAAGGCCACTTTCAGCGATCATTAAAAGTACTTGAAGATTACTTAGTGTGACTTCCTCCTTGTTCATATGATAAGTCATATGAAACTGATCATAAATTGGAGGTAAGGAATGGAGAATGATGTCAATCGCCATGTCCTCAGGAAAGTCCACATTAAGCTTCAATAACCGGTCCACGAACCTTTCCATTTTCTAAAAATGAGCGGTGAGGGGTTCTCCCTCTTTCATCCTAGCTGTTATTGTCACACCCCAAACCGGAACGGCGGAAACGTTCGGGGGTGGAGGACGTCATGTACAGTATCACAACAATGCAAAGTAGTAAACAAGCAACAACATCATCCATTGCATTAATAATATAATTTCATACAAGTGTGTTCTGTCAAGTTAAATAGACACCAAAAATATGAATCAAAATAAAAGATGAGTCTTGAACGAGCTCCATCTTCGCAAAACCTGGCTCCGGTACCTGTTTACTGGTGACCTCAGAATACAAGTTATTTGGAAAGAGTTTATCAACTTTAAAGCTGGTGAGATCATAAGTATATTGGTGTCATTGTTTGTAAGATATTTGTAAGATGTTTGTAATTGTTTGAAAGATGTTTGTAATTGTTTGAACTTCCCTAGAAAACCCTATGTTTCCTACTAAAAGTAGCCTTCTACCAAGGCATCTAGTAGCTGTGTGTGTGTCACTTGTAAGAGTATGTATTTTCCCAAATCCGACTATCATTAACCAAAAATATAGTTTTTACATTACTGTTCATTGTGTGAATGTCACAAAGTGAATGCAATGGGGAAATAAAATAGTACTGTAGTGTTGTATTAAGTAACTACTGTTGTACTAACTACCTTAAACCAATTGTTATTTAAAGTACCTTGTGATCGGCCTGTACCCTGCTACCGACTCTAGAAAAACGACGATGTAAGACGTCGTAAGAAATGACGTTTGGCACCCGTAGACTTGCAAGTCCCACTGTAGCGAGAAGCAAGGTGTAGGATAGTCAATCCAGTATAGATCTATACACAAACTCATACGCTCCCCACTTAAGGAGATTCTGGATACAAAACGGGCCATGACAGGTGATGCCATGCCCCGTTACGTGGCTCACATAACTGTAGTAATGTTCTAGTATATGTATGTGCTAGCTGTATTGTGTGTTCTTTCTCTGTCTAGCCTGTGTGTATGTTCTCTCTGTATTGTATTGTTTGTTTCTCATCACTATGTATTATGTTTGTTTCTCATCACTATGTATTATGTTTGTTTCTCATCACTATGTATTATGTTTGTTTCTCATCACTATGTATTATTCATGAATGAACTGACTCATTGTATGTTTCATTGTTCTAGTAATAGTATTAGTATCTCCTTAAACTATACCTATTATAGCTTACTAGTAATGTTGTTAGAATGTATGAACATGTTTGTATACCCTTGCTACCCAAAGGTATTGAGTTGAATTAAAGAAGGAACCTTTTATATCTATATACATATACATAATATATAACTAGGATTCAAACGACCTTCGGACAAATAACCTTGATACCCTAAGTCCACAACCAAACAAGGAACAGGAAGTAAGGTGAGCTATCAGTCCTAAGTCCTTTCAATCCTACTTATATAACTATATGTATATAGATATACATTTAATAGAATATAAGTTTAAAAGAGTTTAAGTAAAAGTATTTGACATGTAAAAGAGTTTGTAAAACAGTTTGAAGTAAAACAGTTTGGTAACACAGTTTGAAAAGTAATAAATCCACTTGTTTGGTAGTTATTAATCACATGTGATTGATATAATAACTATAATTGTTCAACTTGTATCCCCCCCCCCCAATAAAAGCATTTAAAAACATTTAAAAGGTTAATTAAGGGGTATGAACTCACCTGTAGTTAGTGGTTTGGATGAACGGATGATATAGGATGCTAAGTGTCAAGTGAAGACTTGAACACACACAAGGATCCTAGTTAACATATAATAACACATATATGTATCCAGTTAGTCATTAAACAACTAATTAACCAAGTTTAAGACATCCTAAGACATGTAAAACACTTTATTTAAGTGCTATAAGTCCTAAGGATTGCATCTAAGGGTGGTAGGACCTTGCATTTCAGTTTAGGGTTCAAGGGTAAACTCCTTTGGAGTTTACAGTTTTGTGACCATCGCCCTTGGAGTTTACGGTTGTAAACCCATGAGTTTACGGCCGTAAACTCATGGCACTTCTACCATTATGAGTTTTGAAGCCTATAAGTCATAAGAAGCATTCCTACTTCATATCTAAGCCTTTGGAAGTGATTAGGGCACCATTTCACTCCTTTGTGGAGTTTACGGTCCTTGGACCACTTCTCCTTGGGTTTACGGACGTAAACCCAAATGGTTTATGGTCTTTTTGATGTTTTAAGTCCTTTGCACATCAAGGATGGTATCTAGACTAGTTTCCAAGGCTTGGTAAGGGACTATGGCACACTTTGGCCCCTTTATTAGGGTTTACGGTCCAAGGTGTTCTTGGACCGTAAACACCTTTGATCTTGTGTTTCTTGGTGTTTTCTAGATGATTAAGAAGTGTAACAACTCTTTTAACACACTAGGGTAGGAGTACTTACTATGTAGAAGCTTGAAAAGGTGCTAAAAGTCCAAGAACACTAGTGTGTGTTCTTGGTGAAACTTGAAGATCTACACATTTGGAATGATTTCACGGATGGAATTGTGACAACTGTCAATTCAGGTCATTCTCGGACTCATGCATCTTTATAATAACCATTAATGCACATCATGCCATGGCCTAGTAGTATAAATTAGGTCAAAATCTTACATAAACTAGGATCCATCTAAGACCTAGGACTAATATACTTGACACTTACGATTCTAGTAAGTTGCTTAACTAAAATAGGAAATGCCAATGCTATAATTTGAATGAAACTTTCAAGCTTTGTTATAATTGAAAAAGGATATAAAACCCTAAAAATAAATTAAAATATTCTAATTATACTTCATTATGATGATGAATATCAAACAATATTCCAAAAACCCTAAGAGAGCTAAAAATCCAAATTTATAAATCATAAAGCTTAAAAACTTTATAAAATTTGGCTATAAACTTTCTACTATCAAATTTTTATTAATCAAATTATGGATTATAATCAATGAAATAGAAATTTAAATTATCATGCATTAATCATAATTTATTAGTTAAAAACAAGATTTTTAAATAAATCAAAAAAAAATTGCTTAAAGAATCACTTTTATAAAAATTAGATTTTTATAAAAATTAAGGAGGGATTTTTATAAAATTTGAATTGAGGAGAGAAAAGGCCTTAATGCCTCAAAAATCCAGCCACTCTCCCCTCCCTATGTCCTCTCTCTTCCCAAAACTCAATCATTAAACTTAAACCTTCACTCTTCCACTTCTCTCTTCATTTCCTCTCACACTCCACCTTTCCAACTCTCTTCCTCTCTCTCTAACTCACGAAAATCCTCCATTCTCTGCCATAATTTCGAGATTAAGGAGGCCTTGAAGTGTTCTTGCTTCTCTCAAGATCAAAACCAAGGTAAACAACACAATCCTCCCTCATGGTTTCATGATTTTACTTCCTCTTCTTCATGGTTTTCTCTACTCTTCGGATTCTATGCCCTTCCATGGCTAGAAATCCTTACTTTTCCCTTGTGGTTTGTAGATTCTCACCATAACACAATGTATGTGTTTGAGATGGTGAAAATCCGGGATCAAACCCATGCAAGGAGTGAAAAAGATGCACATGTGTTCATGTGACTTCAAAACCGAGTATTACATCTTCTTCTCCATTTCTTTTGTGTTCTTGCATGACCAAAAGCATTTAAACCATTTCTAGTACATCTTGGATGCTCATTCACTCCATGCATGTGCTAGAAATCGGACCTTAACCGAAGCATGCATGTTGTTCTTGTCAAAATGCCCTAAGAATGCACTCAAAGCAAACATGCAATCTGCCAGATTACATTGTTCAGCTTTGAACGGCCATAACTCGGTCATTTCTTAACCAAATCCTGATATTCTTTTTGTATTGGATAGTTCCACGAGTTAACTTTCAAACCCAACTGGTCTCACTGTAAAATATTAAATATCGGATTTTTGGCAATTTTTACAAAATGGTTGCGCAAACAGCTCTTTTTCTGTGATCACCATTTTTGCTTTGCGTGATCAATGACCTTAAACCCAACCATAAATCTGGGGAAAAATAATTTAGAAACTTAACATATCCAGTGAATGATGGCTGGAATTTCGTGGCTTAAAACCCCACAGAATGTGCTTCACAAATTCATGAACTTCAGCCACATTTACATCTCATGCACCATTGCATGCAACATTTCTTATCTTGTTTGGGTTCAAGACCCCTATTTCCCTTCTGAATAAATTTCGAACATTTTTCCTTTTGAAAGCCCTCACATGCGTGTGAAAATCTGTAAAATACCAAAAGCTTTTATTATTTCTTTGATTTATTAAAATTATTGCTAGAAACCAAGGGCATAAATCACATAAAATACTTCAAGAGGTCAATAAATCCGGAACAAATTCATGAATGACCCTTATGATGGATAATGACCCCTCACTAAATTTCATCAATTTTTGTTGCTGTTTGGTATGATTTCCAATTTTCTTTTTGTTAGGATATAATAAATCACAAAACCACTTTGGAGAGTGTGAAAATTTTATCTAACAATTTTCGCATACCTTACCTGTGATGGATGACTCAGAAAAATAATTTCAACATTTTTCATCATGCCTTGCTATTTTTCCCAATTTTTGGTAATTATAATGGTTTAAAAATAGGAAAAATAGTTCTGTTTATCCAAAATTCATGAAAATTTACCAGAACATCTTGTTTTACAGTAGGAGGTTACATAAAAATAATAAGGATTTTTATCCACTGTAAACTATTTTTCTCTTAATTTCTAAAGTTAATTACACTTAAATACACATAAATACCCAAAACCGGATTATATAATATGAAGACCACTTTTGATATTTTTCTCAGGTTATTTATACTGTAAATGATGTTACAAAAATTTTTGGTAATTTATTTTAACTATTTAATATTATTTCTTCAATTAAAGATTATTTAAAGGAATAAAACAAGGAAAAATAGAAATACCCACTGAAAAATATCTTTTATATTTTTCCCAGCCTATTTATGTATAATAACAGTTAAATAAAAAGTTTGGATAATTTTGGAAACTGTTTTCTATTTATTTCAATTTTTATTGGAATAAATGCTCAAAAATCATAAAATATAATTAAACAGCTTGGAAATCCATTTTTATAATTTTCCCAGCTTAGTATTGTGTAATAATAGTTAAATAAAAAGTTTGAGAATTTTTATCCTTTGAATGCTATTTCCGTGAATTTATGTTGTAATAAGGACTTAAAAATTTGGAAAATTTATATTCCAATGTTGTAATTAATCGCACGATTTGTAGAATTTCATTATTTCAGAAAAAGTGTAACCAATTAATATAAAATCAAATACTAAAACATAAATTGGCATTTCACTATATGTAGAATTTAGTATATTAGCATTAGATTTCGACATGGAAACTCACTAGTGTGTGTTTGATGTCGTAGGATCCCGGTAGTAAGACGTTGGTGCATTCCGAAGTACCACTTGTACCTACTCAAAACGTTGTGAGTATTCACGCACTCCCCTATTTTCAGTTTTCATGTTTTGGGGTGGAAAAGCATGTCCAGAAAAACTATTATTTGCATGTTGTATTTAAATTGAATTGTATCAAACACGATTGCTATTGTATTGCTATGTTTCTTTATGTATGTCTATGCAACACGGAACATGAGAACTTATCGTACTAAGGCTCTTCCCTTATCTCTAACCATTAACTCTTTGAGCCAATGGTCATTATGGATAGCGCTATTAGGAATTGACAACTCCTCACTCGCCCTATTGCTGGAGTGCATGATACCATATTCATCTATGGAACGATAAGCATAGATCTCGATAGGGCTTCAGTCATAGGTTTGGTTGAGACTCATTGTTTGCTCATACACATACAAACTCGTTTCTCGTTATAGCAATAAACTTGTATTCATTAATAGCAATCAACTTGGTTTATCATTAAAGCAATGTACTTGTAATTACGAAAAGCCTTATTTCAAGCACGATTTTATATACTTGTGAACTCACCAACTATTTTCATAGTTGACGCTCGTTTTACATGCTTTTTCAGGAAATAATTAGTAAGTGGATATAGAGATTCATCATCATAGAGCATGCTGCATCGTGTGGAAGTTATTTTATGAAGTTATATATTTTGAACAATGTCATTTTGGAAAACTTGTACTTTGTTTTGTTTAAGCTATGGGTTGTGAACTTTTTAATATTGCTATGGTGATGTATCTTTATCTTTTGCAATGAAACCTTTGTCGCTGTCATAACTTGCGTTTCCGTTTTAGCGGGGTGTGACAGAAGTGGTATCAGAGCTAAAGTTATAGAGAACATCGGTTTTTTTTTAAGAAAACACAACCTATAACTAAAACTTACAAAGAAATTCTTTTTACATCAAACATATTACTAGTATAATTAGGTCGGGAGTTGTATTATTGGACCTCGATTAAACATAGCCTGATCACCTATGTTTAATTAAGGAAATATTTGTACAAAGCTTGAGCTAATTATAATGGGAATATGTTCAACAAAAATATTTGAGAAAACTTTATTTCAAAAATTCAAAAAGGTTAATTTTGGTGTGTGTAAGCATTGCATATTATAGGTATACATTGTTATTTATTTCATATCTCATTGAAATTATGTCTCAGTCCACTATGTCAACATCGTCATCTTCCCACGCTGCCGCCTCAGCCGATGAGTCCGGCTACGTCACTATTATCCCTCGACATAATCCCCCCGCCTCGGTAGAAGAAGACCCATCAGAGGATACGGAAGATACAGGGAACTCGGTGGTAAGCAATGACAACGCCCCGAGTCAACGACGCGAAGCATCACCTACATCAGTGTTACCACAGCCACCACTTTATGAGCTTCGTATTCGGAGGACGGCGAGGAAGAGTGTTCCTATTCCAGGAAGGATAGCCACCAGCACAGCAGGACTTGGCACGGCAGGACCTAGCGGGGTAGGACCCAGCGTTGCAGGACCGAGAGCACCCTCACCACAGCAAGTCATAGGGATACCTGTCAGGCAGCCAGGTATGACCCCGTAGGAGTCCCGGAGATTGCAGTCGATGGCAGCGGGCCTACGTCACAGTCTCGCTGTGATAGCTGGGCATCAGGAAGTTTTGGATGAAGTCTTGACAAGGATGGAAATCCTGTTTCAGCATTCGATGGAGGCTGCTGACACTGCTAGTGCTGCTAGACGAGTGGCATGTCGTGCGATGACCGCATATTATGTGCTTGTTGGGCTATTACTGATTGTGGTGCTGATGATTCTTGTTGGGATAGCGATTAGTGTTTGGTTCTGATTTCAGTATTTTATTTTATTTTGTCATGAAATGAAAACCCATGTTGGGTGTCTTTTGGGAAAGACATTTAAAACTTTATTTTGGGATTGATGTATTGGTTTGGTTTTAAGACAATTTCAAATGGTAATGAAGAATTTTATTTTATGTTTGAAAACTTTTACTATGAGGTCAAACCCTAGAATTTAATTGGTAAATGGTCGAATAAAGAGATTTTTTCTTTTCTTTTCTTTCTAAAATATATATGCCTAGTATTAATGCAAACCAATGATTTGACAACACTTACGGTTTTCAAAATAGTAGTGAACTAAATATTATACATTATTTTATGTATTTATACGTATTTCTTCTCCTGTGTAATAGAACCATGTCAGGAAGGCCTAATCGCGGGCGCCCACAAAACGAAACACCCGATGTTGCTCAAGTGGTAGCACAACAACTCATGGCAGCAATCCCAAACATTGTCACTCAAGTAACTGCGAGACTTAATGCTAACCAAGGAAGTAGTGGAGGAAATCAGGGAAACAATGAAAGAGAATGCAACTACAAGTCCTTTATGGCCTGTAAACCTAAGGAGTTCCATGGAAAGGAAGGTGCGGTCGGGTTGCTGAAATGGATTGACAGCATGGAGTCGGTCCTTCACATTAGCAAATGCCTCGAGCGCAACAAAGTTGAGTATGCATCTTGCCTATTCCAAGATAGGGCATTAACCTGGTGGAATACTCTAGTGCAAACCCGAGGCCGTACAGCGGCATATCAGCTAACTTGGGAAGACCTAAAGAAGCTGCTGATAGAGGAGTATTGTCCCAAGGATGAACTTCAGAAGCTTGAATCTGAATTCTGGAACCATTCTATGGTTGGAACACAAATAGAGAAGTACTCAGTCCGATTTCATGAACTAGCAAAACTGGTACCTCACATGGTTACTCCTGAGGAGAAACGGATAGATCGTTACATCTGGGGTCTGGCACCAGAGATTCGGGGAATGGTTACCTCAGCAAACCCAACTACTATTCAAAGTGCAGTAAGCCTAGCAAATCGACTAACCAATGATGTGATAAGGATGGGAGCATCAACAAAGGAAAGCTCTAGTAGCAAGAGGAAGCCAGCAGATCAGGGAGAGAAGAAGTATGGAGGCAAGTCAGGGAGGAAGCAGAAAGTCTCAAGAAACTTTATGGTAAGAGCCTAGGAGCAAGAACCAGTGAAAACTCAGGAACAGAAAGTCATGGAAGTGCAGGAGCGAAAGCAGTACACGGGACCGCACCCGAAGTGCAATAAGTGTAACTTCCATCACAAGGGAGCTTGCCCAGTGTGCCAAAACTGTAAACAGACAGGCCATTACCCGAAGTATTGTAAGCTGAATAAGGATGGAAAAAGGACATGTTACGAGTGCGGGAGTACTGATCATCTCCGTAGAGCATGTCCCAAACTGAACAATGGACCTGGTAACAATGGACAAGGCCAAGCCAGGCAAAACTTTCAAGGAAATCAAGTTGGACGGCCAAGAGGTGTAGCCTTTGTGATTGGTGCAGAAGAAGCTCGTCAGAACCCTGAAGTGATAACAGGTACGTTTCTCCTAAACAACCATTTTGCATCAGTAATATTCGATGCGGGAGCAGATAGGAGTTTTGTTTCTTTAGCATTTAGACCGTTAATTGGCTTGAAATCGAGAAAGATGAGGAATGCTTATGCTATTGAACTTGCTGATGGGTATGAAATTAGGGCTGACGATATAATTCCTGGTTGTACTCTGAATTTAGCTGATAAACTCTTTAGCATTGACCTAATTCCTATAGAGCTAGGTAGTTTTGATGTGATAGTATGGATGGATTGGTTTCCAAAAATAAAGTTGAGATTGGTTGTTACGAGAAAGTCATTAGAGTGCCTCTCCCCAATGGAGAAACCCTTATCATACACGGTGAGAAGCCAGGAAGAAGTTTAAACATAGTATCAAGCGTGAAGGTTCACAAGTACCTGAAATTCCCCAATGGAAATGGGAGCAAATATCTATGGATTTCGTTACCAACCTTCCTAGAACTTCTAAAGGTCACGACTCAATTTGGGTCGTAGTGGATCGACTGACGAAATCTGCTCACTTTCTCCCCATTCGGGAAGACTTCAAGATGGAAAAATTGGCCCAAATCTACATCGACAGAATTGTTTCTCTGCATGGTGTACCCCTATCCATCATTTCTGATAGAGATAGTCGTTTTACATCACGATTTTGGTGGATGTTACAGAAGGCACTAGGAACTAAGATAAATTTGAGCACAGCTTACCACCCTCAGACAGATGGGCAGACAGAGAGAACAATACAAACATTGGAAGACATGCTACGGGTGTGTGTCATTGAGTTCAAAGGAAATTGGGATACTCATTTGCCTCTAATTGAGTTTTCCTACAATAACAGTTACCACACGAGTATCCAATGTGCCCCATACGAAGCATTGTATGGACGCAAGTGTCGTTCGCCCTTATGCTGGACAGAAATCGGAGACAGACAGTTGACTAAAGTCGAACTTATCCAGGAAACATCTGACAAGATTGCTATCATCAAGGATAGGCTTAAAGCTGCTAGAGATCGTCAGAAAAGTTATGCGGATAATCGTCGAAAAGCATTAGAATTCCAAGTAGGAGACAAGGTACTTTTAAAAGTGTCGCCTTGGAAAGGGCTTGTGCGTTTTGGTAAGAAAGGAAAACTAAGCCCGAGATATGTTGGACCCTTTGAAGTCATTGAAAGGATTGGTCCGGTAGCTTATAAAGTCCAGTTTCCCCAAGAGTTAAGCGCCATTCACGACACATTCCACGTCTCCAATCTTAAGAAATGTCTAGCCGACGAAACATTGATAGTACCCCTGGAGGAAATTAAGATCAATTATAAGCTAAACTTCGTTGAGGAACCAATAGAAATCCTTGGCAGGGAGGTAAAACAACTTAAGCGGAGTAAGATCCCGATTGTGAAAGTTCGTTGGAACTCAAAACGCGGGCCGGAGTACACCTGGGAGCGTGAGGACTTCATGAAGGAAAAGTATCCACAACTTTTCCCATACGATGACAAGCGATGACATAGAATGAATGTCGGGACGAAATTCTTTTTAAGTGGGGGATACTGTGACAACTGTCAATTCAGGTCATTCTCGGACTCATGCATCTTTATAATAACCATTCATGCACATCATGCCATGGCCTAGTAGTATAAATTAGGTCAAAATCTTACATAAACTAGGATCCATCTAAGACCTAGGACTAATATACTTGACACTTACGATTCTAGTAAGTTGCTTAACTACAATAGGAAATGCCAATGCTATAATTTGAATGAAACTTTCAAGCTTTGTTATAATTGAAAAAGGGTATAAAACCCTAAAAATAAATTAAAATATTCTAATTATACTTCATTATGATGATGAATATCAAACAATATTCCAAAAACCCTAAGAGAGCTAAAAATCCAAATTTATAAATCATAAAGCTTAAAAACTTTATAAAATTTGGCTATAAACTTTCTAATATCAAATTTTTATTAATAAAATTATGGATTATAATCAATGAAATAGAAATTTAAATTATCATGCATTAATCATAATTTATTAGTTAAAAACAAGATTTTTAAATAAATAAAAAAAAATTGCTTAAAGAATCACTTTTATAAAAATTAGATTTTTATAAAAATTAAAGAGGGATTTTTATAAAATTTGAATTGAGGAGAGAGAAGGCCTTAATGCCTCAAAAATCCAGCCACTCTCCCCTCCCTATATCCTCTCTCTTCCCAAAACTCAATCATTAAACTTAAACCTTCACTCTTCCACTTCTCTCTTCATTTCCTCTCACACTCCACCTTTCCAACTCTCTTCCTCTCTCTCTAACTCACGAAAATCCTCCATTCTCTGCCATAATTTCGAGATTAAGGAGGCCTTGAAGTGTTCTTGCTTCTCTCAAGATCAAAACCAAGGTAAACAACACAATCCTCCCTCATGGTTTCATGATTTTACTTCCTCTTCTTCATGGTTTTCTCTACTCTTCAGATTCTATGCCCTTCCATGGCTAGAAATCCTTACTTTTCCCTTGTGGTTTGTAGATTCTCACCATAACACAATGTATGTGTTTGAGATGGTGAAAATCCGGGATCAAACCCATGCAAGGAGTGAAAAAGATGCACATGTGTTCATGTGACTTCAAAACCGAGTATTACATCTTCTTCTCCATTTCTTTTGTGTTCTTGCATGACCAAAAGCATTTAAACCATTTCTAGTACATCTTGGATGCTCATTCACTCCATGCATGTGCTAGAAATCGGACCTTAACCGAAGCATGCATGTTGTTCTTGTCAAAATGCCCTAAGAATGCACTCAAAGCAAACATGCAATCTGCCAGATTACATTGTTCAGTTTTGAACGGCCATAACTCGGTCATTTCTTAACCAAATCCTGATATTCTTTTTGTATTGGATAGTTCCACGAGTTAACTTTCAAACCCAACTGGTCTCACTGTAAAATATTAAATATCGGATTTTTGGCAATTTTTACAAAATGGTTGCGCAAACAGCTTTTTTTCTGTGATCACCATTTTTGCTTTGCATGATCAATTACCTTAAACCCAACCATAAATCTGGGGAAAAATAATTTAGAAACTTAACATATCCAGTGAATGATGGCTGAAATTTCGTGGCTTAAAACCCCACAGAATGTGCTTCACAAATTCATGAACTTCAGCCACATTTACATCTCATGCACCATTGCATGCAACATTTCTTATCTTGTTTGGGTTCAATACCCCTATTTCCCTTCTGAATAAATTTCGAACATTTTTCCTTTTGAAAGCCCTCACATGCATGTGATAATCTGTAAAATACCAAAAGCTTTTATTATTTCTTTGATTTATTAAAATTATTGCTAGAAACCAAGGGCATAAATCACATAAAATACTTCCAGAGGTCAATAAATCCGGAACAAATTCATGAATGACCCTTATGATGGATAATGACCCCTCACTAAATTTCATCAATTTTTGTTGCTGTTTGGTATGATTTTCAATTTTCTTTTTGTTAGGATATAATAAATCACAAAACCACTTTGGAGAGTGTGAAAATTTTATCTAACAATTTTCGCATACCTTACCTGTGATGGATGACTCAGAAAAATAATTTCAACATTTTTCATCATGCCTTGCTATTTTTCCCAATTTTTGGTAATTATAATGGTTTAAAAATAGGAAAAATAGTTCTGATTATCCAAAATTCATGAAAATTTACCAGAACATCATGTTTTACAGTAGGAGGTTACATAAAAATTTTAAGGATTTTTCTCCACTGTAAACTATTTTTCTCTTAATTTCTAAAGTTAATTACACTTAAATACACATAAATACCCAAAACCGGATTATATAATATGAAGACCACTTTTGATATTTTTCTCAGGTTATTTATACTGTAAATGATGTTACAAAAATTTTTGGTAATTTATTTTAACTGTTTAATATTATTTCTTCAATTAAAGATTATTTAAAGGAATAAAACAAGGAAAAATAGAAATACCCACTGAAAAATATCTTTTATATTTTTCCCAGCCTATTTATGTATAATAACAGTTAAATAAAAAGTTTGGATAATTTTGGAAACTGTTTTCTATTTATTTCAATTTTTATTGGAATAAATGCTCAAAAATCATAAAATATAATTAAACAGCTTGGAAATCCATTTTTATAATTTTCCCAGCTTAGTATTGTGTAATAACAGTTAAATAAAAAGTTTGAGAATTTTTATCCTTTGAATGCTATTTCCGTGAATTTATGTTGTAATAAGGACTTAAAAATTTGGAAAATTTATATTCCAATGTTGTAATTAATCGCACGATTTGTAGAATTTCATTATTTCAGAAAAAGTGTAACCAATTAATATAAAATCAAATACTAAAACATAAATTGGCATTTCACTATATGTAGAATTTAGTATATTAACATTAGATTTCGACATGGAAACTCACTAGTGTGTGTTTGATGTCGTAGGATCCCGGTAGTAAGACGTTGGTGCATTCCGAAGTACCACTTGTACCTACTCGAAACGTTGTGAGTATTCACGCACTCCCCTATTTTCAGTTTTCATGTTTTGGAGTGGAAAAGCATGTCCAGAAAAACTATTATTTGCATGTTGTATTTAAATTGAATTGTATCAAACACGATTGCTATTGTATTGCTATGTTTCTTTATGTATGTCTATGCAACACGGAACATGAGAACTTATCGTACTAAGGCCCTTCCCTTATCTCTAACCATTAACTCTTTGAGCCAATGGTCATTATGGATAGCGCTATTAGGAATTGACAACTCCTCACTCGCCCTATTGCTGGAGTGCATGATACCATATTCATCTATGGAACGATAAGCATAGATCTCGATAGGGCTTCAGTCATAGGTTTGGTTGAGACTCATTGTTTGCTCATACACATACAAACTCGTTTCTCGTTATAGCAATAAACTTGTATTCATTAATAGCAATCAACTTGGTTTATCATTAAAGCAATGTACTTGTAATTACGAAAAGCCTTATTTCAAGCACGATTTTATATACTTGTGAACTCACCAACTATTTTCATAGTTGACGCTCGTTTTACATGCTTTTTCAGGAAATAATTAGTAAGTGGATATAGAGATTCATCATCATAGAGCATGCTACATCGTGTGGAAGTTATTTTATGAAGTTATATATTTTGAACAATGTCATTTTGGAAAACTTGTACTTTGTTTTGTTTAAGCTATGGGTTGTAAACTTTTTAATATTGCTATGGTGATGTATCTTTATCTTTTGCAATGAAACCTTTGTCGCTGTCATACCTTGCGTTTCCGCTTTAGCGGGGTGTGACAGGAATCATGTAAGATCACTAGATTAACGTAGATATCAACTTATTAGGGTAAGAAACACTTACAAAGTTGAAGATCAAGAAGGAAAATCAGATGATACTTGAGAGGATTTGAGTTCTAGCTTTGAAATGGTGAAAAAGTGCTAAAAATGGCTAAGTGCCATATTTGTACCCTTGGGTTTTACGGCCGTAAACACCATGTTTAGGCCGTAAACTCCAAACTCTTGGAGTTTTGGGACATTATTGTTGCACAATAAACCCTAGGGCATCCTCTCTCCTGATATCTCTTGAAGTACTAACTTTAAAACACTCAAACTGACTCTACACAGCTCAAAAGTTAGCAGAAACAGTTTTGACCTCTATTGAAGTGAATTGTTGTACAGAATAGAAATTTCGGGTTGTCACATCGTCCCGAAATTAGAGTTTAAGCAAATAGGTAGTTACAAATAACTAAGTAAAAAGACGAGGATATTTCAGTTTCATCTGATCCTCTCGCTCCCAAGTGAATTCAGGTCCTCACTTGGCGTTCCAGCGAACCTTCACTATCGGGATACGACTTTGTTTCGTTTGCTTGACCTCCCGGTCCATGATCTCGAAAGGTTCTTCCACGAAGTTGAGGCTCTCGTTGATCTCGATCTCTTCGAGTGGGATTACAAGAGTCTCGTCGGACAGACACTTTTTCAAGTTTGAGACGTGGAAAGTAGAATGTTTGTTACTGAGTTCACGCGGTAAGTTAAGTTTGTAAGCTACCGGGCCGATTCTAGCGAGAATCTCGAAATGCCCTATGTACCTTGGATTTAGCTTTCCACGCTTTCCGAAGCGTATCAAGCCCTTCCAAGGTGCGACCTTCAATAGAACACGGTCGCCCACCTGGAATTCCAACGGTTTCCTTCGTTTATCAGCGTAGCTTTTCTGTCGGTCTCTAGAGGCTTTCAATCGTTAACGAATCTGAACGATCTTCTTTGTCGTTTTTCGTATGATTTTCGGACCCGTGAGAGTGCTTTCAGGAACTCGTCCTTTAGTTAACTGGGTATCACCCACCTCAACCCAGCACAGAGGGGATCTGCACTTTCGGCCATAGAGGGCCTCGAATGGAGTAGCCTCTATGCTCGTATGATAACTGTTGTTGTAGGAAAATTCGACAAGGGGTAAATGAGTATCCCATGCTTTCCCAAAGTCGATCACACAGGCTCGCAACATATCTTCCAAGGTTTGGATGGTCCTCTCACTTTGCCCGTCGGTCTGTGGATGGTAGGCTGTACTCATGTCCAGCCTAGTTCCTAGGGAACTTTGTAGCGACTGCCAGAACCTCGAAGTGAACCTACTATCTCTGTACGAGATAATGGATATGGGAACACCGTGCAGTCGTATAATCTCCCGAATGTAAGTTCTTGTAAGCTTCTCCATCTTGTCTGTTTCCTTGATAGGCAGGAAGTGTGCGGACTTGGTCAATCTATCGACGATGACCCATATGGTATCAAGTCCACCCGTTGTCTTGGGCAACTTGGTTATGAAGTCCATAGTGATCCGCTCCCACTTCCATTCAGGTATCTTCGGCTGTTGTAGAAGACCGGAGGGTTTCTAGTATTCGGCCTTGACCTTGGCGCAAGTAAGGCATTTACTCACGAAGGTAGCAATCTCTGCTTTCATGTTAGGCCACTAGTATAACTTTTTAAGATCCAGATACATCTTATCTGAACCCGGGTGGACGGAATAATGAGTGTTGTGCCCCTCGTTCATGACCAAGTCTCTGAAACCACCGTGTTTTGGGGTCCAGATCTGATCCATGAGATAATAAGCTCCGCCACCCTTAACCTCCAAGTTCTTATCCATCCCTCTCAGGGATTCACCCGCCACATTTTCAGGTTTGCGTGGACAAGTGTGAATGGATAGTCATAGTCAATGATTTGACTCTACGACCAAAATATTCTTTCCGATTTAGGGCGTCAGCTACTACGTTGGCTTTACCCGAATGATAACGAATTTTGCACTCGTAGTCACTGAGTAGCTCGACCCACCGTCGTTGTCTCATGTTGAGCTCCTTCTGGTCGAATATATGTTGTAGGCTTTTGTGGTCTGTAAAGATTGTGCTTTTTATACCATACAGGTAGTGTCTCCAGATCTTTAGAGCAAACACAACTCCTCCTAGTTGAAGATCGTGGGTGGTGTAGTTGACCTCGTGTGTCTTCAGCTGTCTCGAGGCATAGGCGATGACCTTTCCTCGTTGCATCAGAACACAACCGAGCCCTTGATTTGACGCATCACAATAGACAACGAAGTCTTCTATTCCTTCGGGGAGTGATAGTATTGGTGCGGTGCACAAGGCTCGCTTGAGGGTTTGGAACGCTCTCTCCTGCTTCTCTTCCCAGTCAAAGGCCACGCCCTTCTGGATCAGTGTTGTAAGAGGTTTCGCAATTCGGGAGAAGTTCTGAATAAACCTGCGATAGTAGCCAGCGAGGCCTAGAAATTGACGAATTTCTGTAGGCATCTTCGGTGCTGACCAGCTCTCAATGGCTTTGATTTTGGAAGGGACCACGTGTATTCCCTCTTCGCTGACCACGTGCCCTAAGAATTCGACTCTTCGGATCCAAAATTCGCATTTTCAGAACTTCGCATAGAGCTTCTCCGAACGCAGTGTTTCTAAGACCTGTCGCAGGTGTTGACTATGCTCCTCCTTACTACGAGAGTAGATAAGTATGTCATCGATGAAGACGATGACGAACAGATCCAAGTAAGGACGACACACCCTATTCATTAAATCCATGAATATTGCGGGTGCGTTTGTTAATCCGAACGGCATCACTACGAATTCGTAGTGTCCATAATGAGTTCGGAAGGCTGTCTTCGGAACATCCTCCCGTAGCACTCGTAGTTGGTGATATCCGGATCTTAAGTCAATTTTGGAAAAGAAATTCGCCCCTTGAAGTTGGCCAAATAAATCGTCAATACGAGGCAGAGGATAACGATTTTTGACGGTCAATTTATTGAGCTCCCTGTAGTCGATGCACATACGAAACGATCCGTCTTTCTTCTTGACGAACAAGACTGGAGCTCCCCAGGGCGAGAAGCTTGGTCTTATAAAGCCCTTGCTGAGCAGTTCGTTAAGTTGACAGGACAGTTCTTGCATCTCTGAAGGTGCTAGACGATAGGGCGATTTGGCTACGGGGGTAGCCCCTGGAACTAAGTCGATTCTGAACTAGACTTGACGTTGCGGAGGTAATCCTGGGAGTTCTTCTGGAAAGATGTCGGGAAAGTCGCGTACTACTGGAATGTTCTGAATGTCTTTCGTTTCTTGGCTCACATCGACCACATGAGCAAGGAATGCGCGACATTCCTTTCGCAAGAATTTCTGAGCTTGAATGCTCGAGATGATACGAAGGTTTGTGTCGGGTTTGTCGCCATAAACTACTAGAGTTTCGCTAGACGGCAGATTAAGGTGTACAACCTATTCGTAACACATGATATCGGCACGATGAAGACTCAACCAATCCATGCCGATAATGACGTCGAAACTTTTAATTGAGACCTGCATGAGGTCGATCGAAAATGAATGGCTATCTAAAGTTAGGGTACACCCTTTGAATATACTGCTAGTGCTCTCTGTCTTTCCATTAGCCATTTCTACAGTGAACGGATCTCTAAGTGCTCGTGATTTTTGCTTAAGTAAATGAGCAAATTTTTGGTTCACGAAACTCCTCTCCGCTCCACTATCAAACAGAATGCATGCATAAGAGTTATCGAGGAGAAACGTACCAGTGACCACTGTGGGGTCGGCAACCGCTTCCTCGTGGCCTATGGCCAGAACTCTTCCCACTCCACCGGCATTCCCTACCTTAGGGCAGTTCCTCTTGTAGTGGCCCACCTCGCCATAATTGTAGCAAGCTTGGCCCACTCCTGCGCCGGGGACTTGGGTGATTGGCCTTGCCGGAGCTTTGCAGAAACGGGCAGTGTGCCCCTTCCTGTCGCAGTTCAAACACTGCATTTCCCGGCAGGCTCCGATGTGGTGGAAGTTGCATTTGTTGCACTTAGGCAAACTTCCAGCGTACTGCTTTACCGGAGCAGCAGCGGCAGGTGCTATCGCAGCATGAACTGCCACGACATGCTGCTTTTTGGCAGCCTTCGTCTTCTTTTTGTCATCCCAAAACTTCTGCTTGGAATCAACGGTTTTGGAGGGTTCTGAGATGGCCAGGGTTGTTGTTGCGGTCGGGGTACGAATCTCGTTGTCTATAAGCTGCTGTGCCAATCGCTTGGCACTATCGAATGTAGTGGGGTTTCAAGCCAAAACATTCCCCTGGAAAGGAGGCACCAGCCCCCATATGTATCTTTTGATCTTCTTCCCCTCTGTATGAACCATGTTAGGACAGAGGGCCACCAGTTCACAGAACCTGGCGGTGTAGGAGACTATGTTGGAGCCCTTCATGGTTAGGCTCCACAGTTCTTCCTCCAGCTTTTGGATTTCGCCCCTCGGGCAGTACTCTTCAACCATTAGCTCTCTCAGAGCTTCCCAGCCCATATCATTTGCCACTACAAGAGATAGTGACTTGACATGGCTATTCCATCATGTTAGGGCTTTTGACTCGAAGGTGCATGCAGCAAATTTGACTTTGCTTCCCTCCGCGCATGAGCAGATCTCGAAGACCGACTCTGTCTTTTCGAACCATTGCGAGAGGGCAATGACTCCGCCAGTCCCTTTAAAGGACAATGGCTTGCAGTTAGTGAAGTCCTTATAGGAGCACTCTCTCAAGCGCATAGGGATTTCACCATGAGTAGAGTGAACAGGGGTTCCTCCTCCAGTGGAACCAGACGAATGATATTGAGCCATGGCTATAGCCACAGACGTAGCTACAGCAGCATTTAGAGCTGTCGTGTCGAATTGAGGAGCAGGTGGTGTTGCAGTTATCGGGGGATCGCGTCTTGTTGATCGGCGTGGAGGTATCTTTCAACTATAAGTTTAGAAAAATGAAGATATTGATAAGAATTTAATAGGAAATTGATCAGAATGACTCATGGACTAACTCTCCATAGCCCAACAGCACAATTGAATAGCACGATTGAATGTAGATAAAGTACTAACAAATGATAGTATTTGGATAATAATTTCCATGAGATTAGATATCTATAAATAATACTGGAATTACAGATGTAATGAGTTCAGGAAAAATGATTAGAAGTAGGTCTTACATCAACCAAGATGGGAAAATTTTGACAGAACTACGACGTAATCAAGACCTAACAGGTCTAAGATTTACAAAGATAGGAAATTAGACTAGAGTTTTTACATAAACTAGGTTATATCCAAAAGAGAAGTCGATGGGACTCTATCGGCGATGAGAACTACCAGAGTGAGTTCTTGAATCCGACAGAAGACGTTCTATGTTCCTTACGCGCCTATCGAATCTTACTTGCTGAGCTCGAAGTTCCCTGACTTCGACTTGGGTTTCATCAAGTTCCCTCTGCAGAACTGCATTGCGGACCTGAGTCCTTTCATGAGCAGACTCTAGCTGGCGAATACGGACGGTGTTAATGCCAGAGTTGGCGTCAATCTCCACGACTCGGTCAATAGCTGCTCGACCTTGCTCGGTGTTCCGAGAAATCCTTCGAACCATGATGGGTAGGACCCAGTCAGCTGAACCTCCCTCGGTGAGGTTGTAAAAGCTTCTGTCTCCATTGTAGGGAATGGGTTGACCCTATTCCTGACTCCAACTATTCAAGTTTGTGGCCCACAGAGGTGTGAGTCCTTGAAATAGTGGACGAGGGTTTGGGTTTTGAGCAGCTGGGGGTAGGTTGTTGACTTTTTTGCTCTGAGTCAGAACCATCAGAAAAGCCTTCAGCTTCGTGATCATCCAAAGGGATTGGGTGATCATCTTCTGGTTCTTCTTCCAGCCATCCTGCATTGCCATGGTTGGGATAGTACGGGTCTCCGGGAAGATGGAATCCAGCCATTTTATCTACGCGAGAAAAAGGATAAAGAAATAATTAATAGACGAACTAACTAGATAATTTTAAGATGATCTTTATCAGTTACTTCAATACTTGTTTAGTGCATATCAGTTATATGTATTCCAAAACATGATAGACCTTCGAATAAGTGATCCGAACTCTAAGCCCACAACCGAACAAGGAACAGGAAGTAGAGAAAAGATCATAGATTCTAAGTCTATGACATCCTAGTTACATATAACCTTAGCGTATCCACTAAACAACTATTGACATACTAATAAAGACCTTTAGTTCTCAGATAAGTAATTATAGTAACACAAAATACTCCTATAGTATTTTAAGTTTATGTTCTGTTCTAATGTTCTCATTGTAGTAGTGTTGGTAAGTTTTTAGACTTGTTGCAACCTCACAACCACACTCAGGCACATGCTAGTCAATCCTCGGATAATATAGTTGATCAGGCTATATCTTCCCAGGGTTGACCATACGTCTCTAAGTCAAATTGTGTTTCCCAACAAGCGTAATACTTTTGTGTTGTCCTAGTGACACCGATTTTAGTATGAATGCAGGTGTGTATACTTTGTTAAATATTTTATTATTTAAAAGTATAAACTCTTTATCAGAGTATTTTAATCCCGCTGTGTTTATAGTTCGTATATCTTTTATAGGTTGATACACTTGATTCACTATAAACAAAGCTCTGATACCAATTTGTCACACCCCAAAACCGGAACGGTGGAAACGTTTGGGGGTGGAGGATGTCATGTACAGTATCACAACAATGCAAAGTAGTAAACAAGCAACAACATCATCCATTACATTAATAATATAATTTCATACAAGTGTGTTCTGTCAAGTTAAATAGACACCAAAAATATGAATCAAAATAAAAGATGAATCTTGAACGAGCTTCATCTTCGCAAAACCTGGCTCCGGTACCTGTTTACTGGTGACCTGAGAATACAAGTTATTTGGAAAGAGTTTATCAACTTTAAAGCTGGTGAGATCATAAGTATATTGGTGTCATTGTTTGTATGAAAGTGTTTGTAAGATATTTGTAAGATGTTTGTAATTGTTTGAAAGATGTTTGTAATTGTTTGAACTTCCCTAGAAAACCTTATGTTTCCTACTAAAAGTAGCCTTCTACCAAGGCATCTAGTAGCTGTGTGTGTGTCTCTTGTAAGAGTATGTATTTTCCCAAATCCGACTATCATTAACCAAAAATATAGTTTTTACATTACTGTTCATTGTGTGAATGTCACAAAGTGAATGCAATGGGGAAATAAAATAGTACTGTAGTGTTGTATTAAGTAACTACTGCTGTACTAACTACCTTAAACCAATTGTTATTTAAAGTACCATGTGATCGGCCTGTACCCTGCTACCGACTCTAGAAAAACGACGATGTAAGACGTCGTAAGAAATGACGTTTGGCACCCGTAGACTTGCAAGTCCCACTGTAGCGAGAAGCAAGGTGTAGGATAGTCAATCCAGTATAGATCTATACACAAACTCATACGCTCCCCACTTAAGGAGATTCTGGATACAAAACGGGCCATGACAGGTGATGCCATGCCCCGTTATGTGGCTCACATAACTGTAGTAATGTTCTAGTATATGTATGTGCTAGCTGTATTGTGTGTTATTTCTTTGTCTAGCCTGTGTGTATGTTCTCTCTGTATTGTATTGTTTGTTTCTCATCACTATGTATTATGTTTGTTTCTCATCACTATGTATTATGTTTGTTTCTCATCATTATGTATTATGTTTGTTTCTCATCACTATGTATTATTCATGAATGAACTGACTCATTGTATGTTTCATTGTTCTAGTAATAGGATTAGTATCTCCCTAAACTATACCTATTATAGCTTACTAGTAATGTTGTTTGAATGTATGAACATGTTTGTATACCCTTGCTACCCAAAGGTATTGAGTTGAATTAAAGAAGGAACCTTTTATATCTATATACATATACATAATATATAACTAGGATTCAAACGACCTTCGGACAAATAACCTTGATACCCTAAGTCCACAACCAAAAAAGGAACAGGAAGTAAGGTGAGCTATCAGTCCTAAGTCCTTTCAATCCTACTTATATAACTATATCTATATAGATATACCTTTAACAGAATATAAGTTTAAAAGAGTTTAAGTAAAAGTATTTGACATGTAAAAGAGTTTGTAAAACAGTTTGAAGTAAAACAGTTTGGTAACACAGTTTGAAAAGTAATAAATCCACTTGTTTGGTAGTTATTAATCACATGTGATTGATATAATAACTATAATTGTTCAACTTGTATTCCCCCCCCCATAAAAGCATTTAAAAACATTTAAAAGGTTAATTAAGGGGTATGAACTCACCTGTAGTGAGTGGTTTGGATGAACGGATGATATAGGATGCTAAGTGTCAAGTGAAGACTTGAACACACACAAGGATCCTAGTTAACATATAATAACACATATATGTATCCAGTTAGTCATTAAACAACTAATTAACCAAGTTTAAGACATCCTAAGACATGTAAAACACTTTATTTAAGTGCTATAAGTCCTAAGGATTGCATCTAAGGGTGGTAGGACCTTGCATTTGAGTTTAGGGTTCAAGGGTAAACTCCTTTGGAGTTTACGGTTTTGTGACCATCGCCCTTGGAGTTTACGGTTGTAAACCCATGAGTTTACGGCCGTAAACTCATGGCACTTCTATCATTATGAGTTTTGAAGCCTATAAGTCATAAGAAGCATTCCTACTTCATATCTAAGCCTTTGGAAGTGATTAGGGCACCATTTCACTCCTTTGTGGAGTTTACGGTCCTTGGACCACTTCTTCTTGGGTTTACGGACGTAAACCCAAATGGTTTATGGTCTTTTTGATGTTTTAAGTCCTTTGCACATCAAGGATGGTATCTAGACTAGTTTCCAAGGCTTGCTAAGGGACTATGGCACACTTTGGCCCCTTTATTAGGGTTTACGGTCCAAGGTGTTCTTGGACCGTAAACACCTTTGATCTTGTGTTTCTTGGTGTTTTCTAGATGATTAAGAAGTGTAACAAGTCTTTTAACACACTAGGGTAGGAGTACTTACTATGTAGAAGCTTGAAAAGGTGCTAAAAGTCCAAGAACGCTAGTGTATGTTCTTGGTGTTCTTGGTGAAACTTGAAGATCTACACATTTGGAATGATTTCACGGATGGAATCATGTAAGATCACTAGATTAAGGTAGATATCAACTTATTAGGGTAAGAATCACTTACAAAGTTGAAGATCAAGAAGGAAAATCGGATGATACTTGAGAGGATTTGAATTCTAGCTTTGAAATGGTGAAAAAGTGCTAAAAATGGCTAAGTGCCATATTTATACCCTTGGGGTTTACGGCCGTAAACACCATGTTTAGGCCGTAAACTCCAAACTCTTGGATTTTTGGGACACTATTGTTGCACAATAAACCCTAGGGCATCCTCTCTCCTGATATCTCTTGAAGTACTAACTTTAAAACACTCAAACTGACTCTACACAGCTCAAAAGTTAGCGGAAACGGTTTTGACCTCTATTGAAGTGAATTGTTGTACAAAATAGAAATTTCGGGTTGTCACAGTTATCATGGAGGAAATGATTTCATACCTCTCCTGACGAGCACTCTGATGGTACCTATCCATCAGATCCTGGTGCATCTCAAAAGGGTAGAAATCTTCATAGGATTTCTGGAGTTCTGCTATCATTGTGGCCAGCATGATGCAAGACACCTTAGTGGCATCTTTCTCATGGGTAGTGTACTCAGAAATCTCCTCAGGAGTAGTAGTTGACTCGTCGATAACCTTTAGCTCCTTATCGAGGACATACTATTTGCCCTCGTAGCGAGTAATCATTCTGATGTTCCTAATCCATTCATTGAAATTGGAACCATCAAAAGTGACTTTCCCACACAAGTTCATTGGGGAAAAGGAGCCTGTAGGGTTTGAGCCAATAGTAGTGTTGGAAGACATCTGAAAAGAAATAAAGACAAGTTTTATTAGATAAAGAGTCCTTAATAAGTCACCCAAATGAAATATTAAGGCTAGGACCCAACAAACTATATATAGTTGGAAGAGGGATGCCGTAATCCAAGCTATGAAATATTTGAAGGTAGATAAATGACGATTTACCAATTTCCACCACGAAAATGAAATAGATTATTAAGTTTTATTGGATTTGAAATTCCTAGATCTTTTGAGATACATTGAACTTTGAATGGCATGTTTGAATCTTGATTGTGCCCTCTCTAGTTTGTGACTGGGATGCCGAGGATCACAAACAAGGTGTGAATAACCATGCAAATTGACTTGGTACCTTTAACTTTTATCACCTAATCGATGTGCCGGTTAACCACACGCGCTCCCCCGATTTATGATAAAATTAAGTTACCCTTTGCCACTCTTACTAGTGCTTTTTAGTGTGTCGGTTAACCACACGCGCTCCACTAACGACTTGATAAGGTACACAGTGTAATTTCATGGGTTAGCACCTATTTCACATTTTCCTAAAGTAACTAAGATTGGGAATTATTATAATTATAGTTACTTTATAATTTCATTATAATTTTAATGAGGATTTAAAGTCCTTGTCCTACCCGTTCGGCTAACGACCCTCCACCAATCAAGGAAGCGGTGGGTGAGAGTGGACACCCATTAAGCTGCCATTTTATAGGCAACAACCTTATACCCCCCTTAAAGACCGGCTTCGTGAATGAGGCCTACTAACGGTAAGACTGACTTATTCTTATACATATATATATATATATATATATATATATATATATATATATATATATATATATATATATATATATATATATATATATATATATATATATATATATATTTAAACTTTTAATATAATAATAGTATAAGGGTTGAATTTTAAACTTTTAAAATTCTAAGGTTCAATTTGGAAATTAAAGTATTAGGGTGTAAGACTTTACAAATTTCAAAACTTGAGGGCAAGTATTGAAAACTATTCTAGACTTTTCATTTCATAACTTATGAGTTTAATGGTCCATTAAAGTGAAGACTCATCACTTTATGTAACATCTTATTCTTTAATGACACTTTTAAAGAAGTGACTTTTGGTTATCCATAACTTGAGGAAAAGTTATGGACTCCATCATTAGCCATTAAGATCAAGAATCATACTTACATGCTAGTTACACATAGTTCCTATGATCTTCTAAAACTCATAAGCACATGAACATTCATATCAAAATTTCAAGAATCATATTAACACATATAAAACATGGAATTTTGATATTAGCCATTGTAAATGGATTAGCATAAGCATTACACCATCTAAAACAAGTTTTAAAACACCAAAATAGTTTAGGGTAATGTTTCTAGTCCATTTCCAGCAGCAAAACTCGAAAAACTGCATTCAGGGGCTCCTACTCGTCGAGTGCAAGAACCTACTCGACGAGTAGGATGAAATTTTACATGGACTCGTCGAGTCCCCCTATGGACTCGGCGAGTTCATGTTGTAGAAAGCAGTTTTTTGAGCTTTTTCAACAAGTTTGCATCAAGTATCAAGAAAACAAGCGTAGGCTCTGATACCACTGTTGGGTTTTGAACATTCTAACACTCTTATGGTGTACATGAAACCCTAGAAACCTTGGATCTATGTTTTCTCTAAAATACATGCAAATTTGATTTTCCAAGGTTTACTTCCTAACTAGCATGTTATGGGCAACTTGTAATACAAAACTTAAGTAGAATAACATACCTTTTAGTAGCTTGGATTCCTTGATGACTTTGTGAGCCTAGCACCCCAAATGTAATGCCTCAAATGCTTCACACAACACCACAATACTTGGATTAACCTTGAGAGAAGTTCACTATACTCAAAAATCGACTAGCCCTCTAATTTGCTTGTAGTAGTGCCGATTTTGCTTGCATGTGGTTCTTTATATAGTTGTGGCACAAGTAGGGTTACACCATGTAAACCCTAATTGTCATGGCTTTCCATATTCCATGATCCATGGGTTTGTAACCTCCATGGACTATCCATGGAGCGCCGTATGGGTTTTAACCCGATCCATACAAACCATGGATCATTAGTCCACTATACAAGAATAGATTATTTACACAATCAACCCCATATATTTAATTAGTCTATTTTTGATCACTTAATTAATTCCAGATTAATTCTTTGATCAATACTAATTAAATAATATTATTAATATATTAGTACTTATAATATATTAATAAACCTTAAGTGTCCTTTCTCTCATTTTGGTCTATCCAAGTATTGCAATGCCATGCAACCCAAATGGACCATGCCGGGTCGGGTCAAGTACATACCAAATATAGTTATGGACTTAGACACTATATCCAACAGCAATCTCGACACATTTCTGGTAAAAAGGCTCAACCTTTCTTTATGAATGCACAAATCTTCTTCTTAGGGTTCTTTTGTATGTTTTGGTCCATATGGAGTCGTTGTTGTGAGTTGGATGCCCCATTGGACCAAACTGTCACACCCCCAACCATCGGCGGAAACACCGGGTGGTGTAACGTCATTCTTCGTACCACAGTTATATAACATACATTGAACAGTACTAAAGAAAATACATACCTTTATTGATATATGAAAGTTACATAACTGTTTTTCTAGGACGTACTACATAATATCCGACTATGGCATACTTCTTAATGAACAGAAAGGTAATAGTAAAACTTCTTCTGTTCGAATACATACCAGCTTTTCAAGTTCCTGAAAACACATGCATTTTAAAATACGTCAACATAAAGTTGGTGAGTCCACAGGTTTTGACTCCATAAAATAGTACATTTTCCACGTTCAAAAGTATAGTTTTGAAAGTATCATTTTGACTCTCCAACATTTAGTATGTATATTAGGTATAATAGTTTACTTATCAATTAAGTGTTATACCTAAACATCCCTTGATCCTAAGGTATAAGTAGGGGAAACTTATACTTAACATTAATACTTGTATACGACAAAGTATAATGTTTCTAACCATTTGCTACCATGAGCCTGTAACCGCTGCTGTGACATAATACCTCTGATAAAACCCACTCATGATTTCCATGAGGACAACCCACTCATGATTTCCATGAGGACAAAACCGTACGCTTCATCGACGCCGGAACAATAACAAGTAAAAGGATAGTTCATCACTCGCTTTTGGTTGGCTGTAGCTAACAGTCACAAGTGGGGTGGTCAACCCGTATACTAATTATACACGACTTCCTCGCTCACACGGGATTAATGGTTATAGTTCAGAGGATTTCCACTAAGATCCCCAATCTTAGTTGATGAATACAATTACTCATGTAGACTTTGACAACTTCCTATAGCTCTAACAACAAAAGCATTTTCATGTCCAAAACCCTAAGTTACTAGACTATGCTTTTAAACATTACTCCTAACTTCATAACATTTAGGCAGTATAACAGCTATAACTTGAAGTAAAACCATGATTTATCTTGACATAACACCAATAACAACAACAACATATAACATACCAAGTTTTATTTGGTCATAAAACTAACAATAACAACATACAACATACCAAGTTTTATCTTGACATAAAACCAATAATAGCAACATACTTTATATATTAACATATAGAACTTCCGAATATAACTTCAGAACTATATCGCACACAAGATATATATAGAATCCTAAGTATAACTCAAGATCTACGTTGGTATAATAACATGTTGATAAGTTGATAATAATTGTATATATTCAAAATATTATATTTAGAACAACTATACCCCAGCTATTATAACTATATACTATCATATAGACATAATAGTAATGTATATACAATATTTAGCATGCGTTTTCCCTTAAAATATTAGAAAGTGGGGCCGTAAAACTCACCCTAGTAGCGTGATTTTATGTAATCTAAGAAGAAACGGTCAGCATACGATTTCGTTGGGGCTCGGGATGCAAGATGGCTTCAGCAAAGGAGAGAAGAGAAAGAAGTTTAGGTGTAAGAATGGCTGAAGTCGGACCTGCTATTTATAGTAAGGATTTTGGACCCCCACGTCGTGGGTTTTATAAGGCCCATGTCGTGAGTTTGGATCTTATCCCCATAGACTTGCCATTTGCGTCCCTAGCTTCGGAAGATGGCTATGTGACTTATCACGTCGTGAGATATCCTTGCTCACGTCGTGAGTTTGGATCTTATCCCCTCGCAGCCTCGTCACACACCTTGTAGATTCCGAGATGTGGCAAAATGTCTCCTCACGTCGTGAGTTTCTGTGCTCACGTCGTGAGCTCAGTCAGATTAGGGTTTCTGACAGCTGAATTATCGGAAGGTGGTAACTTTCACATACGAACTCCGTTTTCGACGTTCTTTAAATGCACGCGTAGGTATTTACAAGTACTACAACTCTCTTTTGGACTCCAATAGCTAATTCTAATTCTATTTTAAATTCCTCTTATTATAGAGATTTATAGTGTTCGGTTTATCATAACTTCTTCATGCGAAGTCAGATTCATATATTCTCTATATTTTTGGAATCGTATGGACGTATACTTTGAGTTGTATCATAAAGAAAGTTCATATTTGTATTAGAATTTATCATGAACTACATAGCACTCTTATCACATTATTAGTTTAACAAAATCACATTACATAATTGGCATAATCACATGTGATTGTGTATTGACCTATTTTGACTAGTGTTACATTCTCCCCCTGTTAGAATAATTTCGTCCTGAAATTTATCTTATGGATGGGGTTTTGTCAAACAGTTGGGGGTATTTTTCTTTCATCTGATCTTCACGTTCCCAAGTAAATTCAGGTCCTCGTAAAGAGTTCCATCGAACTTTCACTATGGGAATACGACTTTGTTTTAATCATTTGACTTCTCGATCCATGATCTCAACAGGTTCTTCTACAAAGTTGAGTTTCGTATTGACTTGTATCTCTTCGAGAGGTATAACAAGAGTGTCATCGGAAAGACATCTTTTGAGATTTGATACGTGAAAAACATCGTGCACATTACTTAGCTCTTGAGGCAACTTGAGTTGGTATGCGACAGAACCAATTCTTGCTAGAATTTCAAAAGGTCCTATATAACGTGGGTTTAGTTTGCCTCGTTTCCTGAATCGAATTACGCCTTTCCAAGGAGAGACCTTCAACATTACTTTATCTCTAACTTGGAATTCTAAAGGTTTACGTCTTACGTCAGCATAGCTCTTTTGAAGATCACGTGCAGCCTTTAATCGATCCTTAATTTGCACGATCTTTTCAGTCGTTTCATGGATTATTTCTGGTCCAGTACGTAGGGTATCGCCTGTACGTTCTCTGGCCGTCTCTGTATCTCCAACTTCTGCCCAACATACTGGGGAACGACATTTTCGTCCATAAAGAGCCTCAAACGGTGCGGCCTTGATGCTGGTGTGATGACTATTGTTGTAGGAAAACTCAATTAATGGTAAATGAGTATTCCACGCATTTCCAAAGTCTATTACACAGGCTCGGAGCATATCTTCTAAAGTCTGAATGGTTCTCTCACTCTGACCATCAGTCTGTGGATGGTAAGCTGTACTCATATCTAGACGTGTTCCTAAGGATTTTTGTAGAGATTGCCAAAATCGTTAAGTGAATCTACTATCTCGGTCAGAAATAATAGAATTTGGAACTCCATGTAATCTGATAATTTCCTTAAGATAAATTCTACTCAGCTTCTCCATCTTGTCGTTCTCCTTAATTGGTAAGAAATGGGCGGACTTTGTCAATCTATCAACTATTACCCAAATAGTGTCGAACCCACTAAGAGTTTTAGGTAACTTAGTGATGAAGTCCATTGATATCTGCTCCCATTTCCCTTCAGGTATTTCCGGTTGTTAAAGTAAACCTGAAGGCTTTTGATGTTCTGCCTTTACTCTAGAACAAGTCAAACATTTGCTCACATAAGTAGCAATTTTTGCCATCATGTTTGGCCACCAATAATGTACTTTTAAATCTAAGTACATTTTGTCAGAACCTGGATGCACGAAATATCTAGACTTGTGGGCTTCTTCTAAGTACAAGTCCCTGACTCCACCGAACTAAGGCATCCAAATTCGGTTCATAAAGTGTCGCGTTCCGTCATCTTTTTGTATAAGTTTCTTTTCCGTTCCTCGCAAAGCTTCGTTCTTGATGTTTTCTTCTTTTAGAGCCTCAAGTTGAGCTTCTCTTATTTGTGCTGTAAAGTTAGAATGGATAGTTATAGTTAATCCTCGTACCCGATGGGGTTTAATATATTCTTTCCGGCTCAAGGCATCTGCTACCATGTTTGCCTTTCCGGGATGATAACGAATCTCACATCCGTAATCATTCAACAATTTGAACCATCTTCGTTGTCTCATATTAAGATCTTTTTGGTTGAAGATGTGCTGGAGACTCTTGTGGTCGGTAAAAATAGTGCACTTAGTACCGTATAAGTAATGTCTCCAAATTTTTAGTGCAAAAACAACAGCTCCCAATTCAAGATCATGGGTAGTGTAATTATTCTCATGCACCTTAAGTTGTCGTGATGCATAGGCGATAACTTTTCCTTTTTGCATCAACACACATCCCAATCCTTGATTTGATGCATCGCAGTATACGACGAAATCTTCTATCCCATCTGGAAGGGATAGGATTGGTGCACTACACAACATTTGCTTCAGTTTCTGAAAAGCAGCTTCTTGTTTGTCTTCCCAGTTGAACTTGGTATCCTTCTGGGTTAGTGTTGTAAGCGGCTTGGCTATTTTGGAGAAATTCTCTATGAATCTGCGGTAATAGCCAACAAGTCCTAGGAATTGACGCACCTCTGTTGGCGTCTTTGGTGCTTCCCAATTCCTAATCGCTTCAACTTTGGATGGGTCAACATGAATTCCTTCGTTGCTAACTACATGGCCTAAAAATTGTATTTCTCTAATCCAAAACTCACATTTGGAGAATTTAGCGTACAACTTTTCTTTTCTTAGTAGTTCCAAGATTATTTGCAGGTGTTGACCATGTTCTTCCTTGGTTCGTGAATATATCAATATATCGTCGATAAATACGATCACGAATTTATCCAAGTATGGTTTGCAAACACAATTCATGAGATCCATAAACACTGCTGGGGCATTGGTCAATCCAAAAGACATAACTAAGAACTCATAATGACCATAATGAGTTCTAAATTTTGTTTTTGGAATGTCGTCTTCTTGTACTCTAAGTTGATGGTATCCTGATCTAAGATCTATTTTTGAGTAGTAGCTGGATCCTTGCAGTTGATCGAATAGATCATCAGTTCTTGGAAGCAGATAACGATTCTTGATCGTTAGCTTGTTCAGCTCTCGATAATCAATAGACATTCGAAAGGATCCGTCCTTCTTCTTGACAAACAAGATTGGTGCTCCCCAAGGTGAAAAACTTGGTCGGATAAACCCTTTGTCATGAAGTTCTTGTAGTTGGCTAGACAAATCTTGCATTTCGGATGGAGCCAACCGATAAGGAGATTTTGCTACTGGTGCTGCTCCTGGAATTAAGTCGATTCGAAACTCGACTTGTCGGACGGGAGGTATTCCAGGTAGATCTTCAGGAAACACGTCAGGGAAATCACATACTTGAGGTATGTCCTTGATTTCTTTAGTCTTTCTCTTCCTATCTACAATGTGGGCTAAGAATATGCTACATTTCTTATGTAGATATTTCTGGGTCTTAGTACAAGAGATGACTTTGAGGTTCTTCCCAGATTTATCACCATAGATAATCAGGGCTTCGCCATTTGGAAAGGGTAGTCGTATGGCTTTCTCATGACATAGAATTTCGGCGCGGTGTGAAGATAACCAATCCATGCCAATTATGACATCAAAACTACCGATAGGTATTGACATGAGGTTGACGTGAAAAAGGTAGTTATTAAGAGTTAACAGACATTTTTCTAGGATTTCATGTGTTTTCTCGGTTTGACCATTAGCGATTTCTACTTCGAAAAATTTCTTTTAATTTACTAGACTCATGACTTAACAATTTTCTAAGTGTCGGAGTTATAAAACTTCTATCTACTCCAGAGTCGAAGAGTATGGTAGCATATAAATTATCTATGAAAAACGTACCAGCTATGACCGAAGGGTCCTGGATAGCCTCTCTGCTTCCGATCTCAAACGCCCTGCCACGTCCTATGCCGCCTTGACTCCTTAACTTTGGACATTCTTTCTTGATGTGTCCAACCTCCCCACACTCATAGCACTTTCTTCCTTCACCATGGCCTACTCCAGTATTTGTTCCCTGATTCACTGTTGCAGGTGTTGTGCTCCTGCAGTGACTAGCAGTATGTCCCTTCTTCTTGCACTTCGTGTAGACAAAATAGTCACCAGGATGATCATGGTTGCACTGATTGCACCATGAAGATTTTGGTTGCGTAGGTACTGTTGTCGTGGCTGCATAATTGGTTGCCACTTCTTGTCTTTTCTCAGATGATTGTTTGGGATTCTTCCTATTAAACTTGCGCTTGTTTGTTCCAGATTTGGGAGACTCGGCCTTTGAGACCACTTCTGTTCCTTGGACCTCTGTGAGGGTTAGCTAATGAGCTATTCTTTTGGTACTGTCATAGGTCGTAGGCTTTGATGCGATCACCATGCCTTTAATTTACGATGCTAAACCCCAGATATATCGCTCAATTTTCTTATATTCAGGGGTTACAAGTGTTGGACACATTACTGCAAGATCATTAAATCTAGCGGTATAAGCTTTTATCTTTGAACCTTTCATGGTTAGGGTCCACAATTCTTGTTCCAGCTTATGTATCTCCTCCATAGGATAATACTCCTCCACTAGCATCATTTTTAGCTCCTCCCATTTCATGGAATTTGCAGTATCAATTCTCATTACATTCACATGGCTTTTCCAACATGTAAGTGCTGCATCAGCGAAAGTACATGCTGCAAATCGTACTTTACAATCATCTGGACAGAAGCTTATTTGAAAGACGGACTCTGTCTTTTCTATCCACCTAGTCAAATTAACTACCCCTTCATTTCCATGAAGCTCTTTGGTCTGTAATTCATAAAATCTTTGTAGGTACACGTTCTAGCGGTCCCTACATGGCCTTCATTTCTAACTCCATCTCTTGTGACATTAGATAGAGCCGCAACAATTCTTTGAGCTATGATTTCTTCCAGTTGTGTTGTACCTATTGGGGGGTTTGGTTCTGGTGGTTGTTGTTGTGGTGCTGATGGTCGGTTAGGGTTTAGCCGAGCATTACTTCTTTTAGGCATTTTGTTTTAGTTCCTATATAAATAATAAGAATTTTATGAGTTTTGTTAATCATTTAATACACGAGTACTAAATACTTTAATTATTCTTCAAAGTGTAAAACATAATGGACAACACAATGATTACTGTAATATATGCTTCATATTATTACCAGCGGTTACATCAGTTTATTTAGGTTTATAAGAGAAAAGTTTCTATAAACATTGCAAAATTTGCAAGGTTTTCTACATCCTTGCTATAAACGTTCCATTTTTTCGCCTTAACTAGTCTGATTTCTCTATTTACATAACCACTAGTTTTAACTTATCTACCAGAAACCTAAGTGATGACCAAGCACGTCAGTGACATTAACCACTTGCTCCTCAAGTGCTTGAGTCAGATATATCGCTCAATTTTCTTATATTCAGGGGTTACAAGTGTTGGACACATTACTGCAAGATCATTAAATCTAGCGGTATAAGCTTTTATCTTTGAACCTTTCATGGTTAGGGTCCACAATTCTTGTTCCAGCTTATGTATCTCCTCCATAGGATAATACTCCTCCACTAGCATCATTTTTAGCTCCTCCCATTTCATGGAATTTGCAGTATCAATTCTCATTGCATTCACATGGCTTTTCCACCATGTAAGTGCTGTATCAGCGAAAGTACATGCTGCAAATCGTACTTTACAATCATCTGGACAGAAGCTTATTTGAAATACGGACTCTGTCTTTTCTATCCACCTAGTCAAATTAACTACCCCTTCATTTCCATGAAGCTCTTTGGCCTGTAATTCATAAAATCTTTGTAGGTACACGTTCTAGCGGTCCCTACATGGCCTTCATTTCTAACTCCATCTCTTGTGACATTAGATAGAGCCGCAACAATTCTTTGAGCTATGATTTCTTCCAGTTGTGTTGTACCTATTGGGGGGTTTGGTTCTGGTGGTTGTTGTTGGGGTGCTGATGGTCGGTTAGGGTTTAGCCGAGCATTACTTCTTTTAGGCATTTTGTTTTAGTTCCTATATAAATAATAAGAATTTTATGAGTTTTGTTAATCATTTAATACACGAGTACTAAATACTTTAATTATTCTTCAAAGTGTAAAACATAATGGACAACACAATGATTACTGTAATATATGCTTCATATTATTACCAGCGGTTACATCAGTTTATTTAGGTTTATAAGAGAAAAGTTTCTATAAACATTGCAAAATTTGCAAGGTTTTCTACATCCTTGCTATAAACGTTCCATTTTTTCGCGTTAACTAGTCTGATTTCTCTATTTACATAACCACTAGTTTTAACTTATCTACCAGAAACCTAAGTGATGACCAAGCACGTCAGTGACATTAACCACTTGCTCCTCAAGTGCTTGAGTTCTATGCTCAAGACTTCCCGTGCGTTCTTCATTTCTTGAGGTTTGATTGTAGAGCTCTAACTCTGAAATCCTTGCATCGTGAGTAATCATGTTGTTATAAGCGAAATTTATACGATGATGGACATCCATCACCGATTCCTGATCTCGCGTCCTTTTTCCTTCTAGCCTTCGTACTCTTCCGGAGAGATGAGTAGCCCTTCCTTCGACAATTTCCATCTTATCTTCAATTTTCACACTTTTCTCAAACAATTGAGATAAAGTGTTAACTTCAGAAGAATGTGGGAGATATGGTCGAGATGATTGACCAGTCTCATACATCTTAGCAGCTCTTTCTTCCGCCACCCACCTATCAACGGTTTGTGCGATCCATGTAGGTTTATCTTGAACTCTATGACTTCCTGAAGATGTCGCCTTCTGATTCTTCTTAATATTTTTCCATATCGGTATGGATTTACGTGCCGTGCGTTTCATTTTTACTCATCTTGGAACTTTACGGTAAAGAGTATTCAGTGGTGGTAAAGATGATGTCACCGATTCTGTCTCCTCCATTGGTTCACTCTCTTCCCATTCGTTGGAGGGTAAAGGTGCTCCATCGTCAGAAGGTATTGGATGAAAGGTGGTCGGATTTATAGGGTAATAAGCATCGCCTACCATCATAGGGAATGAAACTTCCTCTTATTCATCCGTATCCTCGATGATTATCCATTCTCGTGAATGTGCCATGTCGAATTCCTAAACATTTTGGATCACCAAGAGTTTTAGTCTATCAAATATTACTCCCAAATTATATAGTTCATATGATCTGATCATAATAAAATGTAGTTGCGCACCTACACCTAGTTGTGATAGGATATATGCACATATAAACTTTAGTTGGAATATTTGATCTAAATCCTTGAGATCAAAAACACTCCGGGTATTAAGGTGTATTCTCATCGCGGGTCTGAGTCTTTATATATGACTCTATATTCTTATTTATTGTATTCATGCTTTAACTATTGTTTGTTACTTCAGGTCTATCTGATAAGGCTCCGGCCAGTCAGGACAATCGAAAGGGCAGGATCATTTTAGCATATAGTCGTTCTGGAATCCAGCAACCCAAATCGACATGTCTATCCTTGTCACCGCTCCCGTAAGTAGTCCTTCAGTAGAATAATTAATAATACTTTTTATTGTAGGCTAAGGGATATACCTAAAGCTAATAGAGTAAGCCCTAAACTATAGACGTGCTTTCCTAAGAAAGTACTAGTTCACTATAGTTAATAGCTCTGATACCAATTTCTGTCACACCCCCAGCCATCGGCAGAAACACCGGGTGGTGTAACGTCATTCTTCGTATCACAGTTATATAACATACATTGAACAGTACTAAAGAAAATACATACCTTTATTGATAACTGAAAGTTACATAACTATTTTTCTAGGACCTATTACATAATATCCGACTATGGCATACTTCTTAATGAACAGAAAGGTAATAGTAAAACTTCTTCTGTTCAAATACATACCAACTTTTCAAGTTCCTGAAAACACATGCATTTTAAAATACATCAACATAAAGTTGGTGAGTCCACAGGTTTTGACTCCATAAAATAGTACATTTTCCACGTTCAAAAGTATAGTTTTGAAAGTATCATTTTGACTCTCCAACATTTAGTTTGTATATTAGGTATAATAGTTTACTTATCAATTAAGTGTTATACCTAAACATTCCTTGAGCCTAAGGTATAAATAGGGGGAAATTTATACTTAACATTAATACTTGTATACGACAAAGTATAATGTTTCTAACAATTTGCTACCATGAGCCTGTAACCGCTGTTGTGACATAATACCTCTGATAAAACCCTCATGATTTCCATGAGGACAACCCACTCATGATTTCCAAGAGGACAACACCGTACGCTTCATCGATGCAGGAACAATAACAAGTAAAAGTATAGTTCATCACTCGCTTTTGGTTGACTGTAGCTAACAGTCACAAGTGCGGTGGTCAACCCGTATACTAATTATATACGACTTCCTCGCTCACACGAGATTAACGGTTACAGTTCAGAGGATTTCCACTAAGATCTCCAATCTTAGTTGATGAATACAATTACTCATGTAGACTTTGACGGCTTCCTATAGCTCTAACAACAAAAGCAGTTTCATGTCTAAAACCCTAAGTTACTAGACTATGCTTTTAAACATTACTCCTAACTTCATAACATTTAGGCAGTATAACAGCTATAACTTGAAGTAAAACCAGGATTTATCTTGACATAAAACCAATAACAACAACAACATATAACATACCAAGTTTTATCTGGTCATAAAACTAACAATAACAACATACAACATACCAAATTTTATCTTTACAAAAAACCAATAATAGCAACATACTTTATAAATTAACATATAGAACTTCCGAATATAACTTCGGAACTATATCGCACACAACATATATATAGAATCCTAAGTATAACTCAAGATCTACATTAGTATAATAACATGTTGATAAGTTGATAATAGTTGTATATATTCAAAATACTATATTTAGAACAACTATACCCCGACTATTATAACTATATACTATCATATAGACATAATAGTAATGTATATACAATATTCAACATGTGTTTTCCCCCAAAATATTAGAAAGTGGGGCCATAAAACTCAACCTAGTAGCGTGATTTTATGTAATCTAAGAAGAAACGGTCAGCGTACGAGGTCGTCGGGGCTCGGGATGCAAGATGGCTTCAGCAAAGGAGAGGAGAAAGAATTTTAGGTGTAACAATGGCTGAAGTCAGACCTGCTATTTATAGTAAGGATTTTGGACCCCCACGTCGTGGGTTTTATAAGGCCCACGTCGTGAGTTTGGACCTTATCCCCGTAGACTTGCCATTTGCGTCCTTAGCTTCGGAAGGTGGCCATGTGAATCATCACGTCGTGAGATATCCTTGCTCACGTCGTTAGTTTGGATCTTATCGCCTCGCAGCCTCGTCACACACCTTCTAGATTCCGAGATGTGGCAAAATGACTCCTCACGTCGTGAGTTTCTGTGCTCACGTCGTGAGCTCAGTCAGATTAGGGTTTCTGACAGCTGAATCTTCGGAAGGTCGTAACTTTCACATACGAACTCTGTTTTTGACGTTCTTTATATGCACGCGTAGGTATTTACAAGTACTACAACTCTCGTTTAGACTCCAATAGCTAATTCTAAGTATATTTTAAATTCCTTTTATTATAGAGATTTATAGTGTTCGGTTTATCATAACTTCTTCATGCGAAGTTAGATTCAAACATTCTCTATATTTTCGGAATCGTATGGACGTATACTTTGAGTTGTATCATAAAGAAAGTTCATATTTGTATTAGAATTTATCATGAAATACATAACACTCTTATCACATTATTAGTTTAACAAAATCACATTACATGATTGGCATAATCAGATGTGATTGTCTATTGACCTATTTTGACTAGTGTTACACAAACCCTTCCAGATCTAGGATCCTAGAGAGTTCTTTTGGCATAAAGGTGCCAAATTTATGGCCTTAAGGACTCCATGCCCCCGTCAAGCTCTTATTATGGTTCCTTTTGAGCTTTTAATCTTTATCTAGCCTTGCATGTGAATAAAGTTGGGAACTTTAGGTGACCTTTCATCCTTAAGGGTCTAAATCTATGATTATGAGCCTTATCTTGAAGGTTTGGTGATTCTTGACCCAAGTCTTAGTCTCTTAAGTTAGGATATGACAATAAACCCATTTGGATGGTTCATAAGGGTAAAGTGGGAAACTTTACCCTTCTAGGCGTGATTTCAGTTCAGGATCTGAGTGGGGAAACTGGTAGCTTCGAAAAGCAAGATTTAATAGATTAAGAAGAGTATTTTCTAAAGGACTCGACGAGTTCATGGGTGAACTCGACGAGTTGAATTGATTTTTCCCGATTCTACTGATTAAAAGGAAACTCGACGAGTTTATAAGAGAAACTCGACGAGTTGAGTCGAGTTACCATGATTCTGGAACTTATGGGAACTCGGGGAGTTGATGGATAACTCGACGAGTGGAGTCAACTCGGAGAGTTGACTCTGACTCGACTTTCATGTGGACTTTGACCATTGACCCTGGGTGTTGACTTTTGATCTAAGTTTATTGTTGTTAACAATTTATGAGGAGGGTAAGTCTAAGGGTTTCATTGAATGACTTCTTAGGTGTGGAGTAGTCTGGTGCAACTGATGGCGTGAGCAGCAGTATTTGTCACACCCCGAAACCAATGGCGGAAATGTTCCGGGGCGGAGGACGTCATGCGTAGTATCACAACAATTGTATCATAGTAAGCGAAGTAAACACAACCATTACATTATAATAAGAATATTTACATTGTTGAAAACATGGTTTATACATAACAGTATATAGCAAAAGTAAAACACGTGACTCCAAAATGCTCCGTCTTCTCCAAAAATTAGCAAGGGTACCTGTCTATTGTTGCCCTGAGAATACAAGCAGTTTTAAAATATCAACATAAAGCTGGTGAGTTCATAAGCGTTTTATTCTAGTGAAAGAAATGTTTCTTTGATTCTTTGAAAAGTTGTTTCCCAAGAAAACCCTATATTTTCTTATGAAAGAGGTTTGGTTATCCATTAGTTATACGTTAAACAGCCTGTTTATGAAAAGTTAAGTTATCCCAGGAAAATCCTATATTTTCCTTAAAAGTTGATAGTTGATTATCGATTCTTATACGAGGTGTACAAGTATCTACCATACTTGTATCGATAGATGTAGTTTCCTTGAAAAACCCTGGTTACTTGCTGTGAGATGTATTAGCCTTATTACATAAATAAACTAATAAAATAGGTAGTGAACTAGATCCTAAGGGCGTTACTGATGCCCTTTAGTAATCAAATCGGTTATTACTTTGAGGTTAGTTCACTTGTTTCATTATTACATAAGTAAATTTTCGCTACCTAAGTTGTGAGTGCCATAACCGTACTTAGACTGGATAAGGCACGTAACGGGGCCAGTATCTTTTATGACTTTGTCACCCCTGAACCTAACGGTTCCGCTGTAGCTAGCAGCGAGGGTGCGGGATAGTCAGTCCCATATAGATCTATACACAATAGTCACGCTCTCCCTCTAAGAGATTCTGGTTATAAGTCGTAGTCCTCCACTCACGAATCTGATGGAGTGTTACCAAGGACATGTCTCAAAACTTAGCCTAACAAATTTACAAGTAATAGCAAGAAAAATCATGTTTATGATTTTCATGAATCCTTTATAAGATAATACATATTATTACATGATTAACAAGTTTCCTGCTTTAGATTTGAAAACTGTTTCTACGAGTTGATTTCTTAATCGATTGGTAAAACGGTTTTCTAAGTTAAAAGCACACTGGACATAAAAGTATTCTATGCAAAATGAGATAATTTGAGCACAAGTTTCCTTGTACTTTTGCTTGTATTCCCCCCCTCCTAAAAACATGAAAAATTCGGAAAAAAGAAAGCATAGGGGTATGAACTCACCGGTTGACGTAGGATCTGGGTGTATGATCGGTTACGAAAGCTGAGTGTCAACTGATGTTTCGTACGCAATTGGATCCTATTAACATGTGATAACACATATGTGTGTTAGAATTAGGGTTTTCATGGCTAACCATGACGGGAAACCACCCTAAAGACTTGGAAATGCTTGTCGGGACCCTATATGATCAAATAAGGGAGGTGTACAGCCAAAAGGATGTCTGTGCGGCCAGGGTGTGCGGTCAGCATGTGTGTGTAGTTGCACACAGGAGTGTGCGGCCGTACAGAGGGTATGGATGGACGTACAATGGAGTGTACGGCCGTACACTCCTCATTTGTGCCCGAAATGTCGATTTTTAGATGTTCTAATGCTAATACCAAGTCCTACTAGTGAATGAAGGCCAAACTCTTCACTTTGGAGAGGTTTAAGGTGTGTACGGCCACCTTATGAAGGTTTGCGACCGTACACCTTCAAATAATGAAGAACACGAAGAACACTATTAATTTTAGGCTTAGATTTAGGTGTCTTACCAATATAACAAGCTGAATGATGAAGTAGTTCACGTTTTTGAGGCCTTTAGAGTGTTCTTGGATGAAGTTTTTAGAGAGAGAAAGTAAAGTGCAGCCAAATGAAAGGAATGAGTGAAGGGGGTCTCCTTATATATATAAGGGTGGGTGTGCGGCTAAAGGGTGGGTGTGCGGCCGCACACTCAGGTGTACGGCCGTACACTCCTCCCGAGAGGGTGTATGGCCCGATTTTTGAACTATGACTTGGTATTTCACGACCTAGGACCCAAACTTTGATTGTACGAGGCTTAGAGTGCTTTATCAAACCCTTAAACGAAATTAAAAGGTGATAAAATTGAATTTAATATTCATATAAAGATCAATTGTACAGGATAAAAGTTTCGGGTTGTCACATCATCCCCCCGTTAGTGGGAATTTCGTCTTGAAATTCTAACATAGAATACAAATCATGAATTTGGAAAGAGATGAGAATATTTCTAGTTAATCTGATCTTCGCGCTCCCAAGTGAATTCAGGTCCCCGCTTGGCATTCCAGTGAACCTTCACTATCGGGATGCGACTTTGTTTCGTTCGTTTGATCTCTCTATCCATGATTTCGACTGGGTCTTCCACGAAATTCAGGTTCTCGTTTAGCTCTGAGCGGTATTCGTCCTGAAGTTCATGATAGGACTCATACCTAGCCCACCCATCATTGTCTTGTGTACACAAGTCGTATATAATTAAGATTGATAGGATGGTCGGATGGGTGACTCTGCCCCAGGTCCACAACCAAACAAGGAACAGGAGATAGGGCGGAAACACACATCCTAAGTCCGTAGGATCTTAATTATATACCACCCTCACGTGTACATTTAACATTGATAGGCTAACCATATTTGTCCCTAGTCTCTGTGCTTGAACTTG
Source organism: Lactuca virosa (assembly GCF_052849685.1). Taxonomy (NCBI): domain Eukaryota; kingdom Viridiplantae; phylum Streptophyta; class Magnoliopsida; order Asterales; family Asteraceae; genus Lactuca; species Lactuca virosa. The sequence goes on from NC_136433.1 coordinate 180,079,368, forward strand.
GCTTACTGTGCGAGTAGGAATCCTATATTGGTCTATCAAGAATGTTTAAGGAAGGTTGCGGGTGGGTGACATACTTTTCACGCTCATACTTTCGGGTTCCGGAAAAGAGATGTACTTTTTCGAAGTTCGCATCTGGTTTGTCGTCACGAGCGACGGGAGTTTCGCGATTGAATAATTTAAGACAAAAGGGTTTGATATAATATAGACTCAGTCGGACTAAACAGGATGTCGTCGTAGAATCGCACGTTAAGTTGGTTTGGAAGGATCGCTCTACTAATACGAGGGTTATGATGTTTTGAAACTATGAACTTTCATGAAATGGTTCTTACTAGATCTCTCTATGATCGTTCGGTGTACACAAGCAGTGAATAGTTACAACTGACCCCAGTAAATTCACTAAGCTATCATAATTTGCTCATTAGGGCTTTAAACCTTCTAAAGATTTCGTGATTTAACCTGGACGAGAAAGTAATCACAATTATGAACAATTATTAACATTTTCGAAAACGTACTAAAATGTGGTAGGGTCCTTTGATGCTTCCTCACTCTCGGAGGTTAGGCTCCTCCTGTTTCCTCATTGTTCTTCTCTGTTGGGCAATCTCCTTTGAGATGTCCCATTTCGCCACATACGCAGCACACTTGGACTATGCTAGCATCAGTAGTGGAAGTGATGTGTTGGGTTGGGGTCTCTACGGAGCAAGTTTCCTGGCCACCCTTAATCCTTGGACAATTTCTTTTCTAATGTCCGGGTTCACCACAACTATAGCAAACCTGGCCCACCTGTATGCCAGGAATCGAGGTGTTTGGTTGTGCCGGTGCCCTGCAGTAACGGGTGGTGTGTCCTTATCTGTTGCAGTTCTTACAATGAAGTGTTTGGCACTTCCCTACATGGTGGAAGTTGCATTTCTCGCAGCTTGGGAGTTTTCCAGCGTATTGCCGCATTGTCGTTGGCACTGGTTTGGTGGATGTGGTGGCTGAAGGAGTTATCTCGAGTTGTCGTTTCTTGGCAAGTTTCTGTGACGACTTGTTCTTCCTCTCGGACCAAAATTTCCGTTTGGCGCTCTTAGGTTTGGGAGCTGGAATGTTCTCTTGGACAAGCCCTTGTTGATTTCCTGGTGTGCTGCTACAATTCGAGGTGTGGAAGCTGTTCCCATTCCCAATTGGGTTGTTGGCATTAAGAACAGCTAGAGCGGCTGCTACAGCTGCTATGAGAGTAGCTTGGAACGTAGCTGAGTCCATCTAGAGGATTGGTGCCTTACTGGAGGATTGGTTCTGCTTCTTCGGAGGCATGATCTGCTATATGTCAAGAAAAGAGTTTGTGAGCAACAATGGTTGCCTCTGGATGTATCCTAAATGTTTGTCTATGCATTGATATTTCCCGTTTTGCTAACTGACTTTCTTTGGTTCGACCCACATCCCCATGATGTGGTCTTAGCAAGGATAGAAAAGATTTGAGCACACAAAGTTCACATAAAATAATTTTAAGAACTCTTGTTTGCTCAGCCTATCGGGTTGGCTGAGTAATTCTCCCATTTCTTCGGTTCCAGATGAGATGAAGGGATGGCTATAAGGGTAGCTACGGGTATCAAGTGGATACGGGATTCAACTTGACGCTCAGGAGAAATCCCTGGAATGTCTTTGGGGAAGACATCGGGAAAGTTACGGACTTCGGAAATGCTCTCGAGGTCTTTAACTTTTTGCGTCTCGTCGACGACACGAGCCAGGAATGCATAATCTTCCTTTCGCAGAAGCTCCTATGCTTTGACACAGGAAATGATACGAAGGTTTGAACTGAGTTTATGGTCGTAGATTACAAGAGTTTCATTCGAGGAAAGATTGAGACGGATAGCTTTTTCGAAGTAAAGGACATTGGCAGGATGTAAGGCTCATTCATCCTATGTAGATTAGGACATTGAAGCTTTTCATGGATACTGATATGAAATCGATGGGGAAAAGGAATAATCGTGTAAGGTAAGAGCACATCCTATTATACATGCTTTAACTGAAATACGATTGTCGTCATCATAACTCAAACTGAGATTTCATATTTCGGAACTCAGGACCTAACAATAGGTCTAAGTCCTGATATCAAAGGGAAAATTTCGGCAATATGGAAGACCGAGAGGTTTACGGAAAAGGGCTACTCAGAACATAAACATGAAAGTTATTCCTTAGATCAGAAAGGAAGAACGAGTAGAGTGTTCCTCTATTGGCGACGGGCACTCCTCAAGTGAAACCCTAATTCGGCCAGTTGTCGCTCTACGTCAAGCAGGCGTCCTTCACACTCTTGCTGGCGGGCTCGGAGCTCTATGACTTCGGCTCGGTTTGTAGCTAACTCTCGCTGCAGAGCTTCATTGTCCCTCATAATTCTCCCGTGAGCAACTTCAAGATTACGAATGTGGTTTGTGTTGGCATCCGAGTCTGCCTCAAGTTCCATAGTTCGCTAAAGGGTTGCCACACCTAGCTCCACATTGCAAGCCACTCGGCGTATCAAGATTAGAAAGGCCCTGTCTGCAGGACCTCCTCCATCCAGATTGTAGAAGTTGCGGTTACCGTTGTATGGGAGGGGTTGGCCTTGCTCATGGCTCCACCTATTCAAGCTCCCGACCCACATGTGCGTTGGACTTTGGAATCCAACTTGAGGGTTAGGATTTAGTATTGGGGTCACTTGGGGTAGGTTCTCGACTTCGGGTTCCGAGTCAGTCTCTTCAGGAAATGGTTCGACAAAGCCATCGTCCAAACGAATTTCATGTTTTCCCTCTGGCTCTGGCTCGATCCATCCGCCATCTCCTTGGTTGGGAAAGTACGGGTCGCCAGGAAGATGGAATCCATCCATGCTCTCTATGCGCGGTGATGGTAAAGGAATAGTTAATAGGCATCGAATCTAATAATACTTCCAATGTATCATGGCTACATGCTTGATTCTTAAAGGATGGATCCTTGGGTAAGTTTTCGGCTTAGTCGTTATAGCATCCTAAAATACTCCTATAGTATTTTAATCCTTATGTTTGGCTCTAGAACTCCTCTAGTATCTAGGTACGTTTTAGACTTGCTGTAACACCATAGTTGATGGGTTTTGAGCATTCTAACACTTCCTAAGTGTACATGCAACCCTAATAACCTTGAATCTATGTTTTCTCTATATACATGCAAATTACTTTTTCAAGGTTATTTCCTAACTAGCATGGCATGGGGATTACATAAAACATAAAACTAGTAGAAACACATACCTTGTTGTTGCTTGGATTCCTTCAAGACTTTGTGAGCCTAGCACCCCAAATGTTGTGCCTCAAATGCTTCACACAACACCACAAGACTTGGAATAACTTGAGAGAATACTTCTAGCACTCAAAATTGGTTATGCCCTCTCTAGTAACACTATGTCCACTAGCTCCACTTTTTGCTAGCTATAGGGTTCCTTTTATAGTGTTGTCACAATTAGGGTTTACACATGAATGCCCTTAATTGTCATGACTCTTGATTTCCCATGACCCATGGATTTGTAACTCCCATGGACCATCCATGGAGCTCCATTTGGTTACATCCATAACCCATAAACTATGGATCATTAATCCACCATAAAAGAATTGATGATTGTCATAATCAACCCTATATATTTAATTAGTCTCACTTTGATCACCAAATTAATCCTAGATTAATACTTGATCAATACTAATTAAATAATACTATTATTAATATATTAGAACTTATAATATATTAATAATCATAAGTGCCTTATTCTCTCATTTAGTCTATCCAAGTATTGCAATGCCATGCAACCCAAATGGACCATGCCGGGTCGGGTCAAGTACATACCAAATAAAGTTATGGACTTAGACACTATATCCAACAGTCTCCCACTTGGATAAGTCTAATAACTATATTTGCGAATATGACTTCAAAATCCGACTAGCAATCGTAGCTCTTTCAAAGTCTCTCGGAACTGAGATGATGATGATACGCCATTTAAGATAAGTGATCATATAATCCTCTGTTCTCATGATATCAGCCGGACAAACACATGGAACATGGTCTTACTTATTGTCCAGCATTTGTTTCTCGATCTCTGATTTGTTTCGACATAGAACTAAATTGAACACATCAATTAGGTTCTGACCGGGCCCGGTACATAGGTCAAAACCAAATCATCGAGGGGCCCAGATATCGCTTCTATTTCTAGAAGGAACAGATAAACTTCGACTGATATGCTTGTACTAACTACTTGTTGAATTACTCACAAAGGCACGTTTTATGACATCGAGTTACCAATGCGTTTTCGTGCAATCAATGAATAACCAACTCATAGTCAACAACTCATATCTCTAGGTTTGAAGATTTATATGATATTACCGTCTCACGATCACTCGAGATAAATTCCATGAAGTGATGCAAGTGAGCGTGGGTTGGATCCAATACTCAGCCCTTATGAGTACTCATGAATGTTGTAGCAACCATTGCATTGTCCAAAGCACTTTTAGACAAATCATACAAGCCAAATTCATGACAGTCTTAAATCAATACTTACTTCCAAAGTTTGACTGACTGTGGATGGTTTGAATAATAACATAATTATTCTGGAAGTAAAAACATGCAAAATTGAAACATAGTAAACAATCAACATAAGATAGTAACACCTTACTCATAAATAAATAACAACTTTTATTTATCATCAAATGTCAATTACATTTTACAAGTTTCAGGAATCTAATTATTGAAACTAATATCATCCTTCAGCCCAATGCGCCTCGCATGCTGTAAATGCTTAACCCTGCTCAGTCCCTTCGTGAGGGGATCTGCCGGGTTCTCATCTGATGATACCCTCTTAGCCACGAGGAGTCCTTCTTCTATTCGATGTCTTATGAAATGGTATTTTCTGTCAATGTGCCTAGATCTCCCGTGATCTCTTGGTTCCTTAGCCAAAGCAACCGCACTTTCGCTGTCACAGAAAATTTCCATTGGCTCTTTTATAGCTGGTACAACTCCAAGGTCTCCGATGAAGTTCTTTAGCCATATCGCCTCCTTAGCTGCTTCACTTGCTGCTATGTACTCTGATTCACAAGTAGAATCAGCTACTGTCTCCTGCTTGGAACTTTTCCAAGTAATTGCCCCTCCATTTAGGATAAAGACCCAGCCTGACTGAGAGCGGAAATTATCCCTATCAGTCTGAAAGCTAGCATCGCTATATCCTTCCACTCTCAAGTCATCACTGCCCCCGAGGGTAAGGACCCAATCCTTAGTCCTCCGCAGATACTTGAGAATGTTCTTTACCGCTGTCCAGTGTGCCTTGCCAGGGTTCCCTTGATATCTACTGACCATGCTCAAAGCAAAGGCCACATCAGGGCGAGTACAAGTCATAGCATACATGATCGAGCCCACAGTGGAAGCATATGGTATATGACTCATTTCAGCTATCTCAGCCTCTGTACTCGGACTCTGAGTCTTACTCAGCTTGGCATTACTCTGGATTGGTAATTCTCCTTTCTTGGAATCTTGCATACTGAACCTCTTCAGTACCTTATCCACATAAGTACTTTGACTAAGTCCAATTAGTCTCTTACTCCTATCTCTCAATATCCTTATCCCTAGGATATAGGCAGCTTCCCCAAGGTCCTTCATAGCGAAACACTTCCCAAGCCAGGACTTAACCTCCTGCAAGGTTGGGACGTCGTTTCCTATGAGAAGTATGTCATCCACATACAACACCAAGAAGCTAACTATGCTCCCACTAGCCCTGACATACACACAAGACTCATCCTCACTCCTAGAAAAGCCAAACTCTTTGACTTTCTCATCAAAGCAAAGATTACATCTGCGAGATGCTTGTTTCAATCCATAAATGGATTTATCAAGCTTACACACTCTATTAGGGTATCTTGTATCGACAAAACCCTCTGGTTGAGCCATGTAAACATCCTCAGCCAACTTTCCATTAAGGAAAGCGGTTTTGACATCCATTTGCCATATTTCATAATCATGAAATGCAGCTATGGCTAACAATACTCTAATAGACTTAATTTTAGCTACTGGTGAGAAGGTCTCATCATAGTCAACTCCCGGAGTTTGAGTAAAGCCCTTCGCAACCAGTCGCGCTTTATAAGTGTGTACCTTCCCATCCATGTCGGTCTTCTTCTTGAAGATCCATTTGCACCCAACTGTCTTACGACCTGGTACATTGTTAACCAAGTTCCAAACTTGATTGTCATACATGGACTGAATCTCGCTGTCCATAGCCTCCTTCCATTTAGCAGACTCAGGGCCTGCCATGGCTTCCCTGTAATTATTAGGTTCATCCAAATCTATTAGTGTACTATCACTAATAAATGTATCACCTTCAGTGGTGATGTGATAACCATAATAAAAATCAGGTGTGTTCCTCACCCTAGTGGAACGTCTTGGAGGTACAGACTCATCTATCGGATCAACAGGAGTTTCCTCCTCAGGTTGGTCGATAGCATTAGAGGTTCCTTCACCACTTGACTCTTGAAGCTCTTCAAGGTCAATTTGCCTCCCACTGTCCCCTTGGCTTATGAATTCTCTCTCACGAAAGACTCCTCTTCTTGCTACAAAAACCACATTATCACTAGGTCTGTAGAAGAGGTAACCAAAGGATCTCTGTGGGTAGCCGATGAAAAAACACCTCTCACTTCGAGGTTCAAGCTTATCATGAGTCTCACGCCTCACGAAAGCTTCACAACCCCAAATCTTGATGTGGTCCAAATTGGGAACTTTCCCAGTCCACATCTCGTGAGGTGTTTTGGCAACCTTTTTAGTAGGGACTAGATTAAGGATATGGGCGGCAGTCTCTAAGGCATACCCCCAGAAAGAGATTGGTAATGAAGCTCGACTCATCATGGAACGAACCATATCCAACAAGGTTCGATTGCGCCTCTCAGCTACACCATTCAACTGTGGTGTTCTGGGAGGTGTCAATTGTGAGACAATCCCACATTCCTTAAGATAGTCAAGGAACTCAATGCTAAGATACTCTCCTCCTCGATCGGATCGGAGCATCTTGATGTTCCTGCCCAATTGATTCTCAACTTCCTGCTTAAACTCTTTGAACTTTTCAAAGGTTTCTGACTTATGCTTGATTAAGTAAATATATCCATATCTACTGTAATCATCAGTAAAAGTCACATAATAGCGATTAGCATCCCTTGTAGCAACTCTGAAGGGCCCACACACATCCGTGTGTACAAGGTCCAACAAACCTTCACCCCTATCACAAGTACCTGTGAAGGGTGACTTTGTCATTTTTCCAAGTAAACAAGACTCGCAACTATCATCTGACTTGAGGTCAAATGATTCCAAGACTCCAACCTTTTGGAGTTGGCCTATGCGCTTCTTGTTAACATGTCCAAGACGACAATGCCACAAGGATGCTTTATCCAAGCTATCTGAAGAATCAATATACAACACATTATTTCCTAGATTGTCTACAACATTCACGGCTTCATATACACCATCACAAGGTAATGCTTTAAAGTAAAATACATCATTGTAATAAACATTAATAGCACCATTTTTATTATCAAATGAAAATGTAAAACCTTGTTTGTACAAGCCATGAAAGGAAATAATATTTCTCGCCATTTCGGGCGAGTAACAACACTTATTCAAATCTAACATTAACCCATTATTAAGCAATAAAGAATAAACTCCTATCTTGGTAACAGGTGATGCTTTCCTGTTGCCCATGACTAAGTTTATCTTCCTGTGCTCCACTTGCTCACTTCTTCTTAGTGCCTGCAAATCAGTACAAATGTGAATACCACACCCTGTATCAAGCACCCAAGAATTAGCATTAGATGAGTTGTTAGACAATATTGTGTAAATACCTGCATGGGTGGGTTTAACCTTCCCATCCTTTAGATCTTGCAGATATTTGGGGCAGCTTCGCTTGAAGTGTCCCTTATCCTGGCAATAGAAGCATTGTGCTTCCTTTGGGTTTGAAGAAGGAGTAATGGGACCTTTCTTTGTCCCACTTGAAGAGGAACCATCAAGAGTCTTACCCTTGGTACCCTTCGAAGGGTTTTTCCTTTTCTTACCCTTTCCCTGCCCAATAGCCAGAACATGGGCTGTTGAAGGAGTAGAAGTAGCAACCGCTTTACCCTTAAGGCCATTTTCAGCTGTCCTTAAGAGTCCTTGAAGTTTGCTAAGTGTGACTTCCTCCTTGTTCATATGATAAGTCATACGAAACTGATCATAACTTGGAGGTAAGGAATGGAGAATGATGTCAATCGCCATTTCCTCAGGAAAGTCAACATTTAGCTTCAGCAACCGGTCAACGAACCTTTGCATCTTCTGCAAGTGACCGGTGATGGGTTCACCATCCTTCATCCTTGCGGTTATCATGGAGGAGATGATTTCATACCTCTCCTGACGCGCGCTCTGATGGTACCTTTCCATCAGATCCAGGTGCATCTCATAGGGGTAGAAATCTTCATAGGATTTTTGAAGTTTAGGAGTCATGGTGGCCATCATGATGCATGCTACTTTAGTAGCATCCTTTTCATGTGCAACAAACTCCGCAAACTCTTCAGGAGTAGCAGTGGCTTCATTCACAACCTTAAGCTCCCTATCGAGGACATATTCTTTGTCCTCGTAGCGGGTAATCATTCTGATGTTTCTGATCCACTCATTGAAATTGGATCCATCAAAGATGACCTTACCACACAAGTTCATAAGGGAAAAGGAGCCTGTTGGGTTTGAGCCAGAAGCATTGTTGGAAGACATCTGAAAGGAAAGAAAGACAAGTTTCATTAGATTAGGAATCCTTAATAATTCACCCAAATGAAATATTAAGGCTAGGATCCAACAAACTATTTATAGTTGGAAGAGGGATGCCGTAATCCATACTATAAAATATTTGAAGGTAGGTAAATGACGATTTACCAATTTCCACCATAAGAACGAAATATTTTATTATTAGGTTTTATTGGTTTTGAAACTCCTAGATCTTTTGAGATACATTGAACTTTTCAATGGCATGTTTGAATCTCGATTGTGCCCTCTCAAGTTTGTGACTGGGATGCCGAGGATCACAAACAAGGTGTGAATAACCATACAAACTGACTTGGTACCCTCAACAATATTACCTAATCGATGTGCCGGTTAACCACACACGCTCCACCGATCTATAATAAAGTCAAGTTACCCTTTACCACTCTTACTAGTCCATGTTAGTGTGCCGGTTAACCACACACGCTCCACTAACGACTTGGTAAGGTACAAAGTGTAATTTTATGGGCTAGCACCAATTTCACATTTTCCTAAAGTAACTAAGATTGGGAATTTATAATGTATAGTTACTTTATAATTCATTATACTTTTAACAAGTATTTAAAGTCGTATCCTACCCGTTCGGCTAACGACCCTCCACCGATCAAGGAAGCGGTGGGTGAGAGTGGACACCCATTAAGTCACCATTTTATAGGCAACAACCTTATACCCCCCTTATAGACCGGCTTCGTGAATGAGGCCTACTAACGGTAAGAATGACATATTCTTATACATATCTATATAATAAAATTATAATAATAGTATAAGTGTTGATTTTTAAACCTTTTTAAAAATCTAAGGTTTAATTTGGAATTAAAGTATTAAAGTATAAGACTTTTCAAATTCCAAAACTTGAGGGCAAGATTTGAAACTATTCCAAGTCTCTTCAATTTGTAACTTATGAGTTTTAATGGTTCATAAAAATGAAGACTCTTCATTTTATGAAACCTCTTTAGTTCTTTAATCATAATTAAAAGAAGTGACTTTTGGTTATCCATAACTTGAGGACAAGTTATGGACACCATCATAGCCATTAAGATCATGAATTAAACACACATGGTGGTACACATAATTCCTATGATCTTCTAAAAACTCATAAGAACACAAATTCATATTAAGCAATTTCAAGAAATCATATAACTATATACAATACTTGAAAATTGATAAAAGCCATGTAAAATGGGTTAACATAATCATTATCATTTTGAAAAACAGATTTTACAAGTCCAAAACAGATTGGGATAATGATCTTAATCCATTTCCAGCAACAAAACTCGAAAAAACTGCCCAGCACGCTCCTACTCGCCGAGTGCATTATTCTACTCGCCGAGTAGGATGAATTTGTTCATGGACTTGGCGAGTCCTCCCCATGGACTCGGCGAGTCTAGTCGTCAGAATGCCGAATTTTCGATTTTTAAGCAGTTTTGCATCAAGTATACAGAAAACAGTCCTAGGCTCTGATACCACTGATGGGTTTTGAGCATTCTAACACTTCCTAAGTGTACATGCAACCCTAATAACCTTGAATCTATGTTTTCTCTATATACATGAAAATTACTTTTTCAAGGTTATTTCCTAACTAGCATGGCATGGGGATTACATAAAACATAAAACTAGTAGAAACACATACCTTGTTGTTGCTTGGATTCCTTCAAGACTTTGTGAGCCTAGCACCCCAAATGTTGTGCCTCAAATGCTTCACACAACACCACAAGACTTGGAATAACTTGAGAGAATACTTCTAGCACTCAAAATTGGTTATGCCCTCTCTAGTAACACTATGTCCACTAGCTCCACTTTTTGCTAGCTATAGGGTTCCTTTTATAGTGTTGTCACAATTAGGGTTTACACATGAATGCCCTTAATTGTCATGACTCTTGATTTCCCATGACCCATGGATTTGTTACTCCCATGGACCATCCATGGAGCTCCATTTGGTTACATCCATAACCCATAAACTATGGATCATTAATCCACCATAAAAGAATTGATGATTGTCATAATCAACCCTATATATTTAATTAGTCTCACTTTGATCACCAAATTAATCCTAGATTAATACTTGATCAATACTAACTAAATAATACTATTATTAATATATTAGAACTTATAATATATTAATAATCATAAGTGCCTTATTCTCTCATTTAGTCTATCCAAGTATTGCAATGCCATGCAACCCAAATGGACCATGCCGGGTCGGGTCAAGTACATACCAAATAAAGTTATGGACTTAGACACTATATCCAACAATAGTCACTCCCAAGCACATGTTGGTCATGTCTCAAATGAATATAGTTGATCAGGCTATATTGATCCTAGATATGATTACATAACTGCCCAGGTTTAACCGCGATGCCCAACATCCAAATACTTTTATTTTGTTCTACTTATGACATGGATTCTGGTACTCGGGTATACTTGTATACTTTGCTATAAAAATAATTATACTTTTGAAAGTATACTTTTAGTTTAGAGCACTCAGGCCCCTTAATGTTTATAGTTGTATACCATGTAAGGTTCGGTATACTTAGTTCACTATAAACAATAGCTCTGATACCAATCTGTCACACCCCGAAACCGATGGCAGAAACGTTCTGGGGCGGAGGACGTCATGCGTAGTATCACAACAGTTGTATTATAGTAAGCGAAGTAAACACAACCATTACATTATAATAAGAATATTTACATTGTTGAAAACATGGTTTATACATAACAGTATATAGCAAAAGTAGAAGACGTGACTCCAAAATGCTCCGTCTTCTCCAAAAGTTGGCAAGGGTACCTGTCTATTGTTGCCCTGAGAATACAAGCAGTTTTAAAATATCAGCATAAAGCTGGTGAGTTCATAAGCGTTTAATTCTGGTGAAAGAAATGTTTCTTTGATTCTTTGAAAAGTTGTTTCCCAAGAAAACCCTATATTTTCTTATGAAAGAGGTTTGGTTATCCATTAGTTATACGTTAAACAACCTGTTTATGAAAAGTTAAGTTATCCCAAGAAAATCCTATATTTTCCTTAAAAGTTGATAGTTGATTATCGATTCTGATACGAGGTGTACAAGTATCTACCATACTTGTATCGATAGATGTAGTTTCCTTGAAAAACCCTGGTTACTCGCTGTGAGATGTATTAGCCTTATTACATAAATAAACTAATAAAATAGGTAGTAAACTGTTGGATTAATGTCTAAGTCCATAACTATAATTAGTAAGACTTGACCCGACCCGGCATGGTCCATTTGGGTTGCATGGCATCATGCATTTGGATAGACTATAATGAGAGAAATAACACTTAAGGTTGGTTAATATATTATAAGTTCTAATATATTAATAAGGTTATTTAATTAGTATTGATCAAGAATTAATTTGGAATTAATTAAGTGATCAAAAGGAGACTAATTAAATATATGGGTTGATTGTGTAAATCATTCATTCTTATATATGTGGGCTTGTGATCCAAGATTCCTTATGTTGGACTAAGTCCATGGGGTGACCCATGGATACTCCATGGAGGTTAAAATCCATGGAGCATAAGGAATGGGTAAAGTTATGAGTTACATGGTGTAACCCTAATAGCCACCATATAAAAGAATCCCATGGCTCAAGAAATTGTGCACTAATGTGTGAGTGTGAGGGCTAGACGATTTCAAGGAGTGTTCAAGTTTCTCTTAAGTATTCCAAGTGTATTTGGTGTTGTGTGAACCATTTGAGGTGTCACACTTGGGGAACTAGGCACTCAAGCTTCATGAAGACATTCTACATCAAAGAGGTATGTATTCTATTTTGTTATATTTATTATTTTGTATGCTAGATTAGGATAATACCTTGGATGTTCATAATTGTATGTATAATAGAGAAAACATAGATCCAAGGTATTTAGGGTTGCATGTACACTTAGGAGTGTTAGAATGCTCATAACCCAACAGTGGTATCAGAGACTAGGCTTGTTTTCTTGTTATACTTGCAAAAGTAGCTGAAAAATCGAGTTGGATGCATATATTCGATTGTTTTGGCTGGAATTGGACTAGGAACATTACCCTAAGATGTTTTTGGACTTAGAAACTTGTTTTGGATGTGGTAATGTTCATGCTAATCCAATTTCTAAGATAATTGTCATAATTTCAAGATTTGTATTAGTTTGTATGTTCATGCTAATTTCTTGAAGATTGATGATTTGAATTATCTTTTTCTTATGAGGTTCTTAGATTAATAGAAAAGTTGTGTGAAATAGTTGTTTTCAATCCATTTTAATCTAAGAGTTGATTCCAAAGTGTGTTTTTGTAACTTGTCCTCAAGTTATATGAAAAGTCACATTTAAGAATCATAAAACTCATAAAAGTTGGCAAAGGTTACAAAATGAAGAGTCTAGTTCTAATTAAATGGTTTTATGACTCCATAACTTGCCCTCAAGTTATAGAGGTTCAAGAGTCTCTTCATTAAATTAAAAAAAAAGTGTAACCTTAATTAGTTCCATAAGTTACAATAAAAAAAAAAGTTATTTTTTTTAATTAATTAGTTTAAAGTCTTCCATAACTTGTCCTCAAGTTATGGAACTTGAAGAGTTTTTTTTTTTAATTAAAACTACTTTAAACTCATAAGTTATGGAATTAATTAGTTTTGAATTGTTTCAAAACTTGCCCTCAAGTTTTGGAATTTGAAAAAGTGTTCACTTATGAATACTTTAATTCCAAGTTAGCCCTTAGAATTTTAAAAGTTAAAATTCAACCCTTATACTTTATAATATTATAAGTTAATAATATTTATATATATGTATAAGAGTAAAGTCAGTCTTACCGTTAGTAGGCCTCATTCACGAAGCCGGTCTATAAGGGGGGTATAAGGTTACTGCCTATAAAATGACAGTTTAATGGGTGTCCACTCTCACCCACCGCTTCCTTGACTGGTGGAGGGTCGTTAGCCGAACGGGTAGGACAAGGACTATAATTCTCCTTTCATTAAAAGTATTAATGATAAATACTAAGTAACTAAACTCTTATTAATACCCAATCTTAGTTACTTAGGAAAATGTGAATTTGGTGCTAACCCATGAAATTACACTTTGCACTTTGCTTAAGTCGTTAGTGGAGCGTGTGTGGTTAACCGGCACACTAACCTCGACTTAACAAGGTAGGAAAAGGGTAACTTAATATTTATCATAGTATCGGTGGAGCGTGTGTGGTTAACCGGCACACTGACTAAGGGGTAAATATTAAGGGTACCAAGTATATTTGCATGGTTATTCACACCTTGTTTTGTGATCCTCGGCATCCCAGTCACAAAACCTGAAGGGCACACTCGAGATTGAAACATGCCTTTGAACAGTTCAATGAATCTCAAAGATCTAGGACTTTCAAATCCAATTAAAACCTAATAAATTATTTCGTTTTTCATGGTGGAAATTGGTGAATCGTCATTCACCTACCTTCAAATATTTTATAGCTTGGATTACGACATCCCTCTTCTAAGTTATAAAATAGTTTGTTGGGTCCTAGCCTTAATATTTCATATTGGGTGTCATATTAAGGACTTTAAATCAACTATCTTGAATATCTCCCAAAAAGATGTCTGGTCTAGACATTTATGATCTTCCCAAATCTCTTGAAACAAGCTTTCCTAAATGAAGATGATGTCCCATGGATATCATACTTCTTTCAACTCCTCCAATTAATCTCCCTAACCCACAAGTTCCTAAAAAGTTTAAGGTCACTCAAGCCCTATTGGCAAGGCAAGGTCTAGGTGTGATCACATCTTGGAGATGTAGTCACATATTGACAAGCCGGGAGAGTTGGGTGTCAAAGTCTTGAGAAAGTTGGTGGCTCAACTACTTTCTAAGTCACATAGTGAGTTCTTTTGGGAATCCTATGAAACAGACTAAGACAAGACCCTTAATGATCTTATCTATTTGCTAAGATCAACTTCCTAAAACGCTATGGACATTGACAATGATGACATTGGATATCCAATAAAGCTCTCTCTTCCCAATGGAAAGGGATCAGCCATAGTCAACTCGGTTGACCCAATGGTAAAGAGAGAGGCGAAGTCTGAGATAGTCCCATTATCAAGGGTCCATAGGTAACTATTGCCAAAGGAAGGGGCATTGGTTACGAAGCTGCCAAATTTACCTAAGGATGTTAAAGTCAATAAGTTTGGCTCTACTTCAGGTAAAGTCCATTGTCTAACTCTATTAAGTACATGCTGATTCTGATCGCGAAGATGGATTTCAATCGCATGGTTCGGTGATCAGAATCTTGGGCTATTACTTAAGAGTTATGATATTTATATTGCTTAGGAATAGATAACAACAAGGTTTTCATATGGATTGTAAGGATAAGTTTTTCCGCAAAGTTTTAAAATAAAAGAAAAAGGTTTTGATTTTATTTATTTTAAGTATCCTTACAATGGCATTTGTGAAAAGTTGTTGCTTATAAGATTCCATTGATAGCAATATTGGAAAAATGGATTTGATTCTTTCGGTTGTGGTAGTGTCTAATATTACCAAATAAGGAAAGATTCTCATCACCCAAGGTTCAATTGGACCGAAACTTGGAATCATGCAAGTTGTATAGTATGATGAATGAGAACTTTCAGCTTGGAAAATTAAGACTAATTCCTTATGTGAATAAGGAAAGGACTAAGGGATCGAGTACACATTCTTGTGCACTGGTCAAGTCCACCACAAAAGATCAAGAAGACTATTCGTCATGATTTACTTAAGTTCAGTAAATATGGTTATACTTATAAGTTTAAGTATAAGTCTGTAGCATTGGAGAAGTTTCAATGTGAGACAGAACGAATAAGAAGAATCAAAGTATGGCAGAAAGATAAAAGTTTCTCAAATCTAAAAAGATGGGAGAGTACTTTAGTATCATGTTTATGATCATCTTAATGATTAAGATACCATATCACAATTTGTCCTCTAAAGTCATCTTAGTGCATTCTTATGACTAAGAAGAGGAGTCATGAATTGTTGAAATGGTTAAATCAAAAATATGAGTCATACTTCGTTCCAAAACAATTCTTAGAGTCATACTCCAAGATTGTAACTTGAGTGACATATCTTAAAGAGGGTTTGTTAACACTAGTCAAATGTAAGAGTAAAAGGTTATCTACTCTTGTACATTTGAAATTGGTAAGTTGTGATGTTTTGGCTAAAACGGAGACCAACTTAGGCCAATTGTGTAAAGTGTTAGTCTTGATAAAGAATCCGCACTATCTCTTGAATATTTGACAAGGGAGTCTTATATGTCAAGAGGACAGTGGGAGTCTTAAAGCTCTTGAAAGTTTCAAGACTTAATCAAGAATAAAACCTAAAGTCCTTCACTAGCACACGACTTGAGGTTTATAACCTATCGTGTTGAAATTTTTGTGCCTATTCAAGTTGGCTTTGCATAGGAGTTCTGAGAGTTCTCAATTGGTTGCACAACTACTTGGAAGCAATGGCAGGCACCTGAGCTGCCAAATGGCAAGAATTTAAGATTGCACAAGTTTAATCAATATGAGTTTGGATTTGTCACTAACCTTGTCTTGTGATTATGGTTTTGACAAATTCACATGGATAAGAACACATACACTATTAAATCTAAGTGTCATAAGGTTTCTCTCCGATTCATGAAAATGATGGTGAGGAAACACTTTCACTAAGTAGATTTTAGCTAGATAGCAATTGTGATATTTGCATTCTCAAAGTCGTTAGTGGAGCGTGTGTGGTTTACCGGCACACTAACATGGACTTGTGAGAAGTGGCAAAGGTCTAAACAATTGAGACTATGATTACGGCATCCCTTTTCATAGTTCTAAAATTGTTTAGACACACATGTGAGCTATCTAAGAGAGGTGTATGATTTTGATAAAGTTTTATCAAAAAAATCTAGTATCAGAAATCTGAACTTTGGTAAGAAAGTCAGCTGATTTCTGAGTACATGTCAAAGCTAGTGGGAGCATAAGTGTTATGCTAATAATCATCATGTTAGTGGGAGCATGATAATTATGACAAAGGTTGCAAGTTAGCAATGTTAATTATAGAAAACAAAAGTTTCAATTCGTGAGGTTGCAGGGGTTGAAAAAGTTGTTTTGCTATAATTAAGGGAGAGGAAATTATACTTCATTTCAATTCTAAAAAGCTTAGATTGAGATTTTAATCGTATTTAATCAAGGATATATATATGAATTTCATGTTGGAATGGCTCAACATAAGGAAATTCTATATATGGGTCCATTATTTGCGTTCAAAAATTCGATTATGATTATAGCATCCCTTTTCATAATCTGAATTTTGAGAACTTGGCAAATTGAAATGGAAATATTATAGCAAAAGACTGGTTTAGTCTTTATGTGAGACATCATGAATCGTGTCCCATATGCTTCGGATATAGGATCGATTACATGTGCTATATTCATCCTTTCTAAAATTTTCCAAATGCCTGGGGCATTATGAAGGGAAAAGGTCTAGAATTGGATATGACTAAAATGATTAAGCAATTGTCGAGGACAATCTAAGGTTTACCAAAGATTGGTTGCTCAAGGACAGTTGGAAGTATAATGTTAATTCTGGAAGGACCATATTGACATAATCTGTAAGGAGGCAACTCTTGTTCAGAAGTGATAGTCAAAATGGAATATGGAAATGTTTCAAAGTTAGAAATTATTCAATCTGTGTAAGATTAGGAAACTTAATGAAAGAAGGATGTTTCCAAGGAGCTGATCTCCTTTGGAATGCTCTGTAATGATTGTTGTCAAGTCTTTCTGACTTCGTGCATAATCATTAAGAGGATCAATGCATATAAGTTTAGAATCTAACAGATTTCAGTAAATGGCATGAATTTGGAATTCTTGCATTTGCAGTAAGGATTTGGCACTGTGAAAAAAGGATCATTGGAGTGATGTTCAATTGATCTATTTTACAAAGTAAAGATCATAGACAAACATAGTATGCATACTTGGTGTATGGCATGACTAGTGTTTAGAAAACATAGTGTACATGCTTGGAGCATGGGACAACTATTGTTTTAAATTCAAGTATAAAGTTGATAAAACCGAAACAATGAATAATGAGTAATCAGTATGGTGATAAATAAAAGTGTTTATTTATATTCATAGGGTTTGATACCATATTTGATTCATTTATTCTTGTGTTTCACTTTGCATGTTTTGACTTCCAGAATAACTAAGTCGCTCTTCCTGAATGATTAAGTTATTCAAACCATCCACAGACTGGTTTAGTCTTTATGTGAGACATCATGAATCGTGTCCCATATGCTTCGGATATAGGATCGATTACATGTGCTATATTCATCCTTTCTAAAATTTTCCAAATGCCTGGGGCATTATGAAGGGAAAAGGTCTAGAATTGGATATGACTAAAATGATTAAGCAATTGTCGAGGACAATCTAAGGTTTACCAAAGATTGGTTGCTCAAGGACAGTTGGAAGTATAATGTTAATTCTGGAAGGACCATATTGACATAATCTGTAAGGAGGCAACTCTTGTTCAGAAGTGATAGTCAAAATGGAATATGGAAATGTTTCAAAGTTAGAAATTATTCAATCTGTGTAAGATTAGGAAACTTAATGAAAGAAGGATGTTTCCAAGGAGCTGATCTCCTTTGGAATGCTCTGTAATGATTGTTGTCAAGTCTTTCTGACTTCGTGCATAATCATTAAGAGGATCAATGCATATAAGTTTAGAATCTAACAGATTTCAGTAAATGGCATGAATTTGGAATTCTTGCATTTGTAGTAAGGATTTGGCACTGTGAAAAAAGGATCATTGGAGTGATGTTCAATTGATCTATTTTACAAAGTAAAGATCATAGACAAACATAGTATGCATACTTGGTGTATGGCATGACTAGTGTTTAGAAAACATAGTGTACATGCTTGGAGCATGGGACAACTATTGTTTTAAATTCAAGTATAAAGTTGATAAAACCGAAACAATGAATAATGAGTAATCAGTATGGTGATAAATAAAAGTGTTTATTTATATTCATAGGGTTTGATACCATATTTGATTCACTTATTCTTGTGTTTCACTTTGCATGTTTTGACTTCCAGAATAACTAAGTCGCTCTTCCTGAATGATTAAGTTATTCAAACCATCCACAGTCGGTCATATGTTGGAAGTAGATATGAATCAAGACTGTCATGGGTTGGTTTGTAGAGGTCCAGGTTGGTGGACAAAGTGGTGCTACAACACTCATGAGTGCTCATAAGTTCTGAGTATTGGATTCAACCCGCGCTCATTTGAATCACTTCATGGATTTTATCACGAGTGATCATGAGACGATAATATCTTATATTCTTCAAACCTAGAGATATGAGTTGTTACTATGAGTTGGTTATACATTGATTGCACGAAAACGCATTGGTAACTCGATGTTATAAAACGTGCCTTTGTGTATGATTCAACAAGTAGTAGAACAAGCCATATGAGTCGAAGTTTATCCATTCCTTTTACCTTCGGGATAAAAGCGATATCTGTGGGCCCCCCGATGATTTAAAGATGATACATGTGAGTGCTTGGCCAAGCCAGGACTGATTTGATTTGTTCAATCAGTCAGTCATCATGAATCGAAAATCGGGAAACAACAAATGGACAGAGAGAATGATTGATAATCCATGTCTCAGTCCATATGATATCTAGAATGGAGGAATATATGATCCCTTATCTAATGGACAAGTCATTGACAAAGGTCAGAGTTCATCGACAAGGTCAGAGTTCGACAGAAGCTTTTGAGAGCTACGATTGCTGATCGGTTCCTGAAGTCATACGCAATAATAGTTTTAGACTTATCCAAGTGGGAGACTGTTGGATTAATGTCTAAGTCCATAACTATAATTGGTAAGACTTGACCCGACCCGGCATGGTCCATTTGGGTTGCATGGCATCATGCATTTGGATAGACTATAATGAGAGAAATAACACTTAAGGTTGGTTAATATATTATAAGTTCTAATATATTAATAAGGTTATTTAATTAGTATTGATCAAGAATTAATTTGGAATTAATTAAGTGATCAAAAGGAGACTAATTAAATATATGGGTTGATTGTGTAAATCATTCATTCTTATATATGTGGGCTTGTGATCCAAGATTCCTTATGTTGGACTAAGTCCATGGGGTGACCCATGGATACTCCATGGAGGTTAAAATCCATGGAGCATAAGGAATGGGTAAAGTTATGAGTTACATGGTGTAACCCTAATAGCCACCATATAAAAGAATCCCATGGCTCAAGAAATTGTGCACTAATGTGTGAGTGTGAGGGCTAGACGATTTCAAGGAGTGTTCAAGTTTCTCTCAAGTTATTCCAAGTGTATTTGGTGTTGTGTGAACCATTTGAGGTGTCACACTTGGGGCACTAGGCACTCAAGCTTCATGAAGACATTCTACATCAAAGAGGTATGTATTCTATCTTGTTATATTTATTATTTTGTATGCTAGATTAGGATAATACCTTGGATGTTCATAATTGTATGTATAATAGAGAAAACATAGATCCAAGGTATTTAGGGTTGCATGTACACTTAGGAGTGTTAGAATACTCATAACCCAACATAAACTAGATCCTAAGGGCGTTACTGATGCCCTCTAGTAATCAAATCGGTTATTACTTTGAGGTTAGTTCACTTGTTTCATTATTACATAAGTAAATTTTCGCTACCTAAGTTGTGAGTGCCATAACCGTACTTAGACTGGATAAGGCACGTAACAGGGCCAGTATCTTTTATGACTTTGTCAAACCTGAACCTAACGGTTCCGCTGTAGCTAGCAGCGAGGGTGTGGGATAGTCAGTCCCATATCGATCTATACACAATAGTCACGCTCTCCCTCCAAGAGATTCTGGTTATAAGTCGTAGTCCTCCACTCACGAATCCGATGAAGTCTTACCAAGGACATGTCTCAAAACTTAGCCTAACAAATTTACAAGTAATAGCACGAAAAATCCTGTTTATGATTTGCATGAATCCTTTATAAGATAATACATATTATTACATGATTCACAAGTTTCCTGCTTTAGATTTGAAAACTGTTTCTACGAGTTGATTTCTTAATCGATTGGTAAAACGGTTTTTTGAGTTAAAAGCACACTGAACATAAAATCATTCTATGCAAAATGAGATAATTTGAGCATAAGTTTCCTTGTACTTTTGCTTGTATTCCCCCTGAAAACATGAAAAATTCGGAAAAAAAGCGTAGGGGTATGAACTCACCGTTTGACGCAGGATCTGGGTGTATGATCGGTTACGAAAGCTGAGTGTCAACCGATGTTTCGTACGCAAGTGGATCCTATTAACATGTGATAACACATATGTGTGTTATAATTAGGGTGTTTCATGGATAAACATGACGGGAAACCACCCTAAAGACTTGGAAATGCTTGTCGGGACCCTATATGATCAAACAAGGGAGGTGTACGGCCAAAAGGGTGTGTGTGTGGTCAGGGTGTGCGGTCAGCATGTGTGTGCGGCCGTACAGAGGGTGTGTGCGGCCGTACACAGGAGTGTGCGGCCGTTCACTCCTCATTTGTGCCCGAAATGTCGATTTTTAGATGTTCTAGTGCTAATACCAAGTCCTACTAGTGAATGAAGGCCAAACTCTTCAATTTGGAGAGCTTTAAGGTGTGTACGGCCACCTTATGAAGGTGTGCGGCCGTACACCTTCAAAGGATGAAGAACACGAAGAACACTATGAGTTTTAGGCTTAGATTTAGGTGTCTTACCAATATAACAAGCTGGATGATGAAGTAGTTCACGTTTTTTAGGCCTTTAGAGTGTTCTTGGATGAAGTTTTTAGAGAGAGAAAGTAGAGAGAGAAAGTAAAGTGCAGCCAAATGAAAGGAATGAGTGAAGGGGGTCTCCTTATATATAAGGGTGAGTGTGCGGCTGGAAAGTGGGTGTGCGGCCGCACACTCGGGTGTACGGCCGTACACTCCTCCCGAGAGGGTGTATGGCCCGGTTTTTGAACTATGACTTGGTATTTCTCGACCTAGGACCCAAACTTTGATTGTACGAGGCTTAGAATGCTTTATCGAACCCTTAAACGAAGTTAAAAGGTGATAAAATTGAATTTAATATTGATATAAAGATCAATTGTACAGGATAAAAGTTTCGGGTTGTCATGGTATTTGACTTCCGCCATTATGGTGAGTTTTCCTTTTGGTTTGAATGGGTCTAAGGCACCAATTCCGAACCATATAGATTGTATATCCTTGTCTACGAACATGGAGTGTGGGTGGGGCCCGTATCTTATCATTACCTAAGTATAGATATCGGTCGGATTGTTGGTTTGTATACTTGTTGTCTATGTGATACTTGTATGTGGTTATTAGGAATTTGAGTGTGGGCGAGGCCCGTATCTCATTATTAGTTGAGTATGGGCGGGGCCCGTATCTCACAGAGTGTGGGCGTGGCCCGTATCTCTTAGTTAGTCGAGTGTGGGCGGGGCCCGTATCTCACCGAGTGTGGGTGGGGCCCGTATCTCATCATTACCTAAGTATAGATATCTGTCGGATTGTTGGTTTGTATACTTGTTGTCTGTGTGATACTTATTGGATAAGGTGTCTAAGTCCATAACTATATTTGATATGTACTTGACCCGACCCGGCATGGTCCATTTGGGTTGCACTTCACCCGAACAATTAATATGGATAATCTTATGAGAATAGCATAAGTTATGATTTATTAATATATTATAAGTTCTAATATATTAATATGAAATCATATTATTTAATTAGTATTGATCTAAAATTAATTTAGAATTAATTTGGTGATCAAAAGTGTGACTAATTAAATATGGACTCTTGTATTTATATAGTGTGGGCTAATGCTTATTTAGAATGGGATAGGCTTGCAAGGTAAGTCCATGGATAGTCCATGGAGCTTTAACCCATGGATCTCGTGGAAATGAAAGGTCTTGGGTATTAGGGTTTACATGGATGTAACCCTAATCCACCACACTATATAAAGGAGTCCTTGGCACTTGAAATTGCACTAGTTTTTGTGTGAGAACTAAGGGTGGCCGATTTCTAGAAGTGTTCTACTATTCTCTCAAGTTTACAAGGTTTGTGGTGATTTGTGACTTCCATTTGAGGCATCCACATTATTGGTGCTAGGCTCTCAAACTCCAAGCAATCAACCACTACTAAAAGGTATGTAACTCTACTAGCTTATTATGTTTCAAAGTTCCCCATGCCATGCTAGTTAGGTTAAGAACCTTGGAAAATCAAAATTGCATGTATCTTAGTAAAACATAGATCCAAGGTTTCTAGGTTTGCATGTACACCATAGGAGTGTTAGAATGCTCAAAACCCATCAGTGGTATCAGAGCCTAGGCTTGTTTTCTTGGTACTTGATGCAAATTGTTGAAAAAAGTCGAAAAAATGCATTCTGCTGAGTGAACTCGCCCAGTCCATGGGGGGACTCGACGAGTCCGTGCATAAAATCATCCTACTCGTCGAGTAGGTTCATGCACTCGACGAGTAGAATGCCCAGAGTGCAGTTTTTCGAGTTTTGCTGCTGGAAACGGACAAGAATCATTACCCTAAACTGTTTTGGACTTATAAAACCTGTTTTAAATGGTCTAATGGTTATGCTAATCCATTTTCAATGGCTATTATCAAAATTTCAAGTTTTGTATGGTTTATTTAAGATTCTTGAAATTGTTGATATGAATATTCATACACTTATGAGTTTAGAAGATCATAGGAATTATTTGCAAATACTTTGTTAGTTTAATTCTTAATCTTGATGTGTTTTAATGGAATCCATAATTTTCCCTCAAGTTATGGATTACCAAAAGTCATTCTTTTAAAGTCCATTAAATAAAAACATAGGTTACAAAAAATGAAAAGTCTCTCATTTTAATAAACCATTAACTCATAAGTTATGAAAGATGAAAAGCTTTGAAAGTTACAAAACTTGCCCTCAAGTTTTGGAACATGTAAAGTCTCACACATTTTAGTAAACTTTAGTTCCAACCCCTAGAATTTTAAAAGTTAAAATCAACCATTATACTTTATAATATTATAAGTTTAATAATAATTATATATGTATAAGAACAAGTCGTTTTATCGTTAGTAGGCCTCATTCACGAAGCCGGTCTATAAGGGGGGTATAAGGTTGTTGCCTATAAAATGGCAGCTTAATGGGTGTCCACTCTCACCCACCGCTTCCTTGACTGGTGGAGGGTCGTTAGCCGAACGGGTAGGACAATGACTTTAATCCTCATTAAAAGTATAATGATTATAAAGTAACTAAATGCTTTTATAAATTCCCAATCTTAGTTACTTTAGGAAAATGTGAATAAGGTGCTAACCCATGAAATTACACTTTGCACTTTGATTAAGTCGTTAGTGGAGCGTGAGTGGTTAACCGGCACACTAACCTGGACTCAACAAGGTAGGCAAATGGTGGCTGAAGGTTTATCATAGTTCGGTGGAGCGCATGTGGTTAACCGGCACATCGATTGAGTGATAAACATTAAGAGTACCAAGTAATTTGCATGGTTACTTCACACCTTGTTTTGTGATCCTCGGCATCCCAGTCACAAAACTTGAAGGGCACACTCGAGATTGAAACATGCCATTGAAAAGTTCAATGAATCTCAAAGAATCTAGGAGTTTCAAAACCAAGTAAAACCTAATAATTTATTTCGTTTTTCATGGTGGAAATTGATGAATCGTCATTCACCTACCTTCAAGTATTCTATAGCTTGGATTACGACATCCGTCTTCTAAGTTATAAAATATTGTGTTGGGTCCTAGCCTTAATATTACATTTGGGTGTCTTATTAAGGACTATCTTTATATCTAATCTAAACTTGTCCTTCTTTCTTTTTCAGATATCTTCCAACAATGCTGCTTCTGGCTCAAATCCTACCGGCTCCTACTCTCTCATGAAACTTTGTGGGAGAGTATCTTTGATGGATGCAACTTTGTGGATTGGATCAGGAACATCAAGATGGTCACTCGGTATGTGGACAAGGAATATGTCCTCGACAAGGAACATCAAGATGGTCACTCGGTATGTGGGAGAGTATCTTTGATGGATCCAACTTGATGAGTCATCTGCTACTCCTGAGGAGATCGCTGAATACCAGGCACATGAGAGAGATGCCACTAAGGTGGCATGTATCATGTTGGCCACAATGATAGCCGAGCTCCAAAAGTCCTATGAGGACTATTACCCTTTTGAGATGCACCAGGACTTGATGGACCGCTATCATCAGAGTGCTCGTCAAGAGCGATATGAAATCATCTCCTCCATAATAACAACCCGGATGAAGGATGGTGAACCCATCACGCCCCACATGCAGAAAATGCAAAGGTATGTGGACCGTTTTCTGAAACTGAATGTGAACTTCCCCGAGGAGTTGGCAATTGACATCATTTTGCACTCCTTACCTTCGTGTTATGATCAATTCCGCATGACATACCACATGAACAAGGAGGAAGTTACACTCAGCAAACTTCAAGGACTCTTGAAGACCGCCGAAAGTGGTCTGAAGGGTAAATCGGTTGTTACCACTCCTACTCCTACCGCGGCCCCTATCTTGGCAATCGGGCAAGGCAAAGGAAAGAAGAGGAAGAGCCCTTCGAAGGGTACTAAGGGAAAGTCCCTTAATGGATCCTCTTCAAGTGGAACCAAGAAAGGTTTTGTCACTCCTTCTGCCAACCCTAAAGAGGCTGAATGCTTCTATTGCCATGAAAAGTCGCACTGGAAGCGAAACTGCCCAAAGTACCTGGAAGATGTTAAGGATGGGAAAGTAAAACCCAACCATGCAGGTATTTACACTATATTGTCTAATAACTCACCCCATTCTAATTCTTGGGTCCTTGATACTGGTTGTGGTATTCACATATGTTCTGATTTGCAGGGACTAAGAAGAAGTGAGAATGTGGAGCATGAGAAGATAAACTTGATCATGGGGAATAAGAAAGCTTCACCTGTCACCAAGATTGGAGTTTATTCTTTGTTGCTAAGTAGTGGGTTAGTGTTAGATTTGAATAAGTGTTGTTACTCGTCTGAAATGGCGAGAAATATTATTTCCTTTCATGGTTAGTACAAACAAGGTTTTACCTTTTCGTTTGATAATGAATGTGGTGGTATTAATGCTTTCTTTAATAATGTTCTGTATTTTAAAGAATTAGCTTTTGATGGTGTGTATGAAACTGTGTCGGTTGTTGATAACCTAGGAAATAGTGTATTGTGTATCGATTCTTCCACTAGCTTGGATAAAGCATCATTATGGCATTGTCGTCTTAGACATGTAAGCAAGAAACGCATAGGCCAAATCCAAAAGGATGGAGTCTTGGAGTCATTTGACCTAAAGTTAGATGATAGTTGTGAATCTTGTTTGCTTGGGAAAATGACAAAGTAACCCTTCACGGGTACTTGTGCTAGGGGTGAGGGTTTGTTGGACCTCATACATACTGATGTGTGTGGACCCTTCAGAACCGCCACTAGAGATGCTAACCGCTTCTATGTGACTTTTACTGATGATTATAGTAGATATGGATACGTCTACTTAATAAAGCATAAGTCAGAAACCTTTGAAAAGTTCAAGGAGTTCAAACAGGAAGTGGAGAATCAGTTGGCAGGAACATTAAGATGATTCGATCCGATCGAGGTGGTGAGTATCTTAGTACAGAGTTCCTTGACTATCTTAAGGAATATGGAATTGTCTCACAATTGACACCTCCCAGAACACCACAGCTTAATGGTGTGGCTGAGAGGCGCAATAAAACCTTGTTGGATATGGTTCGTTCCATGATGAGTCGAGCTTCGCTACCAATCTCATTTTGGGGGTATGCCTTAGAGACTGCCGCCCATATCCTTAATCTAGTCCCTACCAAAAAGGTTGCCAAAACACCTCATGAGATGTGGACTGGAAAGGTTCCCAATTGTAGAGACCCATTTTTATACGAACAGTGGATGCGGAAGTAAGATATCTCGAGATCAATCGTGTTTTTGTAAGTATGAACACGAAGAACATATTATGAGTTCATGGAAGAAGGCTAAGAACAAAGAGAGATAATAATAATATTGCATGAAGAACATGGTGGGAGAGAAACTCTCCCTGGGTGGGAGAACCCACCACTTTCTCTCTCTCTCTCTAGATTACATTGTGAGAAAATGCATAATAAGAAAATGACCACCTCTCCCTTTATATAGGAGGGAGAGACAAATACACCAACAATACAAATAAAGGGAAAATACAACCTAACTATCAGTCATTATTTGTAGAGCATTTCCATGCTCCAACATTCTCTCCCTAAATGCTTACAAATTATGAGAGATCCAATAAGTGATACAAGGCTATAATACAGTAATCTGACTAGCAAGTGTGGTAATCAAATGAAATCAAGTGCTGAAATGTCTCTGAAACTTTGAAGTGTCTGTGAAGTCTGAAACTGGCCATGAATCTCTAACAATGAAGGTCTTCGGCTTCAAAGCACAACCAATGAAGCAGAACAAATAAGATCCAAATCTTCAAACCAGTCATAATCACCCGAAGAAGGAGGTCACCATGAGTAAGTAGAAGATCCAATAAAAGAAACACTTCGGCTTCAAAAATCTGAAAAACATCTCAAGTTCTCGAATCATAATACACCGAAATTCTTCAAAGAATAACCTGCTAAAAATGTGAAGCATCCATAAAATGAAGTCCGGATAAAAATAATGTGAGTCCAAAAACATGGTCCAGCAATGCCGAAAATTTGATCCAAGGACCAAAAATAAGTGCCACGTCACATCGCCAAAATAATCTTCGTCTTCAACATGTCACAAATCCAAACTCGAAAAATCATAAGATCTGAACCAGATGCGAACACAAAATCATCCTGTGGTAGAGTCCGAATAATAAATAATCTGAATCGGAAAACATCGAGTAATGCCAAAAACTTGATCCGTAAAGGCCAAAAAGAAGTGCCACATCGCATCACTAAATAAATAATCATCTTCAGAAGTCTTCAAAAATCCAAACTCAAACAATCATAATAACAAAATGCGGATGATATTCTCTCCTTATTTTTGATAACCAATGACCGGATATCAAAAATCAACAAATCATCGGATGGAGAGTGTCGGATACCAAGAGCTAAGAGAAGCTCTCACTAGATGTATGAAGGGTCTCGATAAGAAACGAGAAAGAGTAAAAGAGATACTCTTGCGGTCATTAGGAGGAGGGTGACATAGTTGCTGAAGCTGTGCTGAGAAAATAATCTGTTGTGCCAAAAATATATCCAAATATCCAAATTGCGGTGCCGGAACACTTGAAGTGGTCTTCAATAGAGAATAAAGTCCACATGCTCATGATACATGATTCGTGAACCAAAAATCAAGAGCGACAAGTCATAAAATCCCATAAAGTGAAGAATGCGAAACAACTTTGTTGATCAATCGCCGTTGCGGTGCAAGCATCACAAAAAATAATATGAAGTCCGACTGCGGTAGGAGTATTCTTCCAAAAATAACCGGCATGAATTAAACCAATGTCACAATTCAAGGTTCGGTTGTGGCAAAAATTGGTGTTAAAAAAAATAACTGAATTTTAAAAAAAATAACTGGTT
Source organism: Lactuca virosa (assembly GCF_052849685.1). Classification (NCBI taxonomy): domain Eukaryota; kingdom Viridiplantae; phylum Streptophyta; class Magnoliopsida; order Asterales; family Asteraceae; genus Lactuca; species Lactuca virosa. Next base: position 180,107,721 of record NC_136433.1, read on the forward strand.
TTAATAAAAAAATGGTTTTAATAAAAAAAATGGCTAAATAAAATAATTGGCATAAAAAAATATTATTGCAGAATAAAGTAATTGGTGTTCAAAATAATTGGCTGAAATAAAAATAATTGGCATAATTTAAAAAAAAACTGAATAAAAAAAATTGCCGTTAAGAAAAAAAATAAGGGGTTGGAAGGAATAAGGGAAGGAGGATAAAAGGTTAAGGAAGAAGGAGGGAAGGAGGGGAGGGGAGGGTAAAGAAGGATGGGGGCTGAAGGAGGATAGGGGCGGAGGCTGCTGATGGCTGAAGATCCAAAGTCTGCTGGGAGAGTTGCGGATAAGAAGGATTGCGGGTCTGGGATTTGACTTCGGATGGAGGTTGGTTGCGGATGGACTGACTTGGGTGTGGACGCAAAGGAAGGCGTGACTGCGGTAGGCGAGGAAGCAGCTAAGCTGTGGTAGGCGCGTTGCGGTAGGGGCATTGCAGTTGCGGGTCATCAGTCAGGGTAGGTTGCGGTCCGAACCGAGAAGGAAGCCTGCGGTCCGAGGCTACGGTCAGAGCCAGCAGAGATCCAAACCGAGGGCAGGATAAGAGGTTTGATTGCGGTTCTAGGGCTGCTGACCGAGGCTGCAGATGGGACCTGAGAGTACCTCGGATCAAGGCTAAGAAGGGGATGCTGGTAGGCTTCTAAGGGGACTCTGGATGGCAGTTTTTGGCTGCGGTCCGAGGGGCTGAGTAGGGCTGAACAGATGACGAAAAATGCTATTTTTCCATGAAAAATGGTACTGCAAAGGCCATTTATTCATATTTTAATAAGGGAATCTTTTATAAAGCATTTTAAGTCAAAAGTTGGTCTTGGAAGGCAAAAAGAAGAGTGTTCAGGTGGGTTTTAAGGGACAAAAGGTGATAGGAAAGGACAATGTCACATGGTTTTTGTCTTTTTGAGGGAGTAAATAGTGGAGTACTCTTTACCCAAAAGAGTAACAAGGACAATTGACTTTTTGCAAACAAATTATCACGTCCAAATACACTATCTTGAGGATTCACAGCAACAATTTAAAGATGAAAGGTGTAAACACCATACCTTATGTGAAGAACAAAAAGTTGCTTGAAAGAAAAAAATCTTCAAAATAAAGTGCTTTTCTCCACTTTCTTCAAGAATAATAACCCATTAAATTTGTGTCTTCTCATTTCCAAGAACAAATACCTCCTGGAACAATTTCTTCAACATTTTGAGACCACAAAAATAATTTCTTCTCCCATTTTTCTTCATTTCTTCAATAGAAAAATACTAAGAACATAAATTTCAGCAGGGAATTTGATTGAGCAGCAGCAACATAATTATTCTACGAAGTAAGAATCACCCAGAAAATAGAAAACTCATCATAAATTTCCGGTTTGAAACCGAAAATTCTTGCAAAAACAAGAAAAATCTTCATGATAATCACCGAACGGGAGTCGTTCCCTTGAACTAGTCGCTTGAACCTTCAAGGTACGGCTCTGATACCAATTGTAGGAACCCATTTTTATACGAACGGTGGATGAGGAAGTAAGATATCTTGAGATTAATCGTGTTTTTGTAAGTATGAACACGAAGAACATATTATGAGTTCATGGAAGAAGGCTAAGAACAAAGAGAGATAATAATAATATTGCATGAAGAACATGGTGGGAGAGAAACTCTCCCTGGGTGGGAGAACCCACCACTTTCTCTCTCTCTTTCTAGATTACATTGTGAGAAAATGCATAATAAGAAAATGACCACCTCTCCCTTTATATAGGAGGGAGAGACAAATACACCAACAATACAAATAAAGGGAAAATACAACCTAACTATCACTCATTATTTGTAGAGCATTTCCATGCTCCAACACCAATCTAGACCACATCAAGATCTGGGGTTGCGAGGCTTTTGTGAGGCCCGAGACTCACTATAAGCTCGAACCTCGAAGTGAGAGGTGTATTTTCATCGCCTACCCACAGAGATCCTTTGGTTACCTCTTCTACAGACCCAATGATAATGTGGTCTTTGTAGCAAGGAGAGGAGTCTTTCGCGAGAGAGAGTTCATGAGCCAAGGAAACAGTGGGAGGCAAATTGACCTTGAACAAATTCAAGAGTCAAGTGGTGAAGGAACCTCAAACCCTAGCAATCAACCTGAGGAGGAAACTCTTGTTGATCCGACAGATGAGTCTGTACCTCCGAGGCGTTCCACGAGAGTTAGGAATGCACCTGAGCATTACTATGGTTTCCATATTACTATGGAAGGCGATACACTTATTAGTGATAGCACACTGGTAAGTCTGGATGAACCTAACAGCTACACGGAAGCCATGGCAGACCCTGAGGGTGCTAAATTGAAAGAGGCTATGGACAGCGAGATACAGTCCATGTATGACAATCAAGTTTGGAACTTGGTTGACAATGTACCAGGTCGTAAGACAGTCGGGTGCTAATGGATCTTTAAGAAAAAGAACAACATGGATGGTAATGTACACATTGATAAGGCACGACTGGCTGCAAAGGGCTTTTCTCAAACTCCGGGAGTTGGTTATGATGAGACCTTTTCACCAGTAGCAAAAAGTTAAGTCTATTAGGGTTATGCTAGCCGTTGCTGCATTTCATGACTATGAAATATGGAAAATGGATGTCAAACCGCTTTCCTTAATGGAAAGTTGGCTGAGGATGTTTGCATGAGTCAGCCAGAGGGTTTTGTCAGCAGAGTACCCTAATAGAGTGTGTAAGCTTGAGAAATCCATCAATAGATTGAAACAAGCACCTCACAGATGGAATCTTTGTTTCGATGAGAAAGTCAAACAGTTTGGCTTTTCTAGGAGCGAAGATTAGTCATGTGTATATGTCAAGGCTAGTTGGAGTATAGTTAGCTTTTTGGTATTGTATGTGGATGACATACTACTCATAGGAAATGACATCCCAACTCTACAGGAAGTGAAATCTTGTCTTGGGAAGTGTTTCGCTATGAAGGACCTTGGAGAAGCTGCCTATATCCTAGGGATAAGAATCTTGAGAGACAGGAGTAAGAGACTAATTGGACTTAGTCAAAGCACCTATATGGATAAAGTGTTGAAAAGTTTCAACATGCAGAACTCCAAAAAAGGTGAGTTACCGATCCAGAGTAACGCGAGACTGAGTAAGACTTAGAGCCTGAGTACAGAGGCTGAGATAGCAGAGATGAGTCGAGTTCTGTATGCTTCCGTTGTAGGCTCGAACATGTATGATATGACTTGTACTCGTCATGATGTGGCCTTTTCATTGACCATGGTCAGCAGATATCAGGGAAATCCTGGCAAGGATCACTGGACTGCGGTAAAGAACATTCTTAAGTACCTGTGGAGGACTAAGGACTGGGTCCTTACCCTCGGTGGGAGTGATGACTTGAGAGTAGTAGGGTATAGTGATGCTAGCTTTCAGACTGATAGGGATAATTTACACTCTCAGTCAGGCTGGGTCTTTACCTTAAACGGAGGAGTAATTTCTTGGAAAAGTTCCAAGCAGGAGACAGTGGCTGATACAACTTGCGAATAAGAGTATATAGCGGCAAGTGAGGCAGCAAAGGAGGCTATATGGCTAAAGAAATTCATTGGAGACGTTGGGGTTGTACCAGCTATAAAGGAGCCTATGGAGATTTTCTGTGACAGCAATAGTGCGGTTGCCTTAGCCAAGGAACCGAGAGATCATGGCAGATCCAGACACATTGATAGAAAATATCACTTCATCAGACATTGAATAGAAGAAGGACTCCTCGTGGCAAAGAGGGTATCATCGGATGAGAACCCCGCATATCCCCTCACGAAGAGACTGAGTAGGGTTAAGCATCTTCAACATGCAAGGCGCATAGGGCAAAAGGATGATATTAGTTTTGGAAATTAGATAGCTTTGTAATTTGTAAAGTGTAATTGACATTTGATGATAAATAAAAGTTGTTGTTTATTTATAAGTAAAGTGTTGCTGTCTTTTGTCAATCATTTACTATCCTTTCATTTTTGCATGTTTTGACTTCTAGAATAGTTATGTTATCGTATATCATATTTTTCAAATTCTCCACAGTCGGTCATATGTTGGAAGTAGATATGAATAAAGACTATCAGGAGTTGGCTTGTAGATGTCTAAGATGTTGGACATAGCAAGAGTTGCTACAACACTCATGAGTGCTCATAAGTTCTGAGTATTGGATTCAACCCACGCTCACTTGTATCAGTTCGTGGATTTTATCTCGAGTGATCGTGAGATGGTAATATCATATAAGTCTTCAAACCTAGAGATATGAGTTGTTGACTATGAGTTGGTTATACATTGATTGTACGAAAACGCATTGGTAACTCGATGTTATAAAACGTGCCTTTGTGTATGATTCAACAAGTAGTAGAACAAGCATATGAGTCGAAGTTTATCTGTTCCTTCTTGGACTAGAAGCGATATCTGGGCCCCTCGATGATTTTGTTGTGACCCATGTACCGGGCCCGGTCATAACTAAATTGATGTGTTCAATTAAGTTCTATGTCAAACAAATCGGAAATCGGGAAACAAACTGCTGGACAATAAGTACGACATTGTTCCATGTATTTGTCCGGCTGATATCTAGAACAGAGGATTATATGATCCCTTATCTAAAATGGCGCTTCATAGTTCAACAGAGTTTTAAGAGCTACGATTGCCGGTCAGTTCCTAAAGTCATAATTGCAACTATAGTTATTAGACTTATCCAAGTAGGAGACTGTTAGATAAGCTGTCTAAGTCCATAACTATATCTGAGATGTACTTGACCCGACCCGGCAGGGTCCATTTGGGTTGCACTTCACCCGAACAATTTATATGGATAATCTTTTGAGAATAGTATAAGTTATGATTTATTAAAATATTATAAGTTCTAATATATTTATATGAAATCATATTATTTAATTAGTATTGATCTAAAATTAATTTAGAATTAATTTGGTGATCAAAAGTGTGATTGATTAAATATGGACTCTTGTATTTATATAGTGGGCTAATGCTTATTTAGAATGGGCTAGGCTTGCATGGTAAGTCCATGGATAGTCCATGGAGCTTTAACCCATGGATCTCATGGAAATGAAAGGTCATGGGTATTAGGATTTACATGGATGTAACCCTAATCCACCACACTATATAAATGAGTCTTTGGCACTTGAAATTGCACTAGTTTTTGTGTGAGAACTAAGGGTGGCCGATTTCTAGAAGTGTTCTACTATTCTCTCAAGTTTCCAAGGTTTGTGGTGATTTGTGACTTCCATTTGAGGCATCCACATTATTGGTGCTAGGCTCTCAAACTCCAAGCAATCAACCACTACTAAAAGGTATGTAACTCTACTAGCTTATTATCTTTCAAAGTTCCCCACGCCATGCTAGTTAGGTTAAGAACTTTGGAAAAGCAAATTTGCATGTATCTTAGTAAAACATAGATCAAAGGTTTCTAGGGTTGCATGTACACCATATGAGTGTTGGAATGCTAAAAACCCATAAATACTTGTATTTGGTTGTTAGGAATGTGAGTGTGGGCGAGGCCTATATCTCATTATTAGCTGAGTGTGGGCGGGGCCCGTATCTCATAGAGTTTGGGTGGGGCCTGTATCTCTTAGTGAGTCGAGTGTGGTCTGCACCCGTATCTCACCGAGTGTAGGCGGGGCCCATATCTCCTAGAGTGTGGGCTGGGCCCGTATCTCCTATTTGTATGATGTGTGTGGTATGTGGTAGTATGGCGAGACACACTAAGCTTCGTGCTTACGGTTTATTGTTTTGGATTCGGTTACTTCTGGTCACAAAGGAAAGAGCTCGTGATGACTGCATTGCACACACCATGATATTTCAGCATGGGATGATACTCTAATATTTTTTATATGTGTTTTGATATCATACGCTGATTGTGATGTTTTTGGATTCTTGACTGATGTTTTGATGAAATGTGTTGATAACTACGGTTTTATTTATAATAAAAAACGAAATTTTTGGGTTCTAAATTTTGGATGTTTCAAGTTGGTATCAGAGCCTTAGTTTCAGGGATTCGGGCACACTCTCGGGTGTGTCTGAACTCAAAATAAGGACTCGGTATGAAAATTTTCAAAAGAACATCACTTTAATAAAAAGATTTTAAAAAATAGAAAACGGTGTGGTGCATGCAATCAGCTGAGCTCAAGTAAGTTCTCCTAAATTACCGATACATGTTATGCTACGATATGAATTGTGAATATATGAACTGCATGCTAGATGAGGTCTATGGAGCTAGGAAGGATGCCTTATATTCCTACTATATGTTCTTATTGAACTGAATGCTAGTACTGATTAGTCAGTGATACGATAGCCTGATTAGGATATGCCTTGTTTTGGTTACTCAATGCTCTAATGTTGTTTCCTTTGTGATTTTTGGAGTTCTAGTTATCTTTAACTAACTAGTAAACGAATACGCTAAGTTACATATTACGAGGATTGAATAATTTCGTAAGGTTATGTTTAACCCTATTGTGCAGCTCTTGTTTGATTCCAACCATTATAGGGAGAGACCTCTAATTCTAAGAATTATTTGGTCTTAGTAATATGTAATGGTATTCGCGAGCTAGTTAGGGAAAGGTAGCAGGGACTTTTTATGCAGCTGATGACGGAGAGTGGGGTTGGAGATTTCCCTAGGGTAAGCCTAGGATGAGATCAGTGCGCAGAGTAGTAGTAGTGAAAGGGACTTGGTTAAATCAACGCAATCCTTGAGGAAAGTACGGATAGATGTGGAAGGTAGTATGGGCCCGTACTACTGAAAGCAGAGGATTTGTACTCGAATCAAGTAGAGCTAAGATTAAACCAGGGTACTTGTACTGTGTGATCCCTTGAGTTATTATGAGTATTCTAATAATTGTTATGGTGTATTTTCAGAACGGTGACGCTACGTGGTAGACCAGTTGACAGTTCTGGTGCCGGCGAGGGATCAGGCTCAGGCTCTGGAGCCGAGGAGCTGGACGATCAGATGAGGGAGTTCATTTCATATGAGATTACGCACAACATCATTGATCATACTCATGTGATCTTCGGTACTGTCAAAGAGGGCATTTTGGAGATTCTAGATGAGAGGCTGGGTGCGTTCCGTACTGAGATGGCGGACATGATGGGGGCGTACACATTGACATTTAGGGAGTTCCGAGCCTGCAGGGCTCTAGACTATCAGGGGGCTAGGGGTCCCATTGCTAGCAGTAGTTGGTTGGGTGACGTCGCCAACGCCTTTCGTACTCGCCATTGTCCTGAGGGGGACAAGGTTCGACTAGCTTCATGTCTCCTGAAGGGCAGGGCACGTGACTGGTGGGCGAATATTGGGCATGCGATTGGTGATGATGCCCTTGATGCTATGAGCTGGAGTGATTTTACGACCAGGTTCAGGGCCGAGTTTGTACCAGTGATTGTGGTGCAACAGCTAGTGTGGAAGTTCTAGGACCTCCGGCAGACTACTGAGACGGTGACTGAGATCACCGCCATGTTCAGGGAGATGGCCCTTCTCGTTCTGCAGCATGTGGCGGATGAGGAGATGAAAAAGGCCCGATATCATGAGATGCTGAGGAGCAACATCCGACAGTTTATAAGCCAATCCAGTTGCAAGACGTTGGAAGACATGATAACAAGGTCTCGGGAGAGAGAGATTGATTTAGAAATGGAGAGGAAGAGGAAACCATATTCGGTGACTACTGTTGAGGTTTCGGGCAAGAGGCCCAAGGTAGATTCCCTAGGGAAAGGCTAGAAGGGACGAGGCCGTTGCGGAAAGTGTGGTAGGACGCACGAGGGTGGTAGTAGTAAAATACCTGCTGACATGACCAGTCCGACCACACTTGAAGCAGCAAGAACCACCCACCCTGCTTTCAGTACAATCAGAGGGGCCACAAAAGGGCCAAATGTTCGAGTTTGGTTGTCGTGGGACCCGTGACAGCACCTGCTCATGTGACTTTGAGGATTACGGACGGCAGCCAGGAAAAGGCCGACGCGCCTGTGGCGAAGAGCAGGCCTTTCAGCTGACAGCAAAGGAGACACGTGCAGCTCCCGATGTCTTGAGGGGTATGTACTTTCTCCCTATCTCTTCATTTGTATTGTTATGTATCTTATGTTTATGTATTTCGTTATAGGATCATTCCTTGTGAACGGTATATCTACTCTAGTATTATTCGATTCGGGGGCTACCCGATCATTTGTATCGCTCGCACTTAGCAAGTGATTTGTGGGAGCTCCAGGGGAGCTGGACTGCCCTCTTGATGTGGAGATCGCGGATGATAGGACCGTTCGGGTTGCGAGGGTTTATTCGGGATGTATATTGTAGTTGTTCGATGAGCAGTGTTCTTTGGATTATTCCCCATTCCCCTGTGAGGGAATAATGTTATTGTAGGTATGGACTGGTTGAGCCCCAATGGGGCAGTGATCGATTGTGAGTAGCAGCTAGTATGGGTTCGGACCCCAAGTGGAGGAGGGCTGGTAATTCGGGGCGATAGGCCGCAGTGTGGGCTGACTATGTGTTCAGCAGCGAGGACGAGGCGCTACCTTTAGCAGGGTTGCGTAGGGTATGTCACCTATGTTATGGATACCCGGGATAATTTTAAGGCGAGTGTGCACGATGTACTGGTCGTACGGGAGTATCCACACGTGTTCCCGGAGGATTTTCCTGGTGTACCTCAGGAGAGACAGGTAGAGTTCAGGATTGACCTAGTTCCGGGTGTGGCTCCGATAGCCAAGGCATCGTATCGGTTGGCTCCTCCCAAGATGCAGGAGTTGTCTACACAACTGCAGGAGTTGTTAAACAAGGGATTTATCAGGCCGAGTAGTTCACCTTGGGGAGCCCCAATCCTGTTTATGAAGAAGAAGGACGGGTCACATCGGATGTGTATAGATTACCGGGAGTTGAATAAGGTAATGTTGAAGAACCGTTATCCCCTCCTGAGGATTGATTACTTATTTGACTGGCTACAGGGTGCATCTTGGTTCTCCAAGATTGATCTGTGATCAGGTTATCACCAGATGCAAGTCAAGGAAGACGATTTGCAGAAGATAGCCTTTTGGACACGCTATGGTCACTATGTTTTCATGGTGATGCCGTTTGGGCTCACCAATGCTCCCGCCATGTTCATGGATCTCATGAACCGCGTGTGCAGATCGATGCTGGATCGGTCTGTGATAGTTTTTATCAATGACATCTTGGTTTATTCGAAGACTCAGGAGCAGAATGAGGAGCACCTGAGGGTGGTGCTGGAGACACTGAGGAAGGAGAGACTTTTCACAAAGTTCTCCAAGTGTGAGTTCTAGTTGCGCGAGGTGCAGTTTCTGGGGCACCTTGTCAACCAGAAGGGTATTCTGGTCGATCTGGCTAAGGTAGAGGCCGTGATGCAGTGGGAGATTCTGAGGTCTCCAACCGAGATTCGGAGTTTTCTTGGTTTGGCAGGTTATTATCGGAGATTCATCCAGGATTTGTCCAAGACTGTTGTTCCATTTACCCGACTGACCAAGAAGTCAGTGACCTTTCGTTGGGGGCCTGAGCAGCAGGCAGCTTTTGAGACGCTCAAACAGCGATTGTGCAAGGCACCGATTCTGATCTTACCGGAGGGATGGACGATTTCCTGGTTTATTGTGACGCCTCGATCATGGGTATGGGTTATGTCCTGATGCAGCGGGGTCGCGTGATTCCGTACGCTTCGAGGCAGTTGAAGCCTCATGAGGCGAATTATCCAACGCATGATCTGGAGCTGGGGGTTGTTGTTTTCGCCCTCAAGATTTGGCGGCACTACCTCTATGGGGTTCGTTGTACCATTTACACAGACCACAAGAGCTTGAGGTATCTGATGGACCAGCATCGTTGGTTAGATGTGATGAAGGATTACGATTGTGAGATCATCTACCACCCTGGGAAGGCCAATGTGGTGGTCGATACTCTCAGCTGCAAGGCGGTCGTGGCTCCGATTTGAGACATCTACTTGAGGATGACGGTGATCATTCAATTGTTGGAACAGATTCGAGAGGCTCAGGTTGAGGGTATGAAGGAAGAATGCTGGAAGTGTGAGCAGATTATAGGTCAGGTGGCTTCCTTCGATTATGATAGTCGAGGATTGTTGACCCTGGACCAGAGAGTCTGGGTTCTGCATTGGGGCGGTGTACGACAGGTTCTAATGGAGGAGGCCCACAAGTCTAGGTTCTCCATTCATCCCGGGGCGACGAAGATGTATCAGGATCTTCGCCCTAATTATTGGTGACCCTGTATGAAGCAGGACATAGCTTGGTATGTGGATCGGTGCTTGACTTGCAGGAAAGTCAAGGCCGAGCACCAGTGAACTTACGGCAAGATGCAGTCGTTTGAGATTCCCGTGTGGAAATGGGAAGACATCACCATGGATTTCATCACAAAGCTTCCCAAGACCGCATGTGGAGTGGATTAGATTTGGGTCGTTGTGGATCGGTTGACTAAAAGTGCGCATTTCATCCCAATCCAAGAGAGTATATCAGTGGAGAAGCTAGCTGAGATTTACGTCAGCGAGGTGGTGGCAAGTCATGAGGTGTCGGTTTCGGTTGTGTCAGATCGAGATGTTCGCTTCACTTCCAGATTTTGGAAGCGGTTTCATGATGAGATGGGCATTCCTTTTCACTTCAGCACAACTTTCCACCCTCAGACGGATGGGCAGAGTGAGAGGACGATTCAAATTCTGGAGGATATGTTACGCGAGCATAGATTGACCTCCCTTCGAGATGCTCTACGGGAGGAGATGTTGGACCCCAATTTGTTGGGGTGAGGTTGGACATAGAGTCATGGGGAGTACCGAGGTGGTAGTCAAGACTATTGAGATGATCCAGCAGCTCCGGAGCAGGCTCCAGATAGCTCAGAGTCGACAGAAGAGCTATGTTGGCAGGCGCCGACCAGACCTAGAGTTTCAGGTAAGGGATATGGTTATCCTGAAGGTGTCACCTTGGAAAGGTGTCATCTGGTTCAGGAAGTGGGGCAAGTTGGGTCCGAGGTACATCAGTTTGTTTAGGGTTTTGGCTTAGCTAGGGCGGGTTGCTTATCGACTGGATCTGCCAGTCGAGCTCAGTCAGATTCACAGCACTTTTCATGCATCCCAGCTGCCGAAATGTTTAGTGGATTACTCCGCAGTTGTGCCGTTAGAAGATATTCAGGTGGACGATCGCCTAAATTACGTTGAGAGGCCAGTAGCAATTCTATATCGGAAGACGAAAACCTTGAGGAACAAGGTTGTGTAATTAGTGAAGGTGCAGTGGCCATACCACAAAGGGTCAGAATGGACATAGGAGCCAAAGGAGGAGATGAAAGAGCATTATCCCTGATCGTTTGAGTTAGCGAACTTCAAGGACGAAGTCTGAGACAAGTGGGGGAGAATTGTAACGCATGGATCATGGTATGAACTTAAAATCATAATTTATTCAATTTCATAGAGCAACTCGACGAGTTGGTAACCCCAAACTCGTCGAGTAGAAATTGTGTGGACCTCGGGTTTTGAGAAACCTACTCGACGAGTTGGAGGCCTCAACTCAACGAGTAGGCTGACAGAAATGAAACCATAATTTCGGGGTTTTCTACCCTATTTAAACAACTTAAACTCTAGGGTTTGGCCTCATTTCCAGGCTCCATTGTCCTAACCCTAAATCTCGTAACCCTAAGGCCATTTGAGAGTTTGTGAGTTCTTTTGAGTGTTCTTGGTGTGTATTTGAAGCCATTGGAAGAAGAAGGATCTTGGAGACACAAGAAAGAGTTGTTAGATCTTGATTCCTAATTGCAATCTCGACACATTTCTGGTAAAAAGGCTCAACCTTTCTTTATGAATGCATAGATCTTCTTCTTAGGGTTCTTTTGTATGTTTTGGTCCATATGGAGTCATTGTTGTGAGTTGGATGCCCCATTGGACCAAACCCTTCCAGATCTAGGGTCCTAGAGAGTTATTTTAGCATAAAGGTGCCAACTTTATGGCCTTAAGGACTCCGTGCACCCGTTAAGCTCTTATTATGGTTCCTTTTGAGCTTTTAATCTTTCTCTACCCTTGCATGTGAATAAATTTGGGGACTTGACGTGACCTTTCAGCCTTAAGGGTCCAGATCTGTGATGATGAGCCTTATCTTGAAGGTTTGGTGATTCTTGACCCAAGTCTTAGTCTCTTAAGTTAGGGTTTGAGAATAAACCCATTTGGATGGTTCTTAAGGGTAAAGTGGGAAACTTTACCCTTCTAGACGTTATTTCAGTTGAGGATCGTTGTGGGGGAACTGGTAGCATCGAAAAGGAAGGCTTAATAGATTAAGAAGTGTATTTTCTGAAGGACTCTACAAGTTCATGGGTGAAATCTCTTGCATTAGTGTCTAAGTCCATTACTATAATTGGTATGTACTTGACCCGATTTGGCATGGTCAATTTGGGTTGCACTTCACCGGAACAATTTATATGGATAGTCTTTTGAGAATAGTATGTTTATGATTTATATTAATATATTATAAGTTCTAATATATTCATATGGAATCATATTATTTAATTAGTATTGATCAAGAATTAATTTAGAATTAATTTAGTGATCAAAAGGAACTAATTAAATATGGACTCTTATATATAGTATGGGCCAAGTTCATTTAGGTTGGGCTAAGCTTGCATGGATAGTCCATGGAGTTTTTAACCCATGGATCCTATGGAAATGAAAGGTCATGGGTATTAGGGTTTGCATGGATGAAACCCTAATCCTCTATACTATATAAAGAGGTCTTTGGCACATGAAATGGAACTAGTGTCTGAGGCTACAAGAGTGGGCCAATTTCTAGTGTGCTTACTATTCTCTTAAGTTTTCCAAGGTGTTTTGGTGATTTGTGATTCCACTTGAGGCTTCCACACTATTGGGGCTAAGCTCTTAAAATTCAAGACTTCAAGCTTCATTAAAAGGTATGTCATCTAACTAGGCGTTTTGTAGTATAGTTGGTTCATATTATGCTAGTTAGGATGAAACCTTGGAATATTGAATATTTGCATGTATAATAGAGAAAACATAGATCCAAGGTTTATAGGGTTGCATGTACACCATAGGAGTGTTAGAATGCTCAAAACCCTTCAGTGGTATCAGAGCCTAGGCTTGTTTTCAATTATACTTGATGCTATTTGCAAGAAAAATCGTTTTTTTAATCTGCCAGTTCACCACGAGGTGGTACAATTTACCACGAGGTGGTGACTGTTCAGTGAAAAAAATTAGTTTTTTGGCCTGTTTTGGATTAGAATCATTACCACAAAAAGTTTTTGTTCATAAAACTTGATTTTGATGTTATGGTAATGTTTATTCTCATCCAAATAAATGATAATTGTCAAAGTTTCAAGACTTGTTCTAGTTTATGTGACTAGCTAAGTTCTTGAAAATTGTTGATATGAATTATCTTCACTTATGAGTTTGATCTTGTTCATAGAAAAATTACTTGATTATTGTGTTAATTGGTAATTTGATCTTAATGTTTTTTATGAACTCCATAACTTGTCCTCAAGTTATGGAAATTGAAGAGTTTTTTCTTTTAAAGTGCCATTAAAAGTCATAGGTTATGAAAATGGAAGAGTCTCTAATTTTAATGTCATCATAAAATGTTTTTTATGTCTTCCATAACTTGTCCTCAAGTTATGGAACTTGAAAAGTCTTCCATAATAACCATATTAAACTCATAAGTTATGGAAACCAAGAGTTTTTGAATTGTTCAAAACTTTCCCTCAAGTTTTGGAATTTGTAAAGTTTCCCCCCATGAATACTTTAATTCCAAATTAAACCCTTAGAATTTTAAAAGTTAAAATTCAACCCTTATACTATTATAATATTATAGGTTTAATATTTATATATATATATATATATATATATATATATATATATATATATATATATATATATATATATATATATATATATATATATATAGGAACAAAGTCAGTCTTACCATTAGTAGGCCTCATTCAAGAAGCCGGTCTATAAGGGGGGTATAAGGTTACTGCCTATAAAAGGGCAGTTTAATGGGTGTCCACTCTCACTCACCGCTTCCTTGACTGGTGGAGGGTCGTTAGCCGAACGGGTTTGACAGTACTCTAATTCTCCATTCATTAAAAGTATAATGATAAATACTAAGTAACTAAACACTTATAAATTCCCAATCTTAGTTACTTGGGAAAATGTGAATTTTGTGCTAACCCATGAAATTACACTTTGCACCTTGCTTAAGTCATTAGTGGAGCGCGTGTGGTTAACCGGCACGCTAACTTGGATTTAACAAGGTAGGCAAAGGGTAACTTAATGTTTATCATAGGATCGGTGGAGCACGTGTGGTTAACCGGCACATTGATTAAGTGATAAATATTAAGGGTACCAAGTATATTTGCATGGTTATTCACACCTTGTTTGTGATCCTCGGCATCCCAGTCACAAACTTGAGAGGGCACAATCGAGATTTAAACATGCCATTGAAAAGTTCAATGAATCTCAAAAGATATAGGAGTTTCAAACCCAATTAAAACCTAATTCTCATTTCGTTTTTTCATGGCGTAAATTGGTGAATCGTCATTCACCTACCTTCAAATATTTTGTAGCTCGGATTACGGCATCCCTCTTCCAAGTTATAAAATATTGTGTTGGGTCCTAGCCTTAATATTTCATATTGGGTGTTATATTAAGGACTTTAAATCAACTAACTTGAATTTCTCCCATTGTAAATGTCTGGTTCAGACAACTATGATCTTTCCAAATCTCATGGAACAAACTTTCCTAATGAAGATGATGTCCCGTGGTTGGCTCATGGAAATCATACTTCACTTCCTCCACCTCCTCCAATTATTCTCCGTAACCCACAAGTTCTTGAATAGTTCAAGGTCACTCAAGCCCTTTTGGCAAGCAAGGTCTATGTGTGCTCACATCTTGGAGAGGAAGTCACATATTGACAAGCCGGGAGAGTTGGGTGTCAAAGTCTTGAGAAAGTTGGTTGTTCAATCACTTTCTAAGTCACATAGTGAGTTTCCTTTGGGACTACTATGAAACAGACTATGACATGACCCTTAATGATCTTATCTATTTGCTTGGTGCTGCTGAATCAGCAATGATTTGGAGGACTGGTAAAGCAAATTTGATTAGAAGATCAACTTCCCAAACCTCCATGGACATTGACAATTGTAACATTGGATATCCAGAAAATCCTTCTCTTCCCAATGGAAAGGGATCGGCCATAGTCAACTCGGTTGACCAAATGGTAAAGAAAAAGGCTAAGTATGAGATAGTCCCATGTACCATTACCAAATAGTCCATATGGTTCTATTGCCAAAGGAAGGGGCATTGGTTGCGAAGCTGCCCTAACTACCTGAAAGATCTGAGGAAAGGTCAAGTCAAAAAGTTTGACTCTGCTTCAGGTGAGTCCACTATCTAACTCTGTTAAGTTCCTTATTGATAATTCTTAATACAAAATGTGACTCGGTTACATTTTGATGTTTGGCAGGATCAAGCAAAGGGAAGGAAACTTAAAGAAAGAGTATGTTGAATCTGATCGTGAAGATGGATTGCAATCGCATGGTTCGAAGATCGGATTCTTGAGCTACTACTTAGGAGTTATGATAGATTGCTAGAAAATATGTAATAGCATAGTTTTCATTTAAAGTTGCATTGTAGGGAAAAAGCTTTTTTTCCGCTTTTTTAATAAAGAAATAAAATTTTGTTTTGTTTTATATCTCCTTGCAATGACATTTATGGAAAATTGATGTTTGTATGTTTCTAGCAATAATGGAAATGTGAATTTGATTCTTTCATTTGTGGTAGTGTCTAAATTTACCAAATAAGGAAAGATTCTCATCACCCAAGTTTCAATTGGACCGAAACTTGGAATCATGCAAGTTGTATAGTATGATGAATGAAAATCTTCACCTTTGGAAAATTAAGACTAATTCCTTGTTCACATGTATATGTGAGTCAAATGAAGGACTAAGGGATCGAGTACACATTCTTGTGCACTGGTCAAGTCCACCACAAAAGATCGGTAAGACTATTCGTCATGATTTACTAAAGTTTAGTAAATATGGTTATACTTACAAGTTTAAGTATAATTCTTAAGCATTGGAAAACTTTCGATGTATGGCAGAACGAATGAGAAGAATCAAATTTGGCAGAAAGATAAAAGTTTCTCAAATCTGAAAAGATGGGAGAGTACTTTAGTATCATGTTTTATGATCATCTTAATGATTGTGAGACCATATCACAATTCATCCTCTAGGGACATCTTAGTGCATTCTTATGGCTAAGAAGAGGAGTCATGAATTATTGAAATGGTTAAATCAAGAAGGTGATACATACTTTGTTCCAAAACAAGTCTTAGAGTCATACTCCAAGATTGTAATTTGAGTGACACATCTTAAAGAAGGTTTATTAACACTTGTCAAATGTAAGAGTAAAATGTGTCCTACTCTTGTACATTTGAAATTGGTAAGTTGTGATGTTTTGGATAAAACAGAGACCAACTTAGGCCAATTGTGTGAAGTGTTTGTATTGATAAGAATATGCACTATCTCTTGAATATTCGTTTGTCAAGGAATGGGTTTTGGCAAGAGAGTCTTATATTCCAAGAGGACAGTGGGAGTCTAAAAGATCTTGAAAGAATCTAATCAATAATAAAACCTGTAGTTTATCATTAGCACACGACTTGAGGTTTATAACCTATCGTGTTGACATATTCCTATTTTTGTGCCCATTCTATTTAAAGTTGGCTTTGCATATGAGTTATGAGAGCTCTCAATTGGTTGCATAACAACTTGGAAGCACTGGCAGGCCCTTGTGCTGCCAGGTGGCAAGAAGTTCAGGTTGCACAACTTTAGTCCATATGAGTTTGGATTTGTCACTAACCTTGTCTTGTGATTATGGTTTTGACAGATTCACATGGATAGGAACACATACACCATAAAATCTAAGTGCCATAAGGTTTCTCTCCGATTCATGAAAATGATGGTGAGGAAACGCTTTCACTAAGTAGATTTTAAGTAGATAGAAATTGTGATATTTGCATTCTCAAAGTCGTTAGTGGAGCGTGTGTGGTTAACCGGAACACTAACATGGCAAAGGTCTAAACAATTGAGACTATGATTACGGCATTCCTTTTCATAGTTCTAGAAATTGTTTAGACACACATGTGAGCTATATAAGGAAAGGTGTATGATTTTGATAAATTTTTATCAAATCATCTCGTATAAGAAGTCTAAACTTTGGTAAGAAAGTCAATAAAGTAGTGATTTCTAGAAGTCCAGCTGATTTCTGAGTACATGTTAAAGCTAGTGGGAGCATAAGTGTTATGCTAATAATCATCATGCAAGTGGGAGTATGATAATTATAATAAGTGTTGCAAGTTAGCAATCTTAATTATAGAAAACAAAAGTTTCAATTGGGAAAAGTTGTTTTGCTATAATTAAGGGAGAGGAAATTATACTTCATTTCAAATCTAAAAGCTTAGATCGCGAGATTATAATCAAATTTAGTCAAGTATATATATGACTGTTATGTTGGAATGGTTCAACATAAGGAAATTCTATATATGGGAACATTATTTGCGTTCTAAAATTCGATTATGATTATGGCACCCCTTTTCATAATCTGAATTATGAGAACACGACAAATAAAAATAGAAATATTATAGCAAAAGACTGGTCTAGTATCATATATTTATGTGAGACATCATGAATCGTGTCCCATATGCTTCGGATATAGGATCGATTGCATGTGCTATAATATTCATATGTTCTAAATTCTTCCAAATGCCTATGGCATTAAGAGGGAAAAAGTACTAGAACTGGATGTGACTAAAGTGATTAAGCAATTGTCGAGGACAATCTAAGGTTTACCAAAGATTGGTTGCTCAGGGACAGTTGGAAGTATGGTGTAAGTTTTTGGAGAGGACCATATTGACATATTCAGAAAAGAGGCAACTCTTGTTCAGAAGTGATAGTCAAAATGGGAATGTGGAAATGTTCCCATAGGTGGAAGTTATTCATTAGATCTGTGTAAGATTAGGAAACTTAATGCAAGAAGGATGTTCAAAGCATTGTACTTTGAGTTTGAGACTTCGTTTCCATGGAATGATCTCCATTGGAATACTCTGTAATGTCTATTGACAAGTCTTTATGACTTTGTGCATAGTCATTACGAGAGGATCAATGCATATAAGTTTAGAATCTAACAGATTTCGGTAAATGGCAGGAATTTGGAATTCTTGCATTTGGGGTAAGGATTTGGGATTGTGAAATGAGAATCATTGGAATTATGTTCAATCGATCTATCCCACAAAGTAAAGATCATAGACAAACATAGTGTGCATACTTTGTGTATGGCATGACTAGTGTTCAGAAAAACATAGTGTACATGCTTGGAGCATGGGACAACTATTGTTTTAATTCAAGTATTAAGTTGATAAATTTGAAACATTATACAATGAATAATGTGTAATCAATATGGTGATAGATAAAAGGTGTTCTATTTATATTCATAAGTTCTGAGACCATATTGGATTCGATTATTCTTGTGTTTCACTTTGCATATTTGACTTCCAGAATAACTAGGTCATTCTTCCTGAATGACTAAGTTATTCAAACCATCCACAGTCGATAATACGTTGGAAGTAGGTATTAAGGCAAGACTGTCATGAAGTTGGTTTGTAGATGTCTAAGGTATTGGACATAGCAAGAGTTGTTACAACATTAATGAGTGCTCATAGGTTCTGAGTATTGGATTAAACCCATGCTCATTTGACTCACTTTATGGATTTATCATGAGTGATCGTGAGACGATAATATCTTATATTCTTCAAACCTAGAGATATGAGTTGTTGCCTATGAGTTGGTTATACATTGATTGTATGAAAACGCATTGGTAACTCGATGTTATAAAACGTGCCTTTTGTTGGATTAGGTGTCTAAGCCCATAACTATAATTGGTATGTACTTGAATTGATAGCAGCACAGTCCTTTTGGGTTGCCCTCAACCTAGCAACTGGACAAGGAAATTATGAAAGGAGAGATATTAATTTATAAGATTAATAAATTAATATATATATATAATTGATTTATTAATATGTTAATGGATTAATATATTAATTAGAAATCATTATGTTTAATTAATTGTTAGCCAGAAATTAATCAGAATTGATTTTGGGGTTAAAAGAATTAATTATAAAGTGCAGGGACTAGTTTGCAATTAACTGATAGTTGAATGGAAGGATCCAGAACTCCCATGGAAGGGGGTGGACGAAAACCCTAGGGGAAACCCTAGAGAATTCGTCCAAGGGGTCCAAGATAAGGCCTTGGGTCTTGCTTAGGCCCTAAGCAAAGGATAACTAGGGTTTTCCCTAAACCCTAGTTCCCTCAACTATTTAAGGAGCCTCCTGGCTCACATTTTGGGTACTGATTTCTTTGGAAGAAACCCTAAGGCCGAAATTGCATACTCTCTCCATCCTCTCTCCTCCAAGTTTCCTTCTTGCTAGTTCTTGGGTGTGATTCCATTAGAGGCATTACATTTGTCGTGCTAAGCTTTCAAGAAGATCAAGATCAAGATCAAGAGGATTATCAATTGTTTGCTATAACAATTGAAAGGTATGTAACTCCTAAACCCTAGTTTGTTAATTTCGAAATTAGCCTCTCTCCTCTAGGGTTCTTGTTTTGCAATTCAAAGTTGTATGTTCAATAGTTAAAACATAGATCCAAAGTAGGTTGCATGTGAACTTAGGAATTGTTTTTTTAGTTTACTTGTTGTACCTAAATCCCATCAGTGGTATCAGAGCCATTGTTGTTTTAAATTGAATTGCTACAATTGTTGAATTGCAAATTAGGGTTTATAGCTATTAAACCCTAAAGGCCAAAATTTTCGATTTCTAGGGTTTTGGATCAAAGGGTTTTTTCGAAAACCCTAGCCTCCAAAGAACCCTAATCGAAATTAGGGTTAGGGTTTTGAAACCCCTAGCCTCCTCCCTTGTAAATTTCGAAATTTGCTTAGAAGTTTTAGGGTTTCTTGTTTTGGATAATTGCTACTTAATTAGATTAATTGGATAATTATCCTTACCCTATTTTTCGAAATTTAGAGGGATAAGGATTAGGATTAAATTAATGGATTAATTTAATTAGATAATCCTTACAAGATTTAATAATTTGATTAATAGTTAATTAAAAGATAAATATTAAATCTAGTTAATTGGTTTATTTAAATTTAAATTTAATAGCTTAAATTTCGAAATTTATAAACCCTTGAAGTTTTAAAATGTTTTAAACACACCTTATATATATATTATAATTAAAAGTTTAATATTATATATGTATAAGAATATGGTCAGTCAAATCGCTAGTATGCCTCATTCACGAAGCTAATCTATAAGGGGGTATAAGGAAACTGCCTATAAAATGGTAGTTGAATGGGTGTCCACTCTCACCCACCGCTTCCTTGATTAGTGGAGGGTCGTTAGCAGAACGGATTTGATAGGACAACTACTTCTCATTAAAAGTATAATGATATTAAAGAAAGTACTAGAACATAATTTTCAAAATCCCAACTCTAGTTACTTTAGGAAAAATGTGAAAAGTATGCTAATGCATGAAATTGCACATTATGCTTTATTGGTCGTTAGTGGAGCGTGTGTGGTTAACCTGCACACTAAAAGGCACTAATAAAGAGTAGTAATGGGTATCTCATAATTGTCATTTTGATGGAGCGTGTGTGGTTTACCAGCACATCAATAGTTAATGATAAAGACAATGAGGTTACCAAGCACATTTGCATGGTTATTCACATCTTGTTTGTGATCCTCGGCATCCCAGTCACAAACAGAAGAGCATAATCTGAGATTAAAACATGCCATTGAATAGTTTCAATGTATCTCAAAAGAATTAGGAATTTCACTTCGTTTGTTTCGTCTAATGGTGGAATTGGTGAATCGTCATTCACCTACCTTTATGAAATTTGCACTTGGATCTCGGCATCCCATTTCTAAGTTGTGAATCTTCATAGTTGGATCCTAACCTTGATATTATATCTTTGGGTTATTCTATTAAGGTATCTTGAAATCTAACTAAAACTTTCTTTTTTTTTCAGATGTCTACTCCTGGAAACACTTCTGCTTCGTCCTCCTCCAACCAAAACTTCTCTTTGCTCAATATATGCTCCAAAGTCGTTATGGATGGCTCAAACTATAACGATTGGATGCACAACATCAAGATGGCTCTTCGTTTCGAGAACAAAGAATATGTTCTTGAAAAGGAGCTCAAAGAGCTTGATGAGAATGAAGCTACTCCTGAAGATCTTGCTGCCTACAAGAAACATTACGATGATGCTACCAAAGTGGCATGCATCATGGTGGCAACTATGTCCCCAGAACTGCAGAGGTACTATGAGGACTACTGGCCTTTCGAGATGAACAAGGACCTTATGGAAAAGTACCATAAGCGAGCTCGTCAAGAAAAGTTCGAAGTAGTCAAGTCACTCATGGCTTGCAAGATGAAGGATGAGGAGTCGGTAGTGTCACATGTGCAAAGAATGCAACGCTACATAGAGCGTTTGGTCAAGCTCAATATTCACTTTGATGAGGAATTGGCCATTGACATGGTCTTGAACTCACTTCCTGAATGTTATGGTCAGTTTATTCTAACTTACCATTTGAAAAATACTGAGCAGACCTTGGCCCAATTGCACAACTTGTTGCAGACAGCTGAGGCAGGGATGAAGGGTAAAAGTATACCCTCCACACCTACGAGTGCCCCTGTTTTGGCTATTGGACAGGGAAAGGGGAAAAAGAGGAAAGGTCCTCCCAAGCAAAACTGGAAGAGCAAGGCTCAAGCTGGGTCATCTAGTAATGGCCCAAAGGCTAAGCCCAATGGTTCCACTCCCCATGTTTCTGATCCAAAAGAGGCAGTTTGCTTTTACTGCAACCAAAAGGGGCATTGGAAGAGATCTTGCCCACAATATCTGCAAGATATCAAGGATGGCAAAGTGAAGCCATCTTCGGCAGGTATTTACACTATTTCTGCTAATAACTCATTATCTTCTCGTTCATGGGTCCTTAATACAGGATGTGGTTTTCATATCTGTTCTGATTTGCAAGGTCTAAAGGAAAGTGAGGAGATAGAGCGAGGAAGGATAAACCTGATCATGGGAAACAGAAAGTCTTCACCAGTAACCAAGATCGGAGTTTATCAGCTTCTGCTTAGTAATGATGTTAGATTAGATTTAATAAATTGTTGCTATTCGTCTGAGATGACGAGAAACATTATTTCATTTCATGCATTGTTCAGACAAGGTTTTACATATTCTTTTAATGATTTGAATGGTTCAATTTCTGTTTATAAGAATGGTGTTTTTATGTTTGAAGCTTTGCCTTGTAATGGTGTGTATGAAACAGTGACTTGTGTTGATAGCCTAGGAAATAGTGTACTTAATATTGACTTGTCTAATAGTGTAGACAAGGCATGCTTGTGGCATTGTCGTCTTGGACACATTAACAACAAACGCATAGCCCAACTCCAAAAGGATGGAGTGTTGGAATCATTTGACCTAAAGTCAGATGATATGTGTGAATCTTGTCTTTTGGGAAAGATGACAAAATCACCATTCACAGGGTCTTGTGAAAGAGGTGAAGGTCTGTTGGATCTCATACACACGGATGTGTGTGGGCCCTTCAGATCAACTACAAGAGATGCTAATCGATTCTATGTGACTTTCACTGACGATTATAGCAGATATGGATATATCTACTTGATCAAGCATAAATCAGAAACTTTTGAAAAGTTCAAAGAGTTTAAGCATGAAGTCGAAAATCAATTGGGCAGAAAGATAAAGATACTTAGATCCGATAGAGGCGGGGAGTATCTTAGTATCGAGTTTAACGACTATCTGAAAGAATGTGGGATAGTCTCACATTTGACTCCTCCTAGGACACCACAGTTAAATGGTATAGCTGAGAGGCGCAATCGAACCTTGTTAGACATGGTTCGTTCTATGATGAGTCGGGCTTCGCTTCCTATTCACTTCTGGGGGTATGCCTTAGAGACAGCCGCCCACATCCTCAATCTTGTCCCTACAAAGAAGGTTGCCAAAACACCTCACGAAATGTGGACAGAGAAAGTTCCCTCGTTAGCACATATTAAAGTATGGGGTTGTGAAGCTTTCGTAAGACGAGAGACTCATGACAAGCTAGCAGCTAGAAGTGAGAAATGTGTTTTCATTGGTTACCCAAAGCAGTCTTTTGGATATTTGTTCTACAGGCCTAGTGAGAACGTGGTCTTTGTAGCACGAAGAGGAGTCTTTCTTGAAAGAGAGCTCATATTCAAAGAGGACAGTGGGAGCACTATTGACCTTGAAGAATTCAAGAGTCAGCCAATGAAGGAACCTTAAATGACACTAGCACTCAACCAGAGGAAACAGTTCCTGTTGAACCAATTGATAACTCATTACCTCTTAGAAGATCCACTAGGGTGAGTGTGCCACCTGAGTTGTATGGTTTTCATATTACTTCAGATGGTGACACATTCATAAGTGACAGAACACTGGTAAACTTAGATGAACCAGTCACTTATAAGGAAGCAATGGCAGGCCCAGAGGCTTCCAAGTGGAAAGAGGCAATGGACAGCGAGATTAAGTCCATGTATGACAACCAAGTTTGGAATTTGGTTGATAGTGCACCAGGTCGCAAGACAGTTGGGTGCAAATGTATCTTCAAGAAGAAGACAGACATGGATGGAAATTTGCACACATTCAAGGCTCGACTGGTTGCAAAAGGTTTCACTCAAACCCCAGGGGTTGACTATGATGAGACCTTCTCACCAGTAGCTAAGATTAAATCTATTAGGATATTGCTCGCCATAGCTGCCTTTCATGATTATGAAATCTGGCAGATGGATGTCAAAACTGCTTTCCTTAATGGGAAGTTGGCTGAAGATGTTTACATGAGTCAGCCAGAGGGTTTTGTTGATGCAAAGTTCCCCAATAGAGTGTGCAAGCTTGAGAAATCCATTTATGGATTGAAACAAGCATCTCGCTGTTGGAATCTTTGCTTCCATGAGAAAGTCAAAGAGTTTGGTTTCTCTAGAAGTGAAGATGAGTTTTGTGTGTATATCAAGGCTAGTAGGAGTATAGTAACTTTTCTGGTGTTATATGTCGATGACATATTACTCATTGGTAACGACGTTCCAACCCTGAAAGAAGTTAAGTCTTGGCTTGGAAAGTGTTTTGCTATGAAAGACCTTGGAGAAGCTGCCTATATTCTTGGGATTAGAATATTGAGAGATAGAAAGAAGAGACTAATTGGACTTAGTCATAGCACATACTTGGATAAGGTACTAAAGAGGTTTAGTATGGAAAATTCCAAGAAGGGAGAGCTACCTATCCAGAGCAATACCAAATTGAGTAAGACTCAATGCCCGAGTACAGATGTTGAAATAGATGACATGAGTCGTGTACCTTATGCTTCCGCTGTCGGATCGATCATGTACGCTATGACATGTACTCGCCCTGATGTGGCATTTGCTTTGAGCATGGTCAGTCGCTATCAGGGAAACCCAGGTAGAGCTCATTGGATAGCAGTTAAGAATATACTCAAGTATTTGCGAAGGACAAAGGATTGGGTTCTTGTGCTTGGTGGCAGTGATACTTTGAGAGTAGATGGTTACAGTGATGCCAGCTTTCAGACGGATAGAGATAACTTTCGTTCTCAATCAGGCTGGGTATTTTTACTGAATGGAGGAGCAGTTACTTGGAAAAGTTCCAAGCAAGATACGGTGGCTGATTCTACTTGTGAATCAGAGTACATAGCAGCGAGTGAAGCGTCAAAAGAAGCAGCTTGGTTGAGGAACTTCATCGGAGATCTCGGAGTTGTTCCAACCATCCAGGAGCCTATGGAACTGTTCTACGATAATGAAGGAGCGGTTGCCTTGACAAAGGAACCGAGAGATCATGGTAAGACCAGACATATCGACAGAAAGTACCATTTCATCAGACATAGAGTAGAACAAGGCCATCTTATAGTAAAGAGGGTGTCATCTGAAGATAACCCAACAGATCCTCTCACAAAGGGTCTGAGTAGGGCTAAACATATTCAGCATGCTCGGAGCATAGGACTGAAAGATGATATTAGTTTTAGTAGTTCGATTAGTTTTTGAAACTTGTAACAAAGTAAATGTAATTGACTTTTGGTGATTAAATAATAAAGTATTATTTATAAGTTTGGCTACTACCTTTTGCCAATTGTTTATTATTGTGTTTCATTTTTGCATGTTTTACTTCCTGAATAATGAGATTATTCAAACTCCACAGTCGCTCGTACTCTTGGAAGTAAGTAGTGAATTAAGACTGTCATGAATTGGATTGCAGATTGTGTAAGGATAGACATGGCAATAGAATTGCTGCAATGTTCATGAGTACTCAGAAATTGAGATTTGAGTATTGGATAAACCCTCGCTCAGAGTATTACTTCATGGAATTCATCACGAGTAATACTGAGACGATAATATCTTGTAATCTTGAAACGAAGATATATGAGTTGTGATTTACAAGTCGGTCATACATTGGTGATACGAAAATGCATCAGTAACTTGGTGTTATAAAACGTATTGTCATGCATAATTTGATGAGTAAAAGATACACGCATATGAGTCAACGTTTATTCGTTCCTTTTGCCCTAATAGGAAAAGCGATATTTGTGGGCCCCTCGATGATTTGGTGTTGACTTATGTGCTGGGCCCAGCCAGGACTGAATTGATGTGTTCGATTAGAAGTCCTTCATCATCACAAATCAGGAATCGGGAAACATAGATTCTGGACAAAGAGATTGATTACATTCCATGTCTTTTGTCTGGGGATATCAAGCAGAACGAAGGGTTATATGATCACTTATCTTAGGACACGTAACTGACTGGGTCAGAGTTCGGCAGCAGCTTTTTGGAAGCTACAATTTGCTGGTCAAATTTAGAAGGCATACTAGCAATTATAGTTACAGACTTATCCAAGTGGGAGACTGTTGGATTAGGTGTCTAAGCCCATAACTATAATTGGTATGTACTTGAATTGATAGCAGCACAGTCCTTTTGGGTTGCCCTCAACCTAGCAACTGGACAAGGAAATTATGAAAGGAGAGATATTAATTTATAAGATTAATAAATTAATATATATATATATAATTGATTTATTAATATGTTAATGGATTAATATATTAATTAGAAATCATTATGTTTAATTAATTGTTAGCCAGAAATTAATCAGAATTGATTTTGGGGTTAAAAGAATTAATTATAAAGTGCAGGGACTAGTTTGCAATTAACTGATAGTTGAATGGAAGGATCCAGAACTCTCTTGGAAGGGGGTGGACGAAAATCCTAGGGGAAACCCTAGAGAATTCGTCCAAGGGGTCCAAGATAAGGTCGTGGGTCTTGCTTAGGCCCTAAGCAAAGGATAACTAGGGTTTTCCCTAAACCCTAGTTCCCTCAACTATTTAAGGAGCCTCCTTGCTCACATTTTGGGTACTGATTTCTTTGGAAGAAACCCTAAGGCCGAAATTGCATACTCTCTCCATCCTCTCTCCTCCAAGTTTCCTTCTTGCTAGTTCTTGGGTGTGATTCCATTAGAGGCATTACATTTGTGGTGCTAAGCTTTCAAGAAGATCAAGATCAAGATCAAGAGGATTATCAATTGTTTGCTATAACAATTGAAAGGTATGTAACTCCTAAACCCTAGTTTGTTAATTTCGAAATTAGCCTCTCTCCTCTAGGGTTCTTGTTTTGCAATTCAAAGTTGTATGTTCAATAGTTAAAACATAGATCCAAAGTAGGTTGCATGTGAACTTAGGAATTGTTTTTCTAGTTTACTTGTTGTACCTAAATCCCATCACCTTTGTGTATGATTCAACAAGTAGTAGAACAATCATATGAGTCGAAGTTTATCCATTCCTTTTACCCTTGTAGGGATAAAAGCGATATATGTGGGCCCCTCGATGATTTAGTGATGACACCCCTAAGTGCTTGGCCAAGCCTGGACTGATTTGATTTGTTCAATTAGTCGGTCAGCGTAAATCGGGAATCGGGAAACAACAAATGGACAGAGAGAATGATTATAATCCGTGTCTCAGTCCATATGATATCTAGAATGGAGGAATATATGATCCCTTATCTAATGGACACGTCATTGATTTGTTCATTCGACAGCGGCTTTTAAGAGCTACGATTACTAGTCGTGTTGCAGAGTCATGCACAATAATAGTTTTAGACTTATCCAAGTGGGAGACTATTGGATTAGTGTCTAAGTCCATAACTATAATTGGTATGTACTTGACCCGATTTGGCATGGTCCATTTGGGTTGCACTTCACCGGAACAATTTATATGGATAGTCTTTTGAGAATAGTATGTTTATGATTTATATTAATACATTATAAGTTCTAATATATTAATATGGAATCATATTATTTAATTAGTATCGATCAAGAATTAATTTAGTGATCAAAAGGAACTAATTAAATATGGACTCTTATATATAGTATGGGCCAAGTTCATTTAGGTTGGGCTAAGGTTGCATGGATAGTCCATGGAGTTTTTAACCCATGGATCCTATGGAAATGAAAGGTCATGGGTATTAGGGTTTACATGGATGAAACCCTAATCCTCCATACTATATAAAGAGGTCTTTGGCACATGAAATGGCACTAGTGTGTGAGGCTACAAGAGTGGGCCAATTTCTAGTGTGCTTACTATTCTCTCAAGTTTTCCAATGTGTTTTGGTGATTTGTGATTCAACTTGAGGCTTCCACACTGTTGGGGCTAAGCTCTTAAAGTTCAAGACTTCAAGCTTCATTAAAAGGTATGTCATCTAACTAGGCTTTTTGTAGTATAGTTGGTTCATATTATACTAGTTAGGATGAAACCTTGGAATATTGAATATTTGCATGTATAATAGAGAAAACATAGATCCAAGGTTTATAGGGTTGCATGTACACCATAGGAGTGTTAGAATGCTCAAAACCCTTCAAACTCGACGAGTTGAATCGATTTTTCCCGATTCTGTTGATTGAAAGGAACTCGACGAGTTCATAAGAGAAATTCGACGAGTTGAGTCGAGTTATCATGATTCTGGAATTTATGGGAACTCGGCGAGTTGATGGATAACTCGATTAGTTGAGTCAACTCGGAGTGTTGACTTTGACTCGACTTTGATGTGGACTTTGACCATTGACCCTGGGCGTTGACTTTTGACCTAAGTTGATTTGGTGTCAACAATTGATGAGGAGGGTAAGTCTAAGGGTTTCATTGCATGACTTCTTAGGTGTGGAGTAGTCCGGTGAAGCTGATAGCCTAAGCAGCAGTATTTGACTTCTGTCATTGAGGTGAGTTTTCCTTTTGGTTTGAATGGGTCTAAGGCACCAATGCCGGCCCATGTAGATTGTATGTTCTTGTCTAGGAACACGAAGTGTGAGCGGAGCCCGTATCTCATCATTACCTGAGTATATATATCGGTCAAATTGTTGGTTTGTATACTTGTTGTCTATGTGATACTTGTATGTGGTTGTTAGGAATATGAGTGTGGGTGAGGCCCGTATCTCATTATTAGCTGAGTGTAGGCGGGGTTCATATCTCACAAAGTGTGGGTGGGGCCCGTATCTCTTACTTAGTGGAGTGTGGGTAGGGCACGTATCTCACCAAGTGGACGTGCCCGTATCTCATAGGGCGGGGCCCATTATCCGAGTGTGGGTAGGGCCCGTATCTCCTCGAGTGTGGGTGGGGCCCGTATCTCCTATTTGTATGATGTGTGTGGTATGTGGTAGTATGTGGAGACTCACTAAGCTTCGTGCTTATGGTTTACAGTTTTGGTTTCAGGTACTGCTGGTAGCAAAGGGAAGAACTCGGGGTGACTGCATTGCACACACCATGATATTTCAGCCTGGGATGATACTCTGATATTTTTGATATGTTTTTTGATATGATACACTGATTGTGATGTTTTTGGATACTTGATTTATGTTTTTATAACTACATTTTTATTAATAATTAAAAACAAAATTTTTGGGTTCTGAATTTTGCATGCTTCACAATGGGTGTCTCGTGAATTATCATTGATTATTGGAGCGTGTGTGGCTAACCAGCACATTGATTAGATGATAAATGACATCGAGAGTACCTAGCTAATTTTCATGGTTATTCACATCTTGTTTGTGATCCTCAGTATCCCAGTCAATGAATCACAAAAGATCTAGGAATTTCATTTAAAACTTAATTCGTTCAAATTTTGTTTTTCATGGTGAAGTTGGTGAATCGTCATTTACCTACCTCTAAATAATTTATGGTTAGATTACGGCATCCCTTTTCTGAATTGTGAATTATTTAGGTGGATTCTAGCCTTAATATTTCATTTGGGTGTTATATTAAGGATTATTGTTATATAATCAAAACTTGTCCTTCCTCTTTTTAGATGTCAACTTCCAACAATGCTTCTGGTTCCTTCAACAACAACAACTCCTCCAACAACTTCTCACTCTTGAGCATCAGCTCGAAAGTCACCTTTAATGGAAACAATTATAATGATTGGATGCGAAACATCAAGATGACTCTACGCTTCTAGGACAAAGAGTATGTACTCGAAAAGGAACTCATCGATATCGATGAAATAAAAGCTACTCCTAAAAATGTAGTTGAGTATAGGACATATTGCAATAATGCTACCAAAGTGACATGCATCATGGTGGCTACTATGACTCCTGATATACAAAGGTTCTATGAGGATTACTGGCCATTTGAGATGAGCAAGGACTTGATGGAAAAGTACCATCAACGAAATCGTCAAGAGAAACACGATCTAGTAAAGTCCCTAATTACTAGGAAGATGAAGGACGGAGAGTCTTTCACGAGCCACTTGCAATGTATGCAACGATATGTGGCACGCTTGATGAAGCTCAGTGTAAACTTAGATGAAGAATTGGCTATTGACATAGTTTGCACTCATTGCCCTTTTATTATGATCAGTTCATCATGACTTATCATTTGAACAACCAAGAGACCACATTGGTTCAACTTCAGAGCCTGCTGAGAATTGTTGAAAGTGGAATGAAGGGAAAGAGTATTGCCTCTACTCCTATTGTTGTTGCTCCTATCTTGTCTATTGGGAAAGGAGAGGGGAAGAAGAGGAAAGATCCTCATAAACAGAATTGGAGGGGAGAGTCCCAAGCAGGTTCCTCAAGCAATGGACCAAAAGGAAAGGCCAGTTTTGATGCTCCTCCTGCCTCTGTTCCTAAGGAGGCTACTTGCTTGTACTGCCATGATAAGGGGCATTAGAAACGAAGCTGCCATAAATACTTGCAAAACATAAAGGATGGCAAAGTGAAGCCAACCTCAGAATGTATTTACACTATCTTATCTAAAAACTCATCGTATTCTCATTCTTGGGTCCTTGATAGAGGATGTAGTTTTCACATTTGTTCTGATTTGCAGGGGCTAAAAAGAAGTGAGGATGTGGAGCATGGGAAGATGAACCTGATCATGGGCAATAGGAGATCGTCACATGTTACTAAGATTGGTGTTTATTGTTTAGTGCGTAGTAGTGGGTTATGTTTGGATTTGAACAAATGTTTCTATTCATCAGAAATGATGAGAAACATCATTTCATTCCATGGTTTATATAGACAAGGTTTTAGATATTCTTTTAATAATGAGAATGGATATATTTCTGCTTTTAAAAATGATGAATTCTATTTTGAAGCTTTACCTTGTGATGACGTGTATGAAACTGTGATGGTTGTAGACAATTTAGGTAATAGTGTTTTACAGATTGATTCGTCTAATGGTTTAGACAAAGCATGCTTGTGGGATTGTCATCTTGGACATGTCAACAAGAAACGCTTTGCCCAACTCCAAATGGATAGAGTGTTGGAATCATTTGACTTAAGGTCAGATGATACATGCGAGTCTTCTTTACTTGGAAAGATGATGACATCATCTTTCATTGGTTCTTGTCAGAGAGGTGATGGATTGTTGGATCTCATATACACTGACGTGTGTGGGCCCTTCAGATCCACCACAAGGGATGCATATCGATTCTATGTGACTTTTACTGATGATTATAGTAGATATGGCTATATCTACTTAATCAAGCATAAGTCAAAAACCTTTGAAAAGTTCAAAGAGTTCAAACAAGAATTCGAGAATCAATTGGGTAGGAAGATCAAGATGCTCAAATCTGATAGAGGTGGTGTGTATCTTATTGGTGTGGCTAAGAGGCGTAATCGAACCTTGTTTGACATGGTTTGTTCCATGATGAGTCGAGCTTCACTTCCAATCTCATTCTGGGGGTATGCCATAGAGACTACCGCCCACATTCTTAATCTTGTCCCAACAAAGAAGGTTTCCAAAACACCTCACGAGATGTGGACAAGAAAGGTCCCCTCGTTGGCACATATCAAGGTTTAGGTTTGTGAAGCTTTCGTTAGATGAGATACTCAAGACAAGCTTGAACCTCTAAGTGAGAGATGTATTTTCATTGGTTGCCCACAAAAGTCCTTTGGATATTTGTTCTACAGACCTAGTGAAAACATGGTCTTCGTAGCACGAAGGGGAGTCTTTTACGAGTGAGAGCTCATATGCAAAGAGGACAGTGGGAGTACAATAGATCTTGAAGAAGCTCAAGAATCAAACGATGTAGGAACCTCTAATACTAGCGCTCAACCTGAGGAAGAAATTCCAGTTGAACCAATTGACGAGTCATTACTTCTTAGACATTCTAGCAGAGTTAGAATGGCACCAAAGTTTTATGGTTTCCATATTACCTCAGATGGTGATACGTTTATCAGTGATAATACACTGATAAATTTGGATGAGCCTTCTAACTACAAGGAAGCCATGGCAGGCCCTCAGTCTGCCAAGTGGAAAGAGGCAATGGACAGCGAGATCAAGTCCATGTATGACAACCAAGTTTGGAATATGTTTGACAATGTACCAGGTCGTAAGACATTTGGGTGCAAATGGATCTTCAAGAAGAAGACCAACATGGATGGAAAGTTACACATTTTCAAAGCTCGACTGGTTACGAAGGGATTTACTCAAACCCCATGGGTAGACTATGATGAGACCTTCTCACCAGTGGCTAAGATTAAATCTATTAGGGTAATGTTAGCCATAGCTGCATTTCATGACTATGAAATTTGGCAGATGGATGTCAAAACCGCTTTCCTTAATGGGAAGTTGGCTGAGGATGTTTACATGAGTCAGCCAGAGGGTTTCGTGGATGCTAAGTACCCCAATGGAGTACGTTGATGACATACTACTCATAGGAAACGACATTCCAACTTTGCAAGAGGTTATGTCTCGGTTTGAAAAGTTTTTTGCTATAAAGGATCTGGGAGAGGCTGCTTATATTCTGGGAATAAGGATTTTAAAAAAAATAGGAGTAAAAGAAAGGAGAGTTGCCTATCCAGACTAATACCAAACTGAGTAAGACTCAGAGTCCGAGTACTGATGCAGAGATAGCAGAAATGAGTCGAGTTCCATATGCTTCCATTGTTGGATCGATCATGTATGCTATGACATGTACTCGCCCTGATGTGGCTTTTGATTTGAGCATGGTTAGTCGATATCAGGGAAACCCAGGTAGAACTCATTGGATAGTGGTCAAGAATATCCTTAAGTATCTATGAAGAACTAAGGATTGGGTCCTTGTGCTTGGTGGCAGTGATGAATTAAGAATTACTGGTATAGTGACGCCAACTTTCAGACAGACAGAGACAACTTCCGTTCTCAGTCTGGCTAGGTGTTTACCCTTAATGGGGGAGCGGTAACTTGGAAAGGTTCCAAGCAGGAAACGATGGCTGATTCTACTTATGAATCAGAGTACATTGCAGCAAGCGAATCATCAAAGGAGGCTATATGGTTGAAGAACTTCATCGGAGACCTTGGAGTTGTGCCAGCCATAAAGGAGCCAATGAAGATTTTTTGTGATAATGAAGGAGCGGTCGCCTTGACAAAGAAACCGAGAGATCAAGGCAGATCGATACCTATCGACAAAAAATCACATTTTATCAGACATAGAGTAGAAGAAGGACACCTCGTCGTAAATAGGGTATCATCAGAAGAGAATCCTGCAGATCCCCTCACAAAGGGTCTGAGTAGGATTAAGCACATTCAACATGCAAGGAGCATTGGTCTGAAGGATGATATTAGTTTTAGTGGTTAAATAGATATTTAGAAACTTGTAACATATAAATGTAATTAACACTTAATGATTAAATAATGGAGATTTATTTATGAGTATCGTTCAATATATTTTGTCAATTGTTTATTATTGTGTTTCGTTTTGGATGTTTTACTTCCCGAATAATTATATTATTCAAATATCCACAGTCGATCATACTTTGGATGTAAGTAGTGAATTAAGACTGTCATGAATTAGAATGTAGATTGTCTAAGGGTTTAGACATAGCAATGGTTTGTTGGAGTATTCATAAGTACTTTTGAAATGGCAAATTTAAGTATTGGGTTGACCCACGCTCAGAAAATTACTTTATGGAATTTATCACGAGTAATTCTGAGACGATAATATCGTATGATCTTTAAACGAAGATATATGAGTTGTTGTTTACGAGTTGGTTGTGCATTGATAATGCGTAAATGCATCGGTAACTTGATGTTCTAAAACGTATTGTTGTGCATGATTTGATGAGCAAATAGTGCAAGAATATAAGTCAAATATTATCTATTCCTTTTTCCCTAACGGGAAAAGCGATATCTTGGGCCCCCCGATGATTTGGTGTTGACTTATAGCGGTGGGTCCGGCCAGGACTAACTTGATGTGTTCGATTAGTAGTTCTTTGTCATTACAAATCGGAAATCAGGAAACAAAGTATTGGACAGTCATATTGATTTTGTTCCATGTCATTTGTCCACATGATATCTTACAAAATACAGGATTATAAGATCACTTATCTTAGGACACGTAACCAGAGTTCGACAGCGGCTTTGTGAGCTACAATTTGCTAGTCAATTTTTTAAGGTATACTTGCAACTATAGTTATTAGACTTATCTAAGTGGGAGACTATTGGATTAGGTGTCTAATCGCATAACTTTGGTATGTACTTGAATTGATAGTAGCATAGTCCTTTTGGGTTGCCTTCGTACAAGCAACTAGACATGATGACCTATTGAGAAAAAGGAAGAATTTATTATTTGATTAATAAATTGTAATAAATGATTTATTAATGTATTATGGAAATAATATATTAATTAGAAATCATATTATTTAATTAATATTTAATCAGAAATTAATTTGGAATTAATTTTGGGATTAAATGAATTAATTAAAAGTACAGGGGCTATTTAGCAATTTATTGATAGTTGTGGATTTGGGCTCTTGGACCGCCGTAGAAGCGTTGGACGAAAACTTCTAGGGAGGCCCTAGAATTTTCGTCCAAGGCCTTGGATGGGGAGTCCATGGGTTGCTTAGGCCTTAAGCTACAGAATTAGGGTTTCCTCCATCAAACCCTAGCTTTAGCTCTAAGCTACCTCAGCTATATAAGGAGCTACTCTAACCCTAAGAAGAATTGCCAAATTTTGAAGCTTCCTCCTCCTCTCTCATATATCATCCTCTTGCTAAATGTGTTTGTGATCCATTAGAGGTGTTATATTTGTAACACTAGTTCTCAAGCTTCTACAATAAAAAGGAATTCTTTGTTATTACTAAATAACATTCAAGGTTAGTTTACTATCTCTTGTTATGAATTTCGAAAATACTAGATGTCTCCTAGGGTTTTTCCTTTTGTGTTCAATACTTGTATGTTCAATTAGAGAAAACATAGATCCAAGAATTAGGGTTGCATGCACACATAGGGATTGTTTGTTATGCTCAAAACCCATCAGAAACTGGAGCATGGATCCAAAATATATGAAATTGAAGTTATATTTATGGTTTGAGATTATGAAAGATAATTAGTATATTCTCCGTTGTACTCTAAAAAATTTACTCAACTATAGCAACGAAAAATTGGTTTCTATATGAATCACATTGCTATAATTGGATATATTTTTTCATAGTAGGATGTTATAATAAACAAATATCTGAAATTATGTTGCTACTTCTTATTTTCTTACATTTAGCCATTTTCTTTTTGGCATAAAGCACATATAAATAAAGAAAGGTTTTAATGCTAACATGTTCATAGCCAGTGTGGTTTTTGGCACGTTCTCCATGATAACGAGAATCAATGGCAACTACAATATATCCACGTGAATCATAACCCTAAATTGAAAGGAAGAACTAATTAGATCAAAGTCTTTTGTCAAATGAAGAAACAACCAATCTACCCTTGTAATTTAATACCTCAAAGTAAAGGGCGTACCCACTCTTTTCTTGCATATGTGCTATGTAGAAATGTGACAACCGTTAATTTTGGCCAAGTCAAAGTCAACTAAAGTCAACAAGTCAAACCGGTCAACTCATCTAACCCTTGTATATTAGGGTTTCCATTATGTTTCTTATTGAACAACTCGCAATCTTAATAAAAAGTATCACTTAGAGTTTTCACGTGTTCGGAAATTCTAAACCCTAATCAGGGCAAGTGATGAAACTACTCGATAAAACATTATTCCATACCCCTCGAGAGTGTATAACATTCATAACAGGCTTAACAGAGTGTAAGAACCTTGTATTACGAAGCCAAACACTCAAAAAGGTCACAAAAGAAGCCTCTCCCAATCTCTTTCACTCTAACCCTCCCAAAACTCTCTAAGTAGGAGAAATCTCTCCAAGAATGTGAAATCTCTCCCAAATCTCTCCAAGAATGTGAAATCTCTCCCAAATCTCTCCAAGTATGTGAAATCTCTCCCAGGTCTCTCTCTGTATGAGAAATCTCTCCAAGTGTGTGAAATCTCTCCCAAATCTCTCCAAGAATGTGAAATCTCTCCCAAATCTCTCCAAGTATGTGAAATCTCTCCCAGGTCTCTCTCTGTATGAGAAATCTCTCCAAGTATGAGAAATCTCTCCTAAATCTCTCTCAAAATCTCTTTTAGCTTTTTATAATCTTTCGGGTCATCCCGACACTTAATCGGGTCAAAAATCGCTTAAGACGAGGTAAAAATGGGTAAAACAGCCTAAAGGAACCGAAGCCTCCCTCTAGGAAGCGAACCCTCTTAGGGCCGAAGGTCCCCTATAGGACCGAACTTGCTAAGAACCGGAGTGCTTGAACCGAACCCGAAGCTGGAAGAGCCGAACCCGAACTTCGCATACGACCGAACCCGAAGGTCCTCTCGGACCGAACCCTCCTTTCGCATTTGCTCCATTTCGCCCAGTTTGCCTTCGGGCCCAGCAGCATCAGGAACCGAACCTCGACCCAGTACCGAGAAGCCTCGCAGGTTCGCCATTTTCACCCGGTTTTTTACTACGACTTCATTTTAGGCCCGTTTTACATAATTTTAACGTGGGATTTTCACCCAAAATTATATTTGAACATAAGACCCCTAAATTCATAATTAA
Source organism: Lactuca virosa (assembly GCF_052849685.1). NCBI lineage: Eukaryota > Viridiplantae > Streptophyta > Magnoliopsida > Asterales > Asteraceae > Lactuca > Lactuca virosa. The sequence goes on from NC_136433.1 coordinate 180,144,193, forward strand.
TCACGTTTTTAGTGTAAATCTTATCCAAGATTAGTGGGTAGGATATTTTGGGTGGAGTGTTGACTTTGCTTTAGTGTATGACACAAGCAACCACCCATGCCCACTCAATGACCAGCCCTTGTCCTTCCACCATACCTGGTCATTTCATTGTCCTTTTCCCCCTCTTTCCAGCCAAGTACTTTGACTCAAGGGTAGAAAAACCCTTATCTCTCCTCCCATTCACTCACACTACACCAAGAAGCAAAAACTCATTCTCTCTCACTTCTCTCTCTAAATTTCGAGATTTCAAGGCTGATTTTCAAGTTCTTCATCTACCTTGGTAAGTAAATCTCTTCCCACACTTGATTTCCTTACACTTCTTCACTCAAATCATGAGTTCCTTACACAAATATCCTCATATTTGTTGTTAGATCTTCGAATCTTCAAGCATCATCTAAGTGTTCTTGAGTTGAACACTTCTTCTCTTCATCATCCATCTACTGAAATCACTCAAGGTGAGTTCATACCCCTACATTTTCATGTTTTCTTCAAGTTTTAGCGGGGGAATACAAGTTAAAACACCAAAAACTTAACTAAACTCAAACAACAGCTTTCATCAGAAACGTTGAGTCTTATTCACAGACTGTTTTGACTATCTTAAACTTAATATCTTTCAAAACTGTTTAATATGAAAATATTTCAGGTTCATACCTTTAAAATGACTACTTGCACATCTCGATACGATTTTCCTACAATTTATGGTGATTTTTACAAAACTGTCTATCATTTCAGAAACGAATTCGGACCAGTCTGTGAATATGAACATTTTAACACAAGTTAAAGACTTCCAAAAATCATAATAAAAATTATGAATAAACTAGACACATTTTATGAACTCTCAGAGTTTACGGATTCAGTTTTCGACTTTGTATTATTTTTCTATGATTTTTATAAAACAGTGCAGAACGGTTACAAACTAGTTAACAGCTTATAACTTTCATAACACTTTGTATTATGTTGAGCAAAGTGTATAACAATAAGTTCTAAATATTGAATGTATTTGTTGTTAGTTTATCATCATAAACTGAAATTTTAGTCATTCATGATAAGATTTCTTCATTCATTTCGAACACATATAATAAACTACAATAAGCATAGTTTATGGATTTTTACCACATGAAAAAGGTTTCACTCTCAAAACAAATGGGTTTTTCATATATTACATGATAAACTATAATAGGTATAGTTTATGATTCCATTAACATAACAAACATAGTTCAGGAGGGTTTATTCCCATAGAAAAAGGTTTTACACTCACGCACACCACACGTAAACTTGTTAACGTAAATTGTGAGACATTCCTCTTAGTAATCCTAGAGTACATGTTAAAATTCCTGATAGTTATAAATGGGTTTTTCATATACTACATAATAGTAATAGTTTATGGACTCATAGCACTAATGTATTTTCATAAAAGGGGTTCTTTCACATTACAAACGTTTTGGATAAACTATAATAGGTATAGTTTATGTATCATTTACATTTCAAACTCATTTACCAAAGGTTTTCAGTTCAGTTCACGTAAATCTGTTAATGAATAAATTTGTGAGACATTCGCTTGGCGTTACCTTCATAGTAACAAAGTCAAAAGTCCTGTAAATTGTAACCAGAGTCTCTTGTAGGGAGAGCGTGATAGTTGTGTATAGATCTATATTGGGTCTGACAAGCCCGCACCTGAGCTGCATGCAACAGCTAGACCGGCAGGTCTGAGGTGACAAGTGTCATTTAACTTGCGACGCCTGAAGAACGTCGTATTACGAGGCCGTCCAAGTCTTAGCATGGTTATAATAGCTCACATATGGTATTAACAAATCATAAGATTTACGGGTTTTACTTTTATATTAGCGAGTTATGTCAATTTAACTCACATGAATTACTTTAAGTATGGAAAAATACTTGTATGTTTCGGTCTGGAATTTAAGACTAAACATAGGGAGTTAACAACACATAAAGTTTACGGGATTTTTCTCAAATCAAAAAGGGTTTTATGTCGATTTAAAATCATTTTTTATATCAATAAGTATGGATAGTACTGTACACTTTCGGTCTTAGGATTAAAGACAACACATAACACATAAAGTTTACGGGATATTTCTCAAATCAAAAAGGGTTTTATGTCAATTTAAAATCACTTTTTATATCAATAAGTATGGATAGTACTATACACTTTCGGTCCTGGGATTTAGGACTACATAACTTTTATAAGGAAAATATTGGATTTTCTTTGGAAACATATTTCTATTAAAACTATTTCATCTAGAATTGTTAGAATTCAGCTATAATTGCTAAGTGTATATGCTAGAGTTATATAAGAATCTAGTCACCATCGATTTAGAATTGGTGGGCCCGCTTTATCTCCTCTTCCTTGTTGGGTTGTGGACCTAGGGCAGACCCATTATATTCAACGGTTTATTTAACTTAAATTTTATATAACTTATATACGCTTGGCGATTATAGAAGGAATCTATGGGTCCTTCTATGGTTCATTATCGCATAACATAGGAGCGTTCATTCCACACTTAACTAAGAAAATATTGGATTTTCTGGAAATCATACTCTATCGCTTTTACAAGGAAAACGGTTTCTTCCTCAAACAAAACTCTTATGAACTCACCAACTTAAGTGTTGACACTTTTTTCAAACCTACTTGTATTCTCAGGAAATCAGTGAAACAGGAAATCAACAACATTTTGAGGATGGGACGTTAAATCGTCAAACAGTTCATTTTGTCATCATAATGTAATTGATTTGAAACATGTAAACATATACTTTGGTGTAACTTTTTCAATTATATTTATGATGGTTGTATTTACTTTGAGCACTATTATACTCGTTGTTGTGATACTATACATGAAGTCCTCCACCCCCGGACGTTTCCGCCATCCTTGGTTTGGGGGTGTGACAGATTGGTATCAGAGCATTGTTTATAGTGAACTAAGTATATCGAGCCACATAAGATATACAAACTATAAATGCATTGGGACTAAGGTATCTGATTTAACATTTTCAAATAACTATACTTTTAGAAATAAATAGTTTCGTGTTAAAAGTATACATGCATGCATACATACTAAGGACAGCATCATTCTAGAACAAAACAAAAGTAATCATTGTTGAATTGCACAAGTAGGCTTGGTGATATATAGTCAGGTCTGGGAATGACATAGCCTGATCAACTATGTCTAACCCAGAAGTGATTAGCATATGCCCGGGAATGGTTGTGGCGTTGCAACAAGTCTAAAAACTTACCAATTCTATCTATAAACAAACATTGAAAAGCATAAGTCAAACATTAAAATACTATAGGAGTATTTTGTGATACTATAACCAACTTATGTGGAAACTAAAGACCCCTATTAGTAGGTCTATAGTGACTGAGTGTATATGCTAAGGTTATACATAATTAAAGATATTATAGACTCAGAATCTATGACTATTTCTCTACTTCCTGTTCCTTGTCTGGTTGTGGACTTAGAGTAGAGTCATTTATTCGAAGGTCTATTCCATCTCAGATTATGTATAACTTGTATGCACTATGTGATTATAGACATGACTGATAAGGATCACCCCCTATAAGTAATTAATTATAGGATTAGACGCCTATTAATTACCTCTTCCACCCCTATTCTCGCACGGACAGCACGACAAGATCTTACATACCAGGGGGCCCCTTCTTTCCAAACCCGGAGAGTTAGTGAGTGATGAGGAAAAGAGTCGGAGGTGGAGTCAGAGGTCGACAACTCTCCTCACATAGCCTGGGCTCTCGTAAACCGTCTCGACTCCATCAAACCTGTGCCCCGTTGGGCAGCTTTGATCGAGGGATGGAGTCGCCATCAGCAACAACAATTCGCCATTTGGGGACGTATTATCGTAAGCAGAGTTCATTTTACTCACAAGACCTTGTAGATTAGGTCTATGAGTATGCATTGGTGTTACTCCCCTCCATGTGTAGGCCCGATCCCACGAGTTAGTGATTACACTAGTCGAGAGATTTATTTGCGGTCCAAACGTTTCTTGCAATGATGTGGTGTGGACCTGCATCAGGCTCAAAACCTTCCTCTAAAAACTAAATATGCTAAAATCATACAAATAAAAGGGGCATGCGTATTATTTCATTGGGAGCAATACTACTAAAATTCATAAGTTTATCATATATAGATTCTCGTTATGAACTGTTTTTAGAACACCATAAACAACCGGAACACGATACACTCAGAACTAAGATAAATAACTCCCGACGTATAAACCCTTATTCAAGACTCACTATCATCTCACCTTTTTAATCCTCATAGTTAAAAGGTGCCATTTTCGTAGACCTATGAGGGTGCGATCATACCAGCACTAATGCATCGGGTCCCATCAAAACTCCTCCGCCAGGCGTGTTTGGACAAACATGATCCCAAGATGAGTAAAGCTTAACGCCCGTATGAAACCTACTTCTACCCACTACCATAACTCCGTCTTAGGGACGTTAGCAGAAACACAGAGAATAGTTCAGTAAAGTGAGAAATTTATATATGTGTATATAAATGGTAAGGATATAACTAGAGATAATCATCCCTACTCACGACATCGTTTCTCCTCATGCAACAGGATTATGTCTTCACAAGAAGATAACCAGCCGACAAGGAAGGCAGCAATCCTGCAGATAGATCCTGCTACTTTTCAAGCTACAGTCATGGTAGCCGTGACAGCTGTCATGGCGCAACTCAATGCTAACAACGCCAGCAGAGATGGAAGCGGTACCGACAATACAAATCGTTGTAACAATCAGGAACACCGGCGGGTGTCTGCCCATGAAGGCGCCTCAGGCCACAAACCTACGAACAAGAAGCGAAAGTTTTGGAACAAAAAGGAGCGCAACCAATCTCAAGGATTCGCTAAAAGACAACAACCCATGGCCACCCCTGCCATTACAACAGCAGTCATGACACATGCATCGACACTAGCCACAAGGTCTGTCACCCAAGCACCAGCCAGACCATATAAGGGATCACTCCCAAGGTGTAACAAGTGTGGCTACCATCACCATGGGGTTTGCCGGGTGATGCACTGTAAAAACTGCAACAAGAACGGACATAATGTCCGCTTCTGCAGAAACCAAACCCAACACCTCCCTTCAATCACTAACACCAAGGTAGGCCCAGTATGCTACCTATGCGGTGAAACGGGACACTTCAAGAGAGAATGTCCAACTGAGAAGAATGACGGGGGAGCAGGAGGAGTGTGATGAACAAACCAGCAGGAGCAACAAGGGAACCCTATTAGGACTTTTGTAATGTTTCCAACGACAAAACGTTTAAGTACCATATGTTTGTAATGAATTTGGTATGCTTGCTAAAATTACCATCTTTCTAAAAGTAGTTAAAATACTCTCTCGTTCAAATCAAATCAAAGACACTCATATATGACCTTAGGATCATTACCTGTAAGCTGTGATGACTTTGTGCATACATCGGGGTTAATTATAATCAAAATACTAAAGACTTAAAGCAAATAATTCCATCCTGACTCCTGTTCCATGTCTAGTAGTGGGATTAGGGTGGAGCCACCCACTCGACGATTTCACCAATATCAAATTACATGCGACTTACATATACAGCTCGATCATAGAGTGACCTGTCAGGGATCATGATATAAAGTATCATTACTAGCTATCAGAACACACTTACTACCAGTGCTAGTTGCTGCAATGCGAATCATCTGCAGTAATAATAACACCGACTAACACAGAACGTACTAACAAGAGGCATAGGATGCTCTATCTCCCTAACAAACATTCCATTCAAATACAACTTAACACATGTTTTACTAGGAAGTTTCGATAACGTCATTCGATTTGGATTGGTTTAGTCCTCACCTTCCCAATTAAACGACTACGAAAGGACCCTTCACCTAACCCACTGAATATTGAAACCTTCGTCTCTCATAAACACAAATCCGACACGGACCTCCGGGCCATCTCTCGCTGCGAAACCCCAAAACACTCACCAGAGGAGTAATATACCTTCCGAAACCTTACCACAAGTATTTCCAGAAGACCCTTCGGGAATGTCACGCATGCAGTAGATAAGGTTCAAGCACAGAAGCTTGGGACGAATACGGTTAGTGTACAACTACTAAGTGTATACTCGAGGATAATGTATAATTAAGATTCTACGGACGTTGGATGTGTGTTTCCGCCCTATTTCATGTTCCTTGTCTGGTTGTAGACTTGGGGCAGAGTCACTCATCCAACTGTCTTGCCAACCTTAAGTACATACGACCTATATGTGTAAGTAAATGATGGATGGACCAGGTACGAGTCCTACCTTGAACTGTAGGACAAGGCTACCCGGGAGTGCGAGTGAACGTTCTACCATCCGAATAAGTCTAGTCGTGTAAACCGAACCCATATGTTCCTTACCGATCTAATCAAACGAGAAACACTAAAGCAGGCCCTATGCGGCGCTCCAAAGAGAAGTTATCACTTATGACTTAGTACAAGTTCGAGAAAGGCTGAAAGCATCTCGAGAGCACGGCAAAAGCCGAATAAGTCTTATCTCCTATATAAAAACACAGGGTTTTTACTAGTGAATCTATGATGGCTAGTGTAAACATTATGGTCATATATCATTAAGATTCTATGGAATTAGAATGTGTGATTCCGCCTCATTTCCTGATCCTTGTTTGGTTGTGGGCTTAAGGCGGGGTCACCCATCTGAATGCCCTTGCGATCTTAATGATATACGACTAGTTTACACCAAGCAATTATAAAAGATCTGGTAGGACTTATAATGCAAATTTCGTCACACATTGTTGAAGCATTAGTAATGCTAGAACTTACAAATTACATTATAAAATATTCATAGTAGTAATACCAAGTATGAAGCGAAGAGCATAAAGGCACACGTGGAATACACTATCATTCCAAAACAATAACTCCTTTTAAATCAACTCAGCTCAAGTTACAATAAGAAATTCCAAGGTCGTCATTTAGCATCAGGCGGGTTGTTCCTCACCATAATCAATTTCGTATACTACGAAAAGTTCCCCCATCTTTCCTCCAAATTCTTGAAGTCTCAGTTGAAACACTAATTTCGGGACGAAATTCTTTCTAACGAGGGGATGATGCGACAACCGTCAATTTTGGCCAAGTCAAAGTCAACTAAAGTCAACAAGTCAAACCGGTCAACTCATCTAACCCTTGTATATTAGGGTTTCCATTATGTTTCTTATTGAACAACTCGCAATCTTAATACAAAGTATCACTTAGAGTTTTCACGTGTTCGGAAATTCTAAACCCTAATCAGGACAAGTGATGAAACTACTCGATAAAACATTATTCCATACCCCTCAAGAGTGTATAACATTCATAACAAGGCTTAACAGAGTGTAAGAACCTTGCGTTGCGAAGCCAAACACTCAAAAGGTCACAAAAGAAGCCTCTCCCAATCTCTTTCACTCTAACTCTCCCAAAACTCTCTAAGTAGGAGAAATCTCTCCAAGAATGTGAAATCTCTCCCAAATCTCTCCAAGAATGTGAAATCTCTCCCAAATCTCTCCAAGTATGTGAAATCTCTCCCAGGTCTCTCTCTGTATGATAAATCTCTCCAAGTGTGTGAAATCTCTCCCAAATCTCTCCAAGAATGTGAAATCTCTCCCAAATCTCTCCAAGTATGTGAAATCTCTCCCAGGTCTCTCTATATGAGAAATCTCTCCAAATATGAGAAATCTCTCCCAAATCTCTCTCAAAATCTCTTTTAGCTTTTTATAATCTTTTGGGTCATCCCGACACTTAATCGGGTCAAAAATCGCTTAAGACGGGTTAAAAATGGGTAAAACAGCCTAAAGGAACCGAAGCCTCCCTCTAGGAAGCGAACCTCTTAGGGCCGAAGGTCACCTATAGGGACCGAACTTGCTAAGAACCGAAGTGCTTGAACCGAACCCGAAGCTGGAAGAGCCGAACCCGCACCTCGCATACGACCGAATCCGAAGGTCCTCTCGGACCGAACCCTCCTTTCGTATTCGCTCCATTTCGCCCAGTTCGCCTTCGGGCCCAGCAGCATCAGGGACCAAACCTCGGCCCAGTACCGAGAAGCCTCGTAGGTTCGCCATTTTCACCCGGTTTTTTACTACGACTTCATTTTAGGCCCGTTTTACATAATTTTAACGCGGGATTTTCACCCAAAATTATATTTTAACATATAAGACCCCTAAATTCATAATTAATCACGTTTTTTAGTGTAAATCTTATCCAAGATTAGTGGGTAGAATATTTTGGGTGGAGTGTTGACTTTGCTTTAGTGTATGACACAAGCAACCACCCATGCCCACTCAATGACCAGCCCTTGTCCTTCCACCATACCTGGTCATTTCATTGTCCTTTTCCCCCTCTTTCCAGCCAAGTACTTTGACTCAAGGGTAGAAAAACCCTTATCTCTCCTCCCATTCACTCACATTTCACCAAGAAGCAAAAACTCATTCTCTCTCACTTCTCTCTCTAAATTTTGAGATTTCAAGGCTGATTTTCAAGTTCTTCATCTACCTTGGTAAGTAAATCTCTTCCCACACTTGATTTCCTTACACTTCTTCACTCAAATCATGAGTTCCTTATACAAATATTGTCATATTTGTTGTTAGATCTTCGAATCTTCAAGCATCATCTAAGTGTTCTTAAGTTGAACACTTATTCTCTTCATCATCCATCTACTGAAATCACTCAAGGTGAGTTCATACCCCTACATTTTCATGTTTTCTTCAAGTTTTAGGGGGGGGAATACAAGTTAAAACACCAAAAACTTAACTAAACTCAAACAACAGCTTTCATCAGAAAAGTTGAGTCTTATTCACGGACTGTTTTGACTATCTTAAGCTTAATATCTTTCAAAACTGTTTAATATGCAAATATTTCAGGTTCATACCTTTAAAATGACTACTTGCACATCTCCATACGATTTTCCTACGATTTATGGTGATTTTTACAAAACTGTCTATCATTTCAGAAACGAATTCGGACCAGTCTGTGAATATGAACATTTTAACACAAGTTAAAGACTTCCAAAAATCATAATAAAAATTATGAATAAACTAGACACATTTTATGAACTCTCAGAGTTTACGGATTCAGTTTTCGACTTTCTATGATTTTTCTATGATTTTTATCATACAGTGCAGAACGGTTACAAACTAGTTAACAGCTTATAACTTTCATAACACTTTGTATTATGTTGAGCAAAGTGTATAACAATAAGTTCTAAATATTGAATGTATTTGTTGTTAGTTTATCATCATAAACTGAAATTTTAGTCATTCATGATAAGATTTCTTCATTTATTTCGAACACATATAATAAACTACAATAAGCATAGTTTATGGATTTTTACCACATGAAAAAGGTTTCACTCTCAAAACAAATGGGTTTTTCATATATTACATGATAAACTATAATAGGTATAGTTTATGATTCCATTAACATAACAAACATAGTTCAGGGGGGTTTATTCCCACAGAAAAAGGTTTTACACTCACGCACACCACACGTAAACTTGTTAACGTAAATTGTGAGACATTCCTCTTAGTACTCCTAAAGTACAGGTTAAAATTCCTGATAGTTATAAATGGGTTTTTCATATACTACATAATAGTAATAGTTTATGGACTCATAGCACTAATGTATTTTCATAAAAGGGGTTCTTTTACATTACAAACGTTTTGGATAAACTATAATAGGTATAGTTTATGTATCATTTACATTTCAAACTCATTTACCAAAGGTTTTTAGTTCAGTTCACGTAAATGTGTTAATGAATAAATTTGTGAGACATTCGCTCCGCGTTACCTTCATAGTAACAAAGTCAAAAGTCCTGTAAATTGTAACTAGAGTCTCTTGTAGGGAGAGCGTGATAGTTATGTATAGATCTATATTGGGTCTGACAAGCCCGCACCTGAGCTGCATGCAACAGCTAGACCGGCAGGTCTGAGGTGACAAGTGTCATTTAACTTGCGACGCCTGAAGAACGTCGTATTACGAGGTCGTCTGAGTCTTAGCATGGTTATAATAGCTCACATGTGGTATTAACAAATCATAAAATTTACGGGTTTTACTTTTATATTAGCGAGTTATGTCAATTTAACTCACATGAATTACTTTAAGTATGGAAAAATACTTGTATGTTTCGGTCTGGAATTTAAGACTACACATAGGGAGCTAACAACACATAAAGTTTACGGGATTTTTCTCAAATCAAAAAAGGTTTTATGTCGATTTAAAATCACTTTTTATATCAATAAGTATGGATAGTAATGTACACTTTCGGTCTTAGGATTAAAGACAACACATAACACATAAAGTTTACGGGATATTTCTCAAATCAAAAAGGGTTTTATGTCAATTTAAAATCAATTTTTATATCAATAAGTATGGATAGTACTGTACACTTTCGGTCCTGGGATTTAGGACTACATAACTTTTATAAGGAAAATATTGGATTTTCATTGCAAACATATTTCTATTAAAACTATTTCATCTAGACTTGTTAGACTTCAGCTATAATTACTTAGTGTATATGCTAGAGTTATATAAGAATCTAGTCACCATCGACTTAGAATTGGTGGGCCCGCTTTATCTCCTGTTCCTTGTTTGGTTGTGGACCTAGGGCAGACCCATTATATTCAACGGTTTATTTAACTTAAATTTTATATAACTTATATACGCTGGGTGATTATAGAAGGAATCTATGGGTCCTTCTAGGGTTCATTATCGCATAACATAGGAGCATTCATTCCACACTTAACTAAGAAAATATTGGATTTTCTGGAAATCATACTCTATCGCTTTTACAAGGAAAACAGTTTCTTCCTCAAACAAAACTCTTATGAACTCACCAACTTAAGTGTTGACACTTTTTTCCGGAAGGATTTCATTAAGTTGTTCCTTGAAATTACGAATGTGTACTTTCCGGAAGGATTTCATTACCTGATAGTGTTCAAATATGATAACTTCTAACAAAGATTAGCATAAAGGTAAAGTATATGTCAAGTAATGTTCACCTCAATGTCAATAGGTATTCCCTGATATAAGGGATCCACCGCGCGTTTTGCAGGTATTGTTTGAAGTGGAACTAAATTTAATATATATATATATATATATATATATATATATATATATATATATATATATATATATATATATACACTAGCTGTGAGATCCGTGTATTATACATGTTGATTAAAAAAATTATATAGAAATTTGGAATTTCGAAAAAAAAACTTGTCAAAATTAGTATATATTTGAAATGTATTTCAGGTTGGAATGGTTATGTGTGTGTGTGTGTATGTATATATATATATATATATATATATATATATATATATATATATATATATATATATATATATATTGAAATTTTATTTAACAAAAAAATACATACATGAAGTAACAATATTCTGGTTCTAGATTGTTTTAAACTACATTCTCTAATATGCGTCTTTGGTAGGAGGATTACAAAAAATTAGATCATTTTAATAACATTTAGAAATACAAAGCTTTAGTTCAAATCTATACTATGTTTCACATATGCAATGCCATAAAAATATGGTAGAGTAACAAAAAAAAAGTGCAACTCCTATGTGAAGTTTTGAGTGGCTAAATTATAAACATCAATTAATTAAAATTCTATTGACATAAATAAAATATTAAAAATAACAAAAGTTCATTAAAATCAAAATAATATCATGATAGAAAGCACATTTTCTAGAATATAGAAATTGTAATATAATTAAAACTGGGAATTCTTAAAAAAGATCTGTGCCATTGCAAATTATATAAATGAAAATGGATAAGATTATAATTTATCATTCCATTCCATCATGGAAGGATGAACAAACCACAACCAGACTAAGGAATGAAAGTAACAAATTTGATGGAATTACAATTATTCAAGAGTAGTCTATTCCATTCCGTTAGATAAAAGGAAAAACATTCTTAATTGAATGTAATAGGCAATGCACTTTTTTGTTACCCATAATAGCAACATTCTTAAAGAACCTTAGCTATCATATATTTTTTAAACGTCAAAAAATAAAACAAAAGAAATAGATCTCTCCTATACCTAAGACCACCAAAAACAATAAATAATCAGCAATTAATGATTGTTATCAATATTAATATTATTATATTTGTTATTGTCAATGATTTGGATACAGACCTGGTTAAAGAACATTTGCAGACCACACGAATGTAATGGCAATACCTCCGGTTCCAAACTTTCCAGCACTAGCAACATACATATAAATGACCAAAATACCCATCCCTCAAGTTTTCTTATCAAGATAAAAGAAGAGAGATGGAACTGAATGAAGAGAGAGAACTTACACGGTGGAGATAAGTCACCGCAGAATCTGGCATAACATAGTTTACACGTTCGATATCAATACCCCTACCAACTAAATCTGTTTCTCTTGTGTCATTCCTTGAAAGTTGAAACCCGTGTAGTGAGTCAACCTTCAAAATGTTGACCACACAAAGTATAAATTGATAATGCTACATTATCATAAATGAAATCATATTCTACACTTATGAATTAATAAAAATAAGTAAGTGTGGTATAGATGTTAGGAAAAATGTTGTTTGTATAAATAATGTTTCACAAAATACATAAGACAATGATAATGATGTACTTAATGGAGACAGAACTTTGGTAAGTCATATAAGGATGTTTTCTAAAAAAGGCTTTCCACATAAAGCCCTAGGTTTTTTACAAATTTACCCTTGATTGCTTTAATTTAGTTTATTTTTTCCATTTTATCCATGGGTATGGAATGGGATGAAAATTTGCAATGCAAGACACTTTTATCTACATATTTTTTGAAAGCATGGCACGAAACTTTTTTTCTAAATATTTCACATTTACAATTAAATTACAGTTCTACTTTCAAAATTATGCCATCAATTATTTCATAAATGAAATCATTTTCACATTCCTCTTCTCCTTCCCTCTTTACAAGCTATATAGAATTTAAATACACGAATCTCAAGAATTTAACACTTTCCAGATTCCCAGCCTAATAATCATAGTTAAATCCAGAGGGAGAACAGTCTTCTGGGGAGCAATCGGAGCCAGAGTTAGACATTGTAAAAGAACAGAAAGAAAATGGAAAGAAATCATGGTATTGAATGGAGAGAAATCAGGTTTTTAAATGATATTACAATGTCAAGATTAGAGGGTGAGAATCTGTGAATTAATTCCTAATTAAATGTCTTATGAATCTAACCTAATAAATGAAAATCATTTTGCCAAATGTCATGCTCTCAATGAATTTGACACATGTTATTTTGTAGGATTTTTTAATTATTTCTTTTCCACTTGGCATTTTCTTATGTTTTCAATTTTCTTAAATTAAAAATCCACATTTTAAGTTAGAGTTTATATATGTTATGTATCCATTGTATTAAAATTGACAATAAATGACAATAAATTCTAAGAGACCTTTCTTTGTTTCATTATTTAGCAAATTCTAGCTAGCATATAATTCTAAAATATTTATTTGTATTTGTTTCTCCATTTAATATATTTTAAGGTCCAAGAGTTTATGAGTTTATGATGGTTAGTATATCTTTGTACCCATATGTCATGATGTAAAGAGATGAAGAATTGAATGGAGAAGAGAAATAAATAATTTTGTTAATGTTTTGATCTGATTATCTATTATTGATCGTCTATTTTGTGAATTGGTCAAATTTAATATTCTTTGAAATTTAAACAAATTAGGTGCACAAAAATTGTTGTACAAAATTAGGTGTTTGGATTTTTGTATTTTAGGGGATAAAGTCATAAAGACATCTATTTTCAATGTATTTTAACTCATCATAAAGCAAACACCTTAACCGACTAAAATGAAATTAAGAATGTTTTCATTTGAAAAAAATAATTATCTTATCTAAAACTGTTGGAAAGGGATTTTTTTATTATTTCTCCAAACCAAGTATAGAAAAAAATAAAAGATGAACTAAATGAAATTTTTGCGAAGAAAATCTAAAATGCGTAACAAATACGGTGTATGATTTTGTGAATTGCGGATGAGTTAAAATAATGAAAAAAACTTTTAAACTTTTCATTGCATTAGTTTCTTTTCGATTAGCCTTTTCAATACATTTTGGTTAGAATTTTCTAAAAATCATTATTGGTTAAAATTCATAATTAAATAGTTAATAGTTATAAAAAATTAATAGAGTATCTTATAAATTAGAATTTATTCGTCTTGAAAAGAAAGTTCCATTAAAATGTTCCACTATTGTGGAGGTTTTTGGATTTACGAGTTGATGAGATACGTAATAGGGTATAGATTTAAACCGGAATCGGAACCGTTAGAACCGTTTTGGGTTTCGGGTTTAAAGAATGGGCTTATCCAAGTTTCGTGCAGTCCGAGTTTGGGTCCATCGGGTTCGGGTAAACCGGGACTGAACCGGTGTTAGGAACTGGAACCGATTTTAGGGGTGAAACCGGTTTATGTGAAAAGTTTAAAACATACATATCTAATTCTTTTGAAATCGGATTAGCATGCGGCTTTTCCCAGTGTGTAGCTTAGAGTTTGTATATGATTTTAGAATATGATTATGTCAATTTTGGTTTAATATTCAATGACTTAAAATTCTTCGAAGTCACGATATCAAAGATAGATTAAAAAAATACTTAGGTTGTGTTTAGTTGTGGAAAAACAATTTTCATTGTCTGTTTTCCGTTTTTAGTTTTCCGTTTTCCGTTTTCCGTTTTCCGTTTTCAGTGGAAAATTTAGAAAACGCGTTTAGATAAATCTTATTCATTTTTCATTTTCTGTTTTAGAAAATAAGAAAACGCGTTAACATGTGCATTTTTCTATGAGTTTTCATTTTCCAATTTTTGTTATTTTAACTAACATCACACAAATGTCATGTTCTCAATGAATTTGACACATGTCATTTTGTAGGATTTTTGAATTATTTCTTTTCCACTTGGCATTTTCTTATATTTTCAATTTTCTTAAATTAAAAATCCACATTTTAAGTAAGAGTTTATATATGTTATGTATCCATTGTATTAAAATTGACAATAAATGACAATAAATTCTAAGATACGTTTCTTTCTTTCAATATTTAACAAATTCTAGCTACCATATAATTGTAAAATATTTATTTGTATTTGTTTCTCCATTTAATATATTTTAAGGTCCAAGAGTTTATGAGTTTATGATGGTTAGTATATCTTTGTACCCATATGTCATGATGTAAAGAGATGAAGAATTGAATAAAGAAGAGAAATAAATAATTTTGTTAATGTTTTGATCTGATTATCTATTATTTTATCTATTATTGACCGTCTCTTTTGTGAATTGGTCAAAATTAATATTCTTTGAAATTTAAACAAATTAGGTGCACAAAAATTGTTGTACAAAATTAGGTGTTCGGATTTTTGTATTGTAGGGGATAAAGTCATAAAGACATCTATTTTCAATGTATTTTAACTCATCATAAAGCCAAACAACTTAACCGACTAAAATGAAATTAGGAATGTTTTCATTTGAAAAAAATAATTATCTTATCTAAAACTGCTGGAAAGGGATTTTTTATTATTTCTCCAAACCAATATAGAAAAAAATAAAACATGAACTAAATGAAATTTTTATGAAGAAAATCTAAAATGCGTAACAAATACGGTGTATGATTTTGTGAATTGCGGATGAGTAAAAATAATGAAAAAAACTTTTAAACTTTTCATTGCATTAGTTTCTTTTCGATTAGCCTTTTCAATACATTTTGGTTAGAATTTTCTAAAAATCATTATTGGTTAAAATTCATAATTAAATAGTTAATAGTTATAAAAAATTAATAGAGTATCTTATAAATTAGAATTTATTCGTCTTGAAAAGAAAGTTCCATTAAAATGTTCCACTATTGTGGAGGTTTTTGGATTTACGAGTTGATGAGATACATAATAGGGTATAGATTTAAACCGGAATCGGAACCGTTAGAACCGTTTTGGGTTTCGGGTTTAAAGAATGGGCTTATCCAAGTTTCGTGCAGTCCGAGTTTGGGTCCATCGGGTTCGGGTAAACCGGGACCGGAACCGGTGTTACCGACTGGAACCGATTTTAGGGGTGAATCCGGTTTATGTGAGAAGTTTTAAACATACATATCTAATTCTTTTGAAATCGGATTAGCATGCGGCTTTTCCCAGTGTGTAGCTTAGAGTTTGTATATGATTTTAGAATATGATTATGTCAATTTTGGTTTAATATTCAATGACTTAAAATTCTCCGAATTCACGATATCAAAGATAGATTAAAAAAATACTTAGGTTGCGTTTAGTTGTGGAAAAACAATTTTCATTTTCTGTTTTCCGTTTTTAGTTTTCCGTTTTCCGTTTTCCGTTTTCAGTTTTCAGTGGAAAATTTAGAAAACGCGTTTAGATAAATCTTATTCATTTTTCATTTTCTGTTTTAGAAAATTAGAAAACGCGTTAACATGTGCATTTTTCTATGAGTTTTCATTTTCCAATTTTTGTTATTTTAACTAACATCACACAAATGTCATGTTCTCAATTAATTTGACACATGTCATTTTGTAGGATTTTTGAATTATTTCTTTTCCACTTGGTATTTTCTTATGTTTTCAATTTTCTTAAATTAAAAATCCACATTTTAAGAAAGAGTTTATATATGTTATGTATCCATTGTATTAAAATTGACAATAAATGACAATAAATTCTAAGAGACGTTTCTTTCTTTCAATATTTAACAAATTCTAGCTAGCATATAATTGTAAAATATTTATTTGTATTTGTTTCTCCATTTAATATATTTTAAGGTCCAAGAGTTTATGAGGTTATGATGGTTAGTATATCTTTGTACCCATATGTCATGATGTAAAGAGATGAAGAATTGAATAAAGAAGAGAAATAAATAATTTTGTTAATGTTTTCATCTGATTATCTATTATTTTATCTATTATTGACCGTCTCTTTTGTGAATTGGTCAAATTTAATATTCTTTGAAATTTAAACAAATTAGGTGCACAAAAATTGTTGTACAAAATTAGGTGTTTGGATTTTTGTATTGTAGGGGATAAAGTCATAAAGACATCTATTTTCAATGTATTTTAACTCATCATAAAGCCAAACAGCTTAACCGACTAAAATGAAATTAAGAATGTTTTCATTTGAAAAAAATAATTATCTTATCTAAAACTGCTGGAAAGGGATTTTTTATTATTTTTCCAAACCAAGTATAGAAAAAAATAAAACATTAACTAAATGAAATTTTTGTGAAGAAAATCTAAAATGCGTAACAAATACGGTGTATGATTTTGTGAATTGCGGATGAGTAAAAATAATGAAAAAAACTTTTAAACTTTTCATTGCTTTAGTTTCTTTTCGATTAGCCTTTTCAATACATTTTGGTTAGAATTTTCTAAAAATCATTATTGGTTAAAATTCATAACTAAATAGTTAATAGTTATCAAAAATTAATAGAGTATCTTATAAATTAGAATTTATTCGTCTTGAAAAGAAAGTTCCATTAAAATGTTCCACTACTGTGGAGGTTTTTGGATTTACGAATTCATGAGATACGTAATAGGGTATAGATTTAAACCGGAATTGGAACCGTTAGAACCGTTTTGGGTTTCGGGTTTAAAGAATGGGCTTATCCAAGTTTTGTGCAGTCCGAGTTTGGGTCCATCGGGTTCGGGTAAACCGGGGTCGGAACCGGTGTTAGGAACCGGAACCGATTTTAGGGGTGAAACCGGTTTATGTGAAAAGTTTAAAACATACATATCTAATTCTTTTGAAATCGGATTAGCATGCGGCTTTTCCCAGTGTGTAGCTTAGAGTTTGTATATGATTTTAGAATATGATTATGTCAATTTTGGCTTAATATTCAATGACTTAAAATTCTCCGAAGTCATGATATCAAAGATAGATTAAAAAAAATACTTAGGTTGCGTTTAGTTGTGGAAAAACAATTTTCATTTTCTGTTTTCCGTTTTTAGTTTTCGTTTTCCGTTTTCCGTTTTCAGTTTTCATTGGAAAATTTAGAAAACACGCTTAGATAAATCTTATTCATTATTTATTTTCTGTTTTAGAAAATTAGAAAACGCGTTAAGATGTGCATTTTTCTACGAGTTTTCATTTTCCAATTTTTGTTATTTTAAATAACATCACACAAACCCGCAACGCCACTCACACCCCATCCACCCCACCCTACCCTACCCTACCTCATCCCACACTACCCCACCCCACCAACCCCTACCCCACCCTATCCCACCCCACTTCACCCTACCTCATATCGATCTGAGATTGATAATCCATGGTTACCAAATCATTTCATGCTGAATTTTATTTTAATGTTATTCATATGATGTTTTGGGCTAAGTTTAATGCATTAATTCATATCTTTGGAGTAGGTAGGGGTGGGGTGGGCATGGGGTGGGGTGGGTAGGTATAAGATAGGTATAGGTGGTGTGTGTATGTTTGTGGGGGTGGGGGCAGGTGTGGGTGTTTGTGTGTATAGGGGGTGGGTGTGGGTGTGTGTGTATAGGGGGTGGGGATGTGGGGCTGTGTGTATGTGTGTGTTTATGGGGGTGGGTGTGGGGATGTGTGTGTGTTTGTGGGTGTGTATGTATATGTGTGGGGGTGAGGGTGGGGTGGGAAGGGTGTGGGTGTGGGTTTGTGTGGGTTGTGTGTAGGAGGTAGGGGTGGGTGTGGGGGTAGGTGTGGGTGTGGGTTTATGTGGGTTGTGTGTGTGTGTGTGTGTGTGTGTGTGTTTGTCGGGGTGGGGGTGGGTGTTGGTTTGTGTGGGTTGTGTGTGTGTGTGTGTTTGTGGGGCTGGGGGTGGATGTGGGTGTGTGTGTATATATATAGGGGGGTAGGGATGTGGGGTTGTGTGTGTGTATGTGTGTGTTTATGGGGGTGGGTGTGGGTGTGGGTGTGGGTGTGTGTGTGTGTGTGTTTGTGGGTGTGTGTATGTGTGAGGGGTGGGGAGGGTGTGGGTGTGGGTTTGTGTGGGTTGTGTGTGTAGGGGGTAGCGGTAGGGGTGGGTGTGGGGGTGTTTATGGGTGTGTATGTGTGTGTGTGTTTTGTGGGGGTATGGGTGTGGGTGTGGGTAGGGGTGTATGTGGGTGGGTGGGTGGGCTTGGGAGTGGGTAGGTAAGGATGTGGTGGGTTGGGGGTAGAAACAAATGGAAAACAATGATTATTGGTTTTCCAAAAATTTCCAACTTCTTCGTAATTTTAGAAAACGAAAAATTTTCATTTTCCGTGAAAATTTTAAAAAAATAGACGAACTAAACGCGTTTTCAAAATTTTCATTTTTCTGGGAAATTTTTTTCCGGAAAACGGTCCATTTTTCCGCAACTAAACGCACCCTTAATGTTTCCATTTTCATTTTTCAGCTTTATTATTTAAAATATGACAATAGTTTTTTTTAGTATAAGTTGAATTACTTACTTATTCATTATATTGTTTATGTTTATTTTTATGTAAAAATATAACTTTAAAAAATGTTTAATGTTTATATATCGATACTAAACTTTTATTTTTAATAACTCATGTAATAGATGGGTCTCACACCTAGTCTTATTATTTAAAAAAAGTCAAAACCTATTACAAAATGACAAGTGACAAAATAGTTTATATATATATATATATATATATATATATATATATATATATATATATATATACATATTAGGTGTAAGACCCGTATATTATACGGATTGATTAAAAAAAATAAATATAAAATATTTAAATAATATGTATTTTGTAAAATGAAATTTTGAAATAAAAAATAAAGAAGCATATTAATTACAATTTACTATCATATTTATTACATTTAATACTTTACATCTAACCTAATAAATGAAAATCATTTTGTCAAATGTCATGCTCTCAATGAATTTGACACATGTCATTTTGTAGGATTTTTTAATTATTTCTTTTCCACTTGGCATTTTCTTATGTTTTCAATTTTCTTAAATTAAAAATCCACATTTTAAGTAAGAGTTTATATATGTTATGCATCCATTGTATTAAAATTGACAATAAATAACAATAAATTCTAAGAGACGTTTCTTTGTTTCATTATTTAGCAAATTCTAGCTAGCATATAATTGTAAAATATTTATTTGTATTTGTTTCTCCATTTAATATAATTTAAGGTCCAAGAGTTTATGAGTTTATGATGGTTAGTATATCTTTGTACCCATATGTCATGATGTAAAGAGAGGAAGAATTGAATGGAGAAGAGAAATAAATAATTTTGTTAATGTTTTGATCTGATTATCTATTATTGATCGTCTCTTTTGTGAATTGATCAAATTTAATATTCTTTGAAATTTAAACAAATTAGGTGCACAAAAATTGTTGTACAAAATTAGGTGTTTGGATTTTTGTATTTTATGGGATAAAGTCATAAAGACATCTATTTTCAATGTATTTTAACTCATCATAAAGTCAAACACCTTAACCGACTAAAATGAAATTAAGAATGTTTTCATTTGAAAAAAATAATTATCTTATCTAAAACTGTTGGAAAGGGATTTTTTTATTATTTCTCCAAACCAAGTATAGAAAAAAATAAAACATGAACTAAATGAAATTTTTGCGAAGAAAATCTAAAATGTGTAACAAATCCGGTGTATGATTTTGTGAATTGCGGATGAGTTAAAATAATGAAAAAAACTTTTAAACTTTTCATTGCATTAGTTTCTTTTCGATTAGCCTTTTCAATACATTTTGGTTAGAGTTTTCTAAAAATCATTATTGGTTAAAATTCATAACTAAATAGTTAATAGTTATAAAAAATTAATAGAGTATCTTATAAATTAGAATTTATTTGTCTTGAAAAGAAAGTTCCATTAAAATGTTCCACTATTGTGGAGGTTTTTGGATTTACGAGTTGATGAGATACGTAATAGGGTATAGATTTAAACCGGAATCGGAACCGTTAGAACCGTTTTGGGTTTCGGGTTTAAAGAATGGGCTTATCCAAGTTTCGTGCAGTCCGAGTTTGTGTCCATCGGGTTCGGGTAAACCGGGACCGGAACCAGTGTTAGGAACTGGAACCGATTTTAGGGGTGAAACCGGTTTATGTGAAAAGTTTAAAACATACATATCTAATTCTTTTGAAATCGGATTAGCATGCGGCCTTTCCCAGTGTGTAGCTTAGAGTTTGTATATGATTTTAGAATATGATTATGTCAATTTTGGTTTAATATTCAATGACTTAAAATTCTCCGAAGTCACGATATCAAAGATAGATTAAAAAAATACTTAGGTTGCGTTTAGTTGTGGAAAAACAATTTTCATTTTCTGTTTTCCGTTTTTAGTTTTCCGTTTTCCGTTTTCAGTTTTCAGTGGAAAATTTAGAAAACGCGTTTAGATAAATCTTATTCATTTTTCATTTTCTGTTTTAGAAAATTAGAAAACGCGTTAAGATGTGCATTTTTCTTTGAGTTTTCATTTTCCAATTTTTGTTATTTTAACTAACATCACACAAATGTCATGCTCTCAATGAATTTGACACATGTCATTTTGTAGGATTTTTGAATTATTTCTTTTCCACTTGGCATTTTCTTATGTTTTCATTTTTCTTAAATTGAAAATCCACATTTTAAGTAAGAGTTTATATATGTTATGTATCCATTATATTAAAATTGACAATAAATGACAATAAATGCTAAGATACGTTTCTTTCTTTCAATATTGAACAAATTCTAGCTAGCATATAATTGTAAAATATTTATTTGTATTTGTTTCTCCATTTAATATATTTTAAGGTCCAAGAGTTTATGAGTTTATGATGGTTAGTATATCTTTGTACCCATATGTCATGATGTAAAGAGAGGAAGAATTGAATAAAGAAGAGAAATAAATAATTTTGTTAATGTTTTGATCTCATTATCTATTATTTTATCTATTAATCGTCTCTTTTGTGAATTGGTCAAATTTAATATTCTTTGAAGTTTAAACAAATTAGGTGCATAAAAATTGTTGTACAAAATTAGGTGTTTGGATTTTTGTATTTTAGGGGATAAAGTCATAAAGACATCTATTTTCAATGTATTTTAACTCATCATAAAGCCAAACACCTTAACCGACTAAAATGAAATTAAGAATGTTTTCATTTGAAAAAAATAATTATCTTATCTAAAACTGCTGGAAATGAATTTTTTTATTATTTCTCCAAACCAAGTATAGAAAAAAATAAAACATGAACAAAATGACATTTTTGCGAAGAAAATCTAAAATGCGTCACAAATACGGTGTATGATTTTGTGAATTGCGGATGAGTTAAAATAATGAAAAACACTTTTAAACTTTTCATTGCATTAGTTTCTTTTCGATTAGCCTTTTCAATACATTTTGGTTAGAATTTTCTAAAAATCATTATTGGTTCAAATTCATAACTAAATAGTTAATAGTTATAAAAAATTAATAGAGTATCTTATAAATTAGAATTTATTCGTCTTGAAAAGAAAGTTCCATTAAAATGTTCCACTATTGTGGAGGTTTTTGGATTTACGAGTTGATGAGATACGTAATAGGGTATAGATTTAAACCGGAATCGGAACCGTTAGAACCGTTTTGGGTTTCGGGTTTAAAGAATGGGCTTCTCCGAATTTCGTGCAGTCCGAGTTTGGGTCCATCGGGTTAGGGTAAACCGGGACCGGAACCGGTGTTAGGAACTGGAACCGATTTTAGGGGTGAAACCGGTTTATGTGAAAAGTTTAAAACATACATATCTAATTCTTTTGAAATCGGATTAGCATGCGGCTTTTCCCAGTGTGTAGCTTAGAGTTTGTATATGATTTTAGAATATGATTATGTCAATTTTGGTTTAATATTCAATGACTTAAAATTCTCCGAAGTCACGATATCAAAGATAGATTAAAAAAATACTTAGGTTGCGTTTAGTTGTGGAAAAACAATTTTCATTTTCTGTTTTCCGTTTTTAGTTTTCGTTTTTCGTTTTCCGTTTTCAGTTTTCAGTTTTCAGTTTTCATTGGAAAATTTAGAAAACACGTTTAGATAAGTCTTATTCATTTTTCATTTTCTGTTTTAGGAAATTAGAAAACGCGTTAAGATGTGCATTTTTCTATGAGTTTTCATTTTCCAGTTTTTGTTATTTTAACTAACATCATACAAACCCGCAACGCCACTCACACCCCACCCACCCCACCCTACCCTACCCTACCTCATCCCACACTACCCCACCCCACCAACCCCTACCCCACCCTATCCCACCCTACCTCATATCGATCTGAGATTGACAATCCATGGTTACCAAATCATTTCATGGTGCATTTTATTTTAATGTTATTCATATGATGTTTTGGGCTAAGTTTAATGCATTAATTCATATCTTTGGAGGAGGTAGGGGTAGGGTGGGCAAGGGGTGGGGTGGGTAGGTATGAGATAGGTACGGTTGGTGTGTGTGTGTGTGTGTTTGTGGGGTGGGGTGGGTGTGGGGTTGTGTGTATGTGTGTGTGTGTGTTCGTGGGGGTGGGGGTGGGGGTGGGGGTGGGTGTAGGTGTTTGTGTGTATAGGGGTGGGTGTGGGTGTGTGTGTATAGGGGGTGGGGATGTGGGGCTGTGTGTATGTCTGTGTTTATGGGGGTGGGTGTGGGGTGTGTGTGTGTTTGTGGGTGTGTATGTGTATGTGTGGGGGTGGGGGTGGGGGTGGGGGAGGGTGTGGGTGTGGGTTTGTGTGGGTTGTGTGTAGGAGGTAGGGGTGGGTGTGGGGGTAGGTGTGGGTGTGGGTTTGTGTGGGTTGTGTGTGTGTGTGTCTGTGTCTGTTTGTGGGGGTGGGGGTGGGTGTGGGTTTGTGTGGGTTGTGTGTGTGTGTGTGTTTGTAGGGCTGGGGGTGGATGTGGGTGTGTGTGTGTATATATAGGGGGTAGGGATGTGGGGTTGTGTGTGTGTATGTGTGTGTTTATGAGGGTGGGTGTGGGTGTGTGTGTGTTTGTGTTTGTAGGTCTGTGTATGTGTGAGGGGTGGGGAGGGTGTGGGTGTGGGTTTGTGTGGGTTGTGTGTGTACGGGGTATGGATGGGGGTAGGTGGGGGTGTTTGTGGGTGTGTGTGTTTTGTGGGGGTGCAGGTGTGAGTGTGGGTGTGGGTAGGGGTGTATGTGTGTGTGTGTGTGAGGGTAGGCTTGGGAGTGGGAGTGGGTAGGTAGGGGTGTGGTGGGTTGGGGGTAGGTAGAGGTGGGTGGGATGGGAGTGGGTGTGTGTTTATATTTTAGAAAAATTTTGAAATTAGAAAAATATGGAAAACAATGATTACTGGTTTTCCAAAAATTTCCAACTTCTTCGTAATTTTAGAAAACGGAAAATTTTCATTTTCCGTGAAAAATTTAGAAAAATAGACGAATTAAACGCGTTTTAAAAATTTTCATTTTTCTTGAAATTTTTTTCCAGAAAACGGTCCATTTTTCCGCAACTAAACGCACCCTTAATGTTTCCATTTTCATTTTTTCAGCTTTATTATTTAAAATATGACAATAGTTTTTTTTAGTATAAGTTGAATTACTTACTTATTTATTATATTGTTTATGTTTATTTTATGTAAAAATATAACTTTAAAAAATGTTTAATGTTTATATATTGATACTAAACTTTTATTTTTAATAAACCCGTGTAATACACGGGTCTCACACCTAGTCTTATTATTTAAAAAAAAATAAAAACTATTACAAAATGACATGTGACAAAATAGTTTATATATATATATATATATATATATATATATATATATATATATATATATACTAGGTGTAACACCCGTATATTATACGGGTTGATTAAAAAAATTAAATATAAAATATTTAAATAATATGTATTTTTTAAAATGAAATTTTGAAATAAAAAATAAACAAGCATATTAATTACAATTTACTATCATATTTATTACATTTAATACTTTACACACACACACATATATATATATATATATATATATATATATATATATATATATATATATATATATATATATATATATATATAAGTAAAAGTATTATATGGCTTTATAATTTTAAAAATTCAAAAAAAAAACTCATAAATTGACATGTGGATATTATTTATTTAAAAAATATCACAAAATGACAATTGTCAAAATTATTTTAATTTAAATTATATATATATATATATATATATATATATATATATATATATATATATATATATATATATATTATATTATAAACAATATTTGTCAAATGTTGTAAATTAAGTCGTACAAACCAATAGTGCATTATCTACAAAGAGTTTATGCACCGCCAATCTTATTTGGTCAATAAAAGTGAAAAAAGTCAAACGAAAAGGGCAGATACACATATCTGTTATTAGTCTCACCTTCTTATCTCTTGTTAGTTTCACCTAGCGATATTAATTTGACCAGGCTCCTTCCATTTCCCCTGTAACTCGGTATTATATGTTCATATAAAGTGGAATTCAAATAGAAGCTCCTCTCAGCACATATATGGCATTGATCTCTCAAGAAACCCTAATGTCGACGTTTAGAACCAGTGATATTTAAAAACTTTGGATTTATAAAAAAATAAGAAAAATAATGAAATATTAAAATTGATTTTTTATATCTTTTAAATTTAAATAAAAAAAATAAACCAATTAGCTTTAATTTGGAAATTTTGAAATAAGAAGATAAGTTCATTAATAAAATTGATATTCATGTATTAGTATATTTAATGTAATTATTACCATGGGGGCGTTGAAGGGGGTAAAGTGGGCAGCTGCACAGGGCAAAAAAAAATTATTATGTATTTTTATTTAAAAATAAAAACTTTTAATAATATTAAGGGCCCTTTTTTTCTAATTCGTCTTGGGCCTTTGAGGATATTTAATTTCTTAGGACCGACCCTGATTATTACATTAAAATATTATGTGAAATTTATTAAAATAAAAAAACTCATAAAATGACATGTGGAAAAGAAATTAATTCAAAATAACCACGAAATAACATTTGACAAATTGAATGAGAGTGTGACATGTGGCAAAAAAACCCTTCATCTATTATATATATATATATATATATATATATATATATATATATATATATATATATATATATATATATATATATATATACACACACACATTAGGTTATAATCTGTGTGATAGATTGTTTACAAACTAAAATAACATCAAGACTATAAAGATAATAATCATTAATCATAAATTTGCAAACAAATATTTTATAAAACATTAAATATTTTGTCCATATGTCTATCTCAATTTTTGTTTTTCTAAAGACTCTACTGTGATTATGGTATACCTTACTGTATCTTAGCCAAAAAAATCAAATTATCATAGACAGGAGACTTTCTTAGCCATTCAAATTAATTGTTCTTCGGCAAATATAACTATCCAATCAAATATATACTTCGCTCTGTAACAAAATAAAAATGACATGTGAAATAATTAATTCAAAATAAACACAAAATGACATTTGGCAAATTGAATAAGAGTGTGATGTGGCAAAAAAATCTTCATATATATATATATATATATATATATATATATATATATATATATATATATATATATATATATATATATATATATATATATATATATATATATATATATATATATATATATATATATATATGGGATCGTTCAATCGAGAATATTTCTCATTGCGAGAATATTTGAGAACAAAAATCATTCTTTAATTTACAAGGTGGCACTTGTGTAGGAATGGCAACGGGGCGGGTTCGGGGCGGGGCATGGTTTCCCAAATCTGCCCCAATATCTTTCGGGTATCTTATCAGGGCGCTACACTAGGTTTCGAGTTTTACCGTGAGGTTTCCGGTATCTTATCGGGTTTACAATAATTCATAATGAAATCTTTATTCCGTTTTAGGGTACCTCGATGTTTTATAAAAAATACATGTTCTGGTGTCCCTTTTAAATTAAAAATATGATGCCTCACTTTAATAAAATAAACTAGACGTTATATTAAAAATTATTTAATTTAAGTTTAGCGTAATACGTCAAAACAAAAAAAAAATGATCATTCACACTAGATTGTTAATAACTAAAAAGATTGTTCACAATAGATATTTTATCTTTGAACGCGTGCAATTAACATCAAAAGGTTTCGAACATTATATATATATATATATATATATATATATATATATATATATATATATATATATATATATATATATATATATATATATATATATATATATATATATATATATATATATATACTAGCCGTTACCCGCACGTGAGGATATTTTATTCAGTAATTAGTTTGTAGAGACGATTAGTTCTTTTGTGCAAATAGTTAACTACATATAAATAATTATCAATAACAGTAATACCAGCAGAAAAGAAATCAGTATGAATTAAATATGAAGAGTTTGAATTGTTTACAAATATGTACGCACACATGATTGATTATACATTATTAATTGTGCATCACTTTTTTATACTCCAATTTGATGTATAGACTTCATTGCTGTTGAATTGTATGTCAGACTTGCTAATACTTTTGTATTGGCACTGGATAATGTCACATAAATGACATTGTGTTTAAAACTTTTACGTATCAATGGGGTGCCGTTACAACGGACCGGAAGAAAAGACTTGCTTAGTAAAAGTTTATTTCATATTCATGATTTCCAGTATATTTAATTAATAAGCTTACTCTTATTATATTTTTATAATCAAATTGGTTTTTAATAATATCATATTTTGTTATTACTAGAATGGTGCATTAGACTGTAGATATATAAACTAACAAGTATGTTTGTAGATATATAAACTAACAAATATGCTGCGATTTGATACTTTTAATAAACATTTTTAATTGTTTGGATAAAATGAAATTTAAAACACTTATTGATTGATGGACATCTTTTTAATTTTGTAAGCCCTTGCGTTTTTATATTAAAATTATCATAACAATGAATGTCATTGAACTACAGCTACGTTTGTAGATGGCTATTAAAATAATAAAAATATATATTGCAAATTGTTTCATTTAAATTACGTAAAGAAAATCTGTAGTTGCTTTCTTCCTCGTTCGAATATATGTTTTCTATATAGCAAAGTTAAAGTAGTTGGCCATTAGTTGCCAAAAGATTAACCGGAAAATTTTATAAAATACATAGAAAAGCAATTTAACGGAATCCAGTTTGTCGGCATGCCAAAAGATTGTCTCCTTAGATCATGCATACATACCACTCTAACTTTTATTTTGAATGGAATCTAAAAAGATATATAAATCTCACTTATCCAACCACTTTCATCTCTTTTTGTTGCCAAGACTGTTATAACTTGCTTTTTTCAAAAAGCCTAAGCAATATATTTTTTAGCCATATGAAAGCAACTAAGATATAAGTAAGAACTAAGATAGATAAAACTAACACTACATCCAAGCATATGTTCGTTAACACTTTCTCGAAAAAAAAGCATATGATCCTTAACAATACATAATTTGCCATCAACATTACTCTAAAAGTACTCTTATCAGACTGAATGTTTTGACTAATGCGATCCTAATCCACCACTTTAACACCAACAATAACAATGCACTTTGATCAAGTTCAGAATATCCAGCAAAGAAGAACAACAAGATTACAAACAACAACTAAATCCACTTAAAGTTGTAAAAAACCATCACCAGTGGTAAAATCATCAAACTAGATCAAAACCTATAACATATCAGCAACAAAAATGAAATCAACCAAACCCAAAACCCACATAAGGGAAAATCTGTCTAGATCAAACATATTTATAGGCAGCATCCAACTAAAATTGTCAATTGCAAAATCATCTTCATCGAACATGGTAAAAACTCTAACTAATATAGATCCTCTTTGAGGGGAAATTAACCAATACACACTTTATTTGATATTTACTTAGCAAGAATCTATTTCCATACCATAAAAAACACAATCTATCTTTAACCACCAGTGAGATTTTGGACAAAAATTTGCAAAGACAATGTTCTTTTTTGAAGTTTTGTTTCCATAATTTGTTCCAAGTCACCATTATTAAACTATAGTGGTTTTATTTGTCATTTTCATTTGAAAGATGGTCATTTTGCAATGATATGTCAAGTACGATGGTTCAAAACTTAAGTATCTTATATCTCAAACATCCGACTTTAAAATGACAGAAACAAAATAAATCATATAGATAGTTTAGTTTGACTTTAAATGATAGATTACACTATTAGGATTTTTTCTGTTAACTTTAAATGGATCATTATGTCGTCTTGACTAAAAGTTGCAAACTAAAATTTTTAGCTTTGACTCTACTTGTACCAACCTAAAGATCTTCAAAGATGGTTGTGAAGGGAAGTTTCAGCAAGAAGCCTCCTAAATTAACCTTAGAGATGAAGTGAAATCTTATAAGCATGCAATGTATATATATGACAAACACACCCTTTAAATTCTCCTAATTCATGATTTTCCCTAAATTCCCTATTTAACCGATTCATGATGTAACTCTAACTCTATAAAACAAAGTATATTTTATCATATATCAGGTAAAAAAAATTAATATTATATTCATTTCTTTAAGTCTAAAGGAAATCCAAGAAAAAGTATCACCAAAAACAAATACATGATAAAAGAGAGTTAAATAACTATGATCTTCTAAATCTAGAATTTCTAATCAATCTCATTGGCCATCACCTGAAATCAACATTTAGATAGTTGTAATCTTATAACTACCTGCTCACGACATACCTTGGTCTATAGACAAGAAATATATTTTAATTGGAATCATGTTATCAATGTATATATATCCTACCTCATTCCTTAGGTATTGGAGCAAATTAACAGAGCTTAAATTAATTGGTATCTGCCCCAAAATGAACACAAAAAGAAACAATAGAAAATTAATTGACATATCTAAATCAATTCGCAACAGCAAGAGAAGAAAGATAACAAAGAACCAAGTTGAGGTTGTTTGGTTCCGACATTATGGGCTCCTTCAACTTTCGTTCACCAAACTACCTCTTATAATAAAAAAAATAGACATGTTCAATTTAAGGAGTCAGTAGAGCAAAACCTGCAAATCGAAAAAATAAATCCAGGTATCGATTATGAAGCAGTGCAAAAGAAGAGTTGATATCAAATTAAGAGATGTGAAGAAGGAGAAGAAGAAGCCGACTAAATCAAACCTTTTATAGTGCTTCCTTGTGACATCCCCATTTTCACGGACAGAAAAGACCGATTTTTGTTTATGCTTTATAAAAATCAGAGTACCTGTTTTAATAAAAAATGTTGCGGAATTTGTTCCCAGAAAAACATGATAAATACGTTATCAAAGCATTTCCTAAGAAATGTATTTTTATTCATTTTCAAAACATTTGGGATGTCATCGTCAATATAGAAACATAAGCACAAACAGAACTTACATTCATTTACACTAGTGATCTACATCTCTTTTAAATCTCTCAGTGTAAAGTAGCTTCATATCGACACCTGTGATAGAAATAAGTTGGAGTGGGTCAGGTTGGGAAACCTGGTGAGTACATAGGGTTTTCAACCCACAATAATATAATTATTATGTTTAAACATCAAACAATCAACCCAATTACCCATCCTCATTATCTTCTTTACTCTTAAGGATCTACCCTAAGAATCAACTATTTCTCGTTCATTCATTCCTATGGATCATCCTAAGGAATCGGCACGAAGTCCATCGTCACCGGGGTTTAGGCACTAAGACTGCATAGTCGCCAGGATTTATACAACAGGCACTAAGTCCGCATAGTCGCCAGGGTTTAGGCACCAAGTCTGCATAGTCGCCAGGGTTTATACAACAGGCATTAAGTCCGCATAGTCGCCAGGGTTTAGCACCAAGTCTGCATGATCGCCAAGGTTTAGGCACCAAGTCTGCATGATCGCCAGGGTTTAGAGTCCACCGGGTGAACACATCGTTCACAACATCTACAGGTTGCGAGCCTGCTAGTGTACCACTGGACTGTGTAGAATACTCTGTGGTTGTCATCTATACTCTGCTAGATGACGGGGCCAGCATTTGGGAACAAGGCTTCTCACATCGTCCACTTTTCACCCCTACCTCATGGTCTATATCACCTCTCAACTCATCATCCAACTCATATTTCATCTACCCATGTTTTTCCCAACATATTATGTAGATATAAATACATATACAGTTTAAATCATATAAAACTTGTATAAAATCGTTCATCCAGCATAAATAGCAAGTATACAGATAATATGCAGACATAACACGTATTTTATATAAAATACTTCATATCTATGTGTAAGATGAAAGTAACTATGCACTCACAACACGTAATTTATATTAAATACTTCATATCTATGTGTAAGATGAAAGTAACTATGCACTCACTTGATAAGGTGGTGACTCGGTACTCGGACAGCGCTTCGTTTACTTTAAAATAATTTCCTTCGACGAAACCTAGTATTATTACCACTAGATTTTAGTCTTATATTTACGGTGACTAATTATTAGTCTTATTATTATTATCATTATATAAGCGTTTAAACAATACTTTCCAACCACTATGTACAGACAGGGGCCAGACATAAAAACCGGAGAGCAGGACCATTTTGACATATAGTACTTCTGAAATCCAACAACCCTGTGCGGCCCTTTAAACCAGATTCGCCGTACCACGAGTAGTTAAAAAGATATCATAACGACACTTATATAAGTCATAATAATAGCTCAAATATTTATTATAAGTTCATAATAACAATACTAATTTTAAATATAAGCTATACTAAAATAGGTAAGCATAACTTACTTACAAGGGGGTTTTAGCTAGGAGTCGGGCTCTGCAGGGGCAGAACTTCGTCGCTGAATCTTTCTAAGAAAGATTCGTGCAGCGCTTCAGCGCTCACCTTACTATACTAAAACTATAGAAAGAGAAGTCGAATCACGAGGGACCAAAATGCTCGGGGGATAAGAAGAGAAAGACTCTTGAATCAAGAGAATGGTGCAAGAAATATGAGAGCCCAAGCCTCTTATTTATAGTAATTGAATTTACAAAAACTACCCTCCATAATTACTTAATGACCTTATAGTTATATAAACGACTAAACACCCCTTCATAATACTATTTTAAATAGATTTAACGATATTTGTACTAAACTAATTCGAAAGTACTCAACACTAGTCTTATAATAACCGCATCGTCGATACCTTTCTAATGATATATACATTTGTATATATATGTGTACGTATATATGATTTATACTTTATTTTAATACGTAAATATGCTATTATAATTTGTAACTCGTTCATACGAACTCCATTTTTGACGTTCGTTATATCCTCGCGTTGGTATTTACGAGTACTACAACTTTCATTTAGACGCCGTCAGCTAATTCTCATTTTATCTCAGATTTACAAAACTGTATTGAATTTATCGCACTCGAAGAGTAAGGACCAAGTTTCGTCCATATCTTTAACATACGAGATCTACTCTCGACATTCTTTATATCCACGCGTAGGTAAAAACAAGATCTAAAACTGTCATATAGACTCCGTCAGCTAATTCTCGACCGCTCTTAAATTTAACAGTAGGAGGAGATTATACTGTTAAATGTCCGCGTAAAATTCATAACTTCTACATACGGACTCCGTTTTCGTCTGTCTTTTTACCGTTGAGTTCCTATTAATGAGATCTTCAACTCTCATTTAGGTCGCGTAGGCCAAGAACCGCTCGAACTAAAATTCGAGTTTCGGGCCGTGCACTGCTATGCCAAATCTTAGAAAATTCATAACTCTCTCATACGAAGTCAGATTTGGGCGTTCTATTTTTGTATATTCTCGGTTTAACGTATACTACAAATTTTGTTCAGATTACTAAGGCTAAAAAGTCTTCTACCGTAAATTCACTATTTACGTCTCCTGGTGTCGTGCCGGTTTTGCCGTAAAACTTCGACGGGCCATAACTTCTTCGTTATAACTCGGATTTCGGCGTTATTTATATGTACGGAACCCTTGTAACATATACTAAAACTTGGTTAAGATTAATCCTTCTAAATAATATTCCATCAAAAACTCATTTTTGATGCTCATCGTCTATAAATTGACTAGCCCGGATCTGCGGGCGTTACAATTATCTCCCCCTTAGGATGATTACGTCCTAGAATCATCAACAAAACAAGGCTTGTATAATGACTCCATACGTTATCTCTTCATCCTGGGTAATAATCGAAACTCTTATGTTATTTCAAATGAGTATTTAACTCTTGGACTTCTTGACTATTGGCGGTGCTCAATCTTGCACCCGCTCTTCATACGGTGTTGGACTTTCAATTGTAACCTTCGAGTTACAATCTTGATCCTTATTGGAAACACCTGCTCCTTCGTAAACAGACTTTACTTCGATTATCGTAATAGACCGATGGGTCATGTTCTAATGACCTCTCATCGTATGATGCAATGCTTAGACTCAGGTCTCTTAGAGTCAAATTCTAGAATGGAATATACTTTCCTTCATGTTCTAATGTGATATAATCACATTTTATTATGTAGCATTTCTAGCTACCAACTTATTTAACTAGCGTGATACTTCTATTGACCGCTTCGATTATCTTTCATTTCAATCTTCTGGCTTAAGTTAGATGCTCCATCGAACTTGGTTCTCTGAACCACATAACATACTCATCTTAGTCGGACTCAATTTGATATGACCACTAGGGTCGAAACAACAATCATCTTCTTAATCATTACCGAAACGATGGTAACGACATAGTTGAATAAAACGGAATCAACTACTAGCTTCTTGGTAACCTTGTGACTTTCCCTGATCCAAGTGTGAGTCCTGTGCTTCCGGTAGTATAGGCCTCTACTACCATTCACACCTACTCATACTCGTCCCAAGTATTGTCTCGCAGTTCTCCAAGTTATTATCACAAAAACAATTTTAACACATACAAATGTGTCCAAACAATCATATAATTTTCCCTAGACTCTACTAGGACTTCTTCTATGCGTATCTTTAATCATCAATTCTGCTTCAACTCGGTTGGTGATGGAAATGTCAGACGATGGGATAACTTCATGGATTCTACAAAAAAATATTTTTTTCTGCTAATCGAAAGTGTACTTCTCCCGTACTAGACGTATTATTTATTAGACGCGTTCTAAAGGCAAGATATCACTCTTAAAATATCTTCCGATAGGTATCATTCAATATCGTAAGCCTTCTCATTTGCTCCATTTACTCAGTCTGCTATGAGTCCTTATCATGACATTCTATACACCAAAGCAGGTGTTCGGTGTATTGAGACGAGAATATAGATAGAGGAAGATTTAGACGCGTATTCCTCCTTATTACTCCAAAAAGTTACATGCCAGTTCTAATATCGTAATTAAACGTTTAGAAACCGGAGCACATAAAATTTCCAGATCTGGTCGGCAACAGACCATAGACACGATCAAACGATAACATAAAGCATCACAAATCATTTAGCACATAAAAGCATTTTAGGCATCTTCCCTAATTAAGCTAGTGCTTGTGTCTATTCAGGTCTACTTCCTAAAATATATTAGACACACTCCTCACGATCATCGCTTAGCATTCTAAGTTTAAGTCTAGAAATAAATCCTTATTCCTAGTTCGCTTAAACTAATGCTCTGATACCAACTGTGACATCCCCATTTTCACGGCCATAAAAGACCGATTTTTGTTTATGCTTTATAAAAATCAGAGTACCTCTTTTAATAAAAAATGTTGCGGAATTTGTTCCCAGAAAAACATGATAAATACGTTATCAAAG
Organism: Lactuca virosa; assembly: GCF_052849685.1. Taxonomy (NCBI): domain Eukaryota; kingdom Viridiplantae; phylum Streptophyta; class Magnoliopsida; order Asterales; family Asteraceae; genus Lactuca; species Lactuca virosa. The sequence goes on from NC_136433.1 coordinate 180,179,016, forward strand.
CATTTCCGAAGAAATGTATTTTTATTCATTTCAAAACATTTGGGATGTCATCATCAATATAGAAAGATAAGCATAAACAAAACTTACATTCATTTACACTAGTTATCTACATCTCTTTTAAATCTCTTAGTGTAAAGTACCTTCATATCGACACCTGTGATAGAAATAAGTTGGAGTGGGTCAGGTTGGGAAACCTGGTGAGTACATAGGGTTTTCAACCCACAATAATATAATTATTATGTTTAAACATCAAAAATCAACCCAATTACCCATCCCCATTATCTTCTTTACTCTTAAGGATCTACCCTAAGAATCAACTATTCCTCGTTCATTCATTCCTAAGGATCATCCTAAGGAATCGGCACGAAGTCCATCGTCACCGGGGTTTAGGCACTAAGTTTGCATAGTCGCCAGGATTTATACAACAGGCACTAAGTCCGCATAGTCGCCAGGGTTTAGGCACTAAGTCTGCATAGTCGCCAGGGTTTATATAACAGGCACTAAGTCCGCATAGTCGCCAGGGTTTTGGCACCAAGTCTGCATGATCGCCAAGGTTTAGGCACCAAGTATGCATGATCGCCAGGATTTAGAGTACACCGGGTGAACACATCGTTCACAACACCTACATGTTGCGAGCCTGCTAGTGTACCACTGGACTGTCTAGAATACTCCGTGGTTGTCATCCATACTCTGCTAGATGACGGGGCCAACATTTGGGAACAAGGCTTCTCACATCGTCCACCTCTCACCCTTACCTCATGGTCTATATCACCTCTCAACTCATCATCCAACTCATATATCATCTACCCATGTTTTACCCAACATATTATGTAGATATAAATACATATACAGTTTAAATCATATAAAACTTGTATAAAATCGTTCATCCAGCATAGATAGCAAGTATACAGATAATATGCACACATAACACGTATTTTATATAAAATACTTCATATCTATGTGTAAGATGAAAGTAACTATGAACTCACAACACGTAAATTATATTAAATACTTCATATCTATGTGTAAGATGAAAGTAACTATGCACTGACTTGATAAGGTGGTGACTCGGTACTCGGACAGCGCTTCGTTTACTTTAAAATAATTTCCTTCGACGAAACCTAGTATTATTACCACTAGATTTTAGTCTTATATTTACCGTGACTAATTATTAGTCTTATTATTATTATCATTATATAAGCGTTTAAACAATACTTTCCAACCACTATGTACAGACAGGGGCCAGGCATAAAACACCGGTGGGCAGGACCATTTTAACATATAACACTTCTGAAATCCAACAACCCTATGCGGCCCTTTAAACCAGATTCGCCGTACCGCGAGTAGTTAAAAAGATATTATAACGACACTAATATAAGTCATAATAATAGCTCAAATATTTATTATAAGTTTATAATAACAATACTAATTTTAAATATAAGCTATATTAAAATAGGTAAGCATAACTTACTTACAATGGGGTTTTAGCTAGGAGTCGGGCTCTGCAGGGGCAGAACTTCGTCGCTGAATCTTTCTAAGAAAGATTCGTGCAGCGCTTCAGCGCTCACCTTACTATATACTAAAACTACAGAAAGAGAAGTCGAATCACGAGGGACCGAAATGCTCGGGGGATAAGAAGAGAAAGACTCTTGAATCAAGAGAATGGTGCAAGAAATATGAGAGCCCAAGCCTCTTATTTATAGTAATTGAATTTACAAAAACTACCCTCCATAATTACTTAATGACCTTATAGTTATATAAACGACTAAACACCCTTTCATAATACTATTTTAAATAGATTTAACGATATTTGTACTAAACTAATTCGAAAGTACTCAACACTAGTCTTATAATAACCGCATCGTCGATACCTTTCTAATGATATATACATTTGTATATATATGTGTACGTATATATGATTTATACTTTATTTTAATACGTAAATATGCTATTATAATTTGTAACTCGTTCATACGAACTCCATTTTTGACGTTCGTTATATCCTCGCGTTGGTATTTACGAGTACTACAACTTTCATTTAGACGCCGTCAGCTAATTCTCATTTTATCTCAGATTTACAAAACTGTATTGAATTTATCGCACTCGAAGAGTAAGGACCAAGTTTCGTCCATATCTTTAACATACGAGATCTACTCTCGACATTCTTTATATCCACGCGTAGGTAAAAACAAGATCTAAAACTGTCATATAGACTCCGTCAGCTAATTCTCGACCGCTCTTAAATTTAACAGTAGGAGGAGATTATACTGTTAAATGTCCGCGTAAAATTCATAACTTCTACATACGGACTCCGTTTTCGTCTGTCTTTTTACCGTTGAGTTCCTATTAATGAGATCTTCAACTCTCATTTAGGTCGCGTAGGCCAAGAACCGCTCGAACTAAAATTCGAGTTTCGGGCCGTGCACTGCTATGCCAAATCTTAGAAAATTCATAACTCTCTCATACGAAGTCAGATTTGGGCGTTCTTTTTTTGTATATTCTCGGTTTAACGTATACTACAAATTTTGTTCAGATCACTAAGGCTAAAAAGTCTTCTACCGTAAATTCACTTTTTACGTCTCCTGGTGCCGTGCCGGTTTTGCCGTAAAACTTCGACGGGCCATAACTTCTTCGTTATAACTCGGATTTCGGCGTTATTTATATGTACGGAACCCTTGTAACATATACTAAAACTTGGTTAAGATTAATCCTTCTAAATAATATTCCATCAAAAACTCATTTTTGATGCTCATCGTCTATAAATTGACTAGCCCGGATCTGCGGGCGTTACATTCGTATTCATGCCATAACTTAATTCACCCTAAATTACAAAGAGAATTAATTAAAATTATACATACCTATTAACCCAATCGGCTTAATGAATGAACCAGTGAATACAAGAAAAGGAGGTGTTTACCGGACTAAATAAATCGAAAGCAAAAAATGAGAATGGTGGAAGAAAGAAAGATTTCTGATGAGAAAAAGAAGAAATATGGTAATCATCACCTCTCCGCCTATCAAATCCCACCACAGTTTCGTTGCATTTTCCCCCTAGCCTCGTTATATCCTCTCCTCTATCTCTTTCTGCTGAATATTACTTTCCTTTCCCATTATCTGTTGAGGCCTAACACACAGACGGAGCAAAATTAAAAAGTATAGAAATTACATGTATTTGGTAAGAGGAGGAGAAAGGAGTGAAACATATATAAATGAATTGAAGGTCTTTGATCATTATTTTCCTGTAATTGTAATTGGAAGAGGTGTAGTGGTGGATGAAGCCCTAAATAATGTCGCACAACCTTAAATCGTTAAAGAACTCTATAATATACCTGAAATCATAAAGATAAACAATGAAATTATGAAGAAAAAACTTACCTCGCTAAGCAATTGTGAAAGAACTGAGAGATTGGATGCCATATAAAGCATATTTAATGTTGACCAATTCAATCAGCTTGAAGCTAAAGGATGATCGATTCAGTTGGGGGCAGATGAGTTTGTTTAGTTATACGGGTTAGGAGTGAGATATAACAGGAGCTGATAGTATGTTATTTGACCTTTTCAAATGTTGACCGAATATAAGACATACTATTCTGCAATGTTAAAATTCATTGTACACAATGCTTTGTGGGTTGTACCTCTTAAAATTCAGTCTTTGACCAAATATGTATCTTAAGGTATAATATATATATATATATATATATATATATATATATATATATATATATATATATATATATATATATATATATATATATATATATATAATCGGGGCGGGGCGGTTCAGGGCGAGCATAACTCACTCCCTGCCCCAAACCCGATAACGACCCGTTACCCGACCCGAAATGATCGGGTTTCGGATTTTCCCGTCGGGTTCGGGTTTTTTTCCCATCCCTACACTAGTGTAATTAAATCAAAAACTAGATGTGAATAAATATATTTATACAAATAAAAAGTAATTAAAAACAATTAAAAAACCCACTAACCAACACACTCACAATCCAACCAGCACCACCACCCACCACCATCACCAACCACCATTCACCACCACCATCCACCCAACATCCACCACCACCCATGATCCACCAATACCCACCATTCATTACTACTCACGATCCACCACCACCAACCACTCACCACCACCCACCACCCACCACCGCCACCACCTACAACTACCACCAACCACCACCCACCTCCACCACCACCCTACCCATCACCCACCAAAACCACCACCCATCATTACCACCACCACCAAACACTACCACTACCCACCATCACCGCCCGCCACCACCACTATCACCGCCACCACACTATCCACCACGCCCACCACCAACCACCACCTACTGCCACCACCCATCGGCGCCACCCACCTCCATCACCACCACCACCACCACCATCATCATCCATTATCATCACCACCACCTGCCACCACAACTAAACACCACCCACAACCACCAATAAACTACCACCCACCACTACCACCAATCACCACCAACCACAACCCGCGACCACCATCACCACCACCCACCTCCATCACTCACCACCACCACCCCTACCATCATCCACCACCATCACCACCACCCGCCACTACAACCGACCACCACCCACAACCGCCTGTAACCACCACTCACTACTACCACCAATCACCACCAACCACCACCCGCCTCCTCCACCATCACCACCACTACCCTTCACTACCACCCCTACCTCCCACCACCTCCACCCATTACCACAACCCACCACTCGTCACCACCATCCCTACCACCAACTACCACTACTATCCACCAACATCATCACCAACTACCACCATCACCACCCATCACCTACCACCACCATCCACCACCAAATATCAACCCACGCCAATTACCACCACCTGCCAGCACCCACCCATCAACACCAGGACCACTGACCTACCCACTACCCACTATAATGTGACATCCCTATTTTCACGGCCAGAAAAGACCGATTTTTGTTTATGCTTTATAAAAATTAGAGTACTTCTTTTGATAAAAATGTTGCGGAATTTGTTCCCAGTAAAACATGATAAATACGTTATCAAAGCATTTCCGAAGAAATGTATTTTTTATTCACTTTAAAACATTTGGGATGTCATTGTCAATACAAAAACATAAGCATAAACAGAACTCACATTCATTTACACTAATGATACAAATAAGCTAGAGTGGGTCAGGTTGGGAAACCTGGTGAGTACATAGGGTTTTCAACCCATAATAATATAATTATTATGTTAAACATCAAACAATCAAACCAATTACCCATCCCCATTATCTTCTTTACTCTTAAGGATCTACCCTAAGATTAAGCTATTCCTCGTTCATTCATTCCTAAGGATTATCCTAAGGAATCAGCACGAAGTTCATAGTTGCCATGGTTTACTCAACAAGCCCTACGTCTCATAGTCGCCAGGGTTTTAGGCACCAAGTCTGCATGATCGCCAGGGTTTAGGCACTAAGTCTGCATATGCGCCAGGGTTTAGGCACCAAGTCTGCATGATCGCCAGGGTTTAGGCACTAAGTGTGCACAGTCGCCAGGGTATAGGCACCAAGTCTGCATGATCGCCAGGGTTTAGGCACTAAGTCTGCATAGTCGGCAGGGGTTAGAGTACACCGGTGAACACATCGTTCACAACACCTACAGGTTGCGAGCCTGCTAGTGTTCCACTGGACTGTCTAGAATAGTCCGTGGTTGTCATCCATACTCTGTTGAATGACGGGGCCAACACTTGGGTAAAAGGCTTCTCACATCGTCCACCTCTCACCCTCACCTCATGGTCTATTTTACCTCTCACCTCATCATCCGACTCATATTTCATCAACCCATGTTTACCCAACATATTTGTAGATATAAAATATATATCCAGTTTAAATCATTTAAAACATGTATAAAATTGTTCATCCAGCATAGATAGCAAGTATACATATAAGATTCACACATAGCACGTAATTTATATTAAATACTTCATATCTATGTGTAAGATGAAAGTAAGTATGCACTCACCTGGTAAGGTGGTGACTTGGTACTCGGACAACACTTCGTTATCTCAAAACAATTTTCCCTTGACAAAACCTAGTATCAATACCACTAGAGTTTAGTCTGACGTTAACCGCGACTAATTAATAGTCTAGCTATTATTACTATTATATAAGCGTTAAGTAACACTCTTATATAACTCATAATAATAGCCTATATATTTATTATAAGGTCCTAATAGCATTAATATATTTAAACATAAGCTATACATAAGGTAGGGTAAACATATCTTATTTACCAGGGGTTTGGCTAGGAGCAGGGCTCTGCATGGGCAGAACTTCCGAATAGAAAGCTCTTCTTCTCGGAGCCTTCCGGCGCTCCGGGACTCGCCTCTAACACATAGGAGGTGCTAGGGAAGGGGGAAGAGGGTTTGGGGCTAATGGGAGAGAAAGAGTATGAAAGGTGTGAGTTTTGGGGGTGATTTAAGCCTCTATTTATAGGCTGTCTGGGCCGATTCACGTCGTGAGAAAGGGTGCTCACGTTGTGAGCCTTGCGTAGGCTCCAAGGCGAACTCTGGTGCTGACATGTGGCGTCGGATGCAGGTAAAACGATCAATCTTTAAAAATTCATAACTTTCGCATACGAACTTCGTTTTTGACGTTCTTTATATCCACGCGTAGGTCAAGACAAGATCTATAGCTTTCCTTTTGAATTCATCGGCTAATTCTCGACCGATTTTAAATTTAATAGTATGAGAAGATTACATTGTTAAATGTCCGCGTAAAATTCGTAACTTCTTCATACAGACTCCGTTTTCGTCTGTCTTTTTATCGTTGAGTTCCTATTAATGAGATCTTCAACTCTCATTTAGGTCGCGTAAGCCAAAAACCGCTCGAACTAAAATTCGAGTTTCGGGTCGTGCACTGCTAAGCCAAATCTTAGAAAATTCATAACTTCCTCATACGAAGTTAGATTTGGGCGTTCTATTTTTGTATGTTCTCGGTTTAACGTATACTACAACTTTCATTTAGATCACTAAGGCTAAAAAGTCCTCCATCATAATTTTACTATTTACGTCTCTCGGTGTCGTGCCGGTTTTGCGGTAAAACTTCGATGGGCCATAACATCTTCGTTATAACTCGGATTTCGGCGTTCTTTATATGTACCGAACCCTTGTAACATATACTACAACTTGGTTAAGATTATTCATTCTAAATAATCTTCCATCAAAAACTCATTTTTGATGCTCATTGTCTCTAAATTGACTAGCCCGGATCTGCGGGCGTTATAATTATCTCCCCCTTAGGATGATTACGTCCTGGAATCATCAACGAAACAAGGCTGTATAATGACTCCATACGTTATCTCTTCATCCTAAGTAATAACCGTAACTTTAATGTTTCTTCCAACAAGTATCTAACTCTAAGACTTCCTGACTGCAGGCGGTGCCCAATCTTGGACCCGCTCTCTATCTCATGTTAGACTTCCAATCATGATCTTCATGTCACGATCTCGATCTTTATTGGAGACTCCTTCTTTAACAAACTTGAGATAAGTTTCTTCCTTCGATTATCATAATAGACCGACGGGTCATGTTCTAATGACCTCTCATCGTATGATGCATTGCTTGGACTCAGGTCTTTTAGAGTCAAATTCCAGAACAGACTATACCTCCCTCCATGTTCTAGTGTGATATAATCACATCTTAAAAGGTAGCATTCCTAGCTACAAGCAACTATCACGATACCTCTACTAATCGCTTTAATTGTCTTTCACTTCAATCTTCTAGCTTATGTCAGATGCTACATCGAACTTGGTTCTCTGAACCATGTAACATACTCGTCTTAGTCGGAATCAATTTGATATGACGACTAGGGTCAGAATAACAACAATCTTATTAGTCATTACCGAAACAATGGTAACGACATACTTGAATAAAATGGTATCAATTACTAGCTTCTTGGTAACCTTGTGACTTTCCCTGATCCAAGTGTGAGTCCTGTGCTTTCGGTAGTATAGGCCTCTACTACCATCCATACTTACTCATACTCGTCCCAAGTATTGTCTCGCAGTCCCAAAGTTCTTATTTCTTAAAAGCACAAAACAATTTAACACATACGAATGTGTCCAAATAATCATAAATATTTCCCGAGACTCCACTAGGACTTCTTCCATACGTATCTTCAACAACAATTCTACTTCAACTCGGTTGGTGATGGAAATGTCAGACGATGGGATAACTTCATGGATTATTCCAAATTTTTTTTTTCCGCCAATTGAAAGTGTACTTCTCCCGTACCAGACGTATTATCTATTTAGATGTATTCTAAAGGCAAGATATCACTCTTACGATATCTTCCGATCAGTATCGTAAGCCTTCTCATTTCCTCCATTTATTCAATTCACTATGAGTCTTCACCATGATGTTCTGCACACCAACGCAGTCGTTTGGTGTATCGAGACGAGAATATAGATAGAGGAAAATTTAGACGCGTATTCCTCCTTATTACCTCGAAAAGTTACATGCCAGCTCTAATACCGTAATTAAACGTTTAGAAATCTGAGCACAGAAAATTTCCAGATCCGGTCGGCAACAGACCATAGATCCGATCAGACGATAGCATCATAAAGCATCATAAATCATTTAGCACATAAAACATGTTAGGCATTTTCCCTAAATTAGCTATTGCTTGTGTCTATTCAGGTGTATTACCTAAATTATATTAGACACACTCCTCACGATCATCGCTTAGCATTCTAAGTTTAAGTCTAGAAATAAACCTTTATTCCTAGTTCGCTTAAACTAATGCTCTGATACCAACTATGACATCCCCATTTTCTCGGCCAGAAAAGACCGATTTTTGTTTATGCTTTATAAAAAATCAGATTACTTCTTTTGATAAAAATGTTGCGGAATTTGTTCCCAGTAAAACATGATAAATAAGTTTTCAAAGCATTTCCGAAGAAATGTATTTTTTATTCATTTTAAAACATTTTGGATGTCATTTTAACTTACATTCATTTACACTACTGATCTACATCTCTTTAATCTCTCAGTGTAATGTAACTTCATATCGACACATGTGATACAAATAAGCTTGAGTGGGTCCGGTTGGAAAACCTGGTGAGTACATAGGGTTTTCAACCCACAATAATATAATTATTATGTTAAACATCAAACAATCAACCCAATTACCCATCCCCATTATCTTCTTTACTCTTAAGGATCTACCCTAAGATTCAGCTATTCCTCGTTCATTCATTCCTAAGGATTATCGTAAGGAATCAGCACGAAGTTCATAGTTGCCATGGTTTACTCAACAAGCGCTACGTCTCATAGTCGCCAGGGTTTTAGGCACCAAGTCTGCATGATCGCCAGGGTTTAGGCACTAAGTCTGCATAGGCGCCAGGGTTTAGGCACCAAGTCTGCATGATCGCCAGGGTTTAGGCACTAAGTCTGCATAGTCGCCAGGGTTTAGAGTACACCGGTGAACACATCGTTCACAACATCTGCAGGTTGCGAGCCTGCTAGTGTTCCACTGGACTGTCTAGAATAGTCTGTGGTTGTCATCCATACTCTGTTGAATGACAGGGCCAACACTTGGGTAAAAGGCTTCTCAGATCGTCCACCTCTCACCCTCACCTCATGGTCTATTTCACCTCTCATCTCATCATCCGACTCATATTTCATCTACCCATGTTTACCCAACATATTTTGTAGATATAAAATATATATTTAGTTTAAATCATTTAAAACATATATAAAATTGTTCATCCAGCATAGATAGCAAGTATACAGATAAGATTCACACATAACACATAATTTATATTAAATACTTCATATCTATGTGTGAGATGAAAGTAACTATGCACTCACCTTGTAAGGTGGTGACTTGGTATTCGAACAACACTTCGTTATCTCAAAACAACTTTCCCTTGACAAAACCTAGTATCAATACCACTAGAGTTTAGTCTGACGTTAACCACGACTAATTAATAGTCTAGCTATTATTACTATTATATAAGCATTAAGTAACACTCTTATATAACTCATAATAATAGCCCATATATTTATTATAAGGTCCTGATAGCATTAATATATTTAAACATAAGCTATACATAAGGTAGGGTAAGCATATCTCATTTACCAGGGGTTTGGCTAGGAGCAGGGCTCTGCAGGGGCAGAACTTCCGAATCGAAAGCACTTCTTCTCGGAGCCTTCCGGTGCTCCGGGACTCGCCTCTAACACCTAGGAGGTGCTAGGGAAGGGGGAAGTGGGTTTGGGGCTAATGGGAGAGAAAAAGTATGAAAGGTGTGAGTTTTGGGGGTGATTTAAGCCTCTATTTATAGGCTGTCTGGGCCGATTCACGTCGTGAGAAAGGGTGCTCACGTTGTGAGCCTTGCGTAGGCTCCAAGGCGAAGTTTGGTGCTGACATGTGGCGTCGGATGCAGGTAAAACGATCAATCTTTAAAAATTCATAACTTTCGCATACGAACTCCGTTTTTGACATTCTTTATATCCACGCGTAGGTAAAGACAAGATCGACAGCTTTCCTTTTGACTTCATCGGCTAATTCTCGACAGATTTTAAATTTAATAGTATGAGAAGATTACATTGTTAAATGTCTGCGTAAAATTCGTAACTTCTTCATACAGACTCCGTTTTCGTCTGTCTTTTTATCGTTGAGTTCCTATTAATGAGATCTTCAACTCTCATTTAGGTCGCGTAAGCCAAAAACCGCTCGAACTAAAATTCGAGTTTCGGGCCGTGCACTGCTAAGCCAAATCTTAGAAAATTCATAACTTCCTCATACGAAGTCAGATTTGGGCGTTCTTTTTTGTATGTTCTCGGTTTAACGTATACTACAACTTTCATTTAGATCACTAAGGCTAAAAAGTCCTCCATCGTAATTTTACTATTTACGTCTCCCGGTGTCGTGCCGGTTTTGCGGTAAAACTTCGATGGGCCATAACTTCTTCGTTATAACTTGGATTTCGGCGTTCTTTATATGTAAGGAACCCTTGTAACGTATACTACCACTTGGTTAAGATTATTCCTTCTAAATAATCTTCCATCAAAAACTCATTTTTGATGCTCATTGTCTCTAAATTGACTAGCCCGGATCTGCGGGCGTTACAATTATCTCCCCCTTAGGATGATTACGTCTTGGAATCATCAACGAAACAAGGCTGTATAATGACTCCATACGTTATCTCTTCATCCTAAGTAATAACCGTAACTTTGATGTTTCTTCCAACAAGTATCTAACTCTAAGACTTCCTGACTGCAGGCGGTGCCCGATCTTGGACCCGCTCTCTATCTCATGTTAGACTTCCAATCATGATCTTCATGTCACAATCTCGATCTTTATTGGAGACTCCTTCTTTAACAAACTTGAGATAAGTTTCTTCCTTCGATTATCATAATAGACCGACGGGTCATGTTCTAATGACCTCTGATCGTATGATGCATTGCTTGAACTCAGGTCTTTTAGAGTCAAATTCCAGAACTGACTATACCTCCCTTCATGTTCTAGTGTGATATAATCACATCTTAAAAGGTAGCATTCCTAGCTACAAGCAACTATCGCGATACCTCTACTAATCGCTTTAATTGTCTTTCACTTCAATCTTCTAGCTTATGTCAGATGCTACATCGGACTTGGTTCTCTGAACCATGTAACATACTCGTCTTAGTCGGAATCAATTTGATATGACGACTAGGGTCAGAATAACAACAATCTTATTAGTCATTACCGAAACAATGGTAACGACATACTTGAATGAAATGGTATCAATTACTAGCTTCTTGGTAACCTTGTGACTTTCCCTGATCCAAGTGTGAGTCCTGTGCTTCCGGTAGTATAGGCCTCTACTACCATCCACACTTACTCATACTCATCCCAAGTATTGTCTTGGAGTCCCAAAGTTCTTATTTCTTAAAAGCACAAAACAATTTAACACATACGAATGTGTCCAAATAATTATAAATATTTCCCGAGACTCCACTAGGACTTCTTCCATACGTATCTTCAACAACAATTCTGCTTCAACTCGGTTGCTGATGGAAATGTCAGACGATGGAATAACTTCATGGATTATTCCAAAAATTCTTTTTTTTCCGCCAATTGAAAGTGTACTTCTCCCGTACCAGACGTATTACCTATTTAGATGTATTCTAAAGGCAAGATATCACTCTTACGATATCTTCCGATCAGTATCGTAAGCCTTCTCATTTCCTCCATTTACTCAATTCACTATGAGTCTTCACCATGATGTTCTGCACACCAACGCAGTCGTTTGGTGTATCGAGACGAGAATATAGATAGAGGAAGATTTAGATGCGTATTCCTCCTTATTACCTCGAAAAGTTACATGCCAACTCTAATACCGTAATTAAACGTTTAGAAATCTGAGCACATAAAATTTCCAGATCCGGTCGGCAACAGACCATAGATCCGATCAGACGATAGCATCATAAAGCATCATAAATCATTTAGCACATAAAAACATGTTAGGCATTTTCCCTAAATTAGATAGTGCTTGTATCTATTCAGGTGTATTACCTAAATTATATTAGACACACTCCTCACGATCATCGCTTAGCATTCTAAGTTTAAGTCTAGAAATAAATCTTTATTCCTAGTTCGCTTAAACTAATGCTCTGATACCAACTATGACATCCCCATTTTCACGGCCAGAAAAGACCGATTTTTGTTTATGCTTTATAAAAATCAGAGTACTTCTTTTGATAAAAATGTTGCGGAATTTGTTCCCAGTAAAACATGATAAATACGTTTTTAAAGCATTTCCGAAGAAATGTATTTTTTATTCATTTTAAAACATTTAGGATGTCGTTTTAACTTACATTCATTTACACTAGTGATCTACATCTCTTTAATCTCTCGGTGTACTGTAACTTCATATCGACACATGTGATACAAATAAGCTTGAGTGGGTCAGGTTGGGAAACCTGGTGAGTACATAGGGTTTTCAACCCACAATAATATAATTATTATGTTAAACATCAAACAATCAACCCAATTACCCATCCCCATTATCTTCTTTACTCTTAAGGATCTACCCTAAGATTCAGCTATTCCTCGTTCATTCATTCCTAAGGATTATCGTAAGGAATCTGCATGAAGTTCATAGTTGCCATGGTTTACTCAACAGACACTACGTCTCATAGTCGCCAGGGTTTTAGGCACCAAGTCTGCATGATCGCCAAGGTTTAGGCACTAAGTCTGCATAGTCGCCAGGGTTTAGGCACCAAGTCTGCATGATCGCCAGGGTTTAGGCACTAAGTCTGCATAGTCACCAGGGTTTAGGCACCAAGTCTGCATGATCGCCAGGGTTTAGGCACTAAGTCTGCATAGTCGCCAGGGTTTAGAGTACACCGGTGAACACATCGTTCACAACACCTACAGGTTGCGAGCCTGCTAGTGTTCCAGTGGACTGTCTAGAATAGTCTGTGGTTGTCATCCATACTCTGTTGAATGACGGGGCCAACACTTGGGTAAAAGGCTTCTCACATCGTCCACCTCTCACCCTCACCTCATGGTCTATTTCACCTCTCACCTCATCATCCGACTCATATTTCATCTACCCATGTTTACCCAACATATTTTGTAGATATAAAATATATATTCAATTTAAATCGTTTAAAACATGTATAAAATTGTTCATCCAGCATAGATAGCAAGTATACAAATAAGATTCACACATAGCACGTAATTTATATTATATACTTCATATCTATGTGTAAGATGAAAGTAACTATGCACTCACCTGGTAAGGTGGTGACTTGGTACTCGGACAACACTTCGTTATCTTAAAACAATTTTCCCTTGACAAAACCTAGTTTCAATACCACTAGAGTTTAGTCTGACGTTAACCGCGACTAATTAATAGTGTAGCTATTACTACTATTATATAAGCGTTAAGTAACACTCTTATATAACTCATAATAATAGCCTATATATTTATTATAAGGTCCTAATAGCATTCCTATATTTAAACATAAGATATACTTAAGGTAGGGTAAGCATATCTCACTTACCAGGGGTTTGGCTAGGAGTAGGGCTCTGCAGGGGCAGAACTTCCGAACCGAAAGCTCTTCTTCTCGGAGCCTTCCGGCGCTGCGGGACTCGCCTCTAACACCTAGGAGGTGCTAGGGAAGGGGGAAAGGTGTGAGTTTTGGGGGTGATTTACGCCTCTATTTATAGGATGTCTGGGTGGATTCACGTCGTGAGAGAGGGTGCTCACGTCGTGAGCCTTGCGTAGGCTCCAAGGCGAAGTCTGGTGCTGACATGTGGCGTCGGACGCAGGTAAAACAACCAATCTTTAAAAATTCATAACTTTCGCATACGAACTCTGTTTTTGGAGTTCTTTATATCCACGCGTAGGTAAAGACAAGATCTACAACTTTCCTTTTGACTCCATCGGCTAAGTCTCGACCGATTTTAAATTTGATAGTATGAGAAGATTACACTGTTAAATGTCCGCGTAAAATTCGTAACTTCTTCATACAGACTTCGTTTTCATCTATCTTTTTATCGTTGATTTCCTATTAATGAGATCTTCAACTCTCATTTAGGTCGCGTAAGTCAAAAACCGCTCGAACTAAAATTCGAGTTTCGGGTCGTGCACTGCTAAGCCAAATCTTAGAAAATTCATAACTTCCTCATACGAAGTCAGATTTGGGCGTTCTTTTTTTGTATGTTCTCGGTTTAACGTATACAACTTTCCTTTAGATCACTAAGGCTAAAAAGTCCTCCATCATAATTTTACTATTTACGTCTCCCGGTGTCGTGTCGGTTTTGTCGTAAAACTTCGACGGACCATAACTTCTTCGTTATAACTCGGATTTCAGCGTTCTTTATATGTACGGAACCCTTGTAACATATACTACCACTTGGTTAAGATTATTCCTTCTAAATAATCTTCCATCAAAAACTTATTTTTGATGCTCATTGTCTCTAAATTGACTAGCCCGGATCTACGGGCGTTACATATAACCCGCACGACCACCAGCATCCACCACCCTAATGGTTTTTTTCGTGTATATAATCACTTGTGATTATATGTATCTAATCATATATGTTCTTTTAGGAAAAACAAATATTGTCTATATAAATCACATGTGGTTAGATACATATAATCACATGTGATTAAATGTATTTAATCACCTATGACTAAAATGCACAAAAAACAATTATTGAATCGAGAACGCGAAAATGAATATTGTCCACATAAAAATGATATGAGATTGGATACATATAATCACATGTGATTATATGTATTTAGTCATATACGATATATATATATATATATATATATATATATATATATATATATATATATATATATATATATATATATATATATATATATATATATATATATATATACTAGTTTATAACCCGTGGGAACCACGGTTATAAAATTAATTAAACTTTTATAATAAAAATTTATAATTATTAATCAATTATTTTAAATAAATTATTAATTGAGGTATATCAAATTTTTAAATTTATTATAACTTCAAATTTAACATATAATTAGAAAATATAAATTTGAATTTTGAAATGAGTTGCCTAATATATCTACATGACACATGTCATAATATTAATAAGGAGTTGTATTAGAATGACACTTGTGAAAAGGAGATTAAAACTATTCATTTATTAGAAAAGCGATATATATATATATATATATATATATATATATATATATATATATATATATATATATATATATATAAGATTCATTTTCACGTTTTCGATTCAATAATTTTTCTCATGTGGTTAAACACATATTATTAATATGGACATAAAACAACTTTTAAATCTTGAATACAAAAACAAATATGCTGCACATAAATCATATATTATTAAATACATGTATTTCATCACATATGATTTATGTGGACAATATTTATTTTCGCGTCGATTCAAAAAAATTTCGCTTGTATTAATCTTATATGATTAATGTGGACAAGATTTGTTTTTGTCCATATAAATCATATGTGATTAAATACATATAATCACATGTGATTATATATAAAAAAAAACAACCATTGAATCGAGAAAACGAGACCGAATTTTGTCCACACAAATCGTTTGTGATTAGATACATATAATCACATGTGGTTATGTGTATTTAATCACATATGGTTTATGTGCATAACAATCATTTCTCGTTTTCGATTCAATAGTTGTTCTCGTGTATTTATTCACATGTGATTATATGTATTTAATCACATACGATTTATGCACAAATATTTGTTTTTGCATTCTTTATTTAATAGCTGTTCTCGTGTAAATAATCGTATATGCTTATATGTATTTAATCACATATGATTTATGTTGACAAAATTTGTTTTCACGTTATCGATTCAATAAATATCCATATATGCACATAAATAATATGTGATTAAATACATCTAATCACATGTGATTAAATACATAATAAAAATATTCAAACGAGACCGCAAAAACGAATCTTGTCCATATAAATCATATGTGATTAGATATATATATATATATATATATATATATATATATATATATATATATATATATATATATATATATATATATATATAATCTCATGTGATTTGAAGTATTTAATCACATATGGTTAAACTTGATAAAGAACAATTACTAAACCGAGAAAATGATAACGAATCTTGTCCACATAAATCATAAGTGATTGGTTACATATAATCACAAGTAATTATATGTATTTAATCTAATATGATTTATGTACACAATATTTATTTTCAATTTGGTTTTTGTTCTATAAAACAATCATCAAAAAATAAAATAATAAACAACAAATACATTTTGCAAACTAGTTACTTTGACAAAAGATACAAGTTAAAACAACACAAAAATTACGAATCATTTTTTTTTGTAATTCCAATAACACCATATGGCAATTAATAAATATTTTTTGCTTTATTTGATTATTTTGTAGCCTTTAAGAATATACATTTAGATTCATCTTAAATTAAAAGTTAAATAGATGTATTTGACAAATTCACAAACATAATTAAATACAATTAGAATAAACAACAAATAAAAATGAAATGGGCATAGCAGGTTACCTTTTTGTTTTTCAAAGGAAGTCACCATAAAAGAGGTAATTTTTAACTCTTTCTTCTTGGAAGTGTCCACGCTCCAACATTATCATATACTGAAAATAATGAAAGAAATATTCTCTCTCTTCTCCGTCCAGCAAAATCAAAAAACCCTATTTTCCTCTCCATTTTCTCAACAACAACCAACAAACGAAGAAAACAGATAAGACGGAATGAGCCATGAGGAGTAGTTGAAAATAAAAACTAAATATTATTATGAGAATTTATGAGAAGTTGAAAATTCACGCCTATACAAGACCAATAAAAATTGATTGCTCCAAAAAATTGTATAATTTAGAGAGACAATATACAATTTTTTCTAGTGGAGGGTACCAAGTCTTGACAACATCTGAACTCAGTTTAATTTGCAAAATAATATTAGAAGAATTATAGCATTTATATCAAGATAAATAAAATATTAAAAAGGTGATTTAAGAAGTCAATTATAGAAGTGGGATATGATTTGATCTTTGGTGATTGTTCCAGCTTTCCAGGGTAATCCTGATCTTCATCCAATGGGAGATAATTTGCTATCTAAGATGAACATGAAACAGAATTTAAACAGCTCATTAGTGGTGAAATTAGAATTATTTCCAGCCAAAGATTCACTTGGTCTACTTAGTTGATCTCCTATAACTTCTATTTTAAGAATATCCACAAGTTCACACAGAACATCAAGATTTGTTTCATGGATTAACTTTAGTAGCAACGTATCATACAAGAAAGTACATATGTAAACACAAAAGCAACATTTCAATTTTCAACAAATACACATTAAAAGATATATAAAAAAAATTCCATTAACAACTTATATGTAACTTACAGTGGATCTACCAAAGGAGCCTGACTTGAAATATCTTCTGAAGTTGAAGGGAAGAAATGGTCAAATAGTTGGCGCTCCAGCTGGCAAACCTGTCAAAGTGATTACAATACAAATAGAGTTTTTATACTATTTTTAGTGATTGGCATTGATCAGGATGAAAAGGAACTTCAACAACAACATAACGAAGAACTAGAACCAGAGTTGTGAAACCAATAGCAAGTCTTTTCTTGAAAGCCTCCTCTACTGCTGACACGAGATCAAGAACTTGTGGAGATAAGCTGGCAAGAGTATCTTTTTTGCACCCTGTAAACACAAAAGTAGACCCAAATCCGAATGATGTTGTTATAAGATGAAACTTCATTACTTATAACTGGAAGTGGAATTGGAATTGGTGTTCTTTACCTATTAACGAAATTGGAAGTAGATTGCACTAATGGGACATTGGAAATATTATGTTGATCACTTCTCCAAGAATTAGAACATGAAGTATCTTTAATAGAATCGGGCCCTTTAAGTCAAAAGCTTCTTTCAGACAATATGACAAACACCTTGTGTGCATGAAATCCTAATCGACTCCAATTCAACCCATAAAGGTTTTACCACTTTCATTTGTCATTGAAACTAACAATTTGCATAAAGGAATGATTCATGATTGTAATTATAAATGGGAGAGTACTAAATAAATTGAAGGTAGACCACAGTAAAATTATTGGCAGATACCAATAATCACTAACAAATCTATAGTAACTTGAGTCAAGTAAGGAAGAGGATTGTTTACCAATTTTTTTGTCGAATTCACTCCTAGGAGCATATCAAAATTCATCCATCCTTCATCCTCTAATTTATGATCCACAACTTTCGATTGATTGTTAAAAAAACCAAAGAATTGGCTTTAACATCACGTTTGCCATTATTGAACACCTTAGTCATAGCTTCCAATTAAGTTTTAATTTTCTTGAGATCTCCTTCACATGAACGATGCCAGATTTGAAAATATCAAAATATCAGCTCGCAACTCATAATTAGATCCAGGTCTATCATTTTCGTGACCAAAGTACAAATCAACTTGATTCTTATGAGGAGGATCAACAATTTTCGACTTAGAAGCATTATCCAGAAATCCATTCATTGAGATATTTTGTCAATTTATAATGCTTGATTATAAGACAGGAGATGCTGAAAGGAGTAAATCAGGTTGAATCGCGGGAGACATTGAGGAGCTTGGAGGTCGATTTGTTTTGGAAAAAAATATTGAATGAGCCATTTGCCCTACACTGATTTAATTAAAGTGTGCATCAATGACTGGGAGGTGGTGAACAAATAGATCGGGATAAGTGAAGAGGAAAAGACTGGTTGATTCCGGTGACTCTGACAGCCGTCCGATGACTTTAGCAGTGGTCCGGTGACTCCGATGGTGGTCCTGTGGTCTCAGCCACCAGTCAAACTTCAAATGAGGTTGACGGACACTGGGACGTGATTTTCAATTATATTTTTATTTATGATTTTAATTGAAACAAATTAAGTAGTCCAGATTTGTTTTCAAATGTTCTCGCAGTAATAAATGTTCTCATTTGAATTTGAATATATATATATATATATATATATATATATATATATATATATATATATATATATATATATATATATATATATATATATATATATATATATATGGACAAAAGTGAATATATGACTATTAGGTATGTAAGCTTATATAAATAGAACCCATAAAAACTATCTAACTTTTTACTAAATTATTTATAAATAGGCGAATCCCCGTGCTTTGCGCAAAAACAACTATATAGTTGAAATCTTTACAAATATATGTTTTCTTAAATATAACAATAAAAATGTTGTTAAATTTGATATAATAATTCGTATACTAAAGTTGATATAATATATTGATTATTTTGAATTATATGATAATATATACATCTATTAAAACTGCATAATCTCAATCGTTTGAATGACCTCTACCCACGGGTTTGTTGGATTAGGTGTCTAAGCCCATAACTATAATTGGTATGTATTTGATCTGATAGTAGCATGGTCCTTTTGGGTTGCCTTTACCATAGCAAGTTTACATGATGACTTATGGAGAAAGAGGTTAATAAATGATTTATTAATATATTATAATAATAATATATTAATTGAGAAATCATATTATTTAATTAGTATTTATCAGAAATTAATTTGGAATTAATTTTGGGATTAAAGGAACTGATTAAAAGTAAGGGGATTGATATTGCAAATCTTTGATAGTTGCAATTAGGGTTGATGGACTTCTTAAGGAAGGAGTGGACGAAATCTATGGGAAACCCATAGAGATTTCGTCCAAGGCCTTCTAGAAGGTATCAATGGATTGCTTAAGGCCTAAGCAATCAGATTAGGGTTTCCACCTGAAAACCCTAGCAGCCTCAGCTATATAAGGAACCCCTTGGTATACAATTTTCAGCCCTATGCATTCTAAGAGAACCCTAGACAAAAATTGAAGAGCCTCCATTACCTTTCTCCTTCATCTTTTGCTAGTGGTGTTTGTGACTCCATTAGAAGTGCAACGCTTGGGGCACTAAGCTTTTAGAAGTCAAGATCAAGCAAGGAATACTTGTTGTTATTAGATAACAAGAAATGTATTCTTCTAACCCTAATAATATATACATTTCGATTTTATATATGCTAGATCTAGGGTTATTGCTTTGGAAATTTTATTTGCATGTATAACTTGAGAAAAACCTAGATCCAAAGCAATTAGGGTTGCATATACACATAAGAATGTAGATATGCTCAAAACCCATCAGTGGTATCAGAGCCTAGGTCATTTTTCCTGATATATTTGATGCAATAGTGAATTGTCTAAAGCTGAAACAAAACGATCTTGCTTTCTGTCTGATGAAATCGACAAGTTCAAAGATGAACTCGACGAGTCCAAGCCTTGACTCGATGAGTTGACTCGTCTGACAGCTGATTTTTCGATTCCCTTATCTTGTTTGGTTTGGGATAATTACCATAAATCGTTTTTATCACCATAAATTGAATTTTTTGAATGGTAATCTGATTTCGTTACCAAATAAGATGAATTAGGTCAAATTTTAAGATAATGACAAAATTATGTGATTAATTTAATTATTTAAACTTTGATTTAAGATGATGACACCTTGTTTATGATCCTCGGTATCCCAGTAACAAACTTGAAGGGCATAATCGAGATTAAACATGTCATTGAAAAGTTCAATGAATCTCAAAAGAATCTAGGAATTTCATTTCATTTAAAACCTAATCCTTTATTTCGTTTTTCGTGGTGGAATTGGTAAATCGTCATTTACCTACCTTCAAATAAGTTACAATTGAATTACGGCATCCCTCTTCCAAATTGTGAATTATTATGTTGGGTCCTAGCCTTAATTTTTCATTTGGGTGTTATATTAAGGATTCCTTATCTAATCAAAACTTCGTCCTTCTGTTGCAGATGCCTACCTCAAACAACGCTCCCGCTCCCTCCAACAACTCTTTCTCGCACTTGAATGTATGTGCGAGGATTATGTTTGACGGTTCCAACTTCAATGATTGGATCCGGAACATTCATATGGCCTTACGTTAAGAGGAAAAAGAATATGTCATCGATAAACCGTTGAACGAGATCAATGAATCAAAAGCTACTCCCGAAGAAATAGTTGAATATGGGGTTCACTACAAGGATGTTACTAAAGTGTCATGTATTATGGTAGCCACCATGACTCCTGAGCTGCAGCGCTTCTACGAGGACTACTGTGTTGGATTAGGTGTCTAAGTTCATAACTATTTCTGGAATGTACTTGACCCGATTGACATGGTCCATTTGGGTTGCATGGCATTGCAACACTGGGATAGACTAAATGAGAGAAAGGGCGCTTATGGTTTATTAATATATTATAATTTCTAATATATTAATAATATTATTTAATTAGTATTGATCAACAATTAATTTAGAAATAATTTGGTGATCAAAAGGAGACTAATTAAATATATAGGGTTGATTGTGTAAATCATCCATTCTTTTATAGTGGGCTAATGATCCATGGTTTATTAAGTTGGGCAAAGACCCATAAGGTGCTCCATGAATAGTCCATGGAGGTTATAAACCCATGGATCATGGAATATGAAAAGCCATGTCAATTAGGGTTTACATGGTGTAAACCTACTTGTGACACAACTATAAAAGGACCCCATGGGCTACCAAAACCGGCACTATGTGTAGAACAAGAGGGCTAGCCAATTTTGAGTGAGTGTGGACTTCTCTCAAAGTTATTCCAAGAGTTGTGGTGTTGTGTGAAACATTTGAGGCATCACACTTGAGGTGCTAGGCTAACAAGGTTCTCAAGGAATCCAAGCAACAAGAAAGGTATGTTCTCCTACTAGCTTTATGTTTTAAAGTTCCCCATGCCATGCTAGTTAGGTTAAGAACCTTGGAAAAATCAAATTTGCATGTATCTTAGTAAAACATAGATCCAAGGTTTCAAGGGTTTCATGTACACCTTAGGAGTGTTAGAATACTCAAAACCCATCAGTGGTATCAGAGCCTAGGCTTGTTTTCTCGATACTTGATGCAAATTGTTGAAAAAACTCAAGATTTCTGCATTCTGCTGAGTGAACTCGCCGAGTCCATGGGGGGACTCGACGAGTCCATGTGTTATTTCATCCTACTCGTCGAGTAGGTTCTTGCACTCGACGAGTAGGAGGCCCTGAATGCAGATTTTCGAGTTTTGCTGCTGGAAATGGACTAGAAACATTACCCTAAACTGTTTTGGTCTTATAAAACTTGTTTTAGATGGTGTAATGGTTATGCTAATCCATTTACAATGGCTATTATCAAAATTTCAAGTTTTGTATGTGTTATTTATGATTCTTGAAATTGTTGATATGAATATTCATACACTTATGAGTTTAGAAGATCACAGGAATTATTTGCAAATAGTTTGTTAGTTTAATTCTTGATCTTGATGTGTTTTAATGGAATACATAATTTGTCCTCAAGTTATGGATTACCAAAAGTCATTCTTTTAAAGTCCATTAAAGAAACACATAAGTTACATAAAATGACGAGTCTTCATTTTAATAAACAATTAACTCATAAGTTATGAAAGTTGAAAAGTTTTGAAAGTTATAAAACTTGCCCTCAAGTTTTGGAACATGTAAAGTCACTTTAGAAAACTTTAGTTCCAACCCCTAGAATTTTAAAAAGTTAAAATTCAACCCTTATACTTTATAATATTATAAGTTAATTATATATATATATATATATATATATATATATATATATATATATATATATATATATGTAAGAACAAGTCGTTTTACCGTTAGTAGGCCTCATTCACGAAGCCGGTCTATAAGGAGGGGTATAAGGTTGTTGCCTATAAAATGGCAACTTAATGGGTGTCCACTCTCACCCACCGCTTCCTTGACTGGTGGGGGGTCGTTAGCCGAATGGGTAGGACAATGACTTTAAATCCTCATTTAAAGTATGATGGTTATAAAGTAACTAAATGCTTTTATAAATTCCCAATCTTAGTTACTTTAGGAAAATGTGAATATGGTGCTAACCCATGAAATTACACTTTGCACTTTGCTTAAGTCGTTAGTGGAGCGTGTGTGGTTAACCGACACACTAACCTGGACTTAACAAGGTAGGCAAAGGGTGGCTTAAGGTTTATCATAGATCGGTGGAGCGCGTGTGGTTAACCGGCACATCGGTTAGGTGATAAACATTAAGAGTACCAAGTAATTTGCATGGTTAATTCACAGCTTGTTTTGTGATCCTCGACATCCCAGTCACAAAACCTGAAGGGCACAATCGAGATTGAAACATGTCATTGAAAAGTTCAATGAATCTCAAAAGAATCTAGGAGTTTCAAAACCAATTAAAAACCTAATAATTTATTTCGTTTTTCATGGTCGAAATTGGTGAATCGTCATTCACCTACCTTCAAATATTTTATAGCTTGGATTACGGCATCCCTCTTCTAAGTTATAAAATATTGTGTTAGGTCCTAACCTTAATATTACATTTGGGTGTCTTATTAAGGACTATCTTTATATCTAATCTAAACTTGTCTTTCTTTCTTTTCACATGTCTTCCAACAATGCTGCTTCTGGCTCAAACCCTACCAGCTCCTTCTCTCTCATGAACCTTTGTGGGAGAGTCATCTTTGATGGTTCCAACTTTATGTATTGGATCCGGAACATCAGGATGGTCACTCGTTACGAGGACAAGGAATATGTCATCGACAAGGAGCTTAAGGAACTTGATGAGTCGTCTGCTACTCTTGAGGAGATCGCTGAATACCGGACTCATGAGAGAGATGCCACCAAAGTGGCATGTATCATGTTGGCCACAATGACAGCCGAGCTCCAAAAGTCCTATGAGGACTATTGCCCTTTACTTGATGGACCGCTACCATCAAAGTGCTCGTCAAGAGAGGTATGGCATCATCTCCTCCATGATAACAACCCGGATGAAGGATGGTGAACCCATCACGAGCCACATGCAGAAAATGCAAAGGTATGTGGGCCGTTTGCTGAAATTGAATGTGAACTTCCCCGAGGAGTTGGCAATTGACATCCTTTTGATGGGTTTTGAGCATTCTAACACTTCCTAAGTGTACATGCAACCCTAATAACCTTGAATCTATGTTTTCTCTATATACATGCAAATTTCTTTTTCAAGGTTATTTCCTAACTAGCATGGCATGGGGATTACATAAAACATAAAAACTAGTAGAAATACATACCTTGTTGTTGCTTGGATTCCTTCAAGACTTTGTGAGCCCTACACCCCAAATGTTGTGCCTCAAATGCTTCACATAACACCACAAGACTTGGAATAAGTTGAGAGAATGTCACTTAGCCTTAAAATCGGTTATGCCCTCTCTAGTAACACTATGTCCACTAGATCATCATTTTGCTAGCCATAGGGTTCCTTTTATAGTGTTGTCACAATTAGGGTTTACACATGAATACCCTTAATTGTCATGACTCTTGATTTCCCATGACCCATGGATTTGTAACTCCTATGGACTATCCATGGAGCTCCATATGGTTACATCCATAACCCATAAACCATGGATCATTAATCCACCATAAAAGAATTGATGATTGTCATAATCAACCCTATATATTTAATTAGTGTCACTTTGATCACCAAATTAATCCTAGATTAATACTTGATCAATACTAATTAAATAATACTATTATTAATATATTAGAACTTATAATATATTAATAATCCTAAGTGCCTTATTCTCTCATTTAGTCTATCCAAGTATTGCAATGCCATGCAACCCAAATGGACCATGCCGGGTCGGGTCAAGTACATACCAAATAAAGTTATGGACTTAGACACTATATCCAACATTCTCCTACTTGGATAAGTCTAATAACTATATTTGCAAATATGACTTCAGAATCCGACTAGCAATCGTAGCTCTTTCAAAGTCTCTCGGAACTGAGATGATGATGATATGCCATTTAAGATAAGTGATCATATAATCCTCTGTTCTCATGATATCAGCCGGACAAACACATGGAACATGGTCTTACTTATTGTCCAGCATTTGTTTCTCGATCTCTGATTTGTTTCGACATAGAACTAAATTGAACACATCAATTAGGTTCTGACCGGGCCCGGTACATAGGTCAAAACCAAATCATCGAGGGGCCCAGATATCGCTTCTATTTCTAGAAGGAACAGATAAACTTCGACTGATATGCTTGTACTAACTACTCGTTGAATTATTCACAAAGGCACGTTTTATAACATCGAGTTACCAATGCGTTTTCGTACAATCAATGAATAACCAATTCATAGTCAACAATTCATATCTCTAGGTTTGAAGATTTATATGATATTACCGTCTCACGATCACTCGAGATAAATTCCATGAAGTGATGCAAGTGAGCGTGGGTTGGATCCAATACTCAGCCCTTATGAGTACTCATGAATGTTGTAGCAACCATTGCATTGTCCAAAGCACTTTCAGACAAATCATACAAGCCAAATTCATGACAGTCTTAAATCAATACTTACTTCCAAAGTTTGACTGACTGTGGATGGTTTGAATAATAGCATAATTATTCTGGAAGTAAAAACATGCAAAATTGAAACATAGTAAACAATCAACACAAGATAGTAACACCTTACTCATAAATAAATAACAACTTTTATTTATCATCAAATGTCAATTACATTTTACAAGTTTCAGGAATCTAATTATTGAAACTATTATCATCCTTCAACCCAATGCGCCTCGCATGCTGTAAATGCTTAACCCTGCTCAGTCCCTTCGTGAGGGGATCTGCCGGGTTCTCATCTGATGATACCCTCTTAGCCACGAGGAGTCCTTCTTCTATTCGATGTCTGATGAAATGGTATTTTCTGTCAATGTGTCTAGATCTCCCGTGATCTCTCGGTTCCTTAGCCAAAGCAACCGCACTTTCGCTGTCACAGAAAATTTCCATTGGCTCTTTTATAGCTGGTACAACTCCAAGGTCTCCGATGAAGTTCTTTAGCCATATCACCTCCTTAGCTGCTTCACTTGCTGCTATGTACTCTGATTCACAAGTAGAATCAGCTACTGTCTCCTGCTTGGAACTTTTCCAAGTAATTGCCCCTCCATTTAGGATAAAGACCCAGCCTGACTGAGAGCGGAAATTATCCCTATCAGTCTGGAAACTAGCATCGCTATATCCTTCCACTCTCAAGTCATCACTGCCTCCGAGGGTAAGGACCCAATCCTTAGTCCTCCGCAGATACTTGAGAATGTTCTTTACCGCTGTCCAGTTTGCCTTGCCAGGGTTCCCTTGATATCTACTGACCATGCTCAAAGCAAAGGCCACATCAGGGCGAGTACAAGTCATAGCATACATGATCGAGCCCACAGCGGAAGCATATGGTATGTGACTCATTTCAGCTATCTCAGCCTCTGTACTCGGACTCTGAGTCTTACTCAGCTTGGCATTACTCTGGATTGGTAATTCTCCTTTCTTGGATTCTTGCATGCTGAACCTCTTCAGCACCTTATCCAAGTAAGTACTTTGACTAAGTCCAATTAGTCTCTTACTCCTATCTCTCAATATCCTTATCCCTAGGATATAGGCAGCTTCCCCAAGGTCCTTCATAGCGAAACACTTCCCAAGCCAGGACTTAACCTCCTGCAAGGTTGGGACGTCGTTTCCTATGAGAAGTATGTCATCCACATACAACACCAAGAAGCTAACTATGCTCCCACTAGCCCTGACATACACACAAGACTCATCCTCACTCCTA
Source organism: Lactuca virosa (assembly GCF_052849685.1). Lineage (NCBI taxonomy): Eukaryota > Viridiplantae > Streptophyta > Magnoliopsida > Asterales > Asteraceae > Lactuca > Lactuca virosa. The sequence goes on from NC_136433.1 coordinate 180,206,274, forward strand.
GAAAAGCCAAACTCTTTGACTTTCTCATCAAAGCAAAGATTCCATCTGCGAGATGCTTGTTTCAATCCATAAATGGATTTATCAAGCTTACACACTCTATTAGGGTATCTTGTATCGACAAAACCCTCTGGTTGAGCCATGTAAACATCCTCAGCCAACTTTCCATTAAGGAAAGCGGTTTTGACATCCATTTGCCATATTTCATAATCATGAAATGCAGCTATGGCTAACAATACTCTAATAGACTTAATCTTAGCTACTGGTGAGAAGGTCTCATCATAGTCAACTCCCGGAGTTTGAGTAAAGCCCTTCGCAACCAGTCGCGCTTTATAAGTGTGTACCTTCCCATCCATGTCAGTCTTCTTCTTGAAGATCCATTTGCACCCAACTGTCTTACGACCTGGTACATTGTCAACCAAGTTCGAAACTTGATTGTCATACATGGATTGAATCTCGCTGTCCATAGCCTCCTTCCATTTAGCAGACTCAGGGCCTGCCATGGCTTCCCTGTAATTATTAGGTTCATCCAAATCTATTAGTGTACTATCACTAATAAATGTATCACCTTTAGTGGTGATGTGATAACCATAATAAAAATCAGGTGTGTTCCTCACCCTAGTGGAACGTCTTGGAGGTACAGACTCATCTATCGGATCAACAGGAGTTTCCTCATCAGGTTGGTCGATAGCATTTGAGGTTCCTTCACCACTTGACTCTTGAAGCTCTTCAAGGTCAATTTGCCTCCCACTGTCCCCTTGGCTTATAAATTCTCTCTCACGAAAGACTCCTCTTCTTGCTACAAAAACCACATTATCACTGGGTCTGTAGAAGAAGTAACCAAAGGATCTCTGTGGGTAGCCGATGAAAATACACCTCTCACTTCGAGGTTCAAGCTTATCATGAGTCTCACGCCTCACGAAAGCTTCACAACCCCAAATCTTGATGTGGTCCAAATTGGGAACTTTCCCAGTCCACATCTCATGAGGTGTTTTAGCAACCTTTTTAGTAGGGACTAGATTAAGGATATGGGCGGCAGTCTCTAAGGCATACCCCCAGAAAGAGATTGGTAACGAGGCTCGACTCATCATGGAACGAACCATATCCAACAAGGTTCGATTGCGCCTCTCAGCTACACCATTCAACTGTGGTGTTCTGGGAGGTGTCAATTGTGAGACAATCCCACATTCCTTAAGATAGTCAAGGAACTCAATGCTAAGATACTCTCCTCCCCGATCGGATCAGAGCATCTTGATGTTCCTGCCCAATTGATTCTCCACTTCCTGCTTAAACTCTTTGAACTTTTCAAAGGTTTCTGACTTATGCTTGATTAAGTAAATATATCCATATCTACTGTAATCATCAGTAAAAGTCACATAATAGCGATTAGCATCCCTTGTAGCAACTCTGAAGGGCCCACACACATCCGTGTGTACAAGGTCCAACAAACCTTCACCCCTATCACAAGTACCTGTGAAGGGTGACTTTGTCATTTTTCCAAGTAAACAAGACTCGCAACTATCATCTGACTTGAGGTCAAATGATTCTAAGACTCCAGCCTTTTGGATTTGGCCTATGCGCTTCTTGTTAACATGTCCAAGACGACAATGCCACAAGGATGCTTTATCCAAGCTATCTGAAGAATCAATATACAACACATTATTTCCTAGATTGTCTACAACATTCACGACTTCATATACACCATCACAAGGTAATGCTTTAAAGTAAAATACATCATTGTAATAAACATTAATAGCACCATTTTTATTATCAAATGAAAATGAAAAACCTTGTCTGTACAAGCCATGAAAAGAAATAATATTTCTCGCCATTTCGGGCGAGTAACAACACTTATTCAAATCTAACATTAACCCATTATTAAGCAATAAAGAATAAACTCCTATCTTGGTAACATGTGATGCTTTCCTGTTGCCCATGACTAAGTTTATCTTCCCGTGCTCCACTTGCTCACTTCTTCTTAGTGCCTGCAAATCAGTACAAATGTGAATACCACACCCTGTATCAAGCACCCAAGAATTAGCATTAGATGAGTTGTTAGACAATATTGTGTAAATACCTGCATGGGTGGGTTTAACCTTCCCATCCTTTAGATCTTGCAGATATTTAGGGCAGCTTCGCTTGATGTGTCCCTTATCCTGGCAATAGAAGCACTGTGCTTCCTTTGGGTTTGAAGAAGGAGTAATGGGACCTTTCTTTGTCCCACTTGAAGAGGAACCATCAAGAGTCTTACCCTTGGTACCCTTCGAAGGGCTTTTCCTCTTCTTACCCTTTCCCTGCCCAATAGCCAGAACAGGGGCTGTTGAAGGAGTAGAAGTAGCAACCGCTTTACCCTTAAGGCCATTTTCAGCTGTCCTTAAGAGTCCTTGAAGTTTGCTAAGTGTGACTTCCTCCTTGTTCATATGATAAGTCATACGAAACTGATCATAACTTGGAGGTAAGGAATGGAGAATGATGTCAATCGCCATTTCCTCAGGGAAGTCAACATTTAGCTTCAGCAACCGGTCAACGAACCTTTGCATCTTCTGCAAGTGACCGGTGATGGGTTCACCATCCTTCATCCTTGCGGTTATCATGGAGGAGATGATTTCATACCTCTCCTGACGCGCGCTCTGATGGTACCTTTCCATCAGATTCAGGTGCATCTCATAGGGGTAGAAATCTTCATAGGATTTTTGAAGTTCAGGAGTCATGGTGGCCATCATGATGCATGCTACTTTAGTAGCATCCTTTTCATGTGCAACAAACTCCGCAAACTCTTCAGGAGTAGCAGTGGCTTCACTCACAACCTTAAGCTCCCTATCGAGGACATATTCTTTGTCCTCATAGCGGGTAATCATTCTGATGTTTCTGATCCACTAACTGAAATTGGATCCATCAAAGATGAGCTTACCACACAAGTTCATAAGGGAAAAGGAGCCTGTTGGGTTTGAGCCAGAAGCATTGTTGGAAGACATCTGAAAGGAAAGAAAGACAAGTTTCATTAGATTAGGAATCCTTAATAATTCACCCAAATGAAATATTAAGGGTAGGATCCAACAAACTATTTATAGTTGGAAGAGGGATGCCGTAATCCATACTATAAAATATTTGAAGGTAGGTAAATGACGATTTACCAATTTCCACCATAAGAACGAAATATTTTATTATTAGGTTTTATTGGTTTTGAAACTCCTAGATCTTTTGAGATATATTGAACTTTTCAATGGAATGTTTGAATCTCGATTGTGCCCTCTCAAGTTTGTGACTGGGATGCCGAGGATCACAAACAAGGTGTGAATAACCCTACAAATTGACTTGGTACCCTCAACAATATTACCTAATCGATGTGCCGGTTAACCACACACGCTCCACCGATCTAAAATAAGGTCAAGTTACCCTTTGCCACTCTTACTAGTCCATGTTAGTGTGCCGGTTAACCACACACGCTCCACTAACGACTTGGTAAGGTACAAAGTGTAATTTTATGGGCTAGCACCAATTTCACATTTTCCTAAAGTAACTAAGATTGGGAATTTATAATGTATAGTTACTTTATAATTCATTATACTTTTAACGAGTATTTAAAGTCGTATCCTACCCGTTCGGCTAACGACCCTCCACCGATCAAGGAAGCGGTGGGTGAGAGTGGACACCCATTAAGTCACCATTTTATAGGCAACAACCTTATACCCCTCTTATAGACCGACTTCGTGAATGAGTCCTACTAACGGTAAGAATGACATATTCTTATACATATCTATATAATAAAATTATAATAATAGTATAAGTGTTGATTTTTAAACTTTTTAAAAATCTAAGGTTTAATTTGGAATTAAAGTATTAAAGTATAAGACTTTTCAAATTCCAAAACTTGAGGGCAAGATTTGAAACTATTCCAAGTCTCTTCAATTTGTAACTTATGAGTTTTAATGGTTCATAAAAATGAAGACTCATCATTTTATGAAACTTCTTTAGTTCTTTAATCATAACTAAAAGAAGTGACTTTTGGTTATCCATAACTTGAGGACAAGTTATGGACACCATCATAGCCATTAAGATCATGAATTAAACACACATGGAAGTTACATATAATTCCTATGATCTTCTAAAAACTCATAAGAACACAAATTCATGTTAAGCAATTTCAAGAAATCATATAACTATATACAATACTTGAAAATTGATAAAAGCCATGTAAAATGGGTTAACATAATCATTATCATTTTGAAAAACAGATTTTACAAGTCCAAAACAGATTGGGATAATGATCTTAATCCATTTCCAGCAACAAAACTCGAAAAAACTGCCCAGCACGCTCCTCCTCGCCGAGTGCATTATTCTACTCGCCGAGTAGGATGAATTTGTTCATGGACTCGGCGAGTCCTCACCATGGACTCGGCGAGTCCAGTCGTCAGAATGCAGAATTTTCGATTTTTAAGCAGTTTTGCATCAAGTATACAGAAAACAATCCTAGGCTCTGATACCACTGATGGATTTTGAGCATTCTAACACTTCCTAAGTGTACATGCAACCCTAATAACCTTGAATCTATGTTTTCTCTATATACATGCAAATTTCTTTTTCAAGGTTATTTCCTAACTAGCATGGCATGGGGATTACATAAAACATAAAAACTAGTAGAAATACATACCTTGTTGTTGCTTGGATTCCTTCAAGACTTTGTGAGCCTAGCACCCCAAATGTTGTGCCTCAAATGCTTCACACAACACCACAAGACTTGGAATAACTTGAGAGAATGTCACTTAGCCTTAAAATCGGTTATGCCCTCTCTAGTAACACTATGTCCACTAGATCATCATTTTGCTAGCCATAGGGTTCCTTTTATAGTGTTGTCACAATTAGGGTTTACACATGAATACCCTTAATTGTCATGACTCTTGATTTCCCATGACCCATGGATTTGTAACTCCTATGGACTATCCATGGAGCTCCATATGGTTACATCCATAACCCATAAACCATGGATCATTAATCCACCATAAAAGAATTGATGATTGTCATAATCAACCCTATATATTTAATTAGTGTCACTTTGATCACCAAATTAATCCTAGATTAATACTTGATCAATACTAATTAAATAATACTATTATTAATATATTAGAACTTATAATATATTAATAATCCTAAGTGCCTTATTCTCTCATTTAGTCTATCCAAGTATTGCAATGCCATGCAACCCAAATGGACCATGCCGGGTCGGGTCAAGTACATACCAAATAAAGTTATGGACTTAGACACTATATCCAACACCTTTTGCACTCCTTACCTTCTTGTTATGATCAATTTCGGATGACATATCACATGAACAAGGAGGAAGTTACAATCAACAAACTTCAAGGACTTTTGAAGACCACAGAAAGTGGTCTTAAAGGTAAGTCGGTTGTTACTACTCCTACTCCTACCGTGGCCCCTGTCTTGGCAATCGGGCAAGGTAAAGGGAAGAAGAGGAAGAGCCTACGAAGGGTACCAAGGGAAAGTCCCTTGATGGCTCCTCTTCGAGTGGAACCAAAAGAGGTTCTGTCACTCCTTCTACCAACCCTAAAGAGGCTGAATGCTTCTATTGCCATGAAAAATCGCACTGGAAGCGAAACTGCCCAAAGTATCTGCAAGATGTTAAGGATGGGAAAGTGAAACCCAACCATGCAGGTATTTACACTATATTGTCTAATAACTCACCCTATTCTAATTCTTGGCTCCTTGATACAGGTTGTGGTAATCACATATGTTTTGATTTGCAGGGACTAAGAAGAAGTGAGAATGTGGAGCATGGGAAGATAAACTTGATCATAGGGAATAGGAAAGTTACACCTGTCACCAAGATTGGAGTTTATTCTTTGTTGCTAAGTGGTGGGTTAACATTAGATTTGAATAAATGTTGTTACTCGTCTGAAATGACGAGAAATATTATTTCTTTCACGGTTTGTATAAACAAGGTTTTACCTTTTCGTTTGATAATGAATGTGGTGGTATTAATGCTTTCTTTAATAATGTTCTTTATTTTAAAGCATTACCTTGTGATGGTGTATATGAAACTGTGTTAATTGTAGATAACCTAGGAAATTATGTGTTGTGTATTGATTCTTCCACTAGCTTGGTTAAAGCATCATTATGGCATTGTCGTTTTGGACATGTAAGCAAGAAACGCATAGGCCAACTCCAAAAGGATGGAGTCTTGGAGTCATTTGATCTAAATTCGGATGATAGTTGTGAATCTTGTTTGCTTGGGAAAATGACAAAGTCACACTTCACTGGTACTTGTGCTAGGGGTGAGGGTGTGTTGGAACTCATACATACTGATGTGTGTGGACTTTTACTGATGATTATAGTAGATATGGATATGTCTACTTAATCAAGCATAAGTCAGAAACCTTTGAAAAGTTCAAAGAGTTTAAATAGGAAGAGGAGAATCAGCTCGGCAGCAACATTAAGATGCTTCGATCCGATCGAGGTGGTGAGTATCTTAGTACAGAGTTCCTTGACTATCTTAAGGAATGAGGGATTGTCTCACAATTGACACCTCCTAGGACACCACAGTTGAATGGTGTGGCTGAGAGGCGTAATCGGACCTTGTTAGACATGGTTCGTTCCATGATGAGTCGAGCTTCGCTACCAATCTCATTTTGGGGGTATGCCTTAGAGACTGCCGCCCATATCCTTAATCTAGTCCCTACAAATAAGGTTGCCAAACCACCTCACGATATGTGGACTCGAAAAGTTCCCAATCTAGATCACATAAAGATTTGGGGTTGCGAGGCTTTCGTTAGGCGCGAGACTCACGATAAGCTCGGACCTCAAAGTGAGAGGTATATTTTCATCGGCTACCCACATAAATTCTTAGGTTACCTCTTCTACAGACCCAGTGATAATGAGGTCTTTGTAGAAAGGAGAGGAGTCTTTAACGAGAGAGAGTTCATAAGCCAAGGAAATAGTGGGAGGCAAATTGACCTTGAAGAAATTCAAGAGTCAAGTGGTGAAGGAACCTCAAACCCTAGCAATCAACCTGAGGAGGAAACTCCTGTTGATCCGACTGACGAGTCTGTACCTCTGAGGCGTTCCACGAGAGTTAGGAATGCACCTAAGCATTACTATGGTTTCCATATTACTGCGGAAGGTGATACACTTATCACTGATAGCATACTGGTAAGTCTGGATGAACCTAACAGCTACACGGAAGCCATGGCAGGCCCTGAGGCTGCTAAATGGAAAGAGGCTATGGACAGCGAGATACAGTCCATGTATGACAATCAAGTTTGGAACATGGTTGAAAATGTACCAGGTCGTAAGACAGTCGGGTGCAAATGGATCTTCAAGAAGAAGACCGATATGGATGGTAATGTACACACTTATAAGGCGCGACTGGTTGCAAATGGCTTTTCTCAAACTCCGGGAGTTGATTATGATGAGACCTTTTCACCAGTAGCAAAGATTCAGTCGATTAGGGTTATGTTAGCCATTGTTGCATTTCATGATTATGAAATATGGCAAATGGATGTCAAAACCGCTTTCCTTAATGGAAGGTTGGCTGAGGATATTTACATGAGTCAGCCAGAGGGTTTTGTCAGTACAGAGTACCCTAATGGAGTATGTAAGCTTGAGAAATCCATCTATGGATTGAAACAAACACCTCACAGATGGAATCTTTGTTTCGATGAGAAAGTCAAAGAGTTTGGCTTTTCGAGGAGCGAAGATGAATCTTGTGTATATGTCAAGGCTAGTGGGAGTATAGTTAGCTTTTTGGTATTGTATGTGGATGACATACTATTCATAGGAAATGACATCCTAACTCTGCAGGAAGTGAAGTCCTGGCTTGGGAAGTGTTTCGCTATGAAGGACCTTGGTAAAGCTGCCTATATCCTAGGGATAAGGATTTTGAGAGACAGGGTTAAGAGACTAGTTGGACTTAGTCAGAGTACCTACTTGGATAAGGTGCTGAATAGGTTCAGCATGCAGAATTCCAAGAAATGAGAGTTACCAATCCAGAGTAACGCCAGATTGAGTAAGACTCAGAGCCCGAGTACAGAGGCTGAGATAGCTGAGATGAGTCGAGTACCGTATGCTTCCGCTCTAGGCTCGATCATGTCTGTTATGACTTCTACTCGTCCTGATGTGGCCTTTGCTTTGAGCAAGGCTCACTGGACTGCAGTAAAGAACATTCTGAAGTACCTGTGGAGGACTAAGAGTTGGGTCCTTACCCTCGGTGGGAGTGATGACTTGAGAGTAGTAAGGTATGGTGATGCTAGCTTCCAGACTGATAGGGATAATTTTCGCTCTCAGTCAGGCTGGGTCTTTACCTTAAACGGATGAGCAATTACTTGGAAAAGTTCCAAGTAGGAGACAGTGGCTGATTCAACTTGCGAATCAGAGTATATAGCAGCAAGCGAGGCAGCAAAGGAGGCTATATGGCTAAAGAACTTCATTGGAGACCTTGGAGTTGTACCAGCTATAAAGGAGTCTATGGAGATTTTCTGTGATAGTGAAAGTGCAGTTGCCTTAACCTAGGAACCAAGGGATCATGGAAGATCCATACACATTGACAGAAAATACCATTTCATCAGACATCGAATAGAAAAAGGAATCCCCGTGGCAAAGAGGGTATCATTAGATGAGAACCCAGCAGATCCCCTCGCGAAGGGACTGGGTAGGGTTAAGCATCTTCAACACGCGAGGCGCATAGGGCTAAAGGATGATATTAGTTTTAGAAATTAGATAGCTTTGAAAATTTTAAAGTGTAATTGACATTTGATGATAAATAAAAGTTGTTGTTTATTTATAAGTAAAGTGTAAGTGTTGCTATCTTCTGTCAATCGTTTACTATCATTTCATTTTGCATGATTTGACTTCCAGAATAATTATGTTATGGTATATCATATTATTCAAATTCTCCACAGTCGGTCATATGTTGGAAGTAGATATGAATCAAGACTGTCATGAAGCTGGCTTGTAGATGTCTAAAGTGTTGGACATAGCAAGGGTTTCTACAACATTCATGAGTGCTCATAAGTTCTGAGTATTGGATTCAACCTGTAAGGGTCGAAATTATATTGTAATGTGTCGAAATGTAATGTTATTTTACAAAGGCATTTTGTGTCGAAACTAGAAAGCTTATTCCTTTGTAATTTTTTGTATGCTTTACTGTTTTCCTATAAATAGGAAATGTTACTTAGAGTTAGATAAGAGTTTTGGGAGTCTGTCTTGTCTATTCTCTCTTTGTAATCGTGAAGCAAAATTGAGCTGAAACAAGATCTTATTTACTCTCGGTGTTCTTTCTCATTACTCTTATTCTACGTTCATTACTCGATTCAATACTTCTTCAATTGGTATCAGAGAAGGAATCATATCTCTGCGATCTGATTTTCATTCTGAATCAAAAGGTTTTTGAATCAAATTCTAGATTCAAAAGTTTCTGCACCTTTTGTTTTGAAAATCATAATTGATCTACAGTTGTGATTCGTTTCTGCAACTGATTTGTTGAATCGAGTGTTCTGCTTGAAATCTCTGATCGTTTCAGCTATTTGTTTCCAAAAACTCTTAGGTTTTTCTGAAAAAATCATCCGTACGTTCATGGCTAATTTCAACCTGAACTCAATGACATCCTATTCTCATCTGCTATGATCTTCAACTAAGATTCCTATGCTCATCCCTGAATACTATGATCAGTGGGATGATCGCATGCAAGACTACTTAAACGGGCTGGATGAGGAGCTCTAGTCATGTATTATTGGAAATGGTACTCCTCCACCTAATGTTCAAACAATTGGATCTTCATCTGGAACTTCAAGTGTTACTGATCAATCTGATAGACTGAAGAAGCTTGAGAAAAGATGTATAAGAGAATTGCATGGTGCTTTGCCTCCTGTTGTGTACAACTATGTCAGAAGCTGTACAACTGCAAAAGACATCTGCAACAATGTCAAAGAAAAGTTTCAAGGAAGTGAAAAGACTAAGAACAATTCTGTAAAAAATTGTTTGATTGAATTGAAAATTTTCAAACAGAAGGATGGTGAATCAATAGAAGATTACTATGATCGTTTGAATGAATTAATCTATAAATGTAATCGCCATTGAATAACTCGAACAACCATGGAGTTTAATCTGACATTCATCATGGGCTTACGCAAAGAATGGAGGAATGTGACATTAATGGTGAAAACCCAGCAGAGTTTTGATACTTCGACGCTTAATGACTTATACAATCTGCTAAAAACTCATGAAGGATAAGTAAATGAAATGGATGTGGAATCGAAAATGAGTCTTGGAGGACCATTAGCTTTGATGTCGAAAGTTAATGAGAAAGAGTTAGTCGAAAAGGAAGATTCTGATAGTGAAGGGTTTTTGGTGAATTCGGATGATGAAGCTGTTGCATTTTACTCGAACAATAGGGTAAAGAAGTTTTTCAAGAAACCTTTTAATTCAAAGTCGAAAATTAGTGAGGGAAAAGGAAAATTTGTGGCAAAAACATGAGGAGAAGAGAAAAAGAAAAGTCATGTTAAAGAGGAAGAGCATAAAGTTGAGAAAAAGCTGAAAGGAGACTCTGGAATTGATTGTCACTATTGTCACGGTGCAAATCATATGTCTAGTGATTGTATGCTTCGAAAGAAGGATGAAAAGAAAAATAAAGTGAAAGACGAAGCGTATTATGTTGAACGCTTGGAGGAAGTGAGAGCGAAAGCAAAAGGAATCTCACTGGTGGCAAAAGGTGAGAATGATGATGAAGGAACATACCAAATCTGGTCCTCAGGTTCTGATGATGAGGAAATGCATAATCCTATGCATGGGTCGATGTATGCCAAGTTTGAAGAAGAAAGTAATGAAGAGGTGACTGGTCATTGTTTTATGACCAAATGAGGAGATTAATCACCCATGACAACAAAGGTACGTTCTATTCTTCAATCTTTTAATATTCCTTTAAGTGCATATGATTCTGAATTAATTGCTTTTGATGATATTGTTGGTTATTTCGATATCTTGGTTATCTCTGCTAGTAACGAAGCTAAGAAATCAACTTCTCAGTTGGTAGAGGTTCAAAAGCAGTTAGATTTCAAGAAAATAAAAGTAGAAATTCTAGAGTTACAGATTACAAATATAATGTGTGACAGGGATTCATTGAGTAGTGAAGTAATGTTGTTGTTAGCTCAAAGAAACATATATTGTAATTCTGCTAAAAGACTTTACGCAAAATTAACTGTTTTGCATCATTCATCTGATATAAGCAAGGACCAACATAAGAAGTTATTACCTATTCTAGCTTACGAGAGAGAGAAGGTTGATAATATTTCTTATGATTGTGAGAAAACAATTGCAGCATTTGATAAAATTCCTGACGATAGATATGCTTATGGAATTGTGAAAATAGACGAATATATTGATGCAGATGAATTAGTTGATATTGTAAATGATACCTTGACCAAAAGTGAACAAATGAAAATTTTGAAAAGAACTGAGAATTCAACATTTGATTCTCAATCTAATTTTGTTGATATTGAAGATAATTTTGATAATATTAGCGAAATTAGTGATTTTGAAGATGTTGATTGTTCTCAGTTGTCTATCGTTAATGTTGCCTCTTTGACAACCCGAAATTTCTATCTGGTTCAACCATTCAATTCAATCAAAGTTAAACTCGATTTTGTTACCTTTTAGCACTGTTTAGGGATTCGTTTAAGTGTTCTAAGCTTGATTACAACCAAGGTTGAGGTTAGGGATGAGTTATCAAAGTCGTAAAGTAGCATTTCGGGCCATACACTCTCTTAGGAGGAGTGTACGGCCGTACACATGGGTGTGCGTCCGTACACCCCCACTCATGGCCGCACACTCAAGGTGGTGGGTCACCCACCCCAATATATATGAGTAGACCCCCTTCCTTCATTCCTTTCTTCTCTTTGCTGCACACTACTCCATTCTCTCTCAAGTTTCTTCAACCGTGAACCCTCCAAGGCTTCAAAAATATAAATATTCCATCCTTTAGCTTGTTATACTTGAAAGACCTCTTTACCTAAGCCTTGATTCTTCAAGTTTCATCATGTTCTTCATCCTTTGAAGGAGTACGGTTGCACACCTTCATAAGGTTGGCAGTACACACCTTAAAGGCCCTCCAAAGTGAGAGTTTGACCCATATCTTCTACATTGGACATGATCCTAGCCTTGTTGCACCTTAAAGTCGACAACTTTAGCATGAACATGAAGGGTGTACGGCCGTACACCCCTTTGTACGGCCGCACTCACCTCTTAGGGCCGTAAGCCCACTTTGATGATCATTTTAGGCCTCAAACTTGCATTACAACTAAGCATGGGACCTAGAACACTCCTTGGATGCTAGTTAGAACCTTGGAAACACCTCAAAAGCTTATCTCATCATGAGTGTACGTCCGTACACTCATGGGCCGCACACCCCTGGCCGTACACACCCTAAGTGTGGCTGTAAACCTTCCTCATTTAATCACATGTGATTCTAACACTTAGTTTCAAACGTTTCCTAGTCCTTAGGGTGATTCCCTATCATAACTAGTTGCGTTATACACTAATTTGATAAAATTATATGTCATTATATGCTAAATAGGATCCGTGTATACTCGAGTCATCACTCGACACTTAGCTTCCGACACCCAATCTTATATACGCATCACTCACATCAGGTGAGTTCATACCCCTACATTTTCTGAGTTTTAATGTTTTCAGGGGGGAATACAAGCCATACATAAATGATTTTATGAAATTTATACAAAAAGGATTTCATTAATCTTAAACGGATACATTCGAGACAAACATACAGTTTCTATACTTTTATAAAATATTTCGATATTTTATCCCTTTTGTATTATGCTGAGCATAAGAGACGTTTTCAACTTACAAGCTTAACCATATAGTTTTCAGATCAATACATGATTTTACATAAACGAACACACAAACCATAATAGGTATAGTTTGGGAATACATACAAGGTTATACATAAACGAACACACAGACTATAATAGGTATAGTTTAGGAATACAGACAAGGTTATACATAAACGAACACACAAACTGTAATAGGTATAGTTTGGTGATACATACAAGTTTATACATAAACGAACAATAGTTACAAACTTATCATTTATAAACCTTTCGGTTATTCATAAAAAAGGTTTTTCTATATTATTACTTGTAAAGTCGTTAATCTAATTGGAGACACGTCCTTGGGCGCTTACAAACTTAACTAAGTGGGAGGACTACCCCTTATGAACCAGAATCTCCTCGACGGAGAGCGTGATTTTTGTGTATAGATCTATACGGGACTGACTATCCCGCACCTTGCTGCTAGCTACAGTAGGACCGGCAGGTCTATGGGTGACAAAGTCATAAAGGATACTGGTGCCCGATTCGCGCCATATCAAGTTAATGTATGGTCATAAAGCTCACAAATAGATAACTACGATTTACTTATGTAGTAATACATTATACATGAACAATGACTATTTAGCACAAGTATGGACAAATACATGATTTCTTTATGAGAACTAAAACTGCTATACATACTGGTAATAACCAGGGTTTTCAACAGAACATTTCATACCGAGATTTTTCATACAAAACTTATCATACAACACATCTAGTAGTAATCCAATCATACAAACATTTTACTAAAGAAAATATTGGATTTTATTCGAAACATATAAAACATTTTCACTGATTCATTAATAGATTTTTATTACAAAAGATGCTTATGAACTCACCAGCTTTATGTTGATACTCTTTTCAAAACTGCTTGTATTCTCAGGGAATCATTAGACAGGTACCTCGACAGACATTTGAGAAGACGGAGCACCTAGAGACACGTCTTTTCTCTTATTATATTTTTGGATGTATAAGAATACGAAGCAATCTAATGTAAACACTTATTATATATATTCAATGTAATGGTTGTGTTTACTTTGATTACTATGATACAATTGTTGTGATACTATACATGAAGTCATCCGCCCCCGAATGCTTCCGCCGTTCCGGTTTGGGGGTGTGACAGCCTCTAAGTCTAAAGGAAAGGAAAAGTGTAATGATTCATTGGTTAAGATTGACACTGACAAACCCTCAACTTCGAAAGTTTTTTATTTCGATCATGTGAGTGTCAGAGATAGTCAAACTGATAATAGTGATGACGAAGGCTGGTGATGAAGTTTTGAAAAAACCACCACCAACAAGTAAAGATTCGAAAGAAACAACAATTCCACGAATTGTAGTTGATCAGGTGTATGGTGACACTGAAAAATTCGACAAAATACTGACTGAAAAGGGTGCTCATTATCTCGAAACGAATCAAGTGGTGTATCCGAACTTAAAATGCTCAGATGATGTTGTGTTTCCAAACCAAGTGTTTGTGACAAAAGGAAATGTTGAAAACATGAAACTAGAATTTAACAAATTGGTTGAAGAAGATAGCAAACAAACATCTGATGAAGGATTTTTTGCAAATCAAAGTATTATCGAAAATAATCTCAAAAAGACTACATACACTTTTCAAAGACAAAAACCTCAAAGAAAATGGATTGAAAAACAAAAAGTTTCAAACAAAATTCCAAAACAAATTGAGGAGCAAACTGAACAAGTTGTCAAAATCAACTTAAAAGAATATAAAGATCAAATTGACAAATTTTCGAAAGATAATGAAATTTCAAAAAGACAAGCACGAAAGAAATTTTTTTGGTAGTTGAGTCTCGAAAGTAACAAAACAGATTGACAAAGAAAACATCTGAAAAGTCAGAGTTCAAATCTGTTACAGCAAAGTCTTCGTTAAATTCAGGCAATTAGAAAAATCCCGCTCAAATGAATCAATCATTGTCTGAATCAATTTCACAAACTAAATTTTCGAAAGATAAAACTCAAACCACTACATCATTTTCGAAAAATTTCAATCATTCATCACATAAATTTCAAAACCAAAATTTCACAAATAGGTTTTCTCCTCATTCACAACAATGATTTTCTCAAAATCAAAATTTAAAACACAAATGTCGAAAACATTGTTAAAAATCGACAATTTGAAAAATTTTCGTCCTAAATCAAATATTGATTTCACTCCACAAAAACCAAATTTTCCAAATCCTTTTGGGAAGCATAATTCGAAAGTTTCATACACAAAGGGTTCATCAAATGTGAAGAATATCGACCATTGGCTTGAAGGAAAAGGAAAGATGTTTCAATCTCGCAATTTTCCCAACAACAAATTCGAGAAGCTTATGAGAAATATTTGAATGATTCTTCAAACGGAAGTTCATCTTCCAAAGAATCAAATATTCCTGCGAAAACATGGAAATCAGTTTCGAAAGATAGACATGTTGAGAAACAAACTGAGAACAAAAAGGCGAATGTCAGTGACAATCCTAAACCTTCGAAAACTTATATTTCTGCTCCTTTACCTAATGATGTCGACTTAATTGAGACTTTCAAATCAAAAGTTCGTGATTGGGTTTTAGGTTCTTTATTTCACAAAGTTTTCAAAACTAATAACCAAGGACCCAAACAGCCTTGGGTACCTAAATTCTTTCATTAATTTGCAGGTTTTGTGTGACGAGCAATATGATGATAAATGGTAGATTGATAGTGATTGCTCTCGTCATATGACTAGAAAGAATGAGAATTTGCATGATTATCGAAGTTTGGAGAATGCAGGAGTAGTTAAATTCAGAAATAACCCCAAATGTTAGGTGAAAGGATATGGAAAAGTCACGAATGGGAAATTTACTGTTAAGAGAGTTGCATATGTCGAAGGTCTTCAACATAACTTTTTAAGTGTTTCACAACTTGTTGTGGGCACTGGCAATCAAGTGGTGTTCAACGAAGCAGGAAGCATCATTTCTAATGTGAACACTAAAGAAGGTTTGCTCAAATCCAAACGACATGGGGACATGTTTACTCTTGATATCAAACCAATCATTGGAAAACCCTCAGTGTGTTTACTCTCGAAACCTTCATCTAATGTTAGCAGGCTTTGGCATAGAAGACTCTCTCACTTGAATTTTCGAAATATCAACAAATTAGTGGTTGATGATCTTGTCCGCGGTTTGCCTATGTTAAAATTTGATAATGATACTTTATGTGCAGCTTGCGAACAAGGAAAACAAAATCGCAAAGGTCATCATGTGGTTATTGATTCAAAGATTGTTAAACCGTTGGAATTACTTCACATTGACTTATGTGGACCATCGACTGTTGAGACAGTCAACAAGAAACAATACATTTTAGTTATTGTTGATGATTTTTCACGGTTTACTTGGGTTTATTTTCTCAGGTTAAAATCCGAGGTTGCTCAAGCAATGATCGACTTTATCAAGAAGATAGAGATCAGTTTAAAGAAGAAAGTTCGAAAAATCAAAAGCGACAATGGTTCTGAATTTAGAATAACTTTCTTGATTCGTTTTTAGTTGATCAAGGGATATCACACAATTTCTCTTCACCATATACACCTCAGCAGAATGGTGTGGTTGAGAGAAGAAATCGTTCTCTTTGTGAAGCAGCACGAACAATGCTTACATATGCAAATCTTCCTCAATATCTTTGGGCTGAAGCTATTTCCACTGCCTGTTTTACTCAAAACAGATCGTTTATTCATCGCTTTTTAACATTACTCCTTATGAAATTCTTAATAACCGAAAACCTAATGTCAAATTCTTTCATGTTTTTGGTTGCAGGTGTTTTATCATGAATCTCAAGGATAATCTTTCGAAATTCCAATCCAAAGCTGACGAAGGAATTTTCTTGGGATATTCTCATAATTCGGTTGCATATCGAGTTTTGAATAAACGAACACACAAAGTGGAAGAAACATTTAATCTAACCTTTGATGATTATTATGTTAAACAAGTCAAAAAATGTTTTGATCACAAACCAATTCTTAATGAATCAAATGTCTGAAATTTCAAATTCAACATATTTTGATTATGATTTAACCTTTGGTACTCCAGATATGGCTGCTGACGCTGAAGTTAATGCAACTGATAATCGCATACCTGAAGTTTCAAAGCATTCTTACAATTCGACATTGACCCAAGATGCTTCAGACTTGAATTCAACATCGAATTCTCCAAGAATTGGCGAAAGCATGCTAAATGATCAAGTGGAGGGGGAGCACTTGCATTCAACAACACAGGTTGAGGGGGAGCATTCTTTCAAGGGGGAGTATAGGAGATTGGATAATGATGTTGAGGGGGAGCATCCTATTAAAAGGGAGCAACCTATTGAGGGGGAGCAAAATGATTCAATTATGTCGAATAATGATCGTAATGAAAATTTTCATGATTCAAATGACAATGTTTCTGTTGCAGGATCTGAAAATGATGAAATGTTCGAAGATGCACCATTGGATTTTGATCCAGCATATCCACTATTAGATAAATGGACAAGAAATCATCCAAAGGAACAAGTTCTTGGAAATCCACAAGATGGTGTGTTAACGAGAGCTCAACTTCGTGGAAAGAATGAGGTACTTAATGTTCATCAGGAATTTTGCATGTTTAATGTTTTTATTTCGAAAATTGAACCAAAAACAGTTAAGATTGCAATGGAATACTCAGATTAGGTTGTTGCAATGCAATCTGAATTGGCAGAATTCGAAAGAAACAAGGTTTGGAGATTAATGGATTTTCAAAAATAAAACAGACAAAGATGGTAATATTGTTCGAAATAAAGCTAGGCTTGTAGTAAAAGGTTATTCGCAACAAGAAGGAATAGACTATGAAGAAACCTTCGCCCCTGTCGCAAGCTCGAGGCAGTTCGAATATTTTTGGCCTATGCAGCTCATAAAGATTTTCAAAAATAAAATAGACAAAGATGGTAATATTGTTCGAAATAAAGCTAGGCTTGTAGTAAAAGGTTATTCGCAACAAGAAGGAATAGACTATGAAGAAACCTTCGCCCCTGTCGCAAGCTCGAGGCAGTTCGAATATTTTTGGCCTATGCAGCTCATAAAGATTTTGATGTTTATCAAATGGATGTGAAGTGTGAATTTTTGAATGCAGAACTCGAAGAGACAGTGTATGTGGAACAACCTCCAGGTTTTGTAAATGAAGAATATCCTAATCATTGCTATATTTTAGATAAAGCTCTTTATGGGTTAAAACAAGCACCGAGAGCATGGTATGGAACTTTAACTTCTTTCTTAAAACAATCGAAATTTAAACAAGGATCAGTTGATCCCACTCTCTTTCGAAAGAAAGTTGGGGATCATCTAATCCTTGTTCAAATTTATGTTGATGATATTATTTTTGGCTCTATTGACCCTGCTTTGTCTAATGAATTCGAAAATCTGATGAAAAGCAAAATTGAGATGAGTGTGATGGGAAAAATCAACAATTTTCTTGGTTTAAATATTCGTCAAAACAGAGAAGGAATTTTTATCAATCAAGAAAAATATACCAAGAATCTGCTTGAAAATTTTGGATTGATGAATAGTAAGAAATTATGAGTACCAATAGTGACTGGAACAAGGCTCACACCTTTGTTATATAAACACGCGGTTGATTTAACATTATTTAGAAGCATGATAGGTTTGTTACTTTACCTCACTGCAAGTTGACCTGATATTATGTTTTCTATTTGTAATTGTGCTAGGTATCAGTCAAATCCTCGTGAACCACATCTCACTGCAGTTAAGAATATTTTTCGATATCTCAAAGGCTCAATTTCATTAGGATTGTGATATCCTTCGAAAACCGGATTCTTCATACAAGCTTTTTCAGATGCTGATTTAGGAGGTTATAATCTTGATAGAAAAAGCACAAGTGGGGGATGTCAACTTCTGGATGGGAAGTTAGTAAGCTGGCAGTCGAAAAAGCAAACATGTGTTTCTATTTCCACAGCAGAACCTGAATATGTTGCTGCTGCAGCTTGCACTTCACAAATCATATGGATTCAAAGTCAACTGCGTGATTATGCAATCAACGTGAAGAAAATTCCGTTGTATTGTGATTCACAAAGTGTCATACGCATTTGTCACAATCTTGTGCAACATTCGAAAACCAAGCAAATTTCTCTTCGATATCATTTTATAAAAGATCATGTGGAAGATGGAAACATTGAAGTTCACTTTGTGAAAACAACTGATCAATTGGCTGATATTTTCACAAAACCTTTAGATGAAAAATCATTTGTGAGAATTTTGGAGGGACTTGGAATGATAGATGGAAATTCAATCCCTAGAACAATTTCGAAAGAATGAAGAGAGTCAAATTGCAAGAATGTCGAATCAGAGGTGTTGAATGATCTTCAAAAGAATCTCGTTAAGTGTTCAGTGGTTACTGTTCACATTCAGCGCTTCCACACGCTTCGCTTTCGACATTAAGTGAAATTTTCTTTATTGATAAATTTTCGATAGTTTGTCAAAATTTTGTTAATTTCACACTATTTTTTTCCATAGTTTGTTACAAAATTTTTGTTAGATTGATAAGTTGTTTTTCTTTTCGAAAAATCAAAAACATCAAAAATATTTTTGTTTTGTTTTTGAAAAATAACAAAAATTCCATGTAGCACTCGGTTCCCGGTATGTAATTTACTTTATTGTATTTTGCATTTTTGGCCTTGGACTCGGCAAGTTGTGGTCAAACTCGTCGAGTCGGAGCGTATTGGACACAGAAGTTTAATGACCTACTCGACGAGTCCATGTCCGGACTCGGCGAGTAGGCGCTGTCCGGACAAAAACCCTAGATGAGGGTTTGCACCCTATTTAAACCACTTATTCAGCCTCCTTTTCATCCCCAATGCTTCTAGAACTCCCCATAAGCAAACCCTAGCCGTTTTTGAGAAGAACTAAAGCATTTTGTTGGATCTTGCTAGTTGGGACCATAAAGAGGAAGGGAAAGGCTTGAGGAAACAAGTGAAGACCAGGGGAAACCGAGTTTGTGCATCTTCTACAGTCCATTGGAGGTATAAAGCTGTAACCTTGCTCTTTCATTTGATAGATCCCTTTTTAGGGAGATTTAGGGCTTTTATAAACCATTTGGGTAACCAACCATGATTGCAAACATGGTTGGGGGTCAAGGCTTCGGATCTAGCACTTGGGAAGAGTCACAAGGCAGATTTGGGTTGCTTTTGCACCCAAGAAAGGTCCCATGCATCATAAGAGCTTATTTTATGTCCTTTTGAGCTCAAAGTCCCATGCATGCACGTAAACTTTGTAACTTTACATGCTAGAACGATTGAAGGAGCTTAGATCTATCTTTTGGTTAAGTGTTGTACATCAGAAATCGAGGATTTTGGCAGTGGACGTTATCGACTCGGCGAGTCTGTTCTTGGGACTCGACGAGTCCAAGGCTTTGAGTCCCATATCTGTTGATGGTCAAAAGGACTCAGTTGGGTGTTAGAAGGGTTGTAGCAGGACAGAAAGAGTGACCCAACACATTGGACTTAATTTTAGACCTGGAGTTCATGGGACTCGACGAGTGCTAGAACAGACTCGGCGAGTCCAAGGCAATCTCCTTATGTTTGAAGATGAACTCGACGAGTTGTTCATACAACTCGGCGACTCGAGGTCAGGACATGTTCATCAGTTGAAGGCGAACTCGGCGAGTGTTCATACGACTCGACGAGTCGGATGAAGGTTCATTGATGTTCGTAAGGAAGGGGAACACGTCGAGTCGTTGCCAAACTCGACGAGTCAATTCGTGGATAAGGATGAGTTAAAGAAATAGGGACTCGACGAGTTGACGACCCAACTCGGCGAGTCGGGTCAATTGGAAGTCGACTTTAACTTTCACTTGGACTTGGTCTGGGGTAAAATAGTCATTTTACCCTAAGGGGCAGATTTTAGACTCTGATTAAGTGTTTTGTGGGAATTATAGCCGGAGGATTTCCGGAGCAGCAGCAGACAGAGATTTCCCGCACAGATTATCAGCAGCTACTCGTTCGAGGTGAGTTACCTTCCAGTAGCGGTGGGTCTACGGCCACAATGCCGGCCCACCAGTAGGATTGGTATGATTGATGATTGTCTTTGTGATATTCATCTAGGTTTGCTACTACCTGTTATGTTATGTGCTAGTATGATATGATGTTAGCAGTAGGGGAGATAGTCCCCAAGATTCCCGCTCGATAGGGCCAAAAGGGATAGTCATACCCAGTCATGCTAGATGGAATATGATTATGTGTTACATGCTATGTGGTAGTAGTGGTGGGGTGGAATAGTCCCCAGTATCCGGTTGAGAGGACCGAAGGGGAGGCCAGCACCCAGATATGATAGGCAGTATCCGGTAGAGAGGACCGAAGGGGAGGTCAGCACCCGGATATGCTAGGCGGTATCCGGTCGAGAGGACCGAAGGGGTAGGTCGGGCACCCAGATATGCCTGACACTATATGTATGTTATGTGATTGTATGGTATGCGGTACGATGGGGGAACTCACTAAGCTTCGTGCTTACAGTTTACAGTTTTGGTTTCAGGTACCTCCTCAGCGAAGGGGAAAGAGCTGGCGCGGTAGCGGCACATCATACACACACGCATTGATTTCCGCACTTGAGATATTCTAGGATTGTACTCTGGCATGTTGCTATTATATGTTTTGGGTTTTCAGACATGATACATTGATTCACAAATGATATATTGTTACGCAATTTTCTTATGAATGTTTTATAATCCGTTAATTAAAATGAAATTTTTGGACTTAAAAATTGGGTCGTTACATTCCAAAAAAAATTTCTTATTTTTGTTATTGTTCATAAAATCAAAAATCCAAAAATATTTTTTTTGTTTGATTTGTTTTGTAGAATAGCTTGGACCATGAAACAGAGGATGAACAAATTTTATGTGGTAACTTGCTTGCCGTTTCAAGGGAAGGTACATTTTCGACATCTTATGTACTAGTTAGGTTGTCCCTAGAAGCATGCTGCAACATGTCGACCCAAGCCTCTTTTGACTTAATGTGTGTTGAAGCCTTAATGAAAATTTCATCACGAAAATTTCTTCCCAATCAGGCTATATTTACATTAGTCCATGAGCTACCATACTCTACTCAAACGAGTTTAGAGTATTCTGCTGAGTCCATCAAAAAGCAGTGGCATTTTCGAAATTCTATAACCAATCTTTTTCATCACAACGTTCTTACACTTTCACACACAATGATATATGTCCAAGAGATCTCTGGTTAAACGAATCAGGATTTAGACATATCAAACTTCTGTGTTAATGATCTAACATCATGAGACCGTGATGAAAGTGAAACCCAAAATGTTCAACTCACTTAAGGAATTGACGGGGAACTTTGTTCCAGATTTAACGAAACATTTGTTTCCGAACCAACTTTTGAAAATCCAAATCATATTCAATTATTTTCAGTGATCTTGATCAAATCGTTGAATCCCACGATGTTTGTTACCCAACAGGACCCAGCTAACATTTTTTCTTGAATATAATTTCCGGGTGAGTTTCATTTGAAATTCGATGTCACTTCATATATTTCATCAAAGTATACTTATCATTGACTACACTGGTCATACAAGTAATTTCTGTTACAATTACTCGCATTTATGTTAAGTGCTGATATGTAACGAAATCACAAACCACCCAAGAAGCTTATCAAAAAGAGGCCTTTCGATACTTCTCTACAAGTATTCGATTGTAATTCACGGGAAAACACACAAGCTGTTAGTCATCTCTCTTGATGAATAGCAAAGTAATCTTTGCCCGGGATTTATCTGGCTTTATGTCGAAATAATTTTTTTTCGACATCACAGAACCAAAATTTTATTTTCTTGCTTCTTCTCTTTTTCTTTGACACACTGCACTCACAAAATCCTTGAGGTTCTGAGTATTACCAACTCAGGCTGATGATTTCGACAAGTCTGGCATATGACTTTGTTTTCAAACCCTAAAACGAAAGAGCCCGACCTCAATTCTGAAGGTTTTGTCCTTATCCACTTGTACTCACGAAGTGACTATTGATATGAGGGTTTCGTTACTGTGCTTATTTCTCGGAGATCGTGTCCTATACTTTTTCTGACATGGAGTCTATGATGGTAACTGGTGCAACTTTCAAGGGCCACGTGTCATGATCTTTTATTATAACCGTTTGAAATTCAAAAGGGGATACATATACAAAGGGCAACTGGGTCAGCATTCTAAGTTTACGCGTTATACAAAATCTCCAAACGATTTGTGCTTTCTTCCTTTCTTGATTCTCAAAGAAAACCCTAATCATGGCTGCTCTTCAATCCAACACCACTGACGATGCATCATCTCAACAACCTATCATGAAGATTCAAAGTACAAATTACATGGTTGGCGGTGATCTTTCTGTCTACCCTGAAGAACTCAATATGCTAATTGTGGCTTTACAACATTCTGTTCTATCCACTTCCATGTTCAGTGCATTTGCTGTACCAATGTCCTGGTTATCCATGGCGGGTTCTACTACATCCTACAACAAGACGATGGATACTGTGACTTTCAATTTAGTCAATCAGAAGAAGTTTCGTCTAACCAAGAAGTTGTTTGTTAAAATTCTTCAATTCCCTAATTCTCCACCATTCGACAAAGTCTCAAATGAACAAGTGTTACACATGTTCAATGAGATGGGTTATGAAACTACTCTCACAATGATTAGTGATTTCAAGAAATCGTCTCTTCCAAGTTTGTGACATTTTATGTTTGGGATTTACCTTCGATGTCTTACTGGTCGAAGCGTTGGTTTAGACAAAGGGTGTGTGAAGGTGTATGCCATGGTTGCTGGTATTTACTATGATTTACCTGTCGACTATGCAACTCAGTTGTGGAAAGAATTCTTGAAAAGCATTGAAAATACGAATGTGGTTGATGGGATTTCATGTGCAAGGTATTGGAGTCTCATTCTCGAATTTGTCTATGAGAAGGAAGGTATTTTGGTGCCGAGTGATGAACCTAAAGCTGAATTCTTGAAGTATCATTATCACAGGGAAATTGAAGATGATGTCAATGTTTTTCCAACGGTAGCTAGAATTCCTGATGGGATGCTAAGGAAGGTTGATCCTTCGAATCTTGTATTGGACGCTTATCTACTTTCCATCAACACAAATGATGGACTTGGTATTTTGTTGTCAAAACCTGATGAAGGCTCTTCGAAGAAATCTCGGAAGTCAAAGACTGTCCCAACTCCTGAGAAAACTGATAAAGACACAATTGTTTCTAAGTCACCAAAGAAATAGCCTGCAGAGGTGGTGAAAGTTTCGAAGAAGTCCGAGAAATCTCAGGAAACTGCCCAACTTGATTCTACCAAGCACCTAATCCCCACAAAGTCTGGTGTCTTAAAGCGTATAAAAAAGATGTCTTATAGACCCAAAACATCTCCTGAGAGGTCATCTAGTTTTTCACCATCAATGATTCGGAAGCCCCTTGTCACAAGAAAAGGTGTTGTTCTTTGTGAAGTTCCTATGCCTGTATCACCATCATCAAAGAAGCGAAGGGCTGAGGATGTTTCCAAGCATATCTCTAGCAAGACCAAGAAGCCAAAGAAGCGAAAGTTGATTCTTCAGGTTGATGAAGATAAATAAATTATTCCTGATTCTCCACTTGGTAATCCTTCCTCTCCACAGAACTCACCTGCCAAGTCCACTTTCGAAATGACTGGAATTGGAAGTAGCTCTGTGGAAACTTCGATAGTAGACACATCTACTATATTTGGTGCATCCACACAAGTGTCCATTCCTATGAAGTCTTCGGAAATACCACCCGAGGTTTCGAACTGAATCATTTTATGAGGAGGTTCGAACCTCAGGCATTTCTACACACGTATCTAATACAGATGTAAATGTCAATATGGGTGAAGGAGTTTCGAATGATGAACACCTTGTTATTTCTCAAGGAATTACTGAACCTGTCATTGTTCAAACCAATATTTCTTTACCACCAATAATCACTTCTATTGCTCCAACCACTCATTCTCCTACTTTTGATATGGTCATTGATCATCCTATCACTTCTCTCTTTTCATCCCAATCTACTAACCCACCTAAACCTCTTAATGATGATGATACTGATGATGGAAGATTTGGAGGTTCATTTGTTGATTTGGAATTTGATCCCGAAGAAGAAGATATCCCATATCATATGTTGATGTCTGGGAAGCAGTTCAAGATTCTAAACAAAAAGCTCAATTCAGTACTTCAATCCCAAGCAGATGCAGGGGGTAAGAATTTTGTCTCAAGTATTGAAATTGATGTGATGCTTAAATCTCAGGAAGTTCGATTGTTCAAGAAAGTGGAGAAGCTGATTAATGAATTTGAATCTCGTCTTTTCGAAAAGTTTGATTCCATGGATAAATGTAACGAGTTGCGACTCAAGTCTGCCTCTTCGATGTTTAATGATGAGCTCAAGGATTTGAAAAGGATTGCAAAGGAACGCCATGTTCTTTTTGTCCAAGATGTTAAAACGGTTCGTGAGAATGTCAATCACAAGATTGAAGAACTGAAGGTTGATGTATCTAAAGAGCTTCATGAGGTGGATACCAAATACTCTTCTCTTCTTGAGAAAGTTGATATTATCGCGGATGCTGTTACAACATTTGTTAAAACTCATCAATCCTTTGATCATAAGTTTGATGAGAAAGCAACTGCGGCTGTTACAAGTTTTGAAAAAGTCACTTCTATGCTTGAAGAATTGAAGGGCATTGTTTCAAAACCCGGTTCATCATCCATTTTTACTCCTGAGTTTATTGATCAAAAGTTTCGTTATTTCGAAGCTGCCATTCAAAAGATGTTGGCTCCATTGTCTCAGTTTGCCACTATCTTACCAACGAATGCCCCACCTGTTATTACAGGGGTGCAAGGGGGAGAAAATGTGAATGTTGGTAAATGAGAAGGTGCGTCCAGCGTTACAAATGAAGAAGTGAAAGTAGTTGGAAAAGTTTTTACAACTCACATTCCCAGTTTAAAACCAATAATTTCGCAAGCTGAACCCGTAACATCAACTGTTGTTACTACAAGGCCAATCTCAAAAGGCATTGTAATTGGGTCAACTGTTAAAGAGGTAAGTAGTTCGAAACCCAAGGAAACAACAAATACTTCAGACAAAGGAAAAACAATTCTTCTTGTGAAGACGAAAGAAGAAAGAAAGGCAGAAATTGAAGCGGAGAT
This sequence comes from Lactuca virosa, assembly GCF_052849685.1. NCBI lineage: Eukaryota > Viridiplantae > Streptophyta > Magnoliopsida > Asterales > Asteraceae > Lactuca > Lactuca virosa. The sequence goes on from NC_136433.1 coordinate 180,232,350, forward strand.
GGAGAAGCAGCGTCATATTCAGAGTATTTTTATGCTTCATGCAAGCGATCCGCCTACAATAAACAAAGTTGATCCAATAAAATTGCACAGTTATGAAAACATTGAAGCAAGAGTTGCATACAACGAAATGTATGAATTCGAGAAAAAGCCAAGAAAGAGTTATGCAATTGAGAACTCAGATATGAATCAACTTGATTTTCCAATCAATGAGATGATGTTTCTCACTGCTCAATACAAGGTTGTGAACAGATTTGAGAACAAGGATGATTTTTCTCACATGAAGCTAAGATTCCATGCAGTGTTGGGGAAGGAACAAGAAGAGGTTTGGTCACTGGTGAAAATTGTTCGAGTACTTGGTATATCGAAAGGGTAAATATGCGAAAATATGCTTCAAAATTTTCGATATCATGTAGTGAGGGCAAACAAAGAAACTTTCGACTTTTCTATTGCTGATTTTCCTTTGATGAACTTGAATGATTTGATTCAAGTTGCATATATACTCAAGGATTTGGATGCTTCTAAACTCCAAAACACAAGGATGTGTTGAAATTGGTTCTAGGTCATATAAAACTTTTCATAGACAATTACTATGATTGTCTTGCTATGACAGACGTTGAGTTGGCTGCTACAATGGAAAAGGAAGTTGTTGCTCCAAAAATCAAGGCAATGAGTGAAGCTCAGATGAAGAAGTATGTGGATGGTGAAATATGTTTGAAGCCTTTTGGTATAGTTTTTGCTGGGAAGAATAAGAAGGGAAAACCATCGAAGGGAATACTTCTTCACAACCCACACTCACTTGTATCACTTCATGGAATTTATCTCGAGTGATCATGAGACAGTAATATCATATAAGTCTTCAAACCTAGAGATATGAGTTGTTGACTATGAGTTAGTTATACATTGATTGTACGAAAACGCATTGGTAACTCGATGTTATAAAACGTGCCTTTGTGTATAATTCAACAAGTAGTAGAACAAGCATATAAGTCGAAGTTTATCTGGTCCTTTTTGGATTAGAAGCGATATTTGGGCCCCTCGATGATTTTGTTGTGACCTATGTACCGGGCCCGGTCAGAACTAAATTGATGTGTTCAATTAAGTTCTATGTCAAACATATCGGAAATCGGGAAACAAACTGCTGGACAATAAGTACGACATTGTTCCATGTATTTGTCCGGACGATATCTAGAACAGAGGATTATATGATCACTTATCTTAAATGGCGTATCATCATCATCTCAGTTCCGCGAGACTTTGAAAGAGCTACGATTGCTGATCGGTTCTTGAAGTCATTCTTGCAGTTATAGTTATTAGACTTATCCAAGTGGGAGGCTGTTGGATTAGGTGTCTAAGTTCATAACTAATTCTGGAATGTACTTGACCCGATTGGCATGGTCCATTTGGGTTGCATGGAATTGCAACACTTGGATAGACTAAATGAGAGAAAGGGCACTTATGGTTTATTAATATATTATAAGTTCTAATATATTAATAATATTATTTAATTAGTATTGATCAAGAATTACTTTAGAATTAATTTGGTGATCAAAAGGAGACTAATTAAATATATGTGGTTGATTGTGTAAATCATCCATTCTTTTATAGCGGGCTAATGATCCATGGTTTATTAAGTTTGGCTAAGACCCATAAGGTGCTCCATGGATAGTCCATGGAGGTTATAAACCCATGGATCATGGAATATGAAAAGCCATGTCAATTAGGGTTTACATGGTGTAACCCTACTTGTGACACAACGATAAAAGGACCCCATGGGCTACCAAAATCGGCGCTATATGTAGAACAAGAGGGCTAGCCGATTTTGAGTGAGTGTGGACTTCTCTCAAAGTTATTCCAAGAGTTGTGGTGTTGTGTGAAACATTTGAGGCATCACACTTGAGGTGCTAGGCTCACAAGGTTCTCAAGGAATCCAAGCAACAAGAAAGGTATGTTCTCCTACTAGCTTTATGTTTCAAAGTTCCCCATGCCATGCTAGTTAGGTTAAGAACCTTGGAAAAATCAAATTTGCATGTATCTTAGTAAAACATAGATCCAAGGTTTCTAGGGTTACATGTACACCATAGGAGTGTTAGAATGCTCAAAACCCATCATACTGGCCCTATAAGATGTGCAAGGACTTGATGGAAAAGTACCATCAAAGAGCGGGTCAAGAAAGGTACGAGATAGTCACCTCGTTTATTACCACCAAAATGAGGGATGGAGAGTCCATCACGAGCCAGTTGCAAACAATGCAAAGATATGTGGATCATCTCTTGAAGTTTAATGTGAACTTCGACGAAGAGTTGGCTATGATGGGTTTTGAGCATTCTAACACTCCTAAGGTGTACATGCAACCCTAGAAACCTTGGATCTATGTTTTCTCTAATATTCATGCAAATAAGAATTTTGCAAGGTTTACATCCTAACTAGCATGGCATGGGGTACTTGTAATATAAAACTAGTAGAATGACATACCTTTGTAGTTTCTTGGATTCCTTAAGACTTTGTGATCCTAGCAACTCAAATGTGATGCCTCAAATGTTTCACACAACACCACAACTCTTGGAATAACTTGAGAGAAGAACACTTTGATCATAAAATCGGCTAGCCCTCCTTGTCTTGTAATAGTGCCGATTTTGCTAGCTATGGAGCTCTTTATATAGTGTGCCACATGTAGGGTTACACCATGTAAACCCTAATTTGCATGGTTTTTCATTTCCTCCATGATCCATGGGTTATAACCTCCATGGAGCATCGCGGAACTGAGATGATGATGCGTCATTTAAGATAAGTGATCATATAATCCTCTCTTCTAGATATCAGCTGGACAAATACATGGAACGATGTCGTACTTATTGTCTAGCAGTTTGTTTCCTGATTTCCGATTTGTTTGACATAGAACTAAACTGAACACATCAATTTGGTTCTGAACGGGCCCGGTACATGGGTCAAAACAAAATCATTGAGGGGCCCAGATATCGCTTCTAATCCTCCAAGGACTAGAAGGAACATATAAACTTCGACTCATATGCTTGTACTAACTACTTGTTGAATCATACACAAAAGCACGTTTTATAACATCGAGTTACCAATGCGTTTCGTACAATCAATGCACAACCAACTCATATCTCTAGGTTTGAAGACTTATATGATATTACCGTCTCACGATCACTCGATATAAATTCCATGAAGTGATACAAGTGAGCGTGGGTTGAATCCAATACTCATAAATTATGAGCACTCATGAATGTTGTAGCAACCATTTGCTATGTCTAGCACCTTAGACATCTACAAACCCAATTCATGACAGTCTTGATTCATATCTACTTCCAACATATGACTGACTGTGGAGAGTTTGAATAAAGTAATTATTATGGAAGTCAAAACATGCAAAATTGAAACAATAGTAAATAATTGACACAAGATAGCAACACTTTACTTATAAATAAACAACAACTTTTATTTACTCGTCAAATGTCAATTTACATTTTACAAGTTTCAGAAAAACTATCTAATCTGTAAAACTATTATCATCCTTCAGCCCGATGCGCCTCGCATGCTGCAAATGTGTCACAACTAGGAATTCTAATGCTTTGTAAACATTAAACAAGGATAACATTTTAACTAAAACTTGAAAGCATGTATGATGCTTAATCAATGACAACAAAATTCCATCAAACACTTTATAAAACACTTCAAATATTCAACAAAAGATTGGAAACTCTAAAAATCTCGGCTTAAGTCCATTATAGACTAGGATTTTCTTATTGGGCCTAATGGGCCAATAAGCCTCCAATTTGACTATGTTGGGCTTAGAACCTTCAAATGGACCATAAATCAATTCTTTTATGCACATTGGGCCGTGAACAACCTCTAAAAGCCCAATGGGCCGAAAACCTACTTAATGGACTCATGGTTTCGAACAAAATCAAGCAATGGCCCAAGATAAACTACTTCCTTCCTCCTAAGCCCAAGAATTCGGCCCAACTACAAAAGAAAGGGGGAAGAGTTGACTTTTAAGGTTGCCACCTCACTATTACACCTCAAACTTCCATGCATGGACCAACATGCATCTATAATGGTCACCTCAACTCTGTCTCTTCTTCTTCCTATTACTTGCGGCCGAAAATCAACACACACACACAAAACACTTCATACTCTCTCTAAGTAAAACATTCAAGAACATCCCTTCCCTCTCATCAAGATTTTTCGAGAATTAAAAGCATTTCAAGGAGATTTCATCCAAAAATCACTCCAAGCTACACTCTAGTGGTAAGATCTTGCAAACATATTTCCTTTCTACACTCATTCACTCTTCTTACCACTTTAAATTCATGATCATACTCCTAGAAACATACTAAGTTCGAGATCCACCCAAGAAAAGCTTGCTAGGGCTGAGAATAGCATCAAACTCTTCCATTTCTCTTCAAAACCGAACCCACAAACTCAAGGTGAGTGCATACCCCTCTATTTTCGGTTTTCATATGTTTTATGGGGGAGAATGCAAGTAAAATGTGAAGATCTATGTGTATTTGTGTGTTATGTGTGATTTCTTGTGTTTTTGTGGTAATATGTGCTAAAAATGAAAGATATTTCGAGATCTATAGTTCATGAAGGAAAAATATGTGAACTAGGTCATATTTCAACTAAAATGTCAAGATAAACTAATATACAAGCTTTAAAATAACATACTACAACATAAAACTCATTATTAGACTATTTTTGTCAAATAAACAAAAGTTTGGGAAAAAGTTGTCATTTACGATTTTTACAAGGTTCAAAATGCCAAAACAGTTAAAATGGAAATTTCTATGAACATTATGTTTTCCAAAGGGCTAAAAATGAAATTTATGGCTTATTGGGCTAAATTTTGGGCTTTTCGGCCCATAGGCCCAAAGTTGCGAAAAAATAGATTTAAGGGGGCTGAAATGGTAAATTTCACAAAACAGTGGGTATAAAGGTAAATAAATCTATTTTTGGGGTTTAAAATGATCATATTTGTTAAAAAGGATTGAAAATGCAAATATTTTGGATTTTGGGTAAAAAGTGTAAAAATTGCGATAAAAGTGGACAAAAATGCAAATATTTTAACTAAAGGGTTGGAAACTTTCTAAAATTTACTTTTCGGCTTAAAACATTATTTAAATAAGTGTTTGGGTCAAAGATGTCAAGAAAAATGGTTCAAGGACCTAAAATGTCATTTTTTATAAAAAGGGCAAAAATTGCCAACTTTACAAAATAAGGGGCTGAATAGGTCAAACTAATGTTTTTGGTCAATTATGTTGATAATAATAATAATTTGGTCAAAATATACAAAACTTTATAACTTATGGGTTGTAAATAGAAAAATAACTATTTCATAAATCTATAAATCGTTATAAAACAAATTCGTGATTTATACGACATATCGATTAGACAACTCGCAACATTAATTCTATGCAAAACAAGTAAACGTTCAAATGATTGGGCTTGAGAGATTCTAATCATGCTTAATGTGCCTTCGTGGCTCATTAACATGGCTTTTGGGCCCAACAAAAATAATACATGTTATTGGGCCTCCTGCGACCCAATTACGTGCTTAAGGGACCCTCAATGGTTTTTACATGCTATTGGGCCTCAGTGGCCCATTAGCATTACTAGTATGGTCCAAATAAATCTTATGCAAAATGGGCCAACGCGCTTTTCGTATACTCGACAGCCATAAATAACATACGAAATTAGTAGGGCCTAGTAGTCCTCTTCTCCTCGTCTGTTAGGCTTACCTTCTCTTCAAGGAAAATAATATTTGTTCATTAATCAAGGTTAATCAAATTCATGTGGATTGAGTGAGTAATAACGGGTGACACCAACAGGTGTCGGTCGTAGTCTGTAGTTGTAATCAAAGTTTCCTGGAGGGAGAGCGGGAGTTTGTGTATATATCTATACGGGGGTGACTCCCCCACACCTAAGCTGTTCGCTACAGTTAGACTCGGCCAATCTAGGGTGACAAAGTCTTAAGATCAAATTTCGGTGTTCATTATAATGCCAAGACAGACGAACTAGTCATTATCATGCATGGTTATAACGACTCACGTAGAAATATGACATCATTAATCAAGGGAAATCATATTCATTCGATGTAACGATTCAATAAATCAAAACTATCATAACTTTATATCGGAAAACATCGGGTTTTCCGGGGAAACCAATCTTACTCATTTGTACTTTCAAAAACTATAATGCAAAACTTCTCATTTATTCACGTATTGAAATCACTCACGCAAATACTTACAGGATCATCAACACATTTTCAAGAAAAGATTTAATACAGAAAATATCAGATTTTCTGGGGTTTTCAAATGACATAAACTGTTTCACATCAAACACACTTATGAACTCACCAACATTATATATGTTGACCGTTTTCAAAATAACCTGTATTCTCAGGTAATCGTTAGGCAAGGAGGCATCCAGTGTGTTAAAAGTTTCTTTTGTAGTTGCTAATCACCAAACACTTTATATTTTGAAATCATGTAATGTAAACCTCGTACTTGATGTAAACAATGCCAGTTGTACTATGTAATGGTTGGTGATGCATGTGTTATGTTTCATATATATTCATTGTGATGATATTTCAATTTAAGTCACGCGAGCCCTCGGACGTTTCCGCCGTCTGGTTCGGGGGTGTGACAGGTTGGTATCATAACACTGTTTATAGTGAACTAGCATATCTAACCACACATTGATATGCAACTATAAACCCATAGAGGGGCTAAATAACTCTGAACAAAACAAATAAAATACATTAATAAACACTCTTATTTGTGCGGCGTAGAAAAATGAACATAATAACAAATCGAATAAGATGATTGGGAGAACCTGACATCTCGGTTAAGCCAGGACTGTTCACAGTTGTATTAGGGATGAATGTGGCCTGATCAACTACATTTCTTCGTAATACAACTATCACATGCCCTGGAAACGATCGCGATGGTCACTAAACCCAAGGCATACCCTATTGTTAATCAAGAAGAATGCATCAACCCAATTTTATAACAACTAAGAATATTTTAGGATTAATAATAGCTTATTCATATACCTCATTACATGTTCCCCCTCACAGTCACCATGGAGGAAGAGCATCAGGGCATTCAGTTTCACCAAGTCTTGGTGAACGAAGGAATGATTGAAGATGATCCTGAGGAAGGACCAGGAGCAGCACACAACGTCGGATCCAAAGTGAAACAGGAAGAATATATGGTAACTGATTACGAATATGACGAATCTGATCAGGAGTTAGATGAGAAGAAGGACGTAGAGGAGGCACGTAGTGAACCCCACCTATCGAAAGCCCCATCAGATCCCCGTACGGTTCAAAAGGGTGATACAGACTATCTACGCTCTCTCGAGGAAGCAATTATCAGCCTCAAGCTTCAACTTTTTATGACCGAAGCAAGGGCGGTGCGAGTCGAGCAAAGGGTAGAGGTAATCACCCAAGAGGCGGATGAACTAGCTGAACTCCTGATACGTCAGCTCGACGATTGAGTGTCATCGTCATCTCTACTGATAAGACTCGCTCTACTATTTGCTATATAAGTCTCACCATATGAGGAACAAGCCGCATCCATCGTCGGTATTATGCTAAATGATCCATGTTATGTACTACCGACTCCATGTTTAAGTGATTACACTACTCATAGAGTCGTTATGCTGCCGAACTTTATGTATGCTCTTTCGAGCAAATTTTCATGTATCAAAGTACGGATAATATTAATGGAAAATATTATGTGTTTAATTGTGATGTTGTTATCTGTTATGTGTTTTATGTTCCTATTGATTAGTGTAAATTATCGAAACACTTAGATGCGCAAATCGATTCACGAAATTCTCAACCTAAAAACAATACATATTCAACATCTTTCTGTTCCGTAACAACAAGATGCCTCAGAGACCAAACCGCGGAAATAACCAACCACCGACACCCCCGGAAGTCAACTCAACCGTGTTTCAAGCCGCTGTATCTGCTGCGGTCACAACATCCATGGCGCAAATCCACCTGGGGAACAACAGCGGAGGAAACAGGCAGGGAGATCGAAGTTCAAACAACGGAATAAATCAAGGACCTACCAAAACATGCTCTTACAAAGACTTCACCAACGCGAAGCCACGAACCTTTAATGGAACGGGAGGCGTCATAACCCTAAAGAGGTGGATTGAGAAAATCGAATCCGTCTTTGAAATTTGTGGGTGTCCAGATGAGTGCAAGGTCAAGTTTGCAGCATGTACCTTTGTCGATCAAGCTCTTTCATGGTGGAATGGTCATATTGAAGCCATGACCCTTCCAGTGGCAAACGCGATGCCCTAGGAAGAACTGAAGGAAATGATGTTGGCAGAGTACTGCCCCAGAGGCGAGATACAAAAGATAGAACATGAATTGTGGAACTTGACAGTTCAGAACTCCAACATCGAAGCATACATATCCAGGTTTAGCGAGCTATCCCTTCTGTGTCCGGGTATGATCACCTCAGAAGGGAAAAATATTGAGAGGTTCATCTGGGGATTGACTACACCTATCCAAGGGAATGTCATTGCGACAAACCCTGAGACGTTTGATAGCGCCAAAAGATTGGCCAAGAAACTGTATGATCATGGCAACAAGAAGAGCGTTAAGATCGTGGAAGCGGATGTTAAGAAGGAAGAAGAGAAGAAGAAAGGAAAGAGTAACAAGAGAAGAAGAAAGGAAAGAGTAACAAGAGAAGAGGTAAACAGAACTCAGAATCATCTAAGAAGCAACAGACAGTGACTGTCCACGCAGCAACCCAAGCTACCCCAGCACCACATGCTCCAGTCTCATTCACGCCAAATACTCCGAAGTAGTACATAGGGAATCTTCCCAAGTGTAACAAATGTAACTACCATCACCTCGGGGAATGTAGAGAGATGATGTGCACGAGATGCAACCGGAAGGGCCATACAGCAAAATATTGTATGGCCCAGTTTCCACAAAACTAGATGCACAACAACAAAAACAACAACACCACCAAGGACGGAGCCAGTTATACCTATTATGGGTGCGGGAAAACTAGACATTTCAGACGAAATTGTCCCAATGCAAACACCCAGGGGACAGGAGCAGCAGGAAGAGTGCTGACTATGGGACAAGGAGAAGCGGTTCAGGATCCCGCTGTCGTCACCGGTATGTTTCTCCTTAACCACTCATATGCATGCATCCTGTTTGATACCGAAGCAGAGCGAAGCTTTGTGAGTAACAAATTCAAACACTTGCTAAAACAACAACCCCAAAAGCTTAATGAAACCTTTACGGTGGAAATGGCTAATGGGAAAACAGAATCAGCCGGGGAAATCTATGTAGGATGTACCCTGACTTTAAATCAACATACCTTTCAAATAAACTTGATGCCTGTAAATATTAGGAGTTTTGATGTGATTATCGGCATGAACTGGTTGAGCCCCCATCATGCCGAAATTTTGTGTCACGAGAAGGCCGTTTGCCTTCATCTCCCTAATCACGAAACCCTAATTATATACGGAGACAAACCCAGTACGAACCTTCATCTTATCTCGTGCATTAAGGCACAAAAGTGTCTACAAAAGAAGGACTTGGCGTTTCTGGCACATATAGTGGATAAGTCCAAGGAAGAGGTTAATATTCGAGATATCCCAGTGGCTTGCGACTTCCCGAACGTCTTTCCAAAAGATCTTCCAGGGATACCCCCAGAAAGACAAGTCGAGTTCCGAATTGACCTGGTACCGGGAGCTACGCCAATGGCCAAATCACCTTATAGGTTGGCTCCTGCGGAGATGCAAGACGTGTCAAGCCAACTCAGCAAGCTCTTGAGTAAAGGATTCATCCGACCTAGCTTCTCACCCTGGGGAGCTCCGGTCCTTTTTGTTAAGAAGAAGGACAGATCCTTTAGGATGTGTATCGATTATAGAGAGCTGAATAAGCTCACTATCAAGAATCGCTACCCACTTCCACGAATCGACGACCTGTTCGATCATCTCCAGGGAGCAAATTACTTCTCTAAGATAGATCTACGGTCCGACTATCACCAACTCAAGGTCTGGGAAGAGGATATTCCCAAAACCGCTTTCTGAACCCGCTATAGACATTATGAATTCGTTGTAATGCCCTTCGGTCTAACGAATGACCCTGCCGCATTTATGGACCTGATGAATCGAGTCTGCCGACCATCCCTCGACAACTTTTTCATCGTTTTCATCGACGATATTATAGTCTATTCTCGAAGCGAAGAGGAGCATGGCCGACATCTCCGAAAAATCATGGAAACCGTACGAACTGAAAAGTTATACGCAAAACTCTCTAAATGCGAGTTCTGGCTCCGAAGCGTAAACTTTTTAGGTCATGTTGTCAGCCAATAAAGGATAAATGTGGACCCTTCTAAGATCAAAGCCATTGAAGGATGGGCAGTCCCAGCGACACCCATAGAAATTCATCAATTTTTAGGTCTCGCAGGCTATTATAGGAGATTGATTAAGAACTTCTCCAAAACAGCCAAGCCACTCACCATGCTTACACAGAAGGGTGTACCATTTGAATGGACAGAAAAGCAGGAGGTTGCCTTCCGAACTCTGAAGCGAGCTCTCTGTAGTACACCAGTATTATCACTACCAGAGGGAACAGAGGACTTCGTAGATTACTGCGATGCTTCGAATCAGGGTTTAGGCTGTGTACTCATGCAGCGTGGAAAGGTGATAGCTTATGCATCCCTACAACTAAAAACACATGAGGTGAATTATACCACCCATGATCTCGAATTGGGAGTTGTGGTTGAAAATTTGGAGGCACTACCTTTATGATACCAAATGCACCATTTTCACCGACCATAAGAGTCTCCAACACATTTTAAATAAAAATGAGTTAAACATGAGGCAACGAAGATGGGTTGAGCTGCTAAACGATTATGAGTGCGAAATCAAGTACCACCCAGGCAAGGCAAATGTGGTAGCTGATGCCTTGAGTCGGAAAGAATACTCCAATCGTCGTGTGAAGACTCTTTCAATAACCATCCAATCCCATATGTCCTCACAAATCAAATCAACCCAGTTCGATGCCATGAAGACAGAAAACAGAACGAGCGAAGCGTTATGTGGAATGGAAAAGAACTTCGAAGTCAAGGAGGATAGAACATATTATTTCATGAACCGAATTTGGGTCCCTAAACTTGGAGGATTCAGAGAAGTAGTCATGAATGAAGCTCATAAGACACGATACTCCATCCATCCAGGGTCAGATAAAATGTACCTGGATGTCAATCAATGTTATTGGTGGCCTAACATGAAGGCAGAGATTGCCATTTACGTTAGCAAATGCCTCACTTATGCTAAAGTGAAGGTAGAGTATCAAAAGCCCTCGGGACTATTACAACAGCCGGTAATACCCGATTGGAAATGGGAAAGGATTACTATGGACTTTGTGACCAAATTACCCAAGACAACAGATGGATTGGATACCATATGGGTGATAGTCGATAGGTTGACAAAATCCGCCCATTTCCTGCCAATAAAGGAGACATACAAGATGGAGCGACTAACAAGAATCTACATCAAGGAAATTGTGAGACTCCATGGAGTACCAATATCTATCATCTCAGATCAAGATAGTAGGTTCACTTCACGCTTTTGGCAATCGTTACAGAAGCCTATGGGGACACAACTCGACATGAGCACTACTTACCACCCACAGACGGATGGTCAAAGTGAGCAAACCATTCAAACACTGGAGGATATGCTTCGAGCATGTGTGATAGATTTTGGAAGGTTGTGGAATACCCACTTACCTTTAATTGAGTTTTCATACAACAATAGTTATCACGCAAGCATCAAAGTTGCTCCTTTCGTAGCATTATATGGTCGTAAGTGTAGATCACCGTTGTGCTAGACAGAGGTAGGCGACACTCAGCTGGCAAGAGGGCAGACACCAAGCAATGCATTAACAGGACCAGAAATCATATGCGAAACGACAGAGAAAATAGTTCAAATCAAAGCTCGACTTCAAGCATCACGCGACCGACAGAAGAGCTACGCCGATAAGCAGCGAAAGCCCTTGGAATTTCAAGTCGGGGATCGAGTGTTGTTAAAGGTCTCCTTCTGGAAAGGGGTGATCTGTTTTGGCAAACGGGGAAAACTAAACCCACGGTACATTGGACCCTTCGAGATTCTTGCCCGAATCGGTCCGGTAGCTTATAAAATGCAACTACCTGCCGAACTCAGCAGTGTGCACCTCGTGTTTCATGTTTCCAATTTGAAGAAGTGCTTATCCGACGAAACTCTCGTCATTCCGTTAGAATAAATCGAAATCAACGAGAATCTCCTGTTCATCGAAGAACCTGTCGAGATCATGGATAGGGAGGTGAAGCGTACTAAGCAAAGTCGCATTCCAATAGTGAAGGTTCGGTGGAACGCGAAACGGGGGCCGAAATTCACATGGGAACGCGAAGACCAGATGAAGCAAAAGTACCCACACCTATTCTCGCATTCTCAACTCTAGCATTCGAAAAGAATTTCGGGACGAAATTCCCTCTAACGGGGGGATGATGTCACAACTAGGAATTCTAATGCTTTGTAAACATTAAACAAGGATAGCATTTTAACTAAAACTTGAAAGCATGCATGATGTTTAATCAATGAAAACAAAATTCCATCAAACACTCTATAAAACACTTCAAATAGTCAACAAAAGATTGGAAACTCTAAAAATCCCGGCTTAAGTCCAATATGGACTAGGATTTTCTTATTGGGCCTAATGGGCCAATAAGCCTCCAATTTGACTATGTTGGGCTTAGAACCTTTAAATGGACCATAAATCAATTCTTTTATGCACATTGGGCCGTGAACCACCTCTAAAAGCCCAATAGGCCGAAAACCTACTTAATAGACTCATGGTTTCGAACAAAATCAAGCAATGGCCAAAGATAAACTACTTCCTTCCTCCTAAGCCCAAGAATTCGGCCCAACTACAAAAGAAAGGGGGAAGAGTTGACTTTTAAGGTTGCCACCTCACTATTACACCTCAAACTTCCATGCATGGACCAACATGCATCTATAATGGTCACCTCAACTCTCTCTCTTCTTCTTCTTATTACTTGCGGCCGAAAATCAACACACACACACAAAACACTTCATACTCTCTCTAAGTAAAACATTCAAGAACATCCATTCCCTCTCATCAAGATTTTTCGAGAATTAAAAGCATTTCAAGGAGATTTCATCCAAAAATCACTCCAAGCTACACTCTAGTGGTAAGATCTTGCAAACATATTTCCTTTCTACACTCATTCACTCTTCTTACCACTTTAAATTCATGATCATACTCCTAGAAACATACTAAGTTCGAGATCCACCCAAGAAAAGCTTGCTAGGGCCGAGAATAGCATCAAACTCTTCCATTTCTCTTCAAAACCGAACCCACAAACTCAAGGTGAGTTCATACCCCTCTATTTTCGGTTTTCATATGTTTTATGGGGGAGAATGCAAGTAAAATGTGAAGATCTATGTGTATTTGTATGTTATGTGTGATTTCTTGTGTTTTTGTGGTAATATGTGCTAAAAATGAAAGATATTTCGAGATCTATAGTTCATGAAGGAAAAATATGTGAACTAGGTCATATTTCAACTAAAATGTCAAGATAAACTAATATACAAGCTTTAAAATAACATACTACAACATAAAACTCATTATTGGACTATTTTTGTCAAATAAACAAAAGTTTGGGAAAAAGTTGTCATTTACGGTTTTTACAAGGTTCAAAATGCCAAAAAAGTTAAAATGGAAATTTCTATGAACATTATGTTTTTTAAAGGACTAAAAATGAAATTTATGGCTTATCGGGCTAAATTTTGGGCTTTTCGGCCCATAGGCCCAAAGTTACGAAAAAAATGGATTTACGGGGGCTGAAATGGTAAATTTCTCAAAACAATGGGTAGAAAGGTAAATAAATCTATTTCTGGGGTTTAAAATGATCATATTTGTTAAAAAGGATTGAAAATGCAAAGATTTTGGATTTTGGGTAAAAAGTGTAAAAATTGCGAAAAAAGTGGACAAATATGCAAATCTTTTAACTATTGGGTTGAAAACTTTATAAAATTTACTTTTGGGCTTAAAACATTATTTAAATAAGTTTTTGGGTCAAAGATGTCAAGAAAAATGGTTCAAGGACCTAAAATGTCATTTTTTTATAAAAAGGGAAAAAATTGCCAACTTTACAAAATAAGGGGCTGAATAGGTCAAACTAATGTTTTTGGTCAATTATGTTGATAATAATAATAATTGGGTCAAAATATACAAACCTTTATAAGTTATGGGTTGTAAATAGAAAAATAACTATTTTATAAATCTATAAATCGTTATAAAACAAATTCGTGATTTATACGACATATCGATTAAACAACTCGCAACATTAATTCTATGCAAAACAAGTAAACGTTCAAATGGTTTGGCTTGAGAGATTCTAATCATGCTTAATGGGCCTTCGTGGCTCATTAACATGGCTTTTGGGCCCAAGATAAATAATACATGTTATTGGGCCTCCTGCGACCCAATTACGTGCTTAAGGGACCCTCAATGGTTTTTACATGCTATTGGGCCTCAGTGGCCCATTAGCATTACTAGTATGGTCCAAATAAATCTTATGCGAAATGGGCCAACGCGCTTTTCGTATACTCTACAGCCATAAATAACATACGAAATTAGTAGGGCCTAGTAGTCCTCTTCTCCTCGTCTGTTAGGCTTACCTTCTCTTCAAGGAAAATAAAATTTGTTCATTAATCAAGGTTAATCAAATTCATGTGGATTGAGTGAGTAATAACGGGTGACACCAATAGGTGTTCGTCGTAGTCTGTAGTTGTAATCAAAGTCTCCTGGAGGGAGAGCGAGAGTTTGTGTATATATCTATACGAGGGTGACTCCCCCACACCTAAGCTTTTCGCTACAGTTAGACTCGGCCAGTTTAGGGTGACAAAGTCTTAAGATCAAATTTCGGTGTTCATTAGAATGCCAAGACAGACGAACTAGTCATTATCATGCATGGTTATAACGACTCACGTAGAAATCCGACATCATTAATCAAGGGAAATCATATTCATTCGATGTAACGATTCAATAAAGCGAAACTATCATAACTGTATATCGGAAAACATCGGGTTTTCCGGGGAAACCAATCTTACTCATTTGTACTTTCAAAAACTATAATGCAAAACTTCTCATTTATTCACGTATTGAAATCACTCACGCAAATACTTACAGGATCATCACGACATTTTCAAGAAAAGATTTAATAAAGAAAATATCAGATTTTCTGGTTTTTTCAAATGACATAAACTGTTTCACATCAAACACACTTATGAACTCACCAACATTATATATGTTGACCGTTTTCAAAATAACTTGTGTTCTCGGGTAATCGTTAGGCAAGGAGACATCCAGTGTGTTGAAAGTTTCTTTTGTAGTTGTTAATCACCAAACACTTTATATTTTGAAATTGTGTAATGTAAACCTCGTACTTGATGTAAACAATGCCAGTTGTACTATGTAATGGTTGGTGATGCATGTGTTATGTTTCATATATATTCATTGTGATGATATTTCAATTTAAGTCACGCGAGCCCTCGGACGTTTCCGCCGTCTGGTTCGGGGGTGTGACAAAATGCTTAACCCTACACAGTCCCTTCGTGAGGGGATCTGTTGGGTTCTCATCCGATGATACCCTCTTCACCACGAGGAGTCCTTCTTCTATCCGATGTCTAATGAAATGGTGCTTTCTGTCGGTGTGCCTGGATCTGTCGTGATCCCTTGGATCCTTAGCTAAAGCAACTGCACCCTCATTATCACAGAAAATGTCCATAGGCTCCTTAATAGCTGGTACAACTCCAAGGTCTCCAATGAAGTTCTTTATCTATATAGCCTCTTTTGCTGCCTCACTTGCCGCTGTATACTCTGATTCGCAAGTTAAATCAGCCACTGTTTCCTGTTTCGAACTTTTCCAAGTGATTGCTCCTCCATTTAAGGTAAAGACCCAGCCCGATTGAGAGCGGAAATTATCCCTATCAGTCTGGAAGCCAGCATAACTATACCCCACTACTCTCAAGTCATCACTCCCACCAAGGGTAAGGACCCAGTCCCTAGTCCTCCGTAGGTACTTGAGAATATTCTTCACCGCAGTCCAGTAAGCCTTGCTCGGATTCCGTTGATATCTGCTGACCATGCATAAAGCAAAGGCCACATCAGGGCGAGTACAAGTCATATCATACATGATCGAGCCCACAGCGGAAGAATATGGTACATGACTCATCTCAGCTATTTCAGCCTCTGTACTCGGGGTCTGAGTCTTACTCAGTTAGGCGTTATTCTGGATCGGTAAGTCACCTTTCTTGGAATTCTGCATGCTGAACCTTTTCAGCACCTTATCCAAGTACGTACTTTGACTAAGTCCAATTAGTCTCTTACTCCTTTCTCTCAATATCCTTATCCCTAGGATATAGGCAGCTTCTCCAAGGTCCTTCATAGCGAAACACTTCGCAAGCCAGGATTTAACCTCCTGCAAGGTTGGGATGTCATTTCCTATGAGTAGTATGTCATCCACATACAGTACCAAAAAGCTAACTATACTCCCACTAGCCTTAACATATACACAGGATTCATCTTCGCTCCTCGAAAAACCAAACTCTTTAACTTTCTCATCGAAACAAAGATTCCATCTGCGAGATGCTTTTTTCAATCCATAGATGGATTTCTCAAGCTTACACACTCTATTAGGGTGCTTTGCATCGACAAAACCCTCTGGCTGACTCATGTAAACATCCTCAGCTAACTTTCCATTAAGGAAAGCGGTTTTGACATCCATTTGCCATATTTCATAATCATGAATTGCATCTATGGCTACCAAATCCCTAATAGACTTAATCTTCACTACTGGTGAGAAGGTCTCATCATAGTCAACTCCCGGAGTTTGAGTAAAGCCCTTCGCAACTGGTCGCGCTTTATAAGTGTGTAAATTCCCATCCATGTCGGTCTTCTTCTTGAAAATCCACTTGCACCCGACCGTCTTACGACCCGATACATTGTCAACCAAGTTCTAGACTTGATTGTCACACATGGACTGAATCTCGTTGTCCATGGCCTCTTTCCATTTGGCAGACTCAGGGCCTGCCATGGCTTCCTTAAAGTTGTTAGGTTCATCCAGATTTACCAGTATCCTATCACTGATAAATTCATCGCCTTCCGCAGTAATATGAAAAACATAGTAATGCTCAGGTGGATTCCTAACTCTTGTGGAACGCCTCAGAGGTACGGACTCATCAACAGGAGTTTCCTCCTCAGGTTGAGGTTCCTTCACCGCTTGACTCTTGAATTTCTTCAAGATCAATTTCCCTCCCACTGTTTCCTTGGCTTATAAATTCTCTCTCTCGAAAGACCCCTCTTCTTGCCACAAAGACCACATTCTCATTGGGTCTGTAGAAGAGGTAACCAAAAGAATTATGTGGGTAGCCGATGAAAATACATCGCTCACTTCGAGGTTAGAGCTTATCCTGAGTCTCACGTCTCACGAAAGCCTCGCAGCCCTAAATCTCGATGTTGTCCAAATTGGGAACTTTCCCAATCCACATCTTGTGAGGTGTTTTGGCAACCTTCTTGGTAGGGACTAGATTATGGATATGGGCGGCAGTCTCTAAGGCATACCCCCAAAATGAGATTGGTAACGAAGCTCGACTCATCATGGAACGAACCATGTCTAACAAGGTTCGATTGCGCCTCTCAGCCACACCATTAAGCTGTGGTGTTCTGGGAGGTGTCAATTGTGAAACAATTCCACATTCCTTAAGATAGTCAAGGAACTCTGTACTAAGATACTCTCCTCCTCGATCGGATCGGAGCATCTTAATGTTCCTGCCCAGCTGATTGTCCACTTCTTGTTTAAACTCTTTGAACTTTTCAAAGGTTTCTGACTTATGCTTGATTAAGTAGACATAACCATATCTACTGTAATCATCAGTAAAAGTCACATAGAAGCGGTTAGCATCCCTTGTGGCCGTTCTGAAGGGTCCACACACATCTGTATGTATGAGACCCAACAAACCTTCACCCCTAAAACAAGTACCAGTGAAGGGTGACTTTGTCATTTTTCCAAGCAAACAAGACTCGCAACTGTCATCTGACTTTAAGTCAAATGACTCCAAGACTCCAGCCATTTGGAGTTGTCCTATGTGCTTCTTGTTGAAATGTCCAAGACGACAATGCCACAAGGATGCTTTATCTAAACTAGTGGAAGAATCGATATACAACACATTATTTCCTAAGTTGTCTACAACCGACACAGTTTCATATACACCATCACAAGGTAATGCTTTGAAATAAAGAACATTATTATAAAAAGCATTAATACCACCACATTTATTAGCAAATGAAAAAGTAAACCCTTGTTTGTACAAACCATGAAAGGAAATAATATTTCTCGCCATTTCAGACAAGTAACAACACTTATTCAGATCTAACACTAACCCACTACTTAGCAACAAACAATAAACTCCAATCTTGGTGACATGTGAAGCTTTCCTATTCCCCATGATCAAGTTTATCTTTCCGTGCTCCACATCCTCACTTCTTCTTAGGCCCTGCAAATCAGAACATATAGGAATACCACAACCTGTATCAAGAACCCAAGAAGTAGTATGTGGTGAGTTATTAGACAATATAGTGTAAATACCTGCATGGGTAGGTTTGACCTTCCCATCCTTAACATCTTTCAGGTACTTGGGGCAGTTTCGTTTCCAGTGCCCCTTTTCCGGACAATAGAAGCATTGAGCTTCTTTTGGGTTGGAAGAAGGAGTGACAGAACCACCTTTCGTTCCACTTGAAGAGGAGCCATCAAGATACTTTCCCTTGGTACCCTTCGAAGGGGTCTTCCTCTTCTTCCATCTACTTTGCCCGATTGCCATAATAGGGGCGGCGGTAGGAGTAGGAGTAATAACAACCGATTTGCCTTTAAGACCAGTTTCAGCGGTCTTCAAAATCCCTTGAAGTTTGCTAAGCATGACCTCTTCCTTGTTCATGTGATATGTCATTCAGAATTGATCATAAGAAGTAGGTAAGGAGTGCAGTATGATATCAATAGCCAACTCCTCGGGGAAGTTCACATTCAACTTGAGCAAACGGTCCACAAACCTTTGCATTTTCTGCATGTGGCATGTAATGGGTTCACCATCCTTCATTCGGGTTGTTAACTTTTGGAGTTCACCTTTCATTGTGGCCAACATGATACATGCCACCTTGGTAGCATCTCTCTCATGTGCCCTAAAGTTAGCGATCTCCTCTGGAGTAGCATTAGATTCATCTATTTCCTTCAACTCCTTGTCGAGGACATATTCCTTGTCCTCGTAATGAGTGACCATCCTGATGTTCCTGATCCAATCATTGAAGTTTGAACCATCAAATATGACTCTCCCACAAAGATTCATGAGAGAGAAGGAGCCGGTAGGGTTTGAGCCAGAAGCAGCATTGTTGGAAGACATCTGAAAAGAAGAAAGACAAGTTTAGATTAGATATAGAATCCTTAATAAGACACCCAAATGTAATATTAAGGCTAGGACCCAACACAATACTTTATAACTTGGAAGAGGGATGTCGTAATCCAAGCTATAAAATATTTGAAGGTAGGTGAATGACGATTCACCAATTTCCACCATGAAAAACGAAATAAATTATTAGGTTCTAATTGGATTGAAACTCCTACATTCTTTTGAGATTCATTGAACTTTTCAATGGCATGTTTAAATCTCGATTGTGGCCTCTCAAATTTTGACTGGGATGCCGAGGATCACAAACAAGGTGTGAATAACCATGCAAATTTACTTGGTACCCTCAATCTTTATCACCTAATCGATGTGTCGGTTACCCACACGCGCTCCACCGATCTATGATACATATTAAGTCACCCTTTGCCACACTTTCTAGTCCATGTTAGTGTGTTGGTTACCCACACATGCTCCACCAACGACTTGGTAAGGTACAAAGTGTAATTTCATGGGTTAGCACCAATTTCACATTTTCTTAAAGTAACTAAGATTGGGAATTTATAAAGGTTTAGTTACTTTATATATTTCATTATACTTTTAATGAGAATTATAGTCCTTCTCCTACCCGTTCGGCTAACGACCCTCCACCAGTCAAGGAAGCGGTGGGTGACAGTGGACACCCATTAACCTGCCATTATATAGGCAACAACCTTATACCCCCCTTATAGATAGACTTCGTGAATGAGGCCTACTAACGGTAAGACTGACTTGCTCTTATATATATATATATATATATATATATATATATATATATATATATATATATATATATATATATATATATAGATATTATTAACTTATAATACTATAAAGTATAAGGGTTGAATTTTAACTTTTTAAAACTCTAGGGTTTGGAATTAAAGTTTTCTAAAGGACTTTACAAATTCCAAAACTTGAGGGCGAGTTTTGAAACTATTCAAAACCTTTCATGTTCATAACCTATGAGTTTAATGGTTTATAAAAATGAACACTCTTCACTTTATGCAACCAATGGCTCTTTAATGAAAATTTAAAGAAGTGACTTTTGGTAATCCATAACTTGAGGACATATTATTGACTCTATCAATAGGCATTAAGATCAAGAATTACACTAACAAACACTTTGCAAATAATTCCTATGATCTACTAAAACTCATAAGTATGAGCATTCATATCATCAATTTCAAGAATCATATAAACACATATAAAAACTTGAAGTTTTGATAATAACCATTGAAAATGGATTAGCATAGTCATTACACCATCAAAAACAGGTTTTATAAATCCAAAACAGTTTAGGGTAATGATTCTAGTCCATTTCCAGCAGCAAAACTCGAAATTCTGCACACAGGGGCTCCCACTTGTCGAGTGCAAGAACCAACGAGACGAGTAGGATGCATTTTGTCATGGACTCGTCGAGTCCCCCCATGGACTCGGCGAGTTCATTGTTTAGATTGCAGAATTCTTGACTATTTCAAGCAGTTTGCATCAAATACAAAGAAAACAAGCCTAGGCTCTAATACCACTGATGGGTTATGAGCATTCTAACAATCCTAAGGTGTACATGCAACCCTCGGAACCTTGGATCTATGTTTTCTCTAATATTCATGCAAATAAGAATTTTCCAAGGTTTATATCCTAACTAGCATGGCATGGGGTACTTGTAATATAAAACTAGTATAATGACAAACCTTTGTAGTTGCTTGGATTCCTTAAGACTTTGTGAGCCTAGCACCTCAAATATGATGCCTCAAATGTTTCCCACAACACATCAACTCTTGGAATAACTTGAGAGAAGAACACTTTGATCACAAAATCGGCTAGCCCTCCTTGTCTTGTAATAGTGCCGATTTTGCTAGCTATGGAGCTCTTTATATAGTGTGCCACATGTAGGGTTACACCATGTAAACCCTAATGTGCATGGCTTTTCATTTCCTCCATGATCCATGGGTTATAACCTCCATGGAGCATCAAATGGGTCCTAGCCCAATCTAGTGAATCATGAACCATAAGCCCACTATATAATAATGAATGATTTACAAATCAATCCCCATATATTTAATTAGTCTCTTTTTGATCACAAAATTAACTCCAAATTAATTCTTGATCAATACTAATTAAATAATATGATTTTATATTAATATATTAGAACTTATAATATATTAACAAATTGTAAGTGTCCTTTTTCTCATTTTGTCTATCCAACAGTTGAGATGTCAATGCAACCCAAATGGACCATGCCAAGCCGGGTCAAGTACATACTAACTATAGTTATGGACTTAAGCCACCTTATCCAACAGGCTATTGACATAGTCTTACACTCTCTACCTCCTTTCTATGATCAATTCAAGATGACTTATCACATGAGCAATGAGGAAGTCACATTGAGTAAGCTTCAGGGCCTGCTAAGAACTGCTGAAAACTGATTAAAAAGGAAAAGTGTCGAATCCACTCCCACTCCTGCTGTTGCTTCTGTCCTGGCAATTGGACATGGTAAAGGGAAGAAGAGGAAATCTCACTCAAAGAACTGGAAAGGAAAGTCCCATGATGGATCTTCTTCAAGTGGATCCAAAGAAAAAACCGGTTCTGCTACTCCCTCCTCCGATCCTAAAGAAGCAATGTGCTTCTACTGCCATGATAATGGGCATTTGAAGAGAAGCTGCCCAAAATACTTGCATGACATCAAGGATGGGAAGATAAATCCCTCCTTCGCAGGTATTTATACTATTCTATCTAATAACTCATCACATGCTAGTTATGTTGGATAAGGTGTCTAAGTCCATAACTATTTCTGGTATGTACTTGACCCGACCCGACATGGTCCATTTGGGTTGCATGGCACCATGCAATTGGATAGACTAAATGAGAGAAATAACACTTGTGGATTATTAATATATTATAAGTTCTAATATATTAATAATATTATTTAATTAGTTTGATCAAGAATTAATTTAGAATTAATTAAGTGATCAAAAGATAACTAATTAAATATATGGGTTGATTATGTAAATTATGCATAACTTGTATAGTGGGCTAAGAGGCTCCATGGATTATCAAGTTGGGTTATACCCATAGGATGCTCCATGGGAGTTACAAACGCATGGGTCATGGAAATAAAGAGTCATGACACATTAGGGTTTACATGGTGTAACCCTAGATGTGTCAACACTATATAAAGAACCCATGCTCCACCAAAATCGGTTGCACACAAGAATCAAGAGGGCTAGAGCCGATTTTGCAAGTGTAATATTCTCTTAAAAGTTTACTCCAAAAGCATTTGGTGTTGTGTGAAGCATTTGAGGCATCACACTTGGGGTGCTAGGCTCACAAGGTTTCAAGGATCATAAGCAACAACAAGGTAAGTTATTCTATCTTTCATGCAAGTTAAAATTTGTTCCCCATGTATGCTAGATAGGAATATAACCTTGGAATTCAACTTTGCATGATAATTAGACAAACATAGATCCAAGGTTATTAGGGTTGCATGTACACTTAGGAAGTGTTACATGCTCAAAACCCATCAGTGGTATCAGAGCCTAGGTTTGTTTGTTGTTTTTTTTGTGCAAACTGCTTGAAAAAAATCGTTTTTCTGTTTTCTGCTCGTATGAAAGTTTGCACATTTGTTGCTGGAAATGGACTAGAAACATTACCCTAAACTGTTTTGATGTTTTAAAACTTGTTTTAGATGGTGTAATGTTTATGCTAATCCATTTACAATGGCAATTATCAAAATTACAAGTTTTTTTTAAGTGTAATTTTTTATTGTTGAAAGTGTTCATATTCATGTTCTTGAACTTATGAATATTAGATGATCATAGGAATTGTTTGTAACCTTCATGGTAGTTTAATTCATGATCATAATGTGTTTTAATGGAGTCCATAACTTGTTCTCAAGTTATGGAAAACTAAAAGTCTCACTTTTATTAAAGCCATTAAAAGAACACAAGAGTTATAAAAATGAAGAGTCTTCATTTTTATTACTCAATTAATTCATAAGTTATAAGATATGAAAAATTTTTGAAGTTTACAAAACTTGCCCTCAAGTTTTGGAACAAGTAAAGTCTTGATTAAAACTTTAGTTCCAACCCTTAGAATTTTAAAAGTTAAAATTCAACCCTTATACTTTATAATATTATAAGTTACTAATATATATATGTATAAGATCAAGTCGTCTTACCGCTAGTACGCCTCATTCATGAAGCTGGTCTATAAGAGGGGTATAAGGTTGTTGCCTATAAAATGGCAACTTAATGGGTGTCCACTCTCACCCACCGCTTCCTTGATCAGTGGAGGGTCGTTAGCCGAACGGGTAAGACAATGACTTATAAATTCTCATTAAAAGTATGATGAATATTATAAAGTAACTAAATGCTTTTATTAAATTCCCAATCTTAGTTACTTTAAGAAATTGTGAATAAGGTGCTAATCCATGAAATTACACTTTACACTTTGTTTAAGTCGTTGGTGGAGCGTGTGTGGTTAACCGGCACACTAACTTGGACTTAACAAGGTAGGTAAAGGGTGACTTAAGGTTTATCATAGTATCGGTGGAGCGTGTGTGGTATACCGGCACATCAATTGAGTGATAAACTTTAAGGGTACCAAGTGATTTGCATGGTTACTTCACACCTCGTTTTGTGATCCTCGGTATCCCAGTCACAAAACTTGGAGGGCACACTCGAGATTGAAACATGCCTTTGAAAAAAAAACAAAAATTCATTGAATCTCAAAAGAATCTAGGAATTTCTAAGAACCAATTAAAAACCTAATATCTATATTTCGTTTTTCATGGTGGAAATTGGTGAATCGTCATTCACCTACCTTTCAAATATGTTATAGCTTGGATTACGACATACCTCTTCTAAGTTATAATATATTGTGATTGGATCCTAGCCTTAATATTACATTTGGGTGTTTTATTAAGGACTCTCTTAATATCTAAACTCGTCTTGTTCTCTTCTTTCAGATGTCTTCAAACAATGCTGCTTCTGGCTCTAATCCTAATGGCTCCTTTACCCTTATGAACTTGTGTGGGAAAGTCACTTTTGATGGATCCAACTTCAATGAATGGATCAGAAACATCAGGATGATTACCCGCTACGAGGACAAAGAATATGTCCTTGACAAGGAGCTTAAGGATATTGATGAGACCACTGCAACTCCCCAGGAGATCGCTGACTTCCGGGCACATGAAAGGGATGCTACAAAAGTGGCATGCATCATGTTGGCCACCATGACAACGGAACTCTAAAAGTCCTATGAGGACTTCTACCCTTTTGAAATGCACCAAGATCTGATGGAAAGATACCATCAAAGTGCACGACAAGAGAGGTATGAAATCATATGCCCTATCATAACAACCATGATGAAGGACGGGGAATCCGTCACGAGTCACATGCAGAAAATGCAAAGGTATGTGGATCGGTTGCTGAAGCTTAATGTGAACTTCCCTAAGGAGCTTGCAATAGATATCATTTTGCACTCCTTACCATCGTGCTATGATCAATTCCGCATGACATATCACATGAATAAGGAAGAGGTCACACTCAGCAAACTTCAGGGACTCCTCAAGACCGCAGAAACAGGTCTTAAGGGTAAGTCAGTTGTTAACACTCCTACTCCAAACTCCGCCCCGGTTTTGGCAATCGGGAAAAGTCGAGGGAAGAAGAGGAAGGGCTCTTCGAAGGGTACCAAGGCTAGGACCCTTGATGGCTCTTCTTCAAGTGGAACCAAGAAAGGTTTCGTCACTCCTTCTTCTGACCCTAAAGAGGCTGAATGCTTCTATTGCCATGAAAAGTCACATTGGAAGCGGAACTGCCGAAAGTACCAGCAAGATGTGAAGGATGGGAAAGTTAAACCCAACCATGCAGGTATTTACACTATCTTATCTAATAACTCACCCCATTCTAACTCTTGGGTCCTTGATACCGGTTGTGGTATTCATATATGTTCTGATTTGCAGGGACTAAGAAGAAGTGAGAATGTGGAGCATGGAAGAATAAACTTAATCATGGGGAATAGGAAAGCTTTACCTGTCACCAAGATTGGAGTTTATACTTTATCGCTAAGTAGTGGGTGTAGTTTAGATTTGAATAAGTGTTGTTATTCGCCAGAAATGGCAAGAAACATTATTTCCTTTCATGCATTGTATAAACAAGGTTTCACCTTTTCATTTGATAATGAAGTTGGTTCGATTAATGCTTTCTTTAATAATGTTCTTTATTTTAAAGCATTACCTTGTGATGGCGTGTATGAACCTGTATCTATGGTTGATAACTTAGGAAATAATGTATTGTGTATTGATTCTGTTAATAATAATAACTTGGATAAAGCATCATTATGGCATTGTCGTCTTGGACATATAAGCAAGAAACGCATAGGCCAACTCCAAAAGGATGGAGTCTTGGAGTCATTTGACCTAAAGTCAGATGATAGTTGTGAATCATGCTTACTTGGAAAAATGACAAAGTCACCCTTCACAGGTTCTTGTGAGAGGGGTGAAGGTTTGTTGGATCTTATACACACGGATGTGTGTGGACCCTTCAAACATGCCACAAGGGATGCTAATCGTTATTATTTGACTTTTACTGATGATTACAGTAGATATGGATATGTCTACTTAATCAAGCGTAAGTCAGAGACTTTTGAAAGGTTTAAAGAATTTAAACAGGAAGTCGAGAATCAATTAGGCAGGAACATTAAGATGCTTCGATCCGATCGAGGTGGTGAGTATCTTAGTTCAGAGTTCCTCGACTATCTTAGGGAATGTGGGATTGTATCACAATTGACACCTCCCAGGACACCGCAGTTGAACGGTGTAGCTGAGAAGCGTAATCGAACCTTGTTGGATATGGTTCGTTCCATGATGAGTCGAGCTTCGCTACCAATCTCATTTTGGGGGTATGCCTTAGAGACTGCCGCCCATATCCTTAATCTAGTCCCTACAAAGAAAGTTGCCAAAACTCCTCATGAGATGTGGACTGGTAAAGTACCCAAACTAGACCACATCAAGATTTGGGGTTGCGAGGCTTTCGTGAGACGCGAGACTCATGATAAGCTCGAACCTCGAAGCGAGAGGTGTATTTTCATCGGCTACCCACAACAATCCTTTGGTTACCTCTTCTACAGACCTAGTGAAAATGTGGTCTTTGTAGCTAGGAGGGCTTTCTTTCGAGAGAGAGAGTTCATAAGCCAAGGAGACAGTGGGAGGCAAGTTGACCTTGAAGAAATTCAAGAGTCAAGCGGTGAAGGAACCTCAAACCCTAGCCCTCAACCTGAGGAGGAAACTCCTGTTGAGCCGACTGAAGAGTCCATACCTCTGAGGCGTTCCACCAGAGTTAGGAATGTACCTGAACATTATTATGGTTTCCATATTACTACAGAAGGTGATACCCTTATCAGTGATAATACACTAACAAATCTGGAAGAGCCTAACAGCTACACGGAAGCCATGGCAGGCCCTGAGTCTGCTAAATGGAAGGAGGCTATGGATAGCGAGATACAATCCATGTATGACAGTCAAGTTTGGAACTTGGTTGACAATGTACCAGGTCGTAAGACAGTAGGGTGCAAATGGATCTTCAAGAAGAAGACCGACATGGATGGTAATGTACACACTTATAAGGCACGACTGGTTGCAAAGGGTTTCTCACAAACTCCGGGAGTTGATTATGATGAGACCTTTTCTCCAATGGCCAAGATTAAGTCTATTAGGGTTCTGTTAGCCATAGCTGCATTTCATGACTATGAAATATGGCAAATGGATGTCAAAACCGCTTTCCTTAATGGAAAGTTGGCTGAGGATGTTTACATGAGTCAGCCAGAGGGTTTTGTCAATACAGAGTACCCTAATAGAGTGTGTAAGCTTGAGAAATCCATTTATGGGTTAAAGCAAGCACCTCGCAGATGGAATCTTTGCTTTGATGAGAAAGTCAAAGAATTTGGCTTTTCTAGGAGTGAAGATGAATCTTGTGTATATGTCAAGGCTAGTGGGAGTATAGTTAGTTTTTTGGTATTGTATGTGGATGACATACTACTCATAGGAAATGACATCCCAACTCTGCAGGAAGTTAAGTCCTGGCTTGGGAAGTGTTTCTCTATGAAGGACCTAGGAGAAGCTGCCTATATTCTAGGGATAAGGATCTTGAGAGACCGGAGTAAAAGACTAATTGGACTTAGTCAGAGTACCTACTTGGATAAGGTGCTGAAGAGATTCGGCATGCAGGACTCCAAGAAAGGAGAGTTACCCATCCAGAGTAACGCCAGATTGAGTAAGACACAAAGCCCTAGTACTGAGGCTGAGATAGCAGAAATGAGTCGAATACCTTATGCTTCGGCTGTAGGATCGATCATGTATGCTATGACGTGTACTCGACCTGATGTAGCCTTTGCCTTGAGCATGGTTAGCAGGTATCAGGGGAACCCTGGAAAGGCACACTGGACTGCGGTAAAGAGTATCCTCAAGTACCTACGGAGGACTAAGGACTGGGTCCTTACCCTCGGTGGGAGTGAAGACTTGAGAGTTGTAGGGTATAGTGATGCTAGCTTTCAGACTGATAGGGATAATTTCCGCTCTCAGTCAGGCTGGGTCTTTACCTTAAACGGAGGAGCAATTTTTTGGAAGAGTTCCAAGCAAGAGACAGTGGCTGATTCAACTTGCGAATCAGAGTATATAGCAGCTAGCGAGGCAGCAAAGGAGGCGATATGGCTGAAGAACTTCATTGGAGACCTTGGAGTTGTACCAGCTATTAAAGAGCCAATGGAAATTTTCTGTGATAGTGAAAGTGCAGTTGCCTTAGCCAAGGAACCAAGGGATCACGAGAGATCCAGACACATCGACAGAAAATACCATTTCATCAGACATCGAATAGAAGAATGACTCCTCGTGGCAAAGAGGGTATCATCGGATGAGAACCCAGCAGATCCCCTCACGAAGGGACTGACTCGGGTTAAGCATCTCCAGCATGCTCGGAGCATAGGGATGAAGGATGATATTAGATTTAGTAGTTAGATAACCTCGAAATTTGTAAAGTGTAATTGACATTAGATGATGAATAAAAGGTGTTTTATTTATGAGTAAAGTGTTGCTATCTCTTGTCGATCGTTTACTATATTTCTTTTGCATGTTTTGACTTCCAGAATAATTATGTTTGGTATATCATATTATTCGAACCTCCACAGTCGGTCATATGTCGGAAGTAGGTATGAATCAAGACTGTCATGATTGATTGCAGAGGTCTAAGGTGTTGGACATGGCTACAACTATCTTGAGTGCTCATAAGTTCTGAGTATTGGACTCAACCCACGCTCACTGGAATCACTTCATGGAATTTATCTCAAGTGATCGTGAGACGGTAATATCATATGAGTCTTCAAACCTAGAGATATGATTTGTTACTTATGAGTTGGTTATGCATTGATTGTACGAAAACGCATTGGTAACTCGATGTTATAAAACGTGCTCTTGTGTATAATTCAATGAGTGGTAGAACAAACATATGAGTCGAAGTTTATCTGTTCTTTCTTGGATTAGAAGCTGATATCTGGGCCCCTCGATGATTTTGTTTTGACCTATGTACCGGGCCCGGTCAGAACTAAGTTGATGTGTTCAATTAAGTTCTTTGTCAAACAAATCGGAAATCGGGAAACAAACTGCTAGACAATAAGTAAGACATTGTTCCATGTATTTGTCCGGCTGACATCTCGAACAGAGGATTATATGATCACTTATCTTAAATGGCGTATCATCATCTTCTCAGTTCCGAGAGACCTTGAAAGAGCTACGATTGCCGATCGGTTCCTGAAGTATTGCAGTTATAGTTATTAGACTTATCCAAGTGGGAGACTGTTGGATAAGGTGTCTAAGTCCATAACTATTTCTGGTATGTACTTGACCCGACCCGGCATGGTCCATTTGGGTTGCATGGCACCATGCAATTGGATAGACTAAATGAGAGAAATAACACTTGTGGATTATTAATATATTATAAGTTCTAATATATTAATAATATTATTTAATTAGTTTGATCAAGAATTAATTTATAATTAATTAAGTGATCAAAAGATAACTAATTAAATATATGGGTTGATTATGTAAATTATGCATAACTTGTATAGTGGGCTAAGAGGCTCCATGGATTATCAAGTTGGGTTAAACCCATAGGATGCTCCATGGGAGTTACAAACCCATGGGTCATGGAAATGAAGAGTCATGACACATTAGAGTTTACATGGTGTAACCCTAGATGTGTCAACACTATATAAAGAACCCATGCTCCACCAAAATCGGTTGCACACAAGAATCAAGAGGGCTAGAGCCGATTTTGCAAGTGTAATATTCTCTCAAAAGTTTACTCCAAAAGCATTTGGTGTTGTGTGAAGCATTTGAGGCATCACACTTGGGGTGCTAGGCTCACAAGGTTTCAAGGATCATAAGCAACAACAAGGTAAGTTATTCTATCTTTCATGCAAGTTAAAATTTGTTCCCCATGTATGCTAGATAGGAATATAACCTTGGAATTCAACTTTGCATGATAATTAGACAAACATAAATCCAAGGTTATTAGGGTTGCATGTACACTTAGGAAGTGTTAGAATTCTCAAAACCCATCAAGTTCTTGGGTCCTTGATACAGGATGTGGTTTTCACATTTGTTCTGATTTGCGGTGGCTAAAAGGAAGTAGGGATGTGGAGCATGGGAAGATGAACTTGGTTATGGGCAATAGGAAGTCGTCTCCTGTTACCAATATCGGGCTTTACTCTTTAGTGCTTAATAGTGGGTTAGGGTTAGATTTGAAAGAATGTTGCTACTTGTCAGAGATGACGAGGAATATTATTACCTTTCATGGTTTGTACAGACAAGGCTTTAGATTTTCTTTTAATAATGAAATTGGTTCTATAAATGCTTATTATAATGGTTTATTTTATTTTGAAGCATTGCGTTGTAATGGTGTATATTAAACTGTGATGCTTGTGGCATTGTCGTCCTGGACATGTCAACAAGATGCGCATAGCCCAACTTCAAAAAGATGGAGTGTTGGAGTCATTTGACCTAAAGTCAGATGACACGTGCAAATCTTGTTTACTTGGAAAGATGACTAAACCACCTTTCTCTGGTACTTGTGAAAGAGGTGAGGGATTGTTGGATCTCGCACACACAGATGTGTGCGGGCCCTTCAGATCCACCACAAGGGATGCAAATCGCTTCTATGTGACTTTTACCGATGGTTATAGCAGATATGGATATATCTACTTAATCAAGCTTAAGTCAGAAACTTTTGAAAAGTTCAAAGAGCTTAAGCAAGAAGTGGAGAATCAATTGCGCTGGAAGATAAAGATGCTCAGATCCGATAGGGGTGGTGAGTATCTTAGTATCGAGTTCCACGACTATTTTAAGGAATATGGAATTGTTTCACAATTGACACTTCCTAGGACACCGTAGTTGAATGGTGTAGCTGAGAGGTGTAATCGAACCTTGTTGGACATGGTTCGTTCCATGATGAGTCGAGCTTCGCTTCTGATATCGTTCTAGGGGTGTACCTTAGAGACTGCCACCCATATCCTTAATATAGTCTCAACTAAGAAGGTTTCCAAAACACCTCATGAGATGTGGACATGGAAAGTTCCCTCGTTGGCACATATCAAGTTTTAGGGTTGTGAAGCTTTCGTAAGACGAGAGACTCATGACAAGCTTGAACCTTGTAGTGGGCGGTGTATTTTCGTTTGTTGGGTCTAAAAATATGGTTTATACTTTACTTTTCTAGGCTTGAATAGGTTTTTGGTCTTGTAAGTATTGTGTGGGTGTTTGTGGCTGTATGGGTGTTCACGGCCGTGAACGTGTGTGCGGCCGTGAACGTGTTTGCGGTTTGTCTCACATATATATAGTGTGTCAGACCTGGCAGAGGAAAGGCGTGAGAACAAGAGAGTTCACGGCCAGAGTGTGAGGTGGGAGAGTTCTAGAAAGGGAAAGTAGAGAGAAGAAGCGTGTGTGTGTGTGTGAATCTTGTGTAAGGAACATCAATCTAATCATCAATACATCATAGATTCATCTTCTTCTTCTCCTTTTTCCATATTTGATCTTGCATCATGCACTTGATTGGGATTCCGCACCATCAAGTGGATCTTATTGATACATCAAGCAAAATAAAAAAAAAAACAAAAACAAATTTAGGGGGAGAATTAAAATTAAAAAAATCAAACAAAAATCAGAAAATTCAAAAATCAAACAAAAAATCAGAAAATTCAAAAATAAAACAAAAACCAAAAAATTCAAAAATCCAAAAATATTTTTTGTTTTTGTTTTATTTTTCCAGAAAATACAAAAATATTGTGTGCTGAGTTTGTTTTTAGTTTTGTCTTGAAAAGTGAATTCAGATGTAGATGAGACTCATGGAGACTGTATCAAGATTTTCTGAGCCAAAGCTTCATCCGTGATCATTGAAGAATTCTCATTCGAAGGAACAAGAAATGAAGATTATTCTTTCAACATTCAATCTTTCAACCCCAAAAGCAAAGTGAAGCTGCACTTGAAGATTATATGACAGATTGCATTGAAGCCTCCTCAATCAATTTGCTGCTATCTATGTACCTGCTAAAGTGATCCAGAAGTTTCGTTCTCTATTCTCTCTGAAGATTCTCAAGCTGAAAGTGCTGATTATCAAGAATCTCTACATGAAGCCTCCTCACCCAACGTGCGTTCAAATTCAAATTTTGAAGAAATGCCCAACTGTTCAAGATGATGTCACTCACTTAGAAGACTCATATACTCATCTTTAAGTTGCGAAGAAATAATTGACAAAAAGCTGAAGCCAAGCTCCAAATGAAGATTGAAAAAAAAAGCCAGCTACATTTTTAAGGGGGAGTTTGTTGGGTCAATAGAAAAGAAAGCTATAAACCAAGGGGGAGATTGTTGGGTCTAAAAATATGGTTCATACTTTACTTTTCTAGGATTGAATAGGTTTTTGGTCTTTTAAGTATTGTGTGGGTGTTTGCGGCTGTATAGGTGTTCACGACCGTGAACCTGTTTACGACCGTGAACGTGTGTGCGGCCGTGAACGTGTTTACGGTTTGTGTCCCCTATATATAGTATGTCAGACCTGTCAGAGGAAATGCATGAGAACAAGAGAGTTCACGGCCAAAGTGTGAGGTGGGAGAGTTCTAGAGAGAGAAAGTAGAGAGAAGAAGAGTGTGTGTGTGTGTGTGTGAATCTTGTGTAAGGAACATCATTCTAATCATCAATACATCATAGATTCATCTTCTTCTTCTTCTTCTTCTTCTCCTTCTTCCATATTTGATCTTGCATCATCCACTTGATTGGGATTCCGCACCATCAAGTGGATCTGATTGATACATCAAGCAAAATTTGGGACTTACATCATTGGTTACCCATAAAAATCTTTTGGATATCTCTTCTACAGACCTAGTGATAACGTGATCTTCGTAGCAAGAAGAGGAGTTTTCTGCGAGAGGGAACTCATATGCTAAGAGGACAGTGTGAGGATAATTGTACTTGAAGAGATTCAATAATCAAGTGGGGAAGAAACCTCTAACACTAGCGCTCAACCTGAGGAAGAGATTCATATTGAACCAACTGACGAGTCATTACCTCTTAGACGTTCCTCTCGAGTTAGAATGGCAACGGAGTTTTATGGTTTTCATATTACTACGGACGGTGATATGTTTATCAGTGATAGTACACTGGTAAATTTGGATGAGCCATCTAGCTAGAAGGAAGCCATGGCGGGCTCGGAGTCTGCAAAATGGAAGGAGGCAATGGACAACGAGATCCAGTCCATGTATGACAATCAAGTTTGGAAATTGGTTGACAATGTACCAGGTCGAAAGACAGTTGGGTGCAAATGGATCTTCTAGAAGAAGACCGACATGGATTGAAAGGTGAATACGTTTAAGGCACGGCTGGTTGCGAAGGACTTTACTCAAACCCCGGGGGTTGACTATGATGAGACCTTCTTACCAGTGGCCAAGATCAAGTCTATAAAGGTTATGTTAGCTATCGCTGTGTTTCATGATTATGAAATCTGGCAGATGGATGTCAAAACCGCTTTCCTTAATGGAAAGCTGGCTGAAGATGTTTACATGTGTCAGCCAGAGGGTTTTGTGGATGCTAAATACCCCAATAGAGTGTGCAAGCTTGAGAAATCCATTTATGGATTAAAGCAAGCGTCTCGCAGATGAAATCTTTGCTTCGACGAGAAAGTCAAAGAGTTTGGTTTCTCTAGAAGTAAGGATGAGTCATGTATGTATGTCAAGGCTAGTGGGAGTATAATTAACTTTCTACTATTGTCTGTCGATGACATACTGCTCATAGGATACAACGTTCAAACCTTGGGAAGTTAAGTCCTGGCTTGGGAAGTGTTTCACTATGAAGGATCTAGG
Source organism: Lactuca virosa (assembly GCF_052849685.1). Classification (NCBI taxonomy): domain Eukaryota; kingdom Viridiplantae; phylum Streptophyta; class Magnoliopsida; order Asterales; family Asteraceae; genus Lactuca; species Lactuca virosa. The sequence continues at coordinate 180,266,310 of NC_136433.1, forward strand.
GGAAACTGCTTACATCCTGGGGATAAGGATTTTGAGAAATAGGAGTAAGAGACTCATAGGACTTAGTCAAACTACTTACTTGGACAAGGTGCTGAAACGTTTTAGCATGGAGAATTCCAAGAAAGGGGAGCTCATACCCAGAGCAATACCAAACTGAGTATGACTCATAGTTCGAGTACCGATGTCGAGATAGCGGAAATGAGTTGAGTGCCATATGCTTCCGCCATTTTCTCGATCATGTGCGCTATGACATGTACTTGCCCTGATGTGGCTTTTGCATTGAGCATGGCTAGCCGATATCAAAGGAACCCAGGTAGAGCTCACTAGACAGCAGTTAAGAACATTCTTAAGTATCTGCGAAGGACTAAGGACTGGGTCCTTATACTTGGAGGCAGTGATGACTTGAGAGTGACAAGGTATAGCGACGTCAGCTTTCAGATCGACAGATATAACTTCGGCTCTCAGTCGGGCTGGGTGTTTACCCTTAATGGAGGAGCACTGACTTGGAAAAGTTCCAAGCAGGAGAACGTAGCTGATTCAACGTGCGAATCAGAGTACATAGCTGCGAGCGAAGCATCGAAGGAGGCTATATGGTTGAAGAACTTCACTGGAGACCTTGAAGTTGTAGCAGCCATAAAGGAGCCCATGGAAATTTTCTACGATAATGAAGGAGCGGTTGCCTTAACCAAGGAACCAAGGGATCATGGTAGATCTAGACACATCGACAGAAAATACTACTTCATCAGACATCGGGTAGAAGAAGGACTCCTCGTGGTCAAGAGGGTATCGTCAGAAGAAAATCCTGCGGATCCCCTCACAAAAGGTCTAAGTAGGATCAAGCACATTCAGCAGACGAGGAGCATTGGTCTGAAGGATGATAATAGTTTTAGTGATTAGATAGATGTTTAGAAACTTGTAATAGATAAATGTAATTGACATTTGGTGATTATATAATGGAGATTTATATATGAGTATTGTTTACTATCTTGTGTCAATTGTTTACTATTGTTTCACTTTTACATGTTTTACTTCCATAATAATTGGATTATTCAAATTATCCACAGTCGATCATACTTTGGAAGTAAGTAATGAGGCAATACTGTCATGAATTGGTTTGTAGACTGTCTAAGTCCTTAGACATAGCAAGGGTTTGTTGCAACATTCGTGAGTACTCCTAAAATAAGATGTGAGTATTGGATTAAACCCACACTCATTTGAATTACTTCATGGAATCTATCACAAGTAATTGTGAGACGATAATATCGTATAATCTTTAAACCGATATATATGAGTTGTTGTTTACGAGTTGGTTGTGCGTTGATAATACGCAAACGCATCAGTAACTTTGTCACACCCTCGGCCGACGGCGGAAACACCGAGGTGCGCGACGTAAACCAGTAATCACAGTTATTGAACATTCATTGAACAATACAAATTTAATCTTTTATTATTACCGAAATGCAAATTACATTGACAATAGTTATTACTGAAACGCTACACACGCCTAACAATTCGGCGTTCACAATTGTATGATAAGAATATCGGAGAATCTTTTGTACGAACACTTCCGACCTTATAATAACCTGAGAATACATGCATTAAGATACGTCAACAAAATTGTTGGTGTGTTCTGCAGGTTTTTACACAAAGTATTTTTATACCCAAAAATGTTTTATAAAATTTATCTGGTTGACCAGCTTTTATAAACACGTATTTTTCTATCGAAAGTATAAAATAATTGAGTCCTAAAAGTATATTTAAACTCATTTAGAAATGTCATTTGCTCAAATCCAAAAATACACCATTTGTAAAATATATAAGTAAACCAAACTTATAACAAATTCTTACGGTTCTCATGACCGAAATGCTCTTTATATAAAGATTTCGAAAACCAATTTATATAAAATAAAGTCATATCACACTTTGTGAAAACATAAAATAGCCAAGTTTACTCTTAAAACTTTGTACAAACATTCGCATAGTTTATATGTAAAACTCATAAGTTACATATTTTATAAACTTTGCAAATCCGTGTCGTATTATTAATTAAGAATTATCTTACTTAATTTGGGAATCGACACTTAATCAGTGGGGCAAACTCATCCCAAAATACTTTTCAACAACCGGTAAATTATAAACGCATATTTTTACCACTTGTATAATTTCAACGACAAATATTAACTATTCTCTTTACAATTCTATTCTTTGAAATGTCTCTGCTTACGGAGAATTATGTCGTAGGGAGATGTAGTTAACAACCTAACACTCTTACACACTCGGCCCAAATTGGGAGGATTGACTCAATATAGACCTATACTTCTTCGAATAAAAATCTTCAATATAATGATTTGTCTATAACCGACACTATACGTCGCTCCTCCACAAGCGACATAGGCACAATATAAATAAAATGGATTAACGGTTATAGAGTGGGTTTCAATTCTAGGATTTTGTCCTTATGAAAGAAATTACGCCCACATAAAACTCTCTCATTCATATATAACAATTTGTCTATAACTGACACTATACGTCGCTCCTCCACAAGCCACACAGGCACAATATAAATAAAAATGGATTAACGGTTATAGAGTGGGTTTCAATTCTACGATTTGATCCTTATGAAAGAAATTATGCCCACATAATACTCTCTCTTTCATCCCCTTTCGATATATTCCTCCCACAAACACACTGGATACACAATCCAAAAAATCCATGACAACAATTCTTCGACTCACAAATCCGTCGTTTACTAGGGTCACTAACGCGAATCTTAGATTATTAAGATTTTCAAAGCTTAGTGAAATTAGTTAAATAGTAAATTTAACATAGCGTTCGACTATTGTGGCGATAGTAATTGGAGTAGCTCCTTACTTCAGCTAATAAGAAGGATGTCCGTTCGCGTAGTCGAATACTCACTTATGTCAATGTTCGATAAGTTACATAATTTATATGATATATAATTTGTTAGGTAATAATCCCCAAAAATCCGAGAATTAATTATATTATCATATGCGACGAATTTCGTATCACAACTAAAATGATTTACATTTTTATAATAATTATAAAAATAAATTATATCATTTACTTAGTAATCGTTTCCACATTATGATCAAGGATATAATAATAATAATTGATTTTTGGTATATTTTCAAATAATTATTATATATTTGTCAAATCTTCGTTTATAGTCGTTTAAGACAATATACATTTCCTTTGTACACGATTACATTGAATAACATATTTTGTTATGATTATAATGTCCTTTTATGCTTTCTCAATATTTTTGTGCACATATATACGACGAATATTACAGTTTAGGATTCGTCGAAAAACTTATATCTTTATATCAATCTACTTATAATCCTGTGATTTTTATTAATATTAACTAATATATCACAACAAGGTATAATTTTATCAATTATAGCATTCTACTATAACTTATATAATTTATTAATGCTTTATACATTTTAGATTGTTATTTTCATAAACTCTTAACCAATAATAAAGTATGATGCCATTTTATGGATAAGATTTAAAAATCATCAAAACTATAAATAGACATTCATGTATTCTCCCCCAAAATTAAAACTGTAAACGAGGGGCTGTAGAAACTCACATTCGATTAGTTCGTGAATCTTGTCGTGAGAAACCGTACTTTACACCTTCTTGAATTTGGAATAAACTATCGGGACTATTTTGGTTAAAGTAAAAAGAGAACCAGGTTTGATTTGTAGTTTAATTAACCAAAAATGATAGTTTCGGTTAATTAAGACAAATGAGAGAGAAAGAGAGAGAGATTTAGTGTATTTTTGCAACTGTAGGGCTGTTTTGGGAAATAATTTAACAAATGGGGTTGCTTAGTAAATTCATTAATCACAAGTGACCAGATTTGATAAATATTTGCAAATGAGATTTATTTTGATATCACTTAGCATTTGTAGGGGCTGATGTGGTTATTTATCATAATAAAAGGACTTTAGGGCTTTTGTGCCCTCATATTTTGCCCGATCGGTCGCAAGGAAGAACAAATACAAGGAGGAAGCGCAAACGACACCATGTACGCCTCCGGTGGTTCATCAGTCGTGCGAAGGGAAGAAGAAATCGAAACAACGATCGAGGGAGGGTGGCTCGGTGGTTCATCTTTCGAGCAAGGAGGAGGAGTAGTCTATCTCCGGCGAACCTCCTCGGGGTTCTTTATCATCGCTCATAGCAGGAAAACGAAAGGCAACAGCGGCAGGGACTGACGGCGGTGGAGCAGGTGTCAAGGTGGCTGTTCGGTGGTTGAACAGGAGGAATACCACCAGTGCTTGGCTGATCGAAGGAGGCAGAAAGCGGGGATGGCAGCAAAGCCATTGCCGGCAGTTTGTGGCAGCAAGGCTGCTCCGGCGGCTCTTGGCTGTCATCAACAGTGATGGTGACGGAGCAAAGTAGCAGTGGATGTTCTCCAGCGAACCCTCGTGGCAGTGGTGGAACTCAGTTATAGCCAAGGGGGGCCATGGCCCCCTTGCTTTTTTGGGTTCTAAGTTCCAACCTATTAGTCTATTTGCAACTCCTTAGCAAACTTGAATTGGATCAGTAGGCCTATCATATTTCAAAGTTGAGTATTATTTATTTATTTCATTATATCAACGTGGGCCTACCGAGTGCATTCTCCTTTTTTAAGACTATAATTTCAGTTTTTTTTATTTGCATTTATTCCCACGTTTTATAAATATTTTGGTTATTCTTTTATGTTTAATTAAACATCTCAATCTCAATATAGTAATATATATAAATAAAATAGTAATACATAGAAAAAGCACTTGGATAATACTAAAATTCCCATTTGGTGAGATTTTGAAAAAAAAAATAAGCTGTTTAGCTAAGGTAGGTTACTCGACCAATATAAAGATGATGATCAAAATTTTGTTTTGGTTTATAGTTGAGATTATAGAACTCCTCAATAATAATATTATAAAGCATTTTATTTTATTTAAATTGAAGATGAGTAGACTTGTGAGCCGAATCAAGATCACTATTCGAAAATGTTCCATTTTGATGAGCGAAATAAATATATTTCATACTAGTTGTTTTGTTTAAAAATTTCTATATCTCATATCCTTTAATCAAATTAAACTTATTAATATGGTTTTTTTTTTGAAATTTTGATTTTGGCCCCCCTAATTTAACTTCTCGTGTTCCGCCCCTGACAGTGGCGGAACTCAGTTATAGCCAAGGGGGGCCATGGCCCCCTTGCTTTTTTGGGTTCTAAGTTCCAACCTATTAGTCTATTTGCAACTCCTTAGGAAACTTGAATTGGATCAGTAGGCCTATCATATTTCAAAGTTGAGTATTATTTATTTATTTCATTAAAGCAACGTGGGCCTACCGAGTGCATTCTCCTTTTTTAAGACTATAATTTCAGTTTTTTTATTTGCATTTATTCCCACATTTTATAAATATTTTGGTTATTCTTTTATGTTTAATTAAACATCTCAATCTCAATATAGTAATATATATAAATAAAATAGTAATACACTTGGATAATACTAAACCTATACTTGAAAGCATGTAAAAAATTCCCATTTAGTGAGATTTTGGAAAAAAAAATAAGCTGTTTAGCTAAGGTAAGGTTACTCGACCAATATAAAAATGATGATCAAAATTTTGTTTTGGTTTACAGTTGAGATTATAGACCTCCTCAATAATAATATTATAAAGCATTTTATTTTATTTAAATTGAAGATCAGTAGACTTGTGAGCCGAATCAAGATCACTATTCGAAAATGTTCCATTTTGATGAGCGACATAAATATATTTCATACTAGTTGTTTTGTTTAAAAATTTCTATATCTCATATCCTTTAATCTAATTAAACTTATTAATATGGTTTTTTTTTTTTGAAATTTTGATTTTGGCCCCCCTAATTTAACTTCTCGTGTTCCGCCCCTGCCTCGTGGGTTCCTTTCTCGTCACAGGTTAGTCCAATGACAACAACAATAATAAGGTGTGTTTGGCTTGATGTCTTCTTGATTGCAGGAAAATCTGCACTTCTGGTGGAGGTTTGGGTTGATTCAATTTACAGGAAATGCACAAGGAAGAAGCTAGAAGAAAAAGGTTGTCGGACCTTTTTTTTGGACAACCACGAATTGAGAAAAGAAACAATAAGAAACAACAAAATTATCTTTTGAGTGTTGTTTTGGTTAAAGAGTTGTCCAATCTCTTCATTATTGTACTTTTAGATATATTTAGAAGGAATGTATTGTTCTAATCATTCTATATATTGATGTATATATTAACATGTATTTGTATATGTATAAACATGCATGTATTTTGTGTATGTATTGAGTGTTGTGGTAAAAATGTAAGTGTAGGTACTATCGTCATATTGTTAGTAATTTAAAATCAATTATGCTTGACTCAAAGTGCCAAAGTACAATGTTATATTTGGAATATCTATAATAATGATATTTTCTAACTTTCTTGATTCGCTTTCCTTTGATCCGGATATCAAATAATTTTTCTGAAATGATGACTAATAATCTCGTTTATGAGGTTTCCAAAAAGTCAGACGGATCTTAAATCCGATAAGTAGAACTCTGATAAAATTCGTTTAAAGTTTCGCGACTTATAGGGTCGGATTCGACAGATTTTACGAATCTGATTTCGGTTGAGTTTAACAATATTATAAAAATATAATAAGTTAATAGACCGTAGTCTGAATTCAAAAATGTGCTCAAAAACAGTTTACGAGACTCGTAGTTATTCCAAACGAAACAATGCATGGTTCGTTTCAAGAAAATCAAATAAATACTTATTTTTATAACTTTAAAGACTTGTAACTTTCTCATACGACCTCCGGTTTGGTCGTTCTTTATATCCACGAAATCGGGAGAACGTAATCTATTTAAATTTCATATCCAAAACTCTCAGATATACTTTATGCAAAAATTCCTTTTTAACATCAAAAATAATTTTAATTTTTGATTCTATTCTCAACGATAGATGTTTTAAAAGTAATTATAAATATAATATCTTTAATATACTTTGTAAACATAAAATTACACGCAATTGGTCTTTATTGCATAATGGTTCGCGGTGGTTTGACTGCCGAACTCTGACCAATTTTTACCAGTTGTTACAAACTTGTTGTTATAAAACGTATTGTTGTGTACGATTTGATGAGTAATAGTACAAGCATATAAGTCAGTTTATTTGTTCCTTTTGCTCTGATGGGAAAAGCGATATATTGGGCCCCTCGATGATTTTGTGTTGACTTATGTGACGGGCTCGGTCAGGACTGAATTGATGTGTTCAATTAAGTTCTATGTCAGACAAATTAGAAATTGGGAAACAGACTGTTGGACAATGATAATGATTATTTTCCATGTCTTTGTCCACACGATATCTTGCAGAATGGAGGATTATATGATCTCTTATCTATAGGACGCGTCATTGACTAGGTCAGAGTTCGACAACGGCTTTTAAGAGCTACGATTGCTAAGTGAGATTCTGAAGTTGCATTGGCAGTTATAGTTATTAGACTTGTCCAAGTGGGAGACTGTTGGATTTGGTGTCTAAGCCCAAAACTATACTTGGTATGTACTTGATCTGATAGTAGCATGGTCCTTTTGGGTTGCCTTCACCATAGCAACTTGACTGGATGACTTATGGAGAAAGAGGTTAATAAATGATTTATTAATATATTATAAGAGTAATATATTAATTGAGAAATCATATTATTTTATTAGTATTAATCAAAAGTTAATTTTGGGATTAAAGGAACTGATTAAAAGTAAGGGGACTGATATTGCAAATCATTGATAGTTGCAATTAGGGCTGATGGACTTCTTAACGAAGGAGTGGACGATATATATGGGAAGCCCATAAAGATTTCGTCCTAGGCCTTCTAGAAGGTATCCATCCATGGACTGCTTAAGGCCTAAGCAATCAGATTAGGGTTTCCACTTGAAAACCCTAGTAGCCTCAGTTATATAAGGAACCCCTTGGTATACAATTTCCGGCCCTATGCATTCTAAGAGAACCCTAGCCAAAAATTGAAGAGCCTCCATTACCTTTCTCCTTCCTCTTTTGCTAGTGGTATTTGTGACTCCATTAGAGGTGCAACGCTTGGGGCACTAAGCTCTTAGAAGTCAAGATCAAGCAAGGAATGCTTGTTATTACTAGATAACAATAAAGGTGTTCTTCTAACCCTAATAATATATAAATTTCGATTTTATATATGCTAGATCTAGGGTTATTGCTTTGGAAATTTTATTTGCATGTACAACTTGAGAAAAACCTCGATCCAAAGCTATTAGGGTTGCATGTACACATAGGAATGTAGATATGCTCAAAACCCATCAGGGTTACTTAGGAATAAAATTAAATATAATATATGGCTTAATTTTATTTATAGTTGTTATTATTGTTAATTAATTTTTTTAAAATTTATTTGCTTAACGTTTTAATTTCTATCATTGTAATTATTTAAAACATCAAACATTGTTTTCGTTTTTAAAGATAACAATATAATAATTTATATAGAGTTATTTTTAATTATTGTTATTGTACGTTATGTTAAGCTACATATTTGAAAACTTTTAATGATTGTAAAAATATCTTTAGGAAATATTTTAGCTAAATTAAGATTACAATTAGTTTTTGCATTTAGCACTACAATTTATCACTTTTAACTATTCACAAAATATTCTTTTGTTTTTTAAGTGGAATTGAAATTTATATTAAAGTTGATCGTGTAATGTTATATTTGAATTAACAATTTAATTATTTATCCAAATTGTTCAAATGTTGTAGCTTTAAATTGATAATGGTTTATACACAAAAACATATTAAATCTAATAAATTAAGTATAATATGTTAAAAGTTAAAGACATAACTTTATAAGAAGAAGTAAATATATTATTTTAATATTGAAATTTAGTTTATTTATGATTACATTTTAGGTCTGATATTTATTTAACCTTATTAACCAACTTATAATCATTATTATAAAGACACTACAATTTATTACTTTTAACTATTCACAAAATATTCTTTGCGTTGTTTAAGTTGAACAAAAATCTATATTAAAGTTGACCCTGTAATGTTATATTTTATATACCAATTTAAGTATTTTAGAGAAACTGTTCAAAATTTGCAGCTTTAAAATGATAATGATTTACATACAACAACATATTAAAACTAATAAATTATGTATAATACGTTAAAAGTTAAAGATATAACTTTATAAGTAGAAGTAAGATATTATTTTCATATTGAAATTTAGTTTATTTATGATTACATTTTAGGTTTGATATTTATTTAACCTTTTTAACCAACTTATAATTATTATTAGAAAGACATTACAATTTATTACTTTTAACTATTTACAAAATATTATTTGGGTAGTTTAATTTGAACTAAAATTTATATTTAAGTTGACCCTGTAATGTTATATTTTGTTTACCAATTTAAGTATTTTATCCAAACTTTTTAAAACTTGTAGCTTTAAAATGATAACAATTTACATACAACAACATATTAAAACTAATAAATTAACTATAATATGTTAAACGTTGTTAAATTTGATATAATAATTTGTATACTAAATTGATATAATATATTGATTATTTTGAATTATATGATAATATATACGTCTATGATAACTGCATAATGTCAACCGTTTGAATGATTTGTCCGCGAGTTACTCATGAATAAAATTAAATATAATATGTGGTTTAATCTTATATATAGTTGTTGTTATTGTTAATTAATTTTTAAAATTTATTTACTTAACGTTTTAATTTCTATCATTATAATTATTTAAAACATCAAACATTTTTTTTTATTTTAAAGGTAATAATATAATCATTTATATAGAGTTATTTTTAACTATTGTTATTGTAAGTTATTTTAAGCTACTTATTTGAAAACTTTGAACGATTACAAAAATATCTTTAGGAAATATTTTAGTTAAATTCATATTATAATTTTGTTTTTGCATTTACCACTACAATTTATCACTTTTAACAATTCACAAAATACTCATTGGATTTTTTTAAGTGGATACGAAATTTATATTTAAGTTGACACTATAATATTATATATTTAACTTAACAACTTAAGTACTTTGTCGAAACTGTTCAAAAGTTGTAGTTTTAAACTGATAATGGTTTACATACAACAACATATTAAATCTAATAAATTAACTGTAATATGTTGAAAGTTAAAGATATAACTTTATAAGTAGAAGTAAGATATTATTTTCATATTGAAATTTAGTTTATTTATGATTACATTTTAGGTTTGATATTTATATAACCTTTTTAACCAACTTATAATCATTATTAGAAAGACACTACAATTTATTACTTTTAACTATTTACAAAATATTATTTGGGTTGTTTAAGTTGAACTAAATTTTATATTTAAGTTGACCCTTTAATGTTATATTTTATTTACCAATTTAAGTATTTTATCCAAACTTTTTAAAACTTGTAGCTTTAAAATGATAACAATTTACATACAACAACATATTAAAACTAATAAATTAACTATAATATGTTAAACGTTGTTAAATTTGATATAATAATTTGTATACTAAATTGATATAATATATTGATTATTTTGAATTATATGATAATATATACGTCTATGATAACTGCATAATCTCAACCGTTTGAATGATTTGTCCGCGAGTTACTCATGAATAAAATTAAATATAATATGTGGTTTAATCTTATATGTAGTTGTTGTTATTGTTAATTAATTTTTAAAATTTATTTACTTAACGTTTTAATTTCTATCATTATAATTATTTAAAACATCAAACATTGTTTTTTTATTTTAAAGGTAATAATATAATCATTTATATAGAGTTATTTTTAACTATTGTTATTATAAGTTATTTTAAGCTACTTATTTGAAAACTTTGATCGATTACAAAAATATCTTTAGGAAATATTTTAGTTAAATTCAGATTATAATTTTGTTTTTGCATTTAGCACTACAATTTATCACTTTTAACTATTCACAAAATAGTCATTGGATTTTTTAAGTGGATACGAAATTTATATTTAAGTTGACACTATAATATTATATATTTAAATTAACAACTTAAGTACTTTGTCGAAACTGTTCAAAAGTTGTAGCTTTAAACTGATAATGGTTTACATACAACAAAATATTAAATCTAATAAATTAACTATAATATGTTAAAAGTTAAAGATATAACTTTATAAGTAGAAGTAAAGATATTATTTAAATATTGAAATATAGTTTATTTATGATTACACTTTAGGTTTGATATTTATTTAACCTTATTAACCAACTTATAATCATTATTAGAAAGACACTACAATTTATCACTTTTAACTATTTACAAAATATTTTTTGGGTTGTTTAAGTTAAACTAAACTTTATGTTTATGTTGATCCTGTAATGTTATATTTAAAATTATAATTGAAGTATTTTATACAAATTGTTCAAAATTTGTACCTTTGAAATGATAATGGTTTACATCCAACAATATATTAAAACTAGTAAATTAAGTATAATATGTTAAAAGTTAAAAAAACATAACTTTATAACTAGAAGTAAAGATATTATTTTAATATTGAAATTTAGTTTATATATGATTACACTTTAGGTTTGATATTTATTTAATCTTGTTAACCAATTTATAATCATTATTAGAAAGAAATTGAAAAGTCATGGGAGTTTCAAATAAATGTTGTGAAAGGAAAAATACATGGGCGTTTCAAATGAATGTGGTGAAAGAAAAAAAATGCTTCCTTTATAAGTATATACTAGGAGATTGCATGTGTGTTGCGCAAAAACACCTATATAGTTGAAGTCTTTACAAATATATGTTTTTTTTAATTATGACAATAACGTTGTTGTTAAGTTTGATATAATAATCTGTATAATAACTTGATATATATATATATATATATATATATATATATATATATATATATATATATATATATATATATATATATATATATATATATATATATATATATATATATATAGGGAAGGGATATTTGGAAAACAATAAAACCCTAAAAAAACCCTAAAAATCATAAAAATGCATAAAAAATACTTAGAGATCACAAAACTTTTTTTTTTAATTTTTTTTATAGAAAAATCGCAGATTTTTTAATAAAATCGTTGAAAAAAAAATAAAAAATCAAAAAAAAATTTTAATTGGCTTTTTTTAAAAAACAATTTCAGCGAATTTAAAGTAAAAGCTGCGATTGTTTCATAAAAAAATTCAAATTTTTTTTTGTGGTCTCTAAGTATTTTTTTATGCATTTTTTTTTATTTTTAGAGTTTTTTGTTTTCCATAGAATCTAAACCTATATATATATATATATATATATATATATATATATATATATATATATATATATTATTTTGATATATATGATAATATATACATCTATTCTAACTGCATAATCTCAATCGTTTGAATGACTTCTACCCGCGAGTTACACATGAATAATATTAAATATAATATATGGTTTAATGTTATTTATAGTTGTTTTTGTTGTTAATTAATTTTTTAAAATTTATTTGCTTAATGTTTTAATTTCTATCATTATAATTATTTAAAACATCAAACATTGTTTTTTGATTTTAAAGGTAACAATATAAGCATTTATATAGAGTTATTTTTAACTAATGTTATTGTAAGTTATTGCTACTTATTTGAATACTTTTAACCATTATAAAAATATCTTTAGGAAATATTTTAGTTAATTGAGATTAGAATTTAGTTTTTGCATTTATCACTTTTAACTATTTACAAAATATTCTTTGGTTTTTTAAGTGGAACTGACATTTATATTTAAGTTCACCCCGTAATGTAATTAAATTAACAATTTAAGTACTTTTCCCAAATTGTTCAAAAGTTGTAGCTTTAAACCGAAAATGGTTTACATACAACAATATTTTAAATCTAGTAAATTAATTATAATATGTTAAAAGTTAAAGACATAACTTTATAAGTAGAAGTATAGATATTATTTTGAAATTGAAATTTAGTTTATTTATGATTACACTTTTGGTTTGATATTTATTTGACCTTATTAACCAACTTATAATCATTATTAGAAAGACACTACAATTTATCACTTTTAACTATTTACAAAATATTTATTGGGTTGTTTAAGTTAAACTAAAATTTATATTGTAAAGCCAATTAATTCAATCAATCAATTCAATCAAAAGTCAGACTTGTTTTTGCTATCTTTTAGCATTGTTAAGGGTTTGTTTGAGTGTTCTAAGCCTAGTACATTCAAGGATTGTGTGTTAGGAAGTGGTAGCTAAAGTTCATCGTGTTGCATTCGATCCAGAAACTCCATCACAGGGAGTTTACGGTCGCAAACTAGAGTTTACGGCCGTAAACTCTTGGCATCCGTGAACTCTTCCATATATCATATACTTCCTTCATTATTTCTTCACTGCTCACATCTTCAAGTCCAGAAAACTCATTTCTCTCTCAAGTATCATCAAGAACACTTCCATTTCTCTTCAAATTTGTAAGTGATTCTTCATTTGTTTCTTGATATCTATCTTGATCTTGTTAAACCCTTTGATTTCATCCATGAGTTCAACTCTTTTGGGTTAGATGTTCAAATCATCATCCTTTTCTTCAAGAACACCAAGAAGACACACTAGTTATTTGGGCCGCAATCACCCTATAGGCTTCCAAAACGTAAGCATCTCTTCCATATACTTGTTATTCATTAGAAGCTCTTGATTTCCATCTAATAATCAACCATTTTATGCATGAAATTGAAGAGTATACGGCCGTAAACCCTTCATGTGACCATAAACCCTTCTTAGTTCATGAGATGGCCGTAAAACCTTCAACCCATGGCCGTGAACTCCCTTTTATACAATCATATGTGATTGTAACACTTCATTTCAAGTGTTTCCTAGTCCCTAATGTTGTTCCCTTGCATGATTAATTGTTATATACACTAAATATATACATATATGTGTTATTATATGCTTATTAGGATCTGTTTGTGCTTATTAGCATCCTATATCGATTTTTCATTCGAATCACTCACTACAGGTTAGTTCATACCCCTAACTTATCTTTTAAATGATTTTAAATGCTTTTATGGGGGGGGGGGTGTAAACAATTTGAAAACAATATAGTTATAACATTAATCATATATGATTTATATCTATCAAACAAGAGGATTTCTTATACTTCAAAACTGCATTATCAAACAAACTGTTTCAAATCATTTTATAAACTGACATCAAGTCATCAATAACCATTCAAATGGTTAAAAATCTTTTATATGTTAAACTCTTTATCGCTTTACAAAACTCTTTTAAACTTATATATTGTCAAAATCATGTCTATATAGATATAGTTATATAAATAAGGTTGAAAGGGCTTAGGACTGATAACTCGCCTTATTTCCTTTTCCTTGTTTGGTTTTGGACTTAGGGTATCGGTTGTTTTTTCGAGTGTCGTTTGAATCTTAGTTATATATTATGTATATGTATGTAGATATAAAAGTTCTTCCAATCAATTCAATACATTTGGGTAGCAAAGGTGTACAAACATGATCAGTCATTCAAACAACAATACTAGTAAACTAAAATAGGTATAGTTTAGAGGATTACTAGTTACTATTTCTAGAACAATGAAACTTACAAGAGTCAGTTCATACATGAGTCAGTTCAAATATACTAATACTAGAACAAGAAGGAACATACTAATACTAGAACAGAAGGAACATACTATATCTAGAACAAAAGGAACATACTACAACTAGAACAGAAGGAACATACTAATACAATAACAAAGATAACATTAATGTGAGACACTACTTCATGGCACGACAATATACTGTTGTGTCACGTTTTGTAACCAGAGACTCCTGGAGGGAGAGCGTGAGTTTGTGTATAGATCTATACGGGATTGACGATCCTACACCTTGCTGCTAGCTATAGTGGGACCTACAGGTCTACGAGTGACGAATGTCATACCATTTCGACGTCTTTGAACGTCGTGTTTTACTAGTCAATCAAGTATGGTTATAATCTCATCACATTTTACCTTAACTAAACAAACTGGTTTTTAAGGTAGTTAGTACATCTATAGTTACTTATATACAATACTACTGTACATCTTCATTTTCCTATTACATTCATATAGTGATCTACTCACATAAACGGTAATGTAAACTATTTTCTGGTAATGATAGTCACACTTGGGAAAAACACTCACTTTTACAAAAGGATAAACATACAAAACAGTCGGGTCTTGGTAGAAGACTACTTTCCAATTTAGTAGAAAATATAGGATTTTCTAGGAATTATACAAACATTTAGATCAAATACTTACAAACTTTACATCAACTCTTACAAACATTTTCATCAAACTTATACAAACAATTGACACTAAAATACTTATGAACTCACCAGCTTAAATGTTGATCTACGCTTTCAAAATAACTTGTATTCTCAGGTCACCAGTAGACAGCTACCGATGACTAGGTTTTGAGAAGACGGAGCATGTTCAAGACTCGTCTTTTATTTTGATTCATATTTTGGTGTCTTTCAAACTATACAAAGAACACACTTGTATTAAATTATATTATTAATGCAATGGATGATGTTGTTGCTTGTTTTACTATTGTGCATTGTTATGATACTGTACATGACGTCCTCCGCCCCCGAACGTTTCCGCCATTCTGGTTTGGGGGTGTGCCAATATGTTTTTTTAAATATAACAATAAATTTGTTGTTAAATTCGATATAATAATTCGTATATTAAATTAATACAATATATTGATTATTTTGATTATATGATAACATATACATATATTATAATTCCATAATCTCAATCATTTAAATAACTTCTACCTGCGAGTTACAAATGAATAAATTTAAATAAAATATATGGTCTAATGTTATTTATAGTTGTTGTTATTGTTAATTACATTTTTTAAATTTATTTGCTTAATGTTTTAATTTCTATCATTATAACTATTTAAAACATCAAACATTGTTTTTTGATTTTAAAGGTAACAATATAATCATTTATAGAGAGTTATTTTTAACTATTGCTATTGTAAGTTATTTTAAGCTACTTATTTGATAACTTTTAATGAACATAAAAATATCTTTAGGAAATATTTTAGTTAAGTTGAGATTACAATTTAGTTTTTTCACTTATCACTACCGTTTATCACTTTTAACTATTTACAAAATATTCTTTGCTTTTTAAGTGGAATAGAAATTTATATTTAAGTTGAAACTGTAATGTTATATTTAAATTAACAATTTAAGTATTTTGTCCAAACAGTTCAAAAGTTGTAGTTTAAACTGATAATGGTTTACATACAACAACATGTTAAATCTAATAAATTAAGTATGATCTGTTAAAAGTTAAATACATAACTTTATAAGTAGAAGTAAAGATATTATTTTAATATTGAAATTTAGTTTATTTATGATTACACTTTAGGTTTGATATTTATTTAACCTTATTAACCAACTTATAATCATTATTAGAAAGACACTACAATTTATCACTTTTAACTATTTACAAAATATTATTTGGGTTGTTTACGTTTAACTAAAATTAATATTTAAGTTGATCCTGTAATATTATATTAAATTTATAATTTAAGTAATTTATACAAAATTTTCAAAAGTTATTGCTTTAAAATAATAATGGTTTACACCCAACAATATATTAAAACTAATAAATTAAGTATAATATGTTAAAAGTTAAAAAACCATAACTTTATAAGTAGAAGTAAAGATATTCTTTTAATATTGAAATTTCGTTTATATATGATTACACTTTAGGTTTGATATTTATTTAATCTTATTAACCAACTTATAATCATTATTAGAAAGAAATTGAAAAATCATGGGAGTTTGAAATGAATGTGGTGAAAGGAAAAAAGCATGGGAGTTTCAAATAAATGTAGTGAAATGAAAAATGCTCCCTTTATAAGTATTACTATGCGAATACCCGCACGTTGCGCAGAAACATCTATATAGTTGAAATCTTTACAAATATATGTTTTTTAAATATAACAATAACGTTGTTGTTAAATTTGATATAATATATTGATTATAATTTGATATATATATATATATATATATATATATATATATATATATATATATATTATAATTGCATAATCTCAATCTTTTGAATGACTTCTACCATGAAGTTACTCATGAATAAAATTAAATATAATATATGGTTTAATATTATTCATAGTTGTTGTTATTGTTAATTAAGTTTTTAATTTTTATTTGCTTAACGTTTTAATTTCTATCATTATAATTCCTTAAAATATCAAACATTGTTTTTTTTTTAAAGGTAATAATATAATCATTTATATAGAGTTATTTTTAACTATTGTTATTATAAGTTATTTTAAGCTACTTATTTGAAAACTTTGAACGATTACAAAAATATCTTTAGGAAATATTTTAGTTAAATTCATATTATAATTTTTTTTTTGCATTTAGCACTACAATTTATCATTTTTAACTATTCACAAAATATTCATTGGATTTTTTAAGTGGATACGAAATTTATATTTAAGTTGACACTATAATATTATATATTTAAATTAACAACTTAAGTACTTTGTCGAAATTGTTCAAAAGTTGTAGCTTGAAACTGATAATGGTTTACATACAACAACATATTAAATCTAATAAATTAACTATAATATGTTAAAAGTTAAAGATATAACTTTATAAGTAGAAGTAAAAATATTATTTAAATATTGAAATATAGATTATTTATGATTACACTTTAGGTTTGATATTTATTTAACCTTATTAACCAACTTATAATAATCATTATTAGAAAGACACTACAATTTCTTACTTTTAACTATTTACAAAATATTCTTTGGGCTGTTTAAGTTAAACTAAAATTTATGTTTATGTTGATCCTGTAATGTTATGTTTAAATTTATAATTGAAGTATTTTATACAAATTGTTCAAAAGTTGTAGCTTTGAAATGATAATGGTTTACATCCAACAATATATTAAAACTAGTAAATTAAGTATAATATGTTAAAAGTTAAAAAAACATAACTTTATAAGTAGAAGTAAAGATATTCTTTTAATATTGAAATTTAGTTTATATATGATTACACTTTAGGTATGATATTTATTTAACATAACTAATCAATTTATAATTGTTATTAGAAAGAAACTGAAAAGTCATGGGAGTTTCGAATGAATGTGGTTAAAGAAAAAAATGCATGAGAGTTTCAAATGAATGTAGTGAAAGGAAAATGCTTACTTTATAAGTATACTAGACGAACCCTCGCGCGCTGCGCAAGAATATATATATATATATATATATATATATATATATATATATATATATATATATATATATATATATATATATATATATAGTTTTTTTAACGGCAAACACACACATCCACATAATTATTTAATCCTTCTCCTAACTCTATTAATTATGATTTAATATATATATAAATGAAAAAACAATGTTAATAAATGTATATAAAACATATATTGAATTCTATATATAACGAATAACAAATAGTATAAAAAATAAATATTTGATGACTTTATTGACCATTTTAAAGTTTTTAAATTGTATATAAATTGTATGTTCATTTATGTATTTAATTAATAACAAATATATAAAAACATAAATACTACAACTTTTAATAACATAAAAACACTATAATGTCTACTATAACATTTGTAACAAAAAAACCTTATTAAGCACTGATAAATCATACAAAAATTATATAAAAGACAGATATTATATATATATATATATATATATATATATATATATATATATATATATATATATATATATATATATATATATGAATGTATGTATGTATGTATGTATGTATAAATATATACATACACACACATACATACATACACACTATTAAAATAATCATATCGCTATTGTTAACTTTGAAATAATTATATTTATACGAAATTGATATAAAAACTCATTATAACATGTTTGATGCCTTTAAGGCATACAACAAAAAATTATTAACAACATTAAACTACTTATGAAAGAATATTTATTCTTCCAAGAAAAATATGCATAGTAATAACCATGATGCTGCAAAACACTCTTTTTTTCAACTCTTCATATTTTAATTAAAAATATCTTAAAACCCGTTTGTGAGAAAACTTATTTGTATATTACTAATACGGATACAATGTATATAAATGAGAGGAAAAATAAAAAGTCACTACCAATTACTAACCATAAGTTATAAAAAAATTTGAGTTGTAGTGATTAATAGCTTTATATTTGAAATCATAAGTATACACAAATTAGAAAACTCTTTTGTTGTCGTGAAAATTTCAAATGAATTTGATTTAAGTAAATTTCTTGCGTTGCACACACACACACACACACACACACACAGAGAGAGAGAGAGATACATACACGCTATTAAAATAATCATATCGCTATTATTAATTTTGAAATAATTATATTTATACGAAGTTGATATAAAAACTCATTATGGCATGTTTGCTGCCTTTTAATACAATAAAAAATTATTAATAACATTAAACTAATTATGAAAGAAACTTTGTTAAGATTGTAAACTTCTCACTTTAGGCCACTTCATATAAGATTTATACAACTTGCTATAACGATGGACTTGAAATTGAGCTTTTATGATACAAATTATGGAGCATATTAATATACTTAACTTGTATTGCTTTAATCAATTACAATATATGGTTCAAACAACCTTTTATACATGTACAAATGTAAATATAAAATGAAACAAAAATCTAAGAAAAAACAAAGCACATTGAAATATTCATAACAAAAACAAAGAGATAAAAACAAATAGGCTAATGATGATGTTCTCACATGTAAATTTGAAAATTGCAAACCACAACTCGAATTGCACATTACTACTAGAAAAAAAATATAACACGATCAAACTATGAGTAAAAAATGATACATTCATTCACAACCTTCACTTATAGAGCTCTTTTAGGGACTCTATCACTGCTAGTACGTTCTGAAAGAATTGTGCCTATTGAAATTTTTTCTTTTCATTTTCTTATGACATCCTTCTTACATGTAAGAGTTTATATACCATTTTTGGTTTATAATGCTAAATCAATTACTTAAAAGACATTTGAAACGTCATTTGAGAATATGAAAAGACAAATGAGTTTCAAATCAATATGGTGCTTAGAAATATAGTTATTTGAGAATATGAAAAGACAAAGGAGTTTCAAATCAATGTGGTGCTTAGAAAAATGCTTCTATTATAAGATACTAGGCGAATGCCCGCGCATTGCGTGGGAGATAAAAAAAAATATTTTATATTAAAAATAACTAAATCATTGTTATTAACAATTAAATAATAATTTCATAAAAAATATAAAAAAATGATTTTTAGTATTGTTATTATGTTGAACTATATTATAAGAGATAAGGTTGGAACTTGAAGTTGTTTTGCATATACAAAGTTATATGATTAAAATAGAAAAAAAATTAATTTTTAAAAATAAATAAATCGTTATCGTTATCTATTAAATAATAATTTCATATTAAATTAAAACGTTTATATTAAATATTATCATTATGTAGAAAATACGATAATAGAGACATGTTTTTATCTATCTTAAATTTTATTATTCTGTACAACATATGATAATAGAGACAACTTTTTATCTTAGATAGTAAAAAAAATGTTTTGTATCATAAATATTACCATAATTATGTAGAACATATGATAATAGTGACGTCTTTTATAACGTTAAAACTTTAAATTGTATTACATACAGAGTTGTAAAACTTGGCTAACACAACCAAATACTCGGCATGTTACTTAAACTCGGCCTCCAATGGAAGCGAGTTTGCCTAACTCAGCCAGAAGACACTCAGATCCTTATTAAACTCGATCCAAATCTAAAAAATACGGTCCAAAATCATTTTCGAAATTCTGAAATTTAATTGGTCACTTATCGACAAAGACAATCTCACCAAAGAATACACTCAACGTCTTACAAAGTTAGATGCAAGGAAGATCTCATGGCTTAGTACCTTTGAAATATTTCACAACCTTTCGTATTTATAGAGGAGAATACATTCTCTTGTTTACTCTCATGATCAATGTGGGATGAAGACATTTTTTTTAGAACGACGGAAATATCCTAAAAACTAGCAAGGAGCTAGAAAAAGAAAGCCATTACATCAAAGTTGTAGCAGAAATAGGATTGTGAAGCCAAGAACTCCAACATAACTTAGCTTTACAACACCTACTAGATTTCCATAAAAAAGCCCTATAAACAAAATCATAAAAAAGAAACGATTTTTTTGGTGTGGTCGATCCATAAATAGTCGAATTCCTGAAATTCCAAATGCACCAAAAGCAAGTTATAACCACTGCATCAAAAGCCTTTCGTTGGCCACCTCTCATAGAAACGGAGTCCGACCACATAATAAGAGAATGAACTGACATGTGATCCGGAATCTGTATCCCCCACCAAATAGCAATACGCGTCCAAATGTCACACAACTCAGAGCACCCAGAAAACAAATGCTCAATAGTCTCCACCCTACACGAACAGATAGGACAAAGAATCGAGTCTAATAGAATTCCCCTATAAGAAAGTCTCTCTCGAGTAGGAATAGTGAGTAAACGAATCCTCCACAAAAGAACATTAAGCTTGATAGCAACCCAGCTGTTCCACCGAGTCTCACCACCTCCTGCGTATAATAAGCTACCATCAATGAACCGACGAGCTGACGCAACCACAAAGTTATCAGAAACATGAATAGTCCAACCCAACCTATCAGGAATCGACTGCAACTGTAAATCCTGAATGAGAGAAAGAATTCCATCCAATTGTTCCTTCTCAACACCTCCTCTAGGACTGCGTCTAAGAGTATCAGTCTCCTAACCCACATCCATTTGATTTTTTACAATATCATTTCTAAAAGTGTCTAAGGCAAACACTCTATGAAAAGTAGTTGCAAGAGACGCCTCTCCAATCCAAACATCATGCCAAAAAGAAGTACAACTCCCATCACCAAACCTGATGGGACATAAGGAACGAATATCAAGACCTCTGTCCCGTATAAAGATCTGACCAAACGAGCCCACAACAGATTAGGAGAATGATAAAATCTCCACTACCAACGAAACATCATGGCCCTATTAAAGGAGAATAAACTACCTACACCCAATCCACCCTCTTCTCTACTAGCTAGAAATCTGTCCCATCTGACCCAGTGCATTCGTCTCTCACCCACATCCGCATCCCAAAAGAATTTAGCCCTCATGGCCTCTAAGGAGGTAAGAACCGACATGGGAACAAGAAAAATCGACATCAGATAGCTCCCTAACGAACCCAAAACAGACTTCACTAATGTAAGGCGACCGCCAAAAGAGAGGGTTTTGGCTTTCCAACCCGCCAATCTGGTCCGAAACCGATCAATAACATAAGACCAAGCAGAAACACGAGTCATAGTCTGACCAACCGGGACACCAAGATGGATAAAAGGGAGATCAACCGCAGCACAACCAATACTATCCGCCACAATAGAAACCTGGCTGTAAGAGATTCCAACACCAATCAATTTGCTTTTCTGTAAATTAATTTTAAGACCCGAAGCCATATAAAAACACCGAAGAATGCGAATAAGACGATTCACATTTTCAGGATCCCACTCTGAAATAAGCATGACATCATTTGCATACATAAGATGTGAAATCTCAATCCCTGAAATAGTAACACCTCTAAAAACATTGGTCATCCGAGCTCGCATCAAATCTACATGAAGCCCCTCCATCGCCAAAATGAAAAGAAAAGGTGATAAGGGGTCTCCTTGTCTGAGACCACGATGAATTTGAAATTCATCAGTAGGCGATCCATTGACCAAGACAGAAGGCCTAGCAGACTTCAATAACTCCCTAATCCAACCACACCACTTAGAGCCAAACCCCATGATCTGCATTATCTCTAACAAATAATCCCACAAGACAGAATCATAAGCTTTTTCAAAGTCTACTTTAAAAAGCAAGATAGGATTCCCAGACCCCTTGCTCCAAGCAACCACCTCGTTAAGAAGAAAAGGACCATCCATGATTTGTCTACCTTTGACAAAGGCAGATTGCTCTAAGCTAACCACACTATCAATAACCTCCACTAATCTATTAGCTAAAAGTTTAGCAATAATTTT
Source organism: Lactuca virosa (assembly GCF_052849685.1). Classification (NCBI taxonomy): domain Eukaryota; kingdom Viridiplantae; phylum Streptophyta; class Magnoliopsida; order Asterales; family Asteraceae; genus Lactuca; species Lactuca virosa. The sequence goes on from NC_136433.1 coordinate 180,289,535, forward strand.
ATATTGGCAACCAATAAGACTAATAGGTCTATAGTCTTTCGTGCACTTCAGATCTCTAATCTTTGGGATAAGACTAAAGAAAGAAGCATTACACCCTTTTGGAACAGATGAATGATGAAAAAAGTGCATGACAAAAGCATCAACATCATCTGCAATAAGATCCCAATATCTCTTGAGAAAGCCAAAAGTAAAACCATCCGGGCCCGGAGCTTTATTTGAACCACAATCCCAAACTGCCTTTTTAATCTCCTCTCGGGTGAAAGGAGACTGCAATAATTGAGTCTGAGAAGAGGATAAAGTACTAAAGTGCATGGCATCTGTAGATGGACGCCTTCCCATATGCGGTGAAAAAAGAGACTGGTAGTAAGCATGAAACTCCCCCTTCACCCGAATAGGGTTATCAATCCAAGCTCCATCAATCAAGAGACCACGAATAGCAACTTGGCGCCTTCTGCGATTAATGACTCCATGAAAGTAACCTGAGTTCTCATCACCCTCTATACTCCACTGAATCTTAGCCTTTTGGGCGAGCTCCAGCTGTGAGAAATGATCTAGATCCGAAATCTCCTTTAATAAAGAAACCCTTTGCTTTCTCAAATCAGGTGAACCATCATCTAACATTAAGCGCCTATCAATACACTCCAACATCTCTTGAACATTTTTCTTCTTATTAGAAAGTTGATCCCGGTTAGTAGAATACCAGACCCTGATATTTTTTTTAAGAAGCTTTAATTTCTTCTTAAAAATAATCCAAGGGTTATCCGAACACGTCCCCAGCCCGTGATTCAACCAAGACTCCCGCACAACCTCATCAAATCCATCCAACAGAAACCAAGAGTGAAATAACCGAAACGGGGTAGGACCATAATCCACACGATGCTCCAACAAAAGAATAGGACGATGATCGGGAATTTTTTCTTCTAACACAAGACCCATAAGATGAGGAAAAGAACCCATAATACCCTCCGTGACTAAGAATCTATCTAGTTTACTAAATTTCGAACCCCATTTGTCACTCCAAGTAAAGCGAGGACCACCTAGAGGTATGTCAACGAGATCTAGATGGCTAATAAAATCATTAAAAACAATAGTTGTACCCGGATTAAATTGCAACCCCAATCTCTCCGAATCTTCCCGAACCTCATTAAAATCCCCCATAACTATACATTCGCCCGAAAACGACGTAATAATTCGTGAAATCTGGTCCCAAAGTTCTCTTTTGTCATTAGCACCTTGCGGAGCATAAACAACTATAAACATGACAGCCAAACCCGAAGGAACCCAAATCGCCTCGATAGCAATAAACCAAGTAAAAGTGAAAATGTTTTTCTGTGAGATAATTGTATGATCCCACACAGCAAGAATACCACCTGAAGATCCCCGAGACGGGGAAAAAGCATGCATAAAAGAAACATTACCCCAAAACGAACTAACTGTAACCAAATCCATCGCTTCCATCTTTATTTCTTGAATCGCTAGAAAATTTATTTTATGTAGGTTACACAAATTTTTAATCCAAGATCTCTTATCCAAACAACCTGCCCCTTGAACATTAATTGAAAGACAATTCATTTTTGAATTTTTCTTTCAACGTGACCCTCAACTAATTATTTTAATCGATCAAAACAATCGTCCATATTGTAACCCATAGCTTTACCCATTTCAAGAGTTTTTGTTAATTCATTTAAAAATGAATTTTTAGTAAAAATTCCACCCGATACACTTTGATTATCACTCATAAGGGAATTACATTTATTTGAGAAACAAGGAGGGTGAGAAAGATCCTCCTCTGAAATATTAATACCCTAAATTTTACCATATCCTCCCGAAAAACCCAAAGAATTGACACCTGGGCATGACTTATTAACAAGGTTTGGATTCTGATTTTTCTCATTTGTTTTGGAGGAAGAACTAGCACCTAAGCCATCTGTCGGAATGGCATCAGATGAGTCAAAGTGTTGCTGTACAACAAAGGAATGTGCAACTGTTGCTGTTGCCGAGGCGACAGCAGGTCCGACCACTGGGGCAGTAGCCATCTGGACCTCCGGTTGAAGCTTTTTTGGCGAATATACTACAGGCCCAAGTGATGTGATAGGAGGGTAAGGGTCTTCATGCATATTTTGATGATTATTACCAGCTTCATTATTCCCAAAATACCCCCGAAAAGGTCCGTTAGATTGTCTTGGGGATTTAGAAGGATGCTTTTCTATTTTGTCTAAATTTTCCAAGGTTTCGTATATGCCAAAAGGGTCTTCTGAAGCTTCATCCCTTTCATCCAGAGAACCAATACGTTCATTCTCATGTAAATTATCATATCCCCCATCTTGAACAACTTCATTCTTGGTAAAATCACATGAGAAAGATGGAGTCCACCCTGGTGCTTCTTTGATTCTAACGGAAAAAATGACACCATCGACACTAACTTTCACCACCTCCGATATAATACCAAAGTGTGATGTTAAAATACAAACACGGTTCTTGTATAAATCTTCACCAAGATTATCATCAAGTTGAACGATACAACCCCATTTCGCCATGATCTTCTTAAAACCCATTTTACTCCAAGCCCGAAGAGGTAAACCTTCAATATCGATCCATACTATACGGTACAGTGGAATGAAGTTCCTATCCCACTTTTTTTCCGTTATCCAGTGATTAATCATGTCACTTGCCATGAAGTTTTTACAAGCAACCTTTGTTTGAAATTCAAACATCACCCATAATCCTCCCACGTAACGAATTTGGAAATCATCAAATCCTTCATCATGGCACAACATCCCAAGATTAGGTAACGTTTGAAAGTCTCTAGCCTTGGCTAAACAAGCAAGTTCTTTATTTTCAATGATGAAGTCCCCCGAGTCAAGAACAATTGGAACCTCAGAAGACTCAACAGGTTTCTTATTCAAAGATTGACCTCTAAGAACACTGGCATAAGTATTCTCCTGTTTCTCAATCTTAGATGGAATTATACTGGAGAGCTTATCCTTTTTCACTACACACGGGACTGATGCAAAGAGCTTATAAAAACCAAACCACACTTCACATAGTTTCTTAATCATAAGATCAACATCACGTATTCTAGAGAATCTAACAAATCCAAACCATTTCCCCATACGAGATTTCTTTTTAGAAATAAAAACATCAACCACTTTGCCTAACCGAGCACACATACGCCACATATCAGTTGGTAATACTGATTCTAGAAAATTTGTGACAAAAAAGATTGAATATTAGACATGTCATCATGAAAATCACGAGAAGCAGCCAATCTAGTTTTCTTGTATATGCGATTAGTTGGAAAATCCTTTTGAGTCCTTCGAGAATCAGAATTAGACATGGTTTCAATTAAGAATTCTTGATCGTATGTGGTTCAGCAACCCAAAAAACCAATGCAAAAAAAATCTATATACAATCAATTCAGCAAACCAGAAATCCACGCACGGATCAGATGTAACCCAGCCCTGCCGGCGTTTGGTCCCGCCGGAGAAGAAGGGCCGGGGACGGTGATCGACAAACTCAAATTCCGAAATCGTCGGAACGGGATGAAGACATTTTAATTAAACTCATTTGTTTATTTGCCAATAATTTCATTTTGTTAAATAAAATATTAAATAATAAAAATAAAACGTTATCCAGAAAATTTATTGTTCAATAGTTCAATTTTTCAGTAATCTCGTAAGTTGCTATAAAAAATTAAGTTTTTATTGAATAACTTTTTGTTAAATCCTAAAATCATAAATTGAGTTAGGTACTTAATATAGAAAGTTTGTTTATATGTATTTTCATGATTCAAAATGTCATTATAAAATGAATTCATTTATAAAATATAATCGAGTATATATTTCCTGCTTTTGAATCAAAATGATTTTTCAAAAAATTATAATATTATGTTTAGGTAGATTTTTTTTATATTTATATAAAATTATGTAACTTATAATATTATTATTAACAATTTGAATAATCATGGGAGTTTCAAATGTATGTGGTGAAAGAAAAATGTTTCATTTATCAGTCCAAATTGATCAAACTCGGACCGATTCAGCTTAATATACCAAACTACATAACGTTTTTTCTATTGAAACCCGGTTTGTATATATTTTGTGTTTTTTATTCAAATTTATTTTTCAAACAGTTATAATTTTATCTTTAGGTAACTTATTTATAATATTATTATAAACAATTTGAAAAATCATGGGAGTTTCAAATGTATGTGCTGAAAGGAAAATGCTTCCTTTATCGGTCCAAATTGATCAAACTCAGACCGATTCAACTCAATATACCAAACTACATAACAGTTTTTCAACTGAAACTCAATTTGAACCTAAAAAAATATTGTTCAAAACCATTTTCGGGATTCTAAAACTTAAATGGACAGTTGCCAATAAAGACAATCTCACCAAATAATACCCTCAACATCCTAAAAAGGTTGGCCTAAGGAAGTTCTCATGGTTTGGTCCCTTTGAAACATTTCACAACCTTTCCTATTTATAGAAAAGGAAACGTTCTCTTGTTTATTCTCACCATCGATGTGGGATGAAGACATTGTAATAAAACACGCTTTCTTGTTTATAAAACATTATTCAACTTATTTAGAAAAACACCCTTTCTCTTGTTTACCCTTTCTTTATTGTTCAATAATTCTATTTTTCTATAATCTCGTAAGTTGCTATCCAAAAAAGTAAGTTTTTATTGAATAACTTTTTGTTCAATTCTAAAATCATAAATTCAGTTAGGTACTTAATATAGAAAGTTTGTTTATATGTATTTTCAAGATTTAAAAGTTCATTATAAAAAGAATTCATTTATAAAATATAATCTGCGTATATATTTCGGGCTTTTGATCAAATCGAATTTTCAAACAATTATAATTTTATGTTTAGGTAGATGTTTTTTTTTATATTTATATAACATTATGTAACTTTTTTTAAATATCATTGGAAACAATTTGAAAAATCATGGGAGTTTTAAATGTATGTAGTGAAAGGAAAATGCTTCTTTTTCTTTCTCCTGATGAAACAATTTGAAAAATCATGGGAGTTTTAAATGTATGTAGTGAAAGGAAAATGCTTCTTGTATGTAGTGAAAAATCTGGTTACTTTCTTCTCTCATTTTCTTTTTCTTTCTCCTGATGGATGGTAACGGTAAAGGGATTTAGGATCCGGTGACGGTGGACGAGGACCGAAGCAATGACGGTGGTGGGTAGACTTTCAGTGGCCGACGGTAATTGTCACACTCCCAAACCAGACGGCGGAAACGTCCGGGGGTGGAAGACTTGATTTTTAGTATTACTACACATGCATCATAGTAATCAAAGTACAAACAACCATTATATTTAAAAAGTATAAGTATTTACATGTGTTCAATCATTGTATATTGAAACCAAAATAGTTATACAAAAGAAGAAGATATGACTCAAAATAGCTCCATCTTCTCAAAAAGCTCGGGGAGTACCTGTTTATTGTTTCCCTGAGAATACAAGTAATTTGAAAAGAGAGTATCAACATAAGGTTGAGTGAGTGCATAAGTATTTATGTTTAAAAGTATGTTTCTGTATCTTGAATTTGTAAGCTGTTCCAGAAAATCCTATATTTTATGCTGTATGTGAAAAGTAGTTTTAATCTCATAAAACCGTTCTATTTGTAAATCAATGTTCTTTATTTGTATTCCTTTATGTAAAACTTGTAACTGTGAGTGTGCCTGGTTCCACCAGCTGTTATTGTAAACTGTAATGTACTACTGCAGTTTGTATTTTGTAAACTACTACTTTGAAAAAAAATACTTACGTTTAGTTGATTATACACTAACATATTGTTAATATATTTTTAATGAGTTATTATAACCATACTGAGACTAGATGGCCTAAAACAAACGCTTTGTAGGCGTTTAAACTGTTGATAATAGTTGTCACTCATTGGCGTGTATGCCTGACTGTAGCTAGCAGCCTGAGTGCGGGGTTGTCAATCCCAATATAGATCTACACACAACTTGTTTCGATCCCCTGACTGGAGATTCTGGTTATAATATCAGGACTTTAACTATGTTGTTTAAATGAATTAAACAACCTGAATCAAATGACTCATAAAAAGCATATGAACGTTACATGTATAATAGGTATGAAAACCCAATCATCCTGAAATAATGATTGATTCTATATTCCTGAATTAGTATTCTTAACATGTATTTTGGAAGTTGTATACCCTTGATTTGTTTTGAATCAAACCTTTGTTTTTTGTAAAACGGTGTATTCTAGTATACTTGAATCATGAATTAATGTTCTATGTATCATAAATTATACCTATTATAATTTATATGCACTTTCTGAATTGGTATTAACTATATTGAATATAACCTCTTGCTCAACATGTTACAAAGGGTATTTAAACTAGATGAAATAACTTTTATATTTACACACATAAACAATTATATATAAGGAAAATTTAAACGACATCCAGACAAATAACCGATACTATAAGCCCACATCTAAACAAGGAAAAGGAATCAGAATGAGTTATCAGTCCTAAGCCTTTTAAATCTTATTTATATAAATATATAAATATATATATATATATATATATATATATATATATATATATATATATATATATATATATATATATATATATATATATATATATATATATATATATATAAATATGAATTTTGGGGAAAAATATCAGTTTATAAAAGAGTTTAATATTTGAAGTATTTTTGATGACTTAATGTCATTTTATCACAATTTGAAATCATTTGATTGTAACACAAAATTCTTGTGTTAGACTTGTATCCCCCCCCCCCTTAAAAAAGTGAAAATTATGAAAATACGGGGGTATGAACTCACTTGATAGGTGGTGATTTGGATAACATTTCGTTTTCTGGAAAGGAGTTTATTTGAAGAAAAATCGGCTTTACTTGGACAGATTTTCGACTGGAGAAGGTTGCTTTTCTCGGGAATCTCGGGGCTTCGAGGTTTGCTTAGGGTTTTAGATATGATACCGAGGCTTTGGGGTTGTAAGTGAGGTTGTGGGAGTGAAAGAGGTGAAAGAGTGTGAAATTTGGTGTAAAATGGGGTTAAAACCGGAGAGTCTCGCAGGCCTTTTATAGGCCGAAGTTCGGACCGAGGGGGAGGATTCAGCAGGCGAGGTGGCAGCGAGGGAAGAGGGACGCATGGCTCGGCTCGCAAGCGGACACGGGTCCGAGCTCGGAGGCACCACCGTGTGAGGGGCATCAGATGCGCACTGGAACGCGGCTTGGGTCCAATCAGAAGCTGACACAAGGCGACACGCGGTAGCCTCGCATGCGAGGAGACGTGGCCGGTTCTCAGCCTTGCGAAATTTCCCGGTTTTCAATGATTTCTCGATTTTTGAGCCAAAAACTTCCGAAATTCATAACTTTCGCATACGAGCTCCGTTTTTGACGTTCTTTATATGCACGAGTAGGTAAAATTATACTATACGACTTTCGTTTAGACTTCGTCGGCTATTTTTGACTTTATTTTTACTATTATTATTTTTAACAGACCGGGACAGGAAAATCCGTTAAAAATTCATAACTTCTTTATCCGACGTCCGTTTTTGTCTGTCTTTTTTACTGTTGTACTACTATTGACAAGACCTTCAATTCCCGTTTTTGACGTTATTTTTATGAAAGTTCTCGGTTTAACATAATCTACAACTTTCATTTAGATTGTTATGGCTAAAACTCCTTTTTATTGAAAATTCACTTTTTACACTGAACAATGTTTTGCCGGTTTTGTCGCGGATCTTCGATTGGTCATAACTTCTTCGTTATAACTCAGATTTTAGTGTTCTTTATATTTTTGGAAACCTTGTTACAATCTCTACCACTTTGTTCATCCCAATCGAAATTGTTTAATACTTTATTTTTGAGGGTCAATTATGTAAATGTACACAGTGCGCTAATTTTTCTCTTTATTATTTTACAAAAGAACTACAAATTGACCTATATTATTACATAGGTTTGAAATAACGGTTTGTTACAGTAATGAGCCGAGAGATCATTTCAGCGGCACAAACACCGAAAACCACGATCCATGGTTTTGATTTTAAAATGGTGGCTTTAGGAATGGTTGACAATCTGGGGGTTTGGGGGTTTAAGGGCGTCTGATGGTCCGGTAATGATGGATTTTGTCGGTAATGCTTCGCCTGTCGCATCTGAGCAAGAAAGAGAGAGATAGTAGGATGGAAGGAAGGAGATGCAGCTCGATGTTGAAGATGAAGGAGGTATAAAGGATGGGATGCAAGTCAGGGTGGGGAAGGAGGAGGTAGGATGGAGGCAACCGACATTGAAAAAGGTTGAAGGACTGGATCAAACATCCATGAGAGAGGGACGTAAAGGGAGTGGGCTTTGGTGGTGGACCCACACGAATTTTTTTTAGAACGGAAAATATACACTACTCCTAATACCACCTATGTCTCCAATGAGACTTAAACCCTCAACCTCTAGGAGGGAGAGCAACACCCGATACCACTGTGCTAGAAGCCCTTTGGTACACGAATTTTTTATTAAATAATTTTTCTAAACAACAATTAAATAAAAAATAATTTTAAAAATAAAATTATTTTGGTGAAGTTGGCTTTTTAAGTTAACAAGGATCAAATACCCAACAAAATACAGTTTTAGGGACGATCAGTTAAAAAACGTTTCTAGCGACCAAACACACAAATGACCTTAAACCACAAGAACCATTCATGTAATTTACCCAAATTACAAAAGTAGTTTGTTTCATTTAGGCAGTGTTGCAGAAATCGGCCTTGGCAGCCGATTAATCGTTTGACCGCCTTGAACCGATTACGATTAGGGTGTTTGGCGGAAATTGGCAAAAATCGGGGTTTACGGTCCTTGGCGCTCCTCGGCGGTCATAGGTGGGAAATATTTAAAAAATTCAAATTTTTAATTTTCAAAAATTACACTATAATATTAAATTTTCAAATATTTAAGTTTTCAATTTTTAAAATATTATACTAAAATTTTCAAAATTTCAAATTTTAAAAATTTGAAATTTTCAAATACTTATTTTTTAAGGATATATGTAGCACCTGGTATGTATTTCAATTAAGTAATTTTGCATTTTTGGCCTTGGACTCGACGAGTTGCAGGCCCAACTCGCCGAGTAGAAGCGGGATGAGGCGCGAAATTTAAGTGATGGACTCGTCGAGTCGGGTCCCAGACTCGACGAGTAGGCTCTGACTGGACAAAACCCTAATATGAGGGTTTGCACCCTATTTAAACTGTTGGATTAATGTCTAAGTCCATAACTATAATTGGTAAGACTTGACCCGACCCGGCATGGTCCATTTGGGTTGCATGGCATCGGGACAATTGGATAGACAAGATGAGGAAAAAAGGATACTAGTGATTTATATTAATATATTATAAGTTCTAATATATTAATATATAATCATATTATTTAATTAGTATTGATCAAGAATTAATTTATAATTAATTAATTGATCAAAAGGAACTAATTAAATATGGACTCTAAGATATATGTGTGTGATGAACCAAGTTCATTTAGGTTGGGCTAAGCTTTCATGGATAGTCCATGGAGTGTTTAACCCATGGATGATATGAAATGAAAGGTCATGGGTATTAGGGTTTAACCCTAATCTCCACACTATATAAAGATGTCCTTGGTTGGTGAAATGGGACTAGTGTGTGTACACAAAAGGGCAAGGCCGATTTCACTAGAGAGAACCAAAGTATCCTTATTCTCAAGGTTATTCCAAGTGTTCATGGTGTTGTGTGAACCATTTGAGGTGTCACACTTCGGGCACTAGGCACTCAAGCTTCATGAAGACAAGTTACATTAAAAAAAGGTATGTATTCTATCTATTTTATTACCCCAAGTATATGATATTTGTATGCTAGTATAGGGTAATATCTTGGAAACTTCATATTTGCATGTATAATAGAGAAAACATAGATCCAAGGTATTTAGGGTTGTATGTGCACCATAGGATGTTGTATTATACCAAAATCCAACATAAACAACCTTATACAGCCTCCCTCGCCCCTTTATGCTCCCATAAACCCTCCGTAGCAAACCCTAGCCGAGTGTGTGAAGATCTTAAGGCATTTGTGGTGATTTTGGTGGTTTTGTTCACAAGGAAGAAGGAAGAGCATAGAAGTATCAAGAGGAAACTGAAGGATTCGAGTCTGGTTCATCATTTGTAGTCTTTGAGAGGTATAAAGTCTGTACCTTGCTCTTTCATTTGATAGATCCCTTTTTGGGGAGATTTAGGGCATTTATAAGCCATTTTTGGTAACTAACCATGATTGCAAACATGGTTGGGGGTTGAGGCTTTGGAATCAGGTCTTTAAAGGGGTCACAAGGCAGATTTGGGTTGCTTTTGCACCCAAGGAAGGCCCCATGAAACACTAGAGCCATTTTAGAGCCTTTTTGGCTCAAAAGTCCCATGCATGCACGTAAAGTTCGTAAATTTACGTGCTAGATCGAGCTTAGGGGATTGGATTTATCATTCGGTCAAGTGTTGTACATCAGAAATCGAGGATTTAGGGTGTGGATGTTATCGACTCGGCGAGTCCGTTCTTGGGACTCGACGAGTCCAAGGCTTTGAGTCCCATATCTGTTGAGGGTCAAAAGAACTCAGATGGGTGTTAGAAGGGTTGTAGCAGGACATAAAGAGTGACCCAACGTATTGGACTTAATTTTAGACATGGAGTTCATGGGACTCAACGAGTGCTAGAACAGACTTGGCGAGTCCAAGGCAATCTCCTTATGTTTGAAGACGAACTCGACGAGTTGTTCATATAACTCGGCGAGTCAAGGTCAGGACTTGTTCATCAGTTGAAGGTGAACTCGGAGAGTGTTCATCCGATTCGCCGAGTCGGATGAAGGTTCATTGATGTTCGTAAGGAAGGGGAACTCGTCGAGTCATTGCCAAACTCGACGAGTCGAGTCGTGGATAAGGTCGAGTAAACGGAAGGGACTCGACGAGTTAACGGCTCAACTTGGCGAGTCGGGTCAACTGGAAGTTGACTTTGACTTGGACTTGGTTAGGGGTAAAATGTTCATTTTACCCTAAGAGTAGATATCAGTTTCTAACTGAGGGTTTTGTGGGGATTGTAGCCGGAAGATTTCCAGAGCAGCAGCGGACAGAGGTTTCCCACACAGATTATCAGCAGCTACTCGTACGAGGTGAGTTACCTTTCAGTAGGGGTGGGTCTAAGGCCACAATGCCGGCCCACCAAAGAGGGATATTTAGAAGATGATTGTCTTTGTGATAATTTTCTTGGTCTGGTTACGTGCTTTGGTCATGAGTTTATTGTTGGATAAGGTGTCTAAGTCCATAACTTATTTGGTATATACTTGACCCGACCCAGCATGGTCCATTTGGGTTGCACTTCACCCGAACTATTTATATGGATAACATTATGAGAAGAGTATATTTACGGCCTACTAATATATTATAAGTTATAATATATTAATATGAAATTGTATTATTTAATTAGTATTGATCTTAAATTAATTATGAATTAATTTTAATTTAGTGATCATAAGGTGACTAATTAAATAATGGGCTATTGTACTTATATAGTGTGGCCTAACACTCATAAGGAAATGGGCTAAGCTTGAATGGGAGTCCATGGTTGATCCATGGAGCTTTTTACCCATGGATCCTTGGAATAGGAAAAGACATCGGTTATTAGGGTTTGCATGGTTCATAACCCTAATCATCTACACTATATAAAGAGGCTTATGGTGCTTGAAAAGACACTATGTGTGTGTGCATAAGGTGTGGCCGATTTCTAGAGTATTAGAGTGCTTTCTCATAATTTTTCCAAGTTTGTGGTGATTTGTGATTTCCATTTGAGGCATTCACATTATTGGTGCTTGGTTCTCAAACTCCCAAGGAATCAACTCACTAACAAAGGTATGTAATTCTTCTAGTATCTTTTATGTTTAAAAGTACCCCATGTATGCTAGATAGGTTATGAACCTTGGAAAATTATTTTGCATGTATTTTAGACAAACATAGATCCAAGGTTTCTAGGGTTGCATGAACACCTTAGGAGTGTTAGTTTGCTCAAAACCCAACAGTGGTATCAGAGTCTAGGCTTGTTTGTTTGATACTTGATGCAAACTTGTTGAAAAACTCAAGTTTTCTGCATTCTGCAGCATGAACTCACCGAGTCCATGAGTAAATTCATCCTACTCATCGAGTAGGTTCGTGCACTCGACGAGTAGAAGCCTCAGAATGCAGATTTTCGAGTTTTGCTGCTGGAAATGGACTAGAAACATTACCCTAAACTATTTTGGTGTTATAAAACCTGTTTTAGATGGTGTAATCTTTATGCTAATCCATTTACAATGGCTTATATCAAAATTGCATGATGATATGTGTTCATATGTTCTTGGAATTTTTGATATGATGTTCATGTTCTTATGAATTGTTGTTAGATCATATGAATTATTTGCTAAATTGTTTATTGATAATTCTTGATCATTTATGTGTTTTAATGGAGTCCATAATTTGTCCTCAAGTTATGGATTTCCAAAGGTCACTTTCATTTATGCACACTTAAAACACATAAGTTACATGAAAATGAAGAGTCTTCATTTTATGAACCTTTAATTCATAAGTTATGAAATGAAAAGTTTTGAATAGTTTCAAAACTTGTCCTCAAGTTTTGGAATTTGTAAAGTTACACACACTTTAATATACTTTAATTCCAAACCCTTAGAGTTTTAAAAGTTAAAATTCAACCCTTATACTATTTATAACATTAATGGTTAATTATTATATATATGTATAAGATTAAGTCGTTTTACCGTTAGTAGGCCTCATTCACGAAGCCGGTCTATAAGGGGGGTATAAGGTTGTTGCTTATAAAATGGCAACTTAATGGGTGTCCATTCTCACCCACCGCTTCCTTGATCGGTGGAGGGTCGTTAGCCGAACGGGTAGGACAATGACTTTAAATTCTCATTAAAAGTATAATGAATATTATAAAGTAACTAAACCTTTAATAAATTCTCAATCTTAGTTACTTTAGGAAAATGTGAATATGGTGCTAACCCATGAAATTCACACTTTGTACCTTACCAAGTCGTTGGTGGAGTGTGTGTGGTTAACCGGCACACTAACTTGGACTAGTAAGGATCACGAAGGGTGACTTAATGTTTATCATAGATCGGTGGAGCGTGTGTGGTTAACCGGCATATTGATTAGGTGATAATATTAAGGGTACCAAGTGAATTTGCATGGTTATTCACACCTTGTTTTGTGATCCTCGGCATCCCAGTCACAAAACTTGAAGGGCACAATCGAGATTGAAACATGCCATTGAAAAGTTCAATGAATCTCAAAAGAATCTAGGAATTTCAAAACCAATTAAACCTAATAATTCATTTCGTTTTCATGGTGGAAATTGGTGAATCGTCATTCACCAACCTTCAAATATGTTATATCTTAGATTACGGCATCCCTCTTCTAAGTTATAATATATTGTGTTGGATCCTAGCCTTAATATTACATTTGGGTGTATTATTAAGGATTCGATATATCTAATCTAAACTTGTTTTCTTCTTTTCATATGTCTTCCAACAACAATGCTTCGGGCTCTAACCCTACTTGCTCCTATTCCCTCATGAACCTTTGTGGGAGGGTCATCTTTGATGGTTCCAACTTCATGAATTGGATCCAGAACATCAGGATGGTCACTCGTTACGAGGACAAGGAATATGTCCTCGATAAGGAGCTAAAGGAGCTTGATGGGTCCACTGCTACTCCTGAGGAGGTCGCTGAGTATCAGGCACATGAAAGAGATGCCACCAAGGTGGCATGAATCATGATGGCCACCATGACAGCTGAACTCCAAAAGTCCTATGAGGACTATTACCCTTTTGAGATGCATGAGGATCTGATGGAAAGGTACCATCAGAGTGCTCGTCAAGAGCGGTATGAAATAATCTCCTCCGTGATCACTACCCGTATGAAGGATAGCGAACCAATCACGAGCCACATGCAGAAAATGCAAAGGTATGTGGACCGTCTAATGAAACTGAATGTGAACTTCCCTGAGGAGTTGACAATTGATATCATTTTGCACTCCTTGCCCTCGTGTTATAATCAATTTCGTATGACATACCACATGAACAAGGAGGAAGTCACACTCAGTAAGCTTCAAGGACTTCTGAAGACTGCCGAAAGTGGTCTTAAGAGTAAGTCGGTTACTACTCCTACTCCTACTACTACCCCTGTTTTGGCTATCGGGCAAGGCAAAGGGACGAAGAGGAAGCACCCTTCGAAGGGTACCAAGGGAAAGTCCCTTGAAGGCTCCTCATCTGGAATCAAAGGTGGTTCTATCACTCCTTCTGCCATCCCTAAGGATGTTGAATGCTTCTACTGTCAAAATAAGGGGCACTGGAAGCGAAACTGCCCAAAGTACTTGCAGGATGTCAAGGATGGGAAAGTGAAACCATCCCATGCAGGTATTTACACTATATTGTCTAATAACTCACCATATTCTAATTCTTGGGTTCTTGATACAGGTTGTGGTATTCACATGTGTTGTAACTTGTAGGGCCTAAGAAGAAGTGAGGATGTGGAGCACGGAAAGATAAACTTAATCATGGGGAACAAGAAGGTTGCACCTGTTGCCAAGATTGGAGTTTATACTTTGTTGCTAGATAGTGGGTTAAAGTTAGATTTGAATAAATGTGTGTACTCGTCTGAAATGGCGAGGAATATTATTTCCTTTCATGCTTTGTACAAACAAGGTTTTACCTTTTCTTTTGTTAATGAAGTTGGTAGTATTAATGCTTTCTTTAATAATGTTCTTTATTTTAAAGCATTACCTTGTGATGGTGTGTATGAAACTGTATCGGTTGTAGATAATTTAGGAAATAATGTATTATGTATTGATTCTTCTACTATCTTGGATAAAGCATCTTTGTGGCATTGTCGTCTTGGACATGTAAGCAAGAAACGCATAGGCCAGCTCCAAAAGGATGGAGTTTTGGAGTCGTTCGACCTCAAGTCGGATGATAGTTGTGAGTCTTGTCTACTTGGAAAAATGACAAAATCACCCTTCACTGGTACTTGTGCAAGGGGTGAGGGTTTGTTGGACCTTATACATACTGATGTATGTGGACCATTCAAAACCGCCACAAGAGATGCTAATCGCTATTATGTGACTTTTATTGATGATTTTAGTAAATATGGTTATGTCTACTTAATCAAACATATGTCAGAAACTTTTGAAAGGTTTAAACAGTTTAAACAGGAAGTAGAAAATCAATTGGGCAGGAACATTAAGATTCTTCGATCCGATCGAGGTGGTGAGTATCTTAGTACTGAGTTCCTCGACTATCTTAAGGAGTGTGGGATTGTCTCACAATTGACACCTCCCAGGACACCACAGCTGAATGGTGTAGCTGAGAGGCGTAATCGAACTTTGTTGGACATGGTTCGCTCTATGATGAGTCGAGCTTCGCTACCGATATCTTTTTGGGGGTATGCCTTAGAGACTGCGGCCCACATCCTTAATCTAGATCCTACAAAGAAGGTTGCCAAAACACCTCATGAAATGTGGACTGGGAAAGTTCCCAATTTGGACCATATCAAGATTTGGGGTTGCGAGGCTTTCGTGAGGCGCGAGACTCATGACAATCTCGAACCTCAAAGTGAAAGGTGGATTTTCATCGACTACCCACAAAAATCCTTTGGTTACCTCTTCTACAGACCCAGTGAGAATGTGGTCTTTGTGGCTAGGAGAGGGGTCTTTCGAGAGAGAGAATTTATAAACCAAGGAGACAGTAGGAGGAAAATTGACCTTGAAGAAATTCAAGACTCAATTGGTGAAGGAAGCTCAGACACTAGCAATCAACTTGAGGAGGAAATTCCTGTTGATCCAGCCGACGAGTCTATACTTCCGAGGCGTTCCACAAGGGTTAGGAACACACCTGAGTTTTATTATGGATTTCATATTACTACGGAAGGTGATACATTTATCAGTGATAGTACACTGGTAAATCTGGGTGAACCTAACAGTGTTAAGGAAGCCATGGCAGGCCCAGAGTCTACTAAATGGAAGGAGGCTATAGACAGCGAGATACAGTCCATGTATGACAATCAAGTTTGGAACTTGGTTGACAATGTATCAGGCCGTAAGACAGTCGGGTGCAAATGGATCTTCAAGAAGAAGACCGACATGGATGGGAAGGTGCACACTTATAAGGCTCGACTGGTTGCGAAGGGTTTTACTCAGACTCAGGGTATTGATTATGATGAAACCTTTTCACCAGTAGTAAAGATTAAGTCTATTAGGGTTATGCTAGCCATTGCTACATTTCATGATTATGAAATATGGCAAATGGATGTCAAAACCGATTTCCTTAACGGAAAGTTGGCTGAGGATGTTTACATGAATCAGCCAGAAGGCTTTGTCAGTGCAGAGTAACCCAATAGAGTGTGCAAGCTTGAGAAATCCATTTATGGATTGAAACAAGCATCTCGAAGTTGGAATCTTTGTTTCGATGAGAAGGTCAAAGACTTTGGTTTCTCAAGAAGTGAAGATGAGTCCTGCGTGTATGTCAGAGCTAGTGGGAGTATAGTTAGCTTTTTGGTACTGTATGTGGATGACATACTACTCATAGGAAATGACATCCCAACCTTGCAGGAGGTTAAGTCCTGGCTTGGGAAGTGCTTTGCTATGAAGGACCTTGGAGAAGCTGCCTATATCCTAGGGATAAGGATATTAAGAGAAAGGAGTAAAAGACTAATTGGACTTAGTCAGAGTATCTACTTGGATAAGGTGTTGAAAAGGTTCAACATGTAGAATTCCAAGAAAGGAGAATTACCGATCCAAAGCAATGCCAAACTGAGCAAGGCTCAGAGCCCGAGTACAGAAGATGAGATAGCTGAGATGAGTCGATTACCTTATGCTTCCGCTGTTGGCTCGATCATGTATGCTATGACTTGTACCCGTCCTGACGTGGCCTTTGCTTTGAGCATGGTCAGCAGATATCAGGGGAACCCTGGCAAGGCTCATTGAACTGTGGTAAAGAATATTCTCAAGTACCTGCGGAGGACTAAAGATTGGATCCTTACCCTTGGTGGGAGTGATGACTTGAGAGTAGTAGGGTATAGTGATGCTAGCTTTCAGACTGATAGGGATAACTTCCTCTCTCAGTCGGGCTGGGTCTTTACCTTAAATGGAGGGGCAATCACTTGGAAGAGTTCCAAACAGGAGACTGTAGCTGATTCGACTTGTGAATCAGAGTACATAGCAGCGAGTGAAGCGGCAAAGGAGGCGATATGGCTGAGGAACTTCATCGGAGACCTTGGAGTTGTACCAGCTATTAAGAAGCCTATGGAGATTTTCTGTGACAGCAATAGTGCGGTTGCCTTAGCCAAGGAACCAAGAGATCATGGCAGATCCTGACACATTGACACAAAATATCACTTCATAAGACACAAGATAGAAGAGGGACTCCTCGTGGCAAAGTGGGTATCGTCAGATGAGAACCCTGTGGATCCCCTTACGAAGGGACTGACGAGGGTAAAGCATTTGCAGCATGCGAGATGCATCGGGCTGAGGGACGATATTAGTTTTACAGATTAGATAGTTATTACTGAAACTTGTAAAATGTAATCGACGTTTGATGATGAATAAAAGTTGTGATTTATTTATGAGTAAGGTGTTGCTATCATTGTCAATTATTTACTATTGTTTCAGCTTTGCATGTTTTGACTTCCAGAATAATAAGTTTATTCAAACTCTCCACAGTCGGTCATATGTCGGAAGTAGGTATGAATCAAGACTATCATGAATTGGGATTGTAGATGAATAAAGGTGTTTAGCCATACCAATGGTTGCTACAACATTCATGAGTACTCATAAGTTATGAGTATTGGAATAAACCCACGCTCACTTGTATCACTTCATGGAATTTATCTCGAGTGATCGTGAGACAGTAATATCATATAAGTCTTCAAACCTAGAGATATGAGTTGTTACCTATGAGTTGGTTGTGCATTGATTGCACGTAAACGCATCAGTAACTTGATGTTATAAAACGTGCCTTTGTGTGCAATTCAATAAGTAGTAGAACAAGCATATGAGTCGAAGTTTATCTGTTCCTTCTAGAAATAGAAGCGATATCTGGGCCCCTCGATGATTTTGTTTTGACCTATGTACCGGGCCCGGTCAGAACTAAATTGATGTGTTCGATTAAGTTCTTTGTCAAACAAATCAGAAATCGGGAAACAAACTGCTGGACAATAAGTAAGACATTGTTCCATGTATTTGTCCGGCTGATATCATGAGAGCAGAGGATTATGTGATCACTTATCTAAAATGGCGCTTCATAGTTCAACAGAGTTTTTGAGAGCTACGATTGTCGGTTGGTTCCTGAAGCTATATAGGCAAATACAGTTATCAGACTTATCCAAGTGGGAGACTGTTGGATAAGGTGTCTAAGTCCATAACTTATTTGGTATATACTTGACCCGACCCGGCATGGTCCATTTGGGTTGCACTTCACCCGAACTATTTACATGGATAACATTATGAGAAGAGTATATTTGCGGCCTACTAATATATTATAAGTTATAATATATTAATATGAAATTGTATTATTTAATTATTATTGATCTTAAATTAATTATGAATTAATTTAGTGATCATAAGGTAACTAATTAAATAATGGGCTATTGTACTTATATAGTGTGGGCTAACACTCATAAGGAAATGGGCTAAGCTTGAATGGGAGTCCATGGTTGATCCATGGAGCTTTTAACCCATGGATCCTTGGAACAGGAAAAGACATGGGTTATTAGGGTTTGCATGGTTCATAACCCTAATCATCTACACTATATAAAGAGGCTTATGGTGCTTGAAAACACACTATGTGTGTGTGCATAAGGTGTGGCCGATTTCTAGAGTATTAGAGTGCTCTCTCATAAGTTTTCCAAGTTTGTGGTGATTTGTGATTTCCATTTGAGGCATTCACATTATTGGTGCTTGGCTCTCAAACTCCCAAGGAATCAACTCACTAACAAAGGTATGTAATTCTTCTAGTATCTTTTATGTTTAAAAGTACCCCATGTATGCTAGATAGGTTATGAACCTTGCAAAATTATTTTGCATGTATTTTAAACAAACATAGATCCAAGGTTTCTAGGGTTGCATGAACACCTTAGGAGTGTTAGTTTGCTCAAAACCCAACATTTATCTGTATGATATGTTAAGTGTATAATAGGGATTATTTTCCCTGACAAGCGGTCCTTAGGACCGAAGGGTAGGTCAGTACCCCGATATGCCTAATTGTATGCTTATATCTTGTTGTTGTATGCTAGTGGTAGGGGTGGTATAGTCCCCAGTTACCGGTTGAAAGATACCGATGATGATTATCGGTTGAAAGATATTGACGATGGTTACCGGTTGAAAGATACCGATGATATTGTATGGCATGATGATTACCGGTTGAAAGATACCGACGATGATTACCGGTTGAAAGATACTGATGATATTGTATGGTATGTGGTATGATGGGGGAACTCACTAAGCTTTGTGCTTACGGTTTCGGTTTTGGTTTCAGGTACCTCTTCGTCTAAGGGGAAGGAGCCGGCGGCGTAGCATCGCATCACACACACATGATTTCCGCATGGAGTTTTCTGGGATTGTACTCTGATATGTTATTATTTTATGACTTGGGTTTTCAGACATGATGCATGGTTTTATGAGATGATGTGTTTTCACAGTATTTTCTGACGAATGTTTTTATGAGTCAATTAATTAAAAAGAAATTTTTGGACTTGAAAATTGGGATGTTACAAGTTGGTATCAGAGCCCTGGTTTGAGGGATTCGGACACACCCTCGGGGGTGTCTGGACTCAAACTGAGGGGCTAAAAAGTTTTTACAAGGAAAAATGGTTTTCTAAAATCTAAATGGAAGGATTTTAAGAAAGACGAAGTATGTGATGCATGCGACCGGTCGGGCTCAAGTTTTCCCCAAGATACCCATACTTGATATGTTATGCTATATGGTTTTGATTCAGAAAACTGCATGCTAGAATAGGACTAAGGATCTAGGAGGATGCCTTGTGTGCCTGATATATGAGTCTTAGAATTGCATGCTAGTTAGGGCTAAGGGTCTAGGAGGATACCTTATATGCCTGTTGTATGAGCTGTATGCTAGGACTGTTTAGTCAGCAGTAGGATGGCCTGTGTAGGTTATGCCTGATTTGGTTACCCAATGCACGAATGCTGCTTGCTTTGTGCTTTGGGGGTTTTGGCCATCTTCAACTAGCTAAGGAACGGATATGTAGCAGTATCCGCAAGTTAGTTAGGGGGGAGTGGTGGGGACTCCTAGTGCAGCTGATGGCGGAGGGTAGGTCGGAGAGTGCCCTAGGGAAGCCTAGGATGAGGTCAGTGGAAAGGGTATCGGTATAAGGGACTTGGTGAAGTCAAAGCGATCCTCGAGGAAAGTACGGGTAGATGTGGAAGGTAGTATGGGCCCGTACTACTGAAAGCAGAGGACCCGTACTCGAATCAAGGAGGGCCTAGATGGAACCTGGAAACTTGGAAAATGTGCGAGACCTCCGGAAAATATATGTGACCCTAACATTCGTATGTTATTTTCAGAATGGTGGTCATGCGGAATGGAGCAGGAGGTTCATGATCTTGGTCAGGATCGGGCTCGGGCGCAGGATCCAAGAATATGGATGATGGGTTACGCGAGTTCATCGCGTCCGAGATCACGAGGGGTATCCTTGATGCGACGCCGGTTATCTTCGGGTCGATCAAGGAAGGGATCATTGAGCTGATGGAGGATCGCCTCAGGGTGTTCAGGAGTGACATGGCGGCCAGCCAGTCAGGATCGCGCACACTGTCCTTCAATGACTTTCGAGGGAGCGGTGTGCCGGATTTCCATGGGGCGAAGGACTCCATTGCTGCCAAACGATGGATTGCAGACATTGAGTCTACACAGTTGACTAGCTTCTGCCCCGAGGGGTCGAAGGTGAGGTATGCAGCAGGATGCTTGAGAGACAGGGCCAGAGATTGGTGGGAGTCGGTTGCTGACTCTCTGGGAGCCTCGGCTGTTGAGGCTATGACATGGCCGGATTTTGTGACCCGGTTCAGGGCGGAGATTGCGCCATCTGTGGAGCTTTAGTAGCTGGCCAGGGAGTTCTTGGACATGAGACAGACTACGGAGACTGTGGCGGAGATCACCGCCAAGTTCCGCGAGAGGGCATTGCTGGTGCCCCAGTATGCGGGTGATGAGGACATGAGGAGGACCCGTTACCATGATATGTTACGAGCTGACATCCGGGAGCATGTCAGTTTCTCAGCTTGCCCTACCCTGGATTCCATGATTTCTAGGGCTAGGGAGAGGGAGATTGATCTGGAGCACATCCGGAAGAGGAAGGCAGCCGAGGGGCTGACGACGGGGGCTTCGGGGAAGAAGCCCAAGGGATCCGATGGTAGCCGAAAGGCCAGTCAGGGCAGGACCGTTGTGGGAAATGCGGTCGGTCACACGTGGGAGCTTGTCGCACTGGGTCGGGTTCAGGCTGCTATAAGTGTGGCAAGGTTGGGCATTTTGGCAGAGATTACACTGCACCTGCTCCTGCGATTCAGATAGCAGACCTGATTTGCTTTCATTGCAATCAGAAGGGCCATAAAAAGGCCAGTTGCCCCAGATTGACAGCAGCAGCGACGCCGACTCCAGCGACAGCACGGGTTGTGGATGGCCGGAAGGCCAAGTTGGAGGCTCCAGTGGTTCGGAGCCGAGCATTTCAGCTGACAGCCGAGGAGGCACGCGCTGCAACCGATGTGGTGACGGGTATGATTTCTTATTTTTATGCTTTTATGCTATGTCGCTGTGAATTTGATATATTATGTGCCTTGCTTAGGATCGTTCCATGTGAACGGTATGCCAGTTCAGGTGTTGTTTGATTCGGGTGCCATCCGATCATTTGTCTCTCTTGTGCTTAGCAAGAAGTTTCTAGAGTCTTCGGGCATGTTGGATTACCCTCTAGAGGTCGAGATTGCGGACGACCGGTCGGTACGGGCGTCAGAGGTCTACCGGGATTGTGTTTTAAGGCTGTTCGAGGAACGTTACCTGGTGGACTTGGTTCCCATACCTTTGCGTGGGAACAAGGTTATTATTGGTATGGATTGGCTGAGCCCCAATGGGGCAGTGATTGACTGCGCGCAGCAGTCAGTACGGATTAGGACCCCTAGTGGGGGAGAGCTGGTGGTTCAGGGCGAAAGGCCACAGCGAGGACCAGCTTTATGTTCGGCAGCGAGGGCTAGGCGCTACCTCCAGCAGGGTTGCGCAGGTTATGTCGGCTATGTTATGGATACCCGGGAGGCGGGTAGGGCGACGGTGGGCGATGTGCCCGTGGTACGAGAGTTTGCGAACGTATTCCCTGAGGAGTTGCCTGGAATACCTCCGGAGCGACAGGTGGAGTTCAGGATCGACCTAGTCCCTGGTGCGGCTCCGATTGCCACGGAACCGTATCGGTTGGCTCCTCCTGAGATGCAGGAGTTGTGTACACAGCTGCAGGAGCTGTTAGACAAGGGATTCATTAGACCGAGTAGTTCTCTCTGGGGATCCCCGATTCTGTTTGTGAAGAAGAAGGACGGGTCGCATCGGATGTGTATAGATTATCGGGAGCTAAATAAGGTAACGGTGAAGAACCGTTACCCACTCCTGAGGATTGATGACCTCTTTGACCAGCTACAGGGAGCATCTTGGTTCTCCAAGATTGATTTGCGATCAGGGTATCATCAGATGAGGGCCAGAGAGGAGGATGTATAGAAAACTGCGTTACGGACGCGCTATGGCCACTATGAGTTTGTGGTGATGCCTTTCGGGCTCACCAATGCTCCTGCCACGTTCATGGACCTCATGAACCGCGTGTGTAGACCGATGTTAGACCGGTCTGTGATAGTGTTTATTGATGATATCTTGGTTTACTCCAAGACGCGAGAGCAGCATGAGGAGCATCTGTGAGAGGTTCTAGAGACTTTGAGAAGGGAGAGCTTGTATGCTAAGTTCTCTAAGTGTGAGTTCTGGTTGCGCGAGGTGTAGTTTCTCGGGCACCTTGTCAACCAGAATGGGATATCGGTGGACCCGGCCAAGGTTGAGGCCGTGATGAGGTGGGAAGTCCCGAGGTCTCCATCTGAGATTCAGAGCTTTCTCGGATTGGCAGGCTACTACCGGAGATTCATTCAGGACTTCTCCAAGATAGTCGTGCCCCTGACCAGGCTGACGAGGAAAGCCGTGGTCTTTCGTTGGGGGCCTGAGGAGCAGGCCGCATTCGAGACACTGAGATAGAAATTGTGCGAGGCGCCAATCTTAGCCCTGCCAGAGGGCATGGAGGATTTTGTTGTATACTTTGATGCGTCCATCTCAGGTTTGGGCGCAGTATTGATGCAGGGAGAGCATGTCATTGCTTACGCTTCAAGGCAGCTGAAGCCTCACGAGGCGAACTACCCGACGCATGATTTAGAGCTGGGGGATGTGGTGTTCGCCCTCAAGATTTGACGTCATTACCTCTATGGTGTTCGTTGTACCATCTACACGGACCATAAAAGCCTGAGGTATCTCATTGACCAGCCGAATCTGAACATGAGGCAGCGTCGGTGGTTGGACGTGGTGAAGGATTACGATTGCGAGATCCTTTACCACCCGGGGAAGGCCAATGTGGTGGTCGACGCGCTTAGACGCAAGGCAGCGCCGATCAGGGATATCTGTCTGAGGATGACAGTGGTGACTCCGCTGTTGGAGCATATTCGGGAGGCCCAACAGGAGGCCATGAAGGAGGAACATCGGAAGAGCGAGCGGATTATGGGGCAGGTTTCCTCCTTTGACTATGATATCCGAGGGTTATTGACTCTTTACCATAGGGTGTGGGTCCCTTATCATGGAGGCGTGCGCCAGATCCTGATGGAGGAGGCACACAAATCCAGATTTTCTATCCATCCTGGAGCGACGAAGATGTATAGAGATCTTCGTCCTGATTATTGGTGGCCCTGCATGAAGCGGGACGTAGCATGGTATGTGGAGCGGTGCTTGACCTGCAGGAAGGTCAAGGCCGAGCACCAGAGGCCACACAGCAAGATACATCCGTTGGATATCCCGCTGTGGAAATGGGAAGACATTACGATGGATTTTATCACAAAGCTTCCCAGGACCGCACGGGGAGTGGATTCGATTTGGGTCATCGTCGATCGATTGACCAAGAGCGCCCATTTTATCCCGATTCGGGAAAGTATTTCGGCCGAAAGGTTGGCCGATATCTATATCAGGGAGGTAGTGGTGCGGCACGGGGTGCCAGTATCAGTGATTTCGGACAGGGATGTGCAGTTCACTTCCAGGTTTTGGAAGAAGTTTCATGACGAACTGGGTACTCGTCTGCATTTTAGCACCGCCTTTCACCCGCAGACGGATGGTCAGAGCGAGCGGACCATCCAGACATTAGAGGATATGTTGCGGGCATGTGTTTTAGACTTCGGGGGTAGCTGGGATACCTACCTTCCGTTGGCGGAGTTTTCGTATAATAATAGCTATCATACGAGTATTGACCGTCCTCCCTTCGATATGTTATACGGGAGGAAGTGCAGAACCCCGATATGTTGGGGTGAGGTTGTCTAGAGGGTCATGGGGAGCACCGAAGTGGTGCTCAAGACGACAGAGAGGATTCAGCAGGTTCGGAGCAGACTTCAGACTGCTCAGAGTCGGCAGAAAAGTTATGCCGACAAGCGCCGATCGGACCTAGAGTTTCAGGTCGGGGATATGGTTCTCCTGAGGGTGTTGCCATGGAAGGGCGTCATCCGATTCAGGAAACGGGGCAAGTTGGGTCCCAGGTATATTGGAACCTTCAGGGTTATAGCCCGGGTGGGCAAGGTGGCATATAGGTTGGATCTGCCAGCCGAACTCTGTCAGATTCATAGCACTTTTCATGTCTCCCAGCTACGGAAGTGTTTGGTGGACGACTCGGCAGTGGTACCATTAGAGGATATTCAGGTCGATGACAGCCTGAATTACATTGAGCGGCCTGTAGCGATTCTCGACCGGAAGTCAAAGGATCTGAGGAACAAGACGGTAGAGCTCGTGAAGGTGCAATGGCAGCACCGGAAGGGCTCGGAATGGACCTGGGAGCCGGTGGATGAGATAATAGAGCATTACCCAGAGCTATTCCAGGATCGAGCAGCAGACTTCGAGGACGAAGTCTAAAATAAGTGGGGGAGATTTGTAGCACCTGGTTCCTGGTATGTATTTCAATTAAGTAATTTTGCATTTTTGGCCTTCGACTCAGCGAGTTGAAGGCCCAACTCGCCGAGTAGAAGCGGGATGAGACGCGGGATTTAAGTGATGGACTCGTCGAGTCGGGTCCCGGACTCGACAAGTAGGCTCTGACTGGACAAAACCCTAATCTGAGGGTTTGCACCCTATTTAAACAACCTTATACAGCCTCCCTCGCCCCTTTATGCTCCCAGAAACCCTCCATAGCAAACCTTAGCCGAGTGTGTGAAGATCTTAAGGCATTTGTGGTGATTTTGGTGGTTTTGTTCACAAGGAAGAAGGAAGAGCATAGAAGGATCAAGAGGAAACTGAAGGATTCGAGTTTGGTTCATAATTTACAGTATTTGAGAGGTATAAAGTATGTACCTTGCTCTTTCATTTGATAGATCCCTTTTTGGGGAGATTTAGGGCTTTTATAAGCCATTATTGGTAACCAACCATGATTGCAAACATGGTTGGTGGTTGAGGCTTTGGAATCAGGTCTTTAAAGGGGTCACAAGACAGATTTGGGTTGCTTTTGCACCCAAGGAAGGCCCCATGCAACACTAGAGCCATTTTAGAGCCTTTTTGGCTCAAAAGTCCCATGCATGCACGTAAAGTTCGTAACTTTACGTGCTAGATCGAGCTTAGGGGCTTGGATCTATCATTTGGTCAAGTGTTGTACATCAGAAATCGAGGATTTAGGGTGTGGATGTTATCGACTCGGCGAGTCCGTTCTTGGGACTCGACGAGTCCAAGGCTTTGAGTCCCATATCTGTTGAGGGTCAAAAGAACTCAGATGGGTGTTAGAAGGGTTGTAGCAGGACAGAAAGAGTGATCCAACGCATTGGACTTATATTTAGACCTGGAGTTCATGGGACTCGACGAGTGCTAGAACAGACTCGGCGAGTCCAAGGCAATCTCCTTATGTTTGAAGATGAACTCGACGAGTTGTTCATACAACTCGGCGAGTCAAGGTCAGTACTTGTTCATCAGTTAAAGGTGAACTCGGCGAGTGTTCATCCGACTCGGCGAGTCGGATAAGGTTCATTGATGTTCGTAAGGAAGGGGAACTCGTCGAGTCATTGCCAAACTCGACGAGTCGAGTCGTGGATAAGGTCAAGTAAAGGGAAGGGACTCGACGAGTTGACGGCCCAACTCGGCGAGTCGGGTCAACTGGAAGTTGACTTTGACTTGGACTTGGTTAGGGGTAAAATGGTCATTTTACCCTAAGAGTAGATACCAGTTTCTAACTGAGTGTTTTGTGCGGATTGTAGCCGAAGGATTTCCGGAGCAGCAGCGGACAGAGGTTTCCCGCACAGATTATCAGCAGCTACTCGTACGAGGTGAGTTACCTTTCAGTAGGGGTGGGTCTAAGGCCACAATGCCGGCCCACCAAAGAGGGATATTTAGAAGATGATTGTCTTTGTGATAATTATCTTGGTCTGGTTACGTGCTTTGGTCATGAGTTTATCTGTATGATATGTTACGTGTATAATAGGGATTAGTTTCCCTGACAAGCGGTCCTTAGGACCGAAGGGTAGGTCAGTACCCGGATATGCCTGACTGTATGCTTATATCTTGTTGTTGTATGCTAGTGGTAGGGGGTGGAATAGTCCCCAGTTACCGGTTGAAAGATACCGATGACAGCTACTGGTTGAAAGATACTGATGATGATTACCGGTTGAAAGATACCGACGATGATTACCGGTTGAAAGATACCGATGATATTGTATGGCATGATGATTACCGGTTGAAAGATACCGACGATGATTACCGGTTGAAAGATACCGAAGATGATTACCGGTTGAAAGATACCGATGATATTGTATGGTATGTGGTATGATGGGGGAACTCACTAAGCTTTGTGCTTACGGTTTC
Organism: Lactuca virosa; assembly: GCF_052849685.1. Taxonomy (NCBI): domain Eukaryota; kingdom Viridiplantae; phylum Streptophyta; class Magnoliopsida; order Asterales; family Asteraceae; genus Lactuca; species Lactuca virosa. The sequence goes on from NC_136433.1 coordinate 180,316,698, forward strand.
GGTTTTGGTTTCAGGCACCTCTTCGTCTAAAGGGAAGGAGTCGGCGGCGTAGCATCGCATCACACACACACACACATGATTTCCGCATGGAGTTTTCTGAGATTGTACTCTGATATGTTATTATTTTATGACTTGGGTTTTCAGACATGATGCATGGTTTTATGAGATGATGTGTTTTCACAATATTTTCTTACGAATGTTTTTATGAGTCAATTAATTAAAAAGAAATTTTTGGACTTGAAAATTGGGATGTTACAATATATTAATTTGTTTAAAGATTTTTATTAATAATTTAGGTTCCCCGATTAATCTCTTACTAATTCCCGCCTAGTCCGATTAATCGCTTATCGCCAGTCGACCGCCCAGCTACCGTCGAACGATTTTCACAACCTTGCATTTAGGATATGCATCGAGTAAATTATGAAAACCAATTGTGTCATTTAGTATACTCGTTATTTTAATTACAAAAATTGTTTGTTTCATTTAGGATATGCATTACGTAAATTAGGAAAATCGTTTGTTTTATATAGGATATGCATTATGTAAATTAAGAAAATTGTTTGTTTCATTTAGGAGATGAATAGAGTAAATTACGAAAACCGTTTGTTTCATTTAGAATATGCAATATGTACATTACAAAATCGTTTGCTTCATTTAGGATACGCATTATGAAAATTACGAAAATCGTTTGTTTAGGATATGCATCAAGTAAATTATGAAAATCGTTTGTTGCATTTAATATATGCATTGAGTAAATTACGAAAATTGTTTGTTTCATTTAGGATATGCATTATGTAAATTATGAAAATCGTTTGTTTCATTCAAGATATGCATCGAGTAAATTACGAAAATTGTTTGTTTCATTTAGGATATTTTGTTTTGACGTGTTTTTCTTTTTTTCTTTTTTTCTTTTTTTTTAAATTGTATTAAAGTTAATATTTTTTTTGTGTGGTGTCACACCCCCGGCCGGCGGCGGAAACACCGGGCAGTATAACTTCATTCCTTGTATCACAGTTATATAACATATATTGAACAATACAAAAGAGTTTTTATAATCTACATACCTTTATTGATGATAGAACATTACGTTATTCTTGTTTCCTAGTATTTACTATTTCACATGTCCTAACAGATATATATCCCATATGAACAGAAAGAATAATAGTAAAACTTCTCTTGTTCAAGAAACATTCAGCTTATCAAGTTCCTGAAAACACATGCGTTCTGAAAATACGTCAACATAAAGTTGGTGAGTCCACAGTTTTTGACTATGAGTGAAAATAGTACTTTTTCCTAAGTTGGAAAAGTATATAACATAGTTTGAAAATATTATTCTGGCTCATACTTGTTTCTAACATATAGTATATATCCTAGGTATGTTGCTTTACTTACTAAATAAGTAGTATAGCTATAAGTTTCATATACTATGAATATAAGTGTTTGTAATCCCATACAAATGAAGGTTACTACGGATAAATCTTATTTCAATTCTATACGAGTAAAAACTGCTACGTATAAATCTAATTTCAATTCTATATGAGTATGTAGGCTAGGTATAATTGTCTACTTAATATACAAGTAGTATACCTACTAGTTTCTTGTACCTAGAGTATAAGTGTTGGGAAACTTATACTTAACATTCATAATTGTATATCGACAAAGTATAATGCTTTTTAAAGTTGTGCTGCCATGAGTCCATAGCCGCAGCAATATGACATAGAAGACCTCTGATTAATGTTACATAGGATCACACCTTGTAGTAGGTTTTGTACGCTTTATCGAAGTCGGAATGGAGTAAATTGGGCAAGTTCGTCACCTAAAAAATGTTGGGTTGTAGCTAACAACCACGGGTGGGGTTGTCAACCCGTATAGTTCCATACAAGACTTTCGTGCTCACACGGGATTAGCGGTTACAGGTCAGAGGATTTCCAATCTTAGTTGATTAATAAGGTAGCTCATGTAGACTTTGTTGGGTTCCTATGGTTCTAATAGTGAAAGCATATTTATGTCTAAAACCCTAAGTTATTAGACTATGCTTTAAACGTTACTCCTAATTTCTATAATACATAGGCAGTACAACAGCTATAACTTGAAGTAAAACCAGGTTTTATTTAACATAAAACCAATAATAACAACATACTTAACAAGTATATATATATCTCCGCATATAACTTCAGGGCTATACTAGTAACATACCAGGTTTTATATAACATAAAACCACTAATAAAAAAATACTTAACAATTAGTATATAGAACTCTCGAATATCGTTCAGGGGCTATATCTGTAACGTCCGGGATTTATCAGATCAAAGAGTTTGAAGAAGGATCAAGGACTTGAAGAGAGCTTGTAGATCCAGGAGATTAGCATCTTTTCTGACTCATTTGAGGTATCAAGTTTCAAACTTGACCATTGCATGCCTAGTTGTAGTTTTGGGGTGTTTTATGTGATATTTTGACTCCATAGTCGAGGTTTCTTGTGTTCTAGTAGTTCCAGCCCAACAGAGTTGTCCTTTTGAGCTCTTGGAAACATTTAGAGTCATAAAAATCAGGCCTTGATGGTTAAGCCACAACCATGCAAGTGTTAGATGGTCACAAAGTGTGTTTAAGGACTTAAATCATGTCTTAACCCCCATCGATGCATGCAAAGACATAAAGTTTGTAACTTTATGGTTTAGGACGTCTTAAAGGATTTAGATCTATGTTTTGGATGTTAGGACTTAATGGATTAAGTTACAAAAAGAGTTCTAAGGAAACTGGCTAGTACGTTACGCGTACTGGGTCAATTTCCCGCTTCTGGTCAAAGCTAGCGTACGTCGGGCGTACGTGTCAGGTACGCCGCGTGTACGCCGCGTGTACGCATACAAAATGATTAATGTGGTTTTTGGGCCTTGGGTGATTGGGCTAGGATTTTTTGGGCCTCATAGCCCACTGTGGAGTAAGGCCTCTGGGCCTAAGAATGAGATTTACGGTATTGGGCATTTTGGGCCTTATTGGGCCTTAAAGCTTAAAGTAATGGACTTGGGCCTTAAATTGATTATGGATTGGACCTTGGGGGAAAAGGCCCATTAGGGCAAGGACTAGGGGACCTTGCCTTGGGACATGAATTAGAAGTTGGGCCATAAGAGAGTTATACTTGGACCCAATAACTAACTAGGGGACTTGTTATGCTTTAGGGAGAGGAGTCCTGAGCCATCTGAGGAGCACGATTTTGGCACGCAGTTGAGGTGAGTTACATTCCCGGTAAGAGTGTGTCGAAGGCACCAATGCCGGCCCACTAGTAGTTGTCACAGTAAAGATAATTGTCTTTGTGATAATTGTCTGGTATGTCACTATCTGTTGAGATTTATGTGCTTGTATGCTATGTTATTACGTGGTAGTGGTAGGGGTGAAATAGTCCCCGTAACCGGTCGAAATGATCGAAGGGGTAGGCCAACACCCAGATATGCTAGGAAGTATGTGATTTATATGTATATGCTAGGATATTATGTGGTAGTGGTAGGGGTGAAATAGTCCCCGTAACCAGTTGAAAGAGACCGAAGGGGTAGGCCAGCACCCATATATGCTAGGCGGTTATCGGTTGAAAGAGACCGAAGGGGTAGGCCAGAACCCGGATATGCTAGGCAGTATGTTTATTGTATAGTATTTGGTATGATGGGGGAACTCACCGTGACAACCCGAAATTTCTATCTTGTAAAGCCATTCAATTCAATCAAAGGTCAGACTAGTTTCTGTTACCTTTTAGCCGTGATAAGGGTTATTCTAGAAGTTTTTAAGCCTTGTACACATAGGACTTAATGCTATGTATTGTGAGTAACGAATTTATGGGTTTCAAATTGAGCCAAAAACATCCATCAAGGGCTGTTTACAGCCCAAGTTGGGTTTACAGTCGTAAACCCAAGCTTGGCCATAAACCCCTTCCTACTAGTATATGAAGGGTTTTGAGCATTCTAACACTCCTATGGTGTACATGCAACCCTATAAACCTTGGATCTATGTTTCTCTATTATACATGCAAATATTCAATATTCCAAGTTTTTAATCTTAACTAGCATAATATGAAGCAACTATACCACAAAAGCCTAGTTAGATGACATACCTTTTGATGGACCTTGAAGTCTTGAACTTTAAGAGCTTAGCCCGAATAGTGTGGAAGCGTCAAGTGGAATCACAAATCACCAAAAACACCTTGGAAAGCTTGAGAGAATAGTTACCACATACAAATCAGCCCACTCTTGTATCCTCACACACTAGTGCCAATTTCAAGTGCCAAGGACCTCTTTATATAGTATGGAGGATTAGGGTTACATTCATGTAAACCCTAATACCCATGACCTTTCATTTCCATAGGATCCATGGGTTAAACACTCCATGGACTATCCATGAAAGCTTAGCCCATCCTATATGAACTTGGCCCATTATATATATATATATATATATATATATATATATATATATATATATATATATATATATATATATATATATATATATATATATATATATATATATATATATATATATATATATAGATATATATATATATATATATATATAAGAGTCCATATTTAATTAGTTCCTTTTTTATCACTAAATTAATTCTAAATTAATTCTTGATCAATACTAATTAAATAATATGATTCCATATTAATATATTAGAACTTATAATATATTAATATAAATCATAAACATACTATTCTCAAAAGACTATCCATATAAATTGTTCCAGTGAACTGCAACCCAAATGGACCATGCCAAGTCGGGTCAAGTACATACCAATTATAGTTATGGGCTTAGACGCTAATCCAATAGTCTCCCACTTGGATAAGTCTAAAACTATTATTGCGTATGACTCCAAAACCCAACTAGCAATCGTAGCTCTTAAAGCCGCTGTCGAACTCTGACCTTAGTCAATGACTTGTCCATTAGATAAGAGATCATATATTCCTCCATTCTAGATATCATATGTACTGAGACATAGATTGTAATAATTCTATCTGTCCATTTGTTGTTTCCCGATTTCCGATTTATGACGACCGACTAATTGAACAAATCAAATCAGTCTAGGCTTGGCCCAGCACTTAGGAGTGTCATCACTAAATCATCGAGGGGGCCACAGATATCGCTTTTATCCCTACAAGGGTAAAAGGAATGGATAAACTTCGACTCATATGCTTGTTCTACTACTTGTTGAATTATACACAAAGGTATGTTTTATAACATTGAGTTACCAATGCGTTTTCGTACAATGAATGTATAACCAACTCATAGGCAACAACTCATATCTATAGGTTTGAAGAATATAAGATATTATCGTCTTATGATCACTCGTGATAAAATCCATGAAGTTAGTCAAATGAGCGTGGGTTTAATCCAATACTCATAACTTATGAGCACTCATGAATATTGTAGCAACTCTTGCTATGTCCAATACCTTAGACATCTTTAAACCAACTTCATGACAGTCTTGCCTTAATACCTACTTCCAACGTATTGATTACACATTATTCATTGTATAATGTTTCAAATTTATCAACTTAATACTTGAATTAAAACAATAGTTGTCCCATGCTCCAAGCATGTACACTATGTTTTTCTGAACACTAGTCATGCCATACACCAAGTATGCACACTATGTTTGTCTATGATCTTTACTTTGTGGAATAGATCGATTGAACATAATTCCAATGATTCTCATTTCACAATCCCAAATCCTTACCGCAAATGCAAGAATTCCAGATTCCTGCCATTTACCGAAATCTGTTAGATTTTAAACTTATATGCACTGATCCTCTGTAATGATTATACACAAAGTCACAAAGACTTGTCAACCGACATAATAGAGTATTCCAATGGAGATCAACTCCATGGAAACGAAGTCTCATATTCAAAGTACATTGTTTTTTAACATCCTTCTTGCATTAAGCTTTCTAATCTTACATAGATTGAATAATTTCCACCCATGGAGACATTTCTATATTCCCATTTTGACTATCACTTCTGAACAAGAGTTGCCTCTTTTTCAGAATATGTCAATATGGTCCTCTCCAAAAAATTTACACCATACTTCCAACTGTCCCTGAGCAACCAATCTTTGGTAAACCTTAGATTGTCCTCGACAATTGCTTAATCACTTTAGTCACATGCAGTTCTAGTACTTGTTTCCCTCTTAATGCCATCGACATTTGGAAAAATTTATAACAGATTAATATTATAGCACATGCAATCGATCCTATATCCGAAGTATATGGGACACGATTCATGATGTCTCACATAAAGAGATGATACTAGACCAATCTTTTGCTATAATATTTTTATTTCTATTTGTCATGTTCTCATAATTCAGATTATGAAAGGGGATGCCGTAATCACAATCGAATTTTAGAACGCAAATAATGTTCCCATATATAGAATTTCCTTATGTTGAACCATTCCAACATAACATTCATATATATACTTGACTAAATTTGATTAAAATCTCACGATCTAAGCTTTTAGATTTGAAATGAAGTATAACTTCCTCTCCCTTAATTATAGCAAAACAACTTATTCCCAATTGAAACTTTTGTTTTCTATAATTAAAATTGCTTACTTGCCACACTTATTATAATTATCATGCTCCCACTAACATGATGATTATTAGCATAACACTTATGCTCCCACTAGCTTTGACATGTACTCAGAAATCAACTGGACTTCTAGAAATCAATACTTTATTGACTTTATTACCAAAGTTCAAATTTCTGATACGAGATGCTTTGATAAAACTTTATCAAAATCATACACATTTACTTAGATAGCACACATGTGTGTCTAAACAATTTCAGAACTATGAAAAGGGATGCCGTAATCATAGTCTCAATTTTTTAGACCTTTGCCATTCCTCACAAGTCCATGTTAGTGTGTCGGTTAACGACACACGCTCCACTAACGACTTTGAGAATGCAAATACCACAATTGCTATCTACTTAAAACCTCTTAGTGAAAGCGTTTCCTCACCATCATTTTCATGAATCGGAGAGAAACCTTATGACACTTAGATTTTATGGTGTATGTGTTCCTATCCATGTGAATTTTGTCAAAACCATAATCACAAGACACAGCTAGTGACAAATTCATATGGACTGAACTTGTGCAGTCTTAACTTATTGCCACCTGGCAGCACAAGGGCCTGCCATTGTTTCCAAGTTGTTATGCAACCAATTAAGAACTCTCAGAACTCATATGCAAAGCCAACTTTAACTAGAATGGGCACAAAAATAGGAATATGTCAACACGATAGATTATAGACCTCAAGTCATGTGCTAGTGATAAACTACGGGTTTTATTCTTGATTAGACTCTTTCAAGATCTTTTAGACTCCCACTATCCTCTTGACATATAAGACTCTCTTGCCAAGACCCATTCTTTGACAAACAAATATTCAAGAGATAGTGCGGATTCTTATCAAGACAAACACTTCACACAATTGGCCTAAGTTGGTCTCTGTTTTATCCAAAACATCACAACTTTCCAATTTCAAATGTACAAGAGTAGGACACATTTTACTCTAACATTTGATAAGTGTTAATAAACCTTATTGAAGATATGTCACTCAAATTACAATCTTGGAGTATGACTCTAAGACTTGTTTTGGAACTAAGTATGATTCATCTTTTGATTTAACCAATTCAACAATTCATGATTCCTCTTCTTAGTCAAACAAATGCACTAAGATGTTCTTAGAGAATCAATTGTGATATGGTTTCATAATCATTAAGATGATCATAAAACATGATACTAAAGTACTCTCCCATCTTTTCAGATTTGAGAAACTTTTATCTTTTTGCCAAATTTGATTCTTCTCATTCGTTCTGCCATACATTGAAACTTTTCCAATGTTTCAGAATTATACTTAAACTTGTAAGTATAACCATATTTACCGAACTTTAGTAAATCATGACGAATAATCTTATCGATCTTTGTGGTGGACTTGACCAGTGCACAAGAATGTGTACTCGATCCCTTAGTCCTTCTCTTGACTCACATATACATGTGAACAAGGAACTAGTCTTAATTTTCCAAAGATGAAAATTCTCATTCACCATACAATACAACTTGCATAATTCCAAGTTTCTATCCAACTGAAACTTGGTTGATGAGAATCTATCCTTATTTGGTAAATTCTGACAGTACCACAAACGAAAGAATCAAATCCATTTTCCAATGTTGCTATCAATGGACTCATATAAACAACAAATTTTTCACAAATGCCACTGTAAGGATATTTAAAATAAATAAAAACGAAACTTTTATTTTATTTAAAACTTGCGGAAAAACATATCCTTACAATGCAAATGCATATGAAAACTATGTTGTTATCTATTCCTAAGCAATCTATCACAATTCTTAAGTAGCAGCTCAAAAATTCTGATCACCGAACCATGCGATCGAAATCCATCTTCGCGATCAAAATCAACTTACTCTTCTTTAAGCTTCCTCTCTTTTCTTTAAGTCTTAAAACTTCAACATGTGACCCAATCACATCATGTAATAAGAATATCCAAATAGGAACTTAATAGAGTTAGATAGTGGACTTACCAGAAGTAGAATCAAACTTTTTGACTTGACCAACCTTATGATCTTTCAGGTAAATAGGGCAGCTTCGCAACCAATGCCCCTTCCTTTGGCAATATAAGCATATGGACTCTTTGGTAATTGTACATGAGACTGTGTCAGACTTAGCCTTTCTCTTTACCATTTGGTCAAACGAGTTGACTATGGCTGATCCTTTTCCAATGGGAAGAGAAAGCTTTTCTGGATTTCCAATGTTACCATTATCAATGTCCATGGAAGTTTGGGAAGTCGATCTTCCAATCAAAATTTCTTTACCCGTGCTCCAAATCATTGCTGATTTAGCAGCATCAAGCAAATAGGTAAGATCATTAAGGGTCATGTCATGGTCTGTCATGTAGTAGTCCTAAAGGAACTCACTATGTGACTTAGAAAGTGATTGAAGAATCTAGTCAACAACCAACTTCCTCAAGACCTTGACACCCAACTCTCCCGGCTTGTCAATATGTGACTTTATCTCCAAGATGTGAGCACACATAGACTTTGCTTGCGAATAGGGCTTGAGTGACCTTGAACTTTTCAAAAAACGTGTGGGTTACGGAGAATAATTGGAGGAGGTGAAGAAAGAGAAGTATGATTTCCATGAACCAACCATGAGACATCATCTTCATTAGGAAATCTTGTTCCTAGGGGTTTGGGAAGATCATAGTTGTCTGAACCAGACATCTACAATGGGAGATACTCAAGTTAGTTGATTTAAATCCTTAATAGAACACCCAATATGAAATATTAAGGCTAGGACCCAACACAATATTTTATAACTTGGAAGAGGGATGCCGTAATCCAAGCTATAAAATATTTGAAGGTAGGCGAATGACGATTCACCAATTTCCACCAAGAAAACGAAATAATTTATTAGGTTTTTAATCGGACTTTAAATTCATAGATCTTTTGAGATTCATTGAACTTTTCAATGGCATGTTTCAATCTGAATTGTGCCCTCTCAAGTTTTGTGACTGGGATGCCGAGGATCACAAAACAAGGTGTGAATAACCATGCAAATATAATTGGTACCCTTAGTATTTATCACTTAATCGATGTGTCGGTTAACCACACGCGCTCCACCAATCCTATGATAAACATTAAGTTACCCTTTGCCTACCTTGTTAAATCCAGGTTAGTGTACCAATTAACCACACACGCTCCACTAACGACTTAACCAAAGTGCAAAGTGTAATTTCATGGGTTAGCACCAAATTCACATTTTCCTAAAGTAACTAAGATTGGGAAATTATAAAATGTTTAGTTACTTTATATTTATCGTTATACTTTTAATGAAGGTAGAATTATAGTCCTTGTCCTACCCGTTCGGCTAACGACCCTCCACCAGTCAAGGAAGCGGTGGGTGAGAGTGGACACCCATTAAGTTGCCATTTTATAGGCAACAACCTTATACCCCTTTATAGACCGGCTTCGTGAATGAGGCCTACTAACGGTAAGACTGACTTGGTCTTATACATATATATATATATATATATATATATATATATATATATATATATATATATATATATATATATATATATATATATTATTAACTTATAATACCATAAAGTATAAGGGTTGAATTTTAACTTTTAAAAACTCTAGGGTTTGGAATTAAACTGTGTGTGAGACTTTACAAATTCCAAAACTTGAGGGCAAGTTTTGAACTATTCAAAAACTTTTGGATTTTCATAACTTATGAGTTTAATTAAGGTTTTAAAAACTTTAATGAAGAGACTCTTGAACATCCATAACTTGAGGACAAGTAATGGAGTTCATAAAACAAAAAGACTCTTCAATTTTGTAACCTATGCATTTTAATGGATCTTTAAAAGAAATGACTTTTGGTAATCCATAACTTGAGGACAAATTATGGACTCCACTTAAACACATTTAGATCAAGAATTAACTAACAAACAATTTTGCAAATAATTCCTATGATCTACCAAAACTCATAAGTGTATGAACAATCATATCAACAATTTCAAGAATTACATAAACACACATAAAACTTGAAATTTTGATAACAACCTTGAAATTTGTTTACCATAATCATTACCACATCAAAAACAGGTTTTATAGGTCCAAAACAGTTTAAGGTAATGATTCTAGACCAATTCGAGCCTTAAAACTCGAAGATATGCTGTCAGGGGGTCCAACTCGTCGAGTGCATGAACCAACTCGGCGAGTTGGATGAATTTAGGCATGGACTCGGCGAGTCAGCTGTTCAGACAACATACAAACTTCGATTTTCAGCAATTTGCATCAAGTATAAATGAAAACAAGCCTAGGCTTTGATATAACTGAAGGGTTTTGAGCATTCTAACACTCCTATGGTGTACATGCAACCCTATAAACCTCGGATCTATGTTTTCTCTCTTATACATGCAAATATTCAATATTCCAAGGTTTTAATCTTAACTAGCATAATATGTCGCAACTATACTACAAAAGCCTAGTTAGATGACATACCTTTTGATGGAGCTTGAAGTCTTGAACTTTAAGAGCATAGCCCCAACAGTGTGGAAGCCTCAAGTGGAATCACAAATCACCAAAAACACCTTGGAAAGCTTGAGAGAATAGTTACCACACTAGAAATCGGCCCACTCTTGTATCCTCACACACTAGTGCCAATTTCAAGTGCCAAGGACCTCTTTATATAGTATGGAGGATTAGGGTTACATTCATGTAAACCCAATACCCATGACCTTTCATTTCCATAGGATCCATGGGTTAAACACTTCATGGACTATCCATGAAAGCTTAGCCCATCCTAAATGAACTTGGCCCATTCCATATATATATATATATATATATATATATATATATATATATATATATATATATACATAAGAGTCCATATTTAATTAGTTCCTTTTTTATCACTAAATTAATTTTTGATCAATACTATTTAATATGATTCCATATTAATATAATAGAACTTATAATATATTAATATAAATCATAAACATATTATTCTCAAAAGACTATCCATATAAATTGTTCCGGTGAAGTGCAACGCAAATGGACCATGCCAAGTCGGGTCAAGTACATACCAATTATAGTTATGGGCTTAGACACTAATCCAACAGTATAGTATTCCTTCATCTCTTCGTCATTTCTCACATCTTCAAGGCTGAAAACTCATTTCTCTCTCAAGTATCATCAAGAACACTTCCATTTCACTTCAGAGTTGTAAGTGATTCTTCCATTTCTTTGTTGATATCCTCCTTATTCAAGTGAAACCCTATGATTTCATCCATGAATTCATCTATTTTGGCTTTAGATCTTCAAATCATAAAGAACACCAAGAACGCACACTTTTTCTTTGGGTCGTAATCACCCTATAAACTTCCAAAACGTAAGTATCTCCTCCATATACTTGTTATTCATTAGAAGCTCTTGATTTCCAACCAAGAATCAACCATTTTATTCATGAACTTCAAGAGTTTACGGTCGTAAACCCTTCATGTGGCCGTAAACCCTTCTTAGTTCATGAGGTGGCCGTGAACCCTTCAACCCATGGCCGTAAACCCTTCATACGATCTTGATGTGGTCGTAAACCCTTCATAGGATCAAGCCTTGGACCGTAAACACTTCATGTGTGGCCGTAAACTCCCTTTTATACAATCATATGTGATTGTAACACTTCATTTCAAGTGTTTCCTAGTACCTAAGTTTGTACCATTACATATTTAGTTGTTATATACACTAATTATGTACATATATGTGTCATTATATGCTTAATAGGATCCATTTGTGCTCAAGACTTCACTTGGCATACTTAGCATCCTAATCGATCTTACATTCGAATCACTCACTACAGGTGAGTTCATACCCCTAAACTTATCTTTAAATGATTTTAAATGCTTTTATGGGGGGAATACAAGTAGAAAACAATATAGTTATAGTATCAATCACGTGTGATATATAACTGTCAACCAAGAGGATTTCTTATACTTTAAAACTGTGTTATCAATCAAACTGTTTCAAATCATTTTATAAACTGACATCAAGTCATCAATAACCATTCAAATGGTTAAAACTCTTTTATATGATAAACTCTTTATCATTTTACAAAACTCTTTTAAACTTATATATTGTCAAAATCATGTCTATATAGATATAGTTATATAAATAAGGTTGAAATGGCTTAGGACTGATAACTCGCTTTATTTCTTGTTCCTTGTTTGGTTGTGGACTTAGGGTATCGGTTGTTTGTCCGAGTGTCGTTTAAATCTTAGTTATATATTATGTATATGTATGTAGATATAAAAGTTCTTCCAATCAGTTCAATACCTTTGGGTAGCAAAGGTGTACAAACATGATCAGTCATTCAAACAACAGTACTAGTAAACTATAATAGGTACAGTTTAGAGGATTACTACTTACTATTTCTAGAACATTGAAACATACAAGATTCAGTTCATACATGAGTCAATTCAAACATACTATAACAAGAACAAAATGAACATACTATACACTAGAACAGAAGGAACATACTATACACTAGAACAGAAGGAACATACTATTCACTAGAACAGAAGGAACATACTATACAAATGCTATAAAAAAATAACATTAATGTGAGCCACTACTTCATAACATGACAATATACTGTTGTGTCACGTTTTGTAACCAGAGTCTCATGGAGGGAGAGCGTGAATTTGTGTATAGATCTATACGAGATTGACCATCCTACACCTCGCTGCTAGCTACAGTGGGACCTGCAGGTCTACGGGTGACGAATGTCATACCATTTCGACGTCTTTCATCGCAGTGTTTTACTAGTCAATCAAGTATGGTTATAATCTCATCACATTTTACCTTAATTAAACAATTGGTTTAAGGTAGTTAGTACATCGGTAGTTACTTTATACAATACTACTGTACATCTTCATTTTCCCATTACATTCATATAGTTATCTTCTCACATAAACGGTAATGTAAACTATTTTCTGGTAATGATAGTCATACTTGGGAAAAACACTCACTTTTACAAAAGAACAAACATATAGAACAGTCAGGTCTTGGTAGAAGGCTACATTTCATTATAAGTAGAAAATATAGGATTTTCTAGGAGTTATACGAACTTTACATCAAACACTTACAAACACTTTCATCAAACTTATACAAACATTTGACACTAAAATACTTATGAACTCACCAGCTTAAATGATGATCTACTCTTTCAAAATAACTTGTATTCTCAAGTCACCAGTAGACAGGTACCGATGACCAGGTTTTGAGAAGACAAAGCATGTTCAAGACTCGTCTTTTATTTTGATTCATATTTTGGTGTCTTTCAAACTTTACACAGAACACACTTGTATTAAATTATATTATTAAGGAAATGGATGATGTTGTTGCTTGTTTTACTATTTTTCATTGTTATGATACTGTACATGACGTCCTCCACCCCCGAACGTTTCCGTCGTTCTGGTTTGGGGTGTAACACTCACTAAGCTTTGTGCTTACGGTTTTCAGTTTTGTTTTCAGGTACTTCTTCTTCGAAAGGAAAGGAGTCAGCATGATCGCAGCGCATCACACTATGGTTTTCCGCATTATGAGATTCTTGGGAGTTGTACTCTGACGTTGTTTTATTATGACATGTTTTGATTATTGACATATTGGTTTGATATGGGATGTCACTATGGGTGTTTTTAGACTATTGGTTTTATAACTACTTAATTAAAATGAAATTTTTGGTCTTAATATTTGGGATGTTACAATGTCACACATAATATATATAGTACTCCCGAATATAGTTCCGGGGCTATATCACACATAATATATATAGAGCTTGTCACACCCCGAACGACGGCGGAAATCGCCGGGGTTGCGAAGTTATACAATTGGATCACAAGTCAACCACATATATCGAATACTTAATATATTTCAAATCAATATATTACAAAACTTTAAGTTTTGGAATTGAAGTTTACATATTCATAAATAAACACACAACGGTAAAATAAAAACAGTTCAAGATTATTCCCAAAAGAAAGGAACTATAATTTCCTTAGAACTGATGTCCTACCTCCGGCTCCTTAGTTACCTGAAAATACACATTTTTAAAATACGTCACAAAAATTGTTGGTGAGTTGCCCAGGTTTTGACTCTGTGAGTTTCATAAAAAGAAATATTTATAAAACGAATGTTTAACAAAATAAGTTGTGCAAAACATGGTTGATATTGTTAGCGATATGCTTTGTGTGAGACCCGATACTTGAAATCCAATACAAGTATCCATGTAAAAATACTTATGATAAAAGTAAATATTAACATATTTTTGTGAATCAAAATATTTAGTGTTTGTATAAATAGACACTAACAATCGGTTTAATAATCTATAAACAATATTTATACTACATACAACCTCATCCTAGTTTGTATTAGTATTTCTGTATCCGGGATCTTGTTAAAATTCCCAAATGTTTGTGTTTAAAAACTATTGGTTGTAACGCTTAACAATGTAAAGCTACCAAAGTTCTAACGAGACAACGGTCGTAAGTGTCCCTATACGAGTTTAAACAGTACGTCGACTTTAAGTGGCCATATACATGTTTAAACAGTACTCCGACTGTAAGTGACCATAGCAAATGTTTAGACAGTACTCCGACTGTAAGTGACCATATATATGTTTAGACAGTATTCCGACTGTAAGTGAATAACAAAGTATATACAGCACCCCGGCTGTGAGTAACCAAAATCGACATAGTCCAAATCATCTTATCTTATGAGGTTGTCAACATGATCATATTAGAAATACTTGTTATAATTTACACTTTTGTAACTATTAAAGTTTGTGTGAATTAAACAATATCATTATTTTTGTATTTCTCATTTACAACAAAACTTTGTATATGCATTTGAAAGACCAAACAGCAAGATAAATCAAAAGGGCAATTATGTCCATGTTTTTAGAAAATCATAGAAAAATCATCGTAAGTCGAAATCTGGATCTGTAAACTCTCAAAGTTTAGAAAATGAGTCTACTTTTTCCATAATTTCTACCCTGACCTTAAGTTGTTCCTAACCAAAGTAAAAATGTTCATTTTTACAGGCTGGTCCGAAAATGTTATGAAATGATAGGCATTTTTGTAAAAATCATTATAATTGTAGAAAAATCGTTTGAACACGTGCGAGTAGTCCTTCAAAAGGTATAAACCTCAAATATTTCCATATTGTACAGTTTTGAAATCCATTAAGCTTAAGGAGGTCAAAACAGTCCGTGAAATGACCATAACGTTTCTGTGAAAAGCTGAAATTTAAGCTTAGATATGTTTAGTGACATAACTTGCATTTTTAGTTAGCAAAGACTTTAAGCCTTTCAACTATAACTTTTTTAGTGTGTATTCTCCCCCAAAACTTGTAAAACATAAAAGAGGGGCCGTCGAAAACTCACTTTTGTCGCGTAGAGTTATTCGGGTTGAGAATGGTTCGTGCGGTTTTCCGGTTCCACTTAAGTTTGCGATTTGAGTATTCTTTTGGATGTCTTAACATATAAAGACATATATTTACATGTATGTTATACTTTTATCATGTCTTAAATCATTTAAAATCAGTGGGTTTGATGATAAAAAGAAAGAGTAGAAATCAAGAATATACCTAGCTTCAACTTGGATCAAAAGTATGTTACCAAAAGGTGGTGGAATAACACAAACTTTTAGAGAGGAAAAGGGTAACTTTCTTAGGGGTTTTAAGTGTTTGAAAGTAGCTACATATGGTATAATTTAAATCTCGAAAATGGGCAGAACGATGAAGAACTTTTGGGTGTTTGTTTGATGCTCCAAAACAGCCACTATTTTGGCTATGTTGCTGTCATGAAAACTTCACAACAAAAGGATAAGAAAAAGGTAGTTTACTCACTGTTTTGAATCTCAAATTTTTAGTAGCATAACAAATAAATTCCAGGGGTATTTGGTGGTGAAAATATCAAGCAAAAGGAAGGTGTAGATGGGTGAAATGGTGGGTGAAACACAAAAGGGACAGTAGCCCTTTAGTTCACGGTTTTGATGGCTTTGGAAGGAAGTTCCTGTGGCTGAAAATGAGATGAAGGTTAAGAGTAATTCCCTGGGGTATTGGCTGGCCAAATGAAGGTAAAATGAAGAGGAAATTTCGTGCATGTGAAGGAGGAAAGAGTGGAAGAGGATAAGGGGACAAAACCTAGACTAGCTTGTGATGGGATGTGAGTTTAAGTGATGTGATCTTGTCTAGCCACTTGCTTGGGTGGTTGCTTAGAGATAGGGTTAGTTAACTAACTAACTACTAGTTACTTAGTTAGTTAGAAGTTCTAGTTATGGAGAGGGAAGGTCTTAATCTCGAAAATTAGAAGAGGGAGTAAGAAGCATTCTTAGTAAAATGTCTTAAGTGATTAAGCACTTATTTGTTAAGTTGGCACTTATCTCAACCATTTCTCTTATCTTAATTGATTTAGACACCATATTCCTTACATAAAATCACTTTAAGTCATGACTCATAACTAGTCATTCACTAGATTATAATACATATGTACAAATACATACATGTATACTTAGTATAAAATAACAATGTAGTTTTTGTGTATTTGAACTTAAATGTTTATTTCTTATTCTTTTTATTCAAAAACACTTAAATACATTCTAATTATGCCTTATAATAATTCATTTTATATTTTTATTTATTTAAATATAAATTTATTGATCAAGGTATAATTTCGTAACATTTAACCGGTTAACCATATCGTTAAACACGTTTCGTCACTTTGGTTCGTATATTTGTCAAATTTAGATCCTTCACAACTATTAAGCACACGTTTTACATAGAACTTAACTTACTTATTAACTAGAGACATGTTGATACAGCAATTAAGTTTGTTGCGTTCAAATGATGTTATATGCTAATTTTCACAAACCGGTGATGGTTCGTAGTCATACGTCGTAACGAAATTTATCATTAGTTACTTGTTTTATATTTCACAAGAACTTATCTAAATAAAACAGGTTAAATTCCTTCAACTATTTTTGATAAAATACTCCTATTGCTTAATAATCAAAACATAGCATCGTACGATCGTTCCTATTTTTACCAATTGTTACATTCTCCCCCTGTTAAAAGAATTTCGCCCCGAAATTCAACTTGTAGACGGGATATTACTAAACAATTGGGGGTATTTCTTTTTCAATTGATCCTCGCGTTCCCAGGTGAATTCTGGTCCTCGCTGAGAGTTCCAACGAACTTCCGTGATAGGAATACGACTTTGTTTTAAACGTTTCACTTATCGATCCTTAATTTCCACAGGTTCTTCAACGAAATGGAGTTTTGTGTTCAATTGTATCTCGGCGAGAGGTATTACGTTGGTCTCGTCATACAAACACTTTTTAAGGTTGGATACATGGAATACGTCATGTAATTTACTCAGTTCTTGAGGTAGATTTAGTCGATACGCAATAGGACCAATTCTGTCAAGAATATCGAAAGGTCCAATGTATCTTGGGTTAAGCTTTCCTCTTTTTCCAAAACGAATCATACCCTTCCAGGGTGAGACTTTTAGCATCACTCGATCTCCAACTTGGAATTCTAGAGGTTTACGCCTTATATCAGCATAACTTTTCTGACGGTCATGCGCTGCCTTAAGTCGATCCTTGATTTGAATGATCTTCTCGGTCGTTTCATGGATTATCCCTGGCCCAGTACGCAGCGTGTCATTTGTGTGTTCTCGGGCCAGTTGGGTATCCCCGACCTCTGCCCAACATATAGGCGATCGACATGTGCGTCCGTATAAAGCTTCGAATGGTGCTGCTTTCGAGCTGGTGTGATAAATATTATTATAGGAAAACTCAATGAATGGTAGATGAGTATCCCAAGAATTTCCAAAGTCAATTACACAAGACCGTAGCATATCTTCTAGGGTCTGAATGGTTCGTTTACTTTGACCATCTGTCTGTGGGTGGCAAGCTGTTCTCATATCCAAGCGGGTTCCCAGGGATTGGTGAAGTGATTGCCAGAACCTTGATGTGAACCTACTATTTTTATTCGAGATAATAGAGGTTGGTACTCCATGAAGCTTGACAGTTTCCCTGGGGTACGTTCTCGTCAGCTTTTCCATTTTTTCAGTTTCCTTGATTGGTAGGAAATGGGCAGACTTAGTTAATTTGTCAACCACTACCCAAATAGTGTCATAACCACTAGGAGTCTTGGGCAGCTTTGTGTTAAAGTCCATTATAATTTGCTCCAATTTCCACTCGGGAATCTCAGGTTGTTGCAGTAATCCCGAGGGCTTTTGATGCTCTGCATTGACTTTAGAGCAAGTCAGGCACTTGCCCACATAAGTGGAAATCTCAACCTTCATATTAGGCCACCAATACAATTTCTTCAGATCTAGATACATCTTGTCGGAGCCAAGATGTACGGAATATCTTGATCTATGAGCTTCTTCCATGACTAAACTCCTAATGTTACCAAACTTTGGTGTCCATATTTTGTTCATTAAATAACGAGTTCCATCATCCTTAAGCTCAAAATGTTTATCCATTCCCTGTAAAGATTCTTCCCCAACCTTCTCCTCTCTCAGAGGATCTAGTTGAGCTTCACAAATCTGGGTATTATGGTTGGAATGGATGGTCATATTTAGTGCTTTTACTCGTCGGGGTTTCGATAAATAGTAATGTATTTTCGTGGTATATGATCATTGTTTGGTCCTTCTACACTCGCCTTGTGCATACACGTCATATATAATCAAGATTGAATAGACGGTCGAATAAGTAATTCTACCTTAAGCCCACAAACAAACAAGGAACAAGAAGTAAAGCGGAGTCGCAAATTCTAAGTCTATAGAATCTTAATTATATACAACCTTAACGTATACACCTAGCAAGCATAAATTACCAACAAGGGTACTTAGTTTCTATATGAATGACGTGATTATTCAGGGTGAGAAGATAATTGGTGATCCCTACCTGGTCCTTCTACAATCGCCTTGTGCATACACATCGTATATGATCAAGATCGAATAGACGGTTGAATAAGTGAGTCTACCTTAAGCCCACAACCAAACTAGGAACAGGAAGTAAAGCGGAGTCGTAAATTATAAGTCTATAGAATCTTAATTATATACAACCTTAACGTATACAGTTAGCAAGCATAAATTACCAGCAAGGGTACTTAGTTTCCATATGAATGACGTGACTATTCAGGGTGAGAAGATAATTGGTGATCCCTACCTGGTCCTTCTACAACCGCCTTGTGCATACACATCGTATATAATCAGGATCGAATAGACGGTCGAATAAGTGATTCTACCTTAAGCCCACAACCAAACAAGGAACATGAAGTAAAGCAGATTCAAAAATCCTAAGTCTATAGAATCTTAATTATATACAACCCTAACGTATACACTTAGCAATAATATATTACCAACAAGGTTCCTTAGTTTCTATATGAATGACGTGACTATTCAGGGTGAGAAGGCAATTTCGTAAGATTTCGGTGGGGTTTTCTATCTGACCGTTTTCTACTTCTACTTCATATGCTACATCTAATTTACTAGACTTGTGATTTATTAGTTGTTTAAATTATGGTGTTGTAAAACTTCAATCAACACTGGAGTTAAATAGAATTGTAGCATATAAGTTATCTATGAGGAATATACAAGTAACCATTACGGGATCTTGTATAGCATCTTTGTTCCCTATCACAAAAGCCCGACCACGTGCATTCCCATCACCCTTCTTCAACTTTGGGCAGTTTCTCTTGATGTGCCCTTTTTCTCCACATTAAAAACAAGCTCCTTCCCCACCAGAACCCGATCCATTACCCCTTCCCGGTGCGGCAACAACTAGTGTCATGCCCCGACAAAAGTTCGCAGTGTGACCTTTCTTGTTGCACTTGACACAATGGAAATATTCTCCCATGTGGTGACGGTTGCATTGAGTGCATAAATGCATATTCCCAACGTAAGTCTTTTGTTAGATTGGAACTGGGGCTGGTACCATAGCATAAACCTTTTCGTTTTGATGCTCTTTCTGATGGTTCTGGTTCGCTCTATTGGACTTGCGTTTGTGGTGGTTGTTGCTAACCTTTGGAGTTTCAACTTCCTTTACCATTACTCCATTTTCGATTTCTTTCTTGATCAATTGCAGAGCTAGACGTTTAGCACTGAGATATGTGGTAGGTTTTGATGAAAGTACCATCCCTTTTATTTGTGGAGCCAGACCCCATATATAACGCTCCACTTTGTTGCTTTCTGGTCTCACCATGCCTGGACAGAGGAGTGAAAGGTCATTAAACCTTGTTGTGTAAGCCTTGACTTCAGAACCTTTCATCTCTAGGTTCCAAAGCTCATGTTCTAGGCTCTGTACTTCTTCTCGGGGGTAGTATTCCTCTATTATAAGTTCTTTCATGCTCTCCCATGACATTGAGTTGGCCACCGAGATACCCAAGGTTTTTACATGGTCAGTTCACCATGTTAGAGCTCCATCCATCAAGGTGCATGCAGCAAAACGCACTTTGCTACCCTCAGAGCAGTAGCATATGTCAAATACAACTTTGACTTTTTCAAACCAACGAGTTTAAACAACAACGCCTTTGTTGCCATAAACGTTTATTGGCTTGCAACTCATGAAGTCATTGTAGGAACAAGTTCTTCTAGGCTCTTCTGGATGTGAGTGAAGAGTGTTTCCAGCTCCGTTTCCTAGTCCATTCACTTCCACGACTTGTCTTCCCTCATTCAAACTCCTCGCAGTTGTCATTGCAATAGTAATGCGTTCTGAAACTAGTTGTTCCAATTCTGTTGTAGTTTGAGGAAGTCCTGACTTGAGAGGTGGTGGAATTGGAGCGCTAGAAGTTGGCGTTTCCGTTACTGGAGTCACAACCGACCTTCTGGCTGGTCGACCTCTCCGGGTTCGTCCTATAGTTGGTTCGGTAGTTGGTGTTACTTTGGGGTTTTCTCTGGTGTTCCTTCTTGGAGGCATTTTGATTTCCTAATTCAGTTAGTAGTAGTGGTTAAATTTATGATGTTTTCTTTAGTTTTCACATAATGTTATTATTCATGATCACGATTCATATAATAGTTCAAAAGGATTTTTAAACTTAATAACATAGGTTTCATTATATTAAACATTAACATCTGAGTATACTAGTCTTTACCATTCTCAAAATGTAAAGACATACAATTAGTGGTACAAAGACCTACTAACAAACAAATAAGGTTCACATATTCTTACATATCCTAACACATATCCAAAAATTTTGTATCTGTTATCATATTTTTCTTCTAGTATTTTATGTTTATCCTCTAGTGTTTCGTGTTTTTCCACTAGCATAGCATGACTCTTCTTGAATCCGTATGCCACTGAAAGGGCAATTTGGTTTTGAGTTTCCACATTGGTTACTCTTGAATCGAAATTCGTCCGGCTGTTATGGCGGTAGTCCATCTCTTGATAGAGATTGTCTTGCAAGATCTGATACTGACCTTGTCGTTTATTCATTCGGGCCATTTCTTCCTTCGTTTTTATGGATTGACCTTGCATGTTGCTTAGTTCGTCACTGGCATGCCATATTTATCCATGCAATCGGACGTTCTGCTCAAGTAGGAAGGACAATTTGTCAATGTCCATGTCAGATGCTGGTGCAGCTCCAGATGCTTGTCCTTCTTCAATTGTTCCTGCAGTTCGCTTTTCATTCGTCCTCTGGTTCCCATGGTTGCTTTCCAAAACAGGTGGGTCGATCGCCTTTTCTGGTGCGAGGGGACCTCAAGTTATACTTTATAGTAACGGGTTATGGGACCGAAATCCTAGCGGTTTTTCCGGAGCGGCGGAGTGAAAATCTAAGGAAATAGTGGTTGGGAGTAGGTGGAATTGAGGCGGATGACTCTGAATCGGTTATGATTATCACCTTATTTTCATCCATATCTTCTTCAGGATCATCCACAGGTTCCTCCTCCATCTCCTCTTCCGGATCCTCCTCTGGATCTTCTTCAGACTCGAACTCATCAGATTGCATCAGTGCATGTTCAGCTGGAGAAATGGGTTCGTACGCGGATGCATAGTCGGGGAAATAGGGATCTCCTGGTAGTACAGGAAACATAGGCTCGTCTGCTGGTGGCATAATAGTACTTATAATATGTTACACAAAATTTACACATATAAATAAAAGAAAGTCCTATCGACTCTTATTGACTTGTGATCATACTTTACTTTTAAAACGCCAAGATTTTAGCTTATCAACTACTTCGCTTAAGTTGGATAATGCATAAGGCCCGACCAAAATAAAACTAAGGTGCACATCTAGGTTTAGTTATGGTATGACCTATGTTTTATGAAACCTAATTGAGTATTTGATCTAAATCCTTGTGTTTAAGTTTATTAGATTCTTAACTTTTAAGTGTTGTAGGATAAGGATATTTCCTAAACCTACTAGAGTAAGCCCTAGACTATAGTTGTATTTTTCTTAAAAAGAAAATACTAAGTTCTCTATAGTCGTTAGCTCTGATACCAATCTGTCACACCCCGACCGACGGCGGAAATCGCCGGGGTGGCGACGTTATACAATTGGATCACAAGTCAACCATATATATCGAATACTTAATATATTTCAAATCAATATATTACAAACCTTTAAGTTTTGGAATTGAAGTTTACATATTCATAATTAAACACACAACGGTAAAATAAAACAGTTCAAGATTATTCCCAAAAGAAAGGAACTATAATTTCCTTAGAACCGATGTCCTACCTCCGGCTCCTTAGTTACGTGAGAATACACATTTTTAAAATACGTCAACAAAAACTGTTGGTGAGTTCCACAGTTTTTGACTCCGTGAGTTTCATAAAAGAAATATTTATAAAACGTGGAATGTTTAACAAAATAAGTTGTGCAAAACATGGTTGATAATGTTACCGATATGCTTTGTGTGAGACCCGATACTTGAAATCCAATACGAGTATCAATGTAAAAATACTTATGATAAAAGTAAATATTAACATATTTTTGTGAAGCAAAATATTTAGTGTTTGTATAAATAGACACTAACAATCGGTTTAATAATCTATAAACAATATTTATACTACATACAACCTCATCCTAGTTTGTATTAGTATTTATGTATCCGGGATGTTGTTAAAATTCACAATTGTTTGTATTTAAAAACTATTGGTTGTAACACTTAACAATGTAAAGCTACCAATGTTCTAACGAGACAACGGTCGTAAGTGTCCCTATACGAGTTTAAACAGTACGTCGACTGTAAGTGACCATATACACGTTTAGACAGTACTCCGACTGTAAGTGACCATAACAAATGTTTAGACAGTACTCCGACTGTAAGTTACCATATATATGTTTAGACAGTACTCCGACTGTAAGTGAATAACAAAGTATATACAGCACCCCGGCTGTGAGTAACCAAAATCGACATAGTCCAATTCATCTTATCTTACAAGGTTGTCAACATGATCATATTAGAAATACTTGTTATAATTTACACTTTTGTAACTATTAAAGTATGTGTGAATTAAACAATATCATTATTTGTGTATTTCTCATTTACAACAAAACTTTGTATATGTATTTGAAAGACCAAACAGCAAGATAAATCAAAAGGGCAATTTTGTCCATGTTTTTAGAAAATCATAGAAAAATCATCGTAAGTCGAAATCTGGATCCGTAAACTCTCAAAGTTTAGAAAATGAGTATACTTTTTCCATAATATTTACCCTGACCTTAAGTGGTTCCTAACCAAAGTGAAAATGTTCATTTTTACAGGCTGGTCCCAAAATGTTATGAAATGATACGCATTTTTGTAAAAATCATTATAAACTGTAGAAAAATCGTATGAACGCGTGCGAGTAGTCCTTGAAAAGGTATAAACCTGAAATATTTCCATATTGTACAGTTTTGAAATCCATTAAGTTTAAGGAGGTCAAAACAGTCCGTGAACAGACCATAAGTTTTCTGTGAAAAGCTGAAATTTAAGCTTAGATATGTTTAGTGACATAACTTGCATTTTTAGTTAGCAAAGCCTATAAATCTTTCAACTATAATTTGTTTAGTGTGTATTCTCCCCAAAACTTGTAAAAAATAAAAGAGGGGCCGTAGAAAACTCACTTTTGTCGCGTAGAGTTTTTCGGGTTGAGAATGGTTCGTGCGGTTTTACGGTTCCACTTAAGTTTGCGATTTGAGTATTCTTTTGGATGTCTTAACACATAAAGACATATATTTACATGTATGTTAGACTTTTATCATGTCTTAAATCACTTAAAATCAGTGGGTTTGATGATAAAAAGAAAGAGTAGAAATCAAGAATATACCTAGCTTCAACTTGGATCAAAAGTATGTTGCCAAAAGCTGGTGGAATAACACAAACTTTTAGAGAGGAAAAGGGTAACTTTCTTAGGGTTTTTAAGTGTTTGAAAGTAGCTAAATATGGTATAATTTAAATCTCGAAAATGGGCAGAAAGATGAATAACTTTTGGGTGTTTGTTTGATGCTCCAAAACAGCCACAGTTTTGGCTATGTTGCTGTCACGAAAACTTCACAACAAAAGGATAAGAAAAAGGTAGTTTACTCATTGTTTTGAATCACAGATTTTGAGTAGCATAACAACTAAATTCCATGGGTATTTGGTGGTTGTTGGGGTGCAAAGTTCTTCATGTATGACTTTGTAATGATTTGACTTGTGTGGACTCACTTGCATGTGGTGCATTAGCCTTTTGACTAATGAGTATTAGAGAGTGAGAGAGAGACATGTAAACACCTCTATAAATAGTGGGTTCATACCACTTGTAGAGGTGTGCTTGAGAGATGTAAAAGTGAGTGTGTAAGTGTGTGTTATTTATGTAGTCTAGATCTAGATCCTTTTTGTGTAACACCATATACAATCAATACATCTCTTGAACACCCAAATCACCATGTTCATTGTGCAAACTTTAATTCCGCATGCCAAACCATGTTCTTATGTCACTACAATTGGTATCAGAGCGGGTCTTCAAGATCAAGGTGATTTTTGAAGAACGATTCTCAGTTTGGCAAAATCTGTCACAATTGGAGCAATTTTGGTGAGTCTCTCTCTATGATCTCTCGTAATATTTGAATTCGTGCGTTGCATTCTTCGTTTTTGATCGTTTGATTCGTTGGATCAATTTTTTCTTGAAAAACCCCATTGTTGATCCAATATTTTTTTAAGATCATGTCCAACCTCAAAATCAAAATCAAATTCATATGTTTTTTTTTGTTATTGTTCATCACAGTTTACTTCGAACCCATTGTACATTTGGGTTACTGTTCGTATGGAGCCCATAGTTGATTTTGATCCATTTTTCGAAAATTTTACTGTTCATCAATTTGAGTCCAACTCATATTTCCTTTGATTATTACTGTTCATCAAAGCCCACTTAATAGACTCAATATCTTCCGATTTGCTTCTAATAATCAATTCGTATCTCATTTTACCGAAGTTCATAGATAATCATATTATCAGTTATTTTTCTTGCGTATCATCAATTGAACAACCGAAATTCTTCTTGGATCTTAAATCATTCACAACATATGGTTGATTTCTCGATTTCAAAGTTGTTTGTATGAAACATGGAGAGTATTTCTCAAATCGATTCCACACGAACGTCAATTATTCAAAATTGATGAAGAACATATTTTCGGTTCTTATGATTCTTCTTGATGTATATTCAAGATCAGATGAAGAACTTGAAAGAATTTGTTGACTTATTTCTTTTTATCGGAGAAATTGATTGGAGTCTAAGGCGTCAATTAATGTTTGAAGCTTGGTAGTCAACATTGGTCGGGGTCGATTCTTAAACTGGAAGCGATCTGTTGATTAAGTGTAAAGAATCGATGGTCAATACTTGATAATTTTGATTTTGGAAAAACTTTCTCAAGAATTGATGAACGAATAGGGTGAATTTGTTGAATTAGTGAGTTTTAATCCAAAAATCGATTTAAGAATGAGACATTTGGTGTTTATCGATTTTTTGGTGTCGATGGGATTTTTGATCAATCGTTGGTCAAAATCGACTGGGATAAAAGAAAATCAAAATCGATTATTAGTCAATGTTCGAAGACCTGGAATCTGGATTCATTTTGAATTGGAATCGGATTTGATTTACGGTCGAATGATAATCACGATCAGAAAATCGATATTAGATATCATATGTTTGAAACCTTGGATTGGAACAAAGTGTGATGTACGAGGGTTTATTTTGTGATATCCGCATCTGTGATTCAATTGCTGGTGTGATATCAGTCTAAGTTGTTAGATGAATGTACGAAGCAATCAATATGGGAACAAAGAATTGTTGGTTTTGATGAATTTGTGAATGATAACGAAGGCTTGATTGAAGAAATCGGTTTGGTGTTTTGGATTTGAACGAAGGGGTTCTGATTTTGATTTTGGAATTGGGGCGTATTGTTCGAATGTTTGGAGTCGATGGTTGATGATAGAACGAACGAAAGTTTTTCGTTTTGGGTTGAACTGGAAAACGAACGAAAAATGATGAACTGTAAGAACGAAGAATGATTTTTGGATTGAATGTACGAAGTGAGAAAATTCGATTCAGAGGTATTCAGAGGTTACTGTTCATTAAGAGGCTTCGAATGCTTCAAATTCGTGTGTTTGGGAAAATTTTCGTATGAAGAGGAGAGAAAATTTTTGGGAAGATGATTTTCATACGAAGAGGAGAGAGAAGGAAAATTTTCGTATGTTTGACAAAATTTCATATGTTTGGCAAAATTTCGTATGTTTGGAAGCAAAACCAAAATTTCCGAATATAGTCCCTCAAATTTCGAATGGTTGTGAATTGAAAAAAGGCTTCGTATGATCGAGCAAAAGTCTTCGTATGTTTTGATCAAAAAGCTGAATTTTCGAATTCAGCCCCTGAAATTTCGAATGTTTGGCAAACTCAACAATTAATTGAAGTTTTGAATGTTTGACACTTTTCACCCAGATTCGAAAATTTTCTGAAATTTCGAATGTTTGGGCCAACTCTTCGTATGTTTGGAACACAAATGGCAGAATTTTCGAAAATAGTCCCTGAGGCTTCGAATGTTTGGCGGTTCATACCCAAATTCGAAAAAGGACTGTTTTTGCTGAAAATTGAAGAAAATGCATTTCAAGCCCCTGCAGTTTGTGCAAATTGACGCTTTCTACCCAGCTTTGGAAAAGGGGGAGAGTTTTGCATATTTTGTTGTTTTAGGCGCACCGGGTCACTACAGAATTTTGAAATTGACAATTTCTAACCATTTTTGAGAAATTTTGTCAAAGGCGATCCGTGAACGAAGCTAAAAATTCAATATTTTTTGGGTTTTCCAGATTAAAGCACAATGTTTATGCCACATGTTAAGGGGGAGTTTTGACACGAAAAATTCCAAATAGAGCATGTTCTCTTTCCTTGAAGGTTTTATAATCAAGTTTCGATTATAAAAAGGGGGAGAAATTTATATGGAAATTCGAACTTGAATTTTTCATATTACGCGGATTTGAAGACCGAAGTGACCTTAATTTTTGAAGCTTACGAAATGATGAATTGGAAGTTCGGAAGTGATGTATTCGAAATGGGTTTGGTTTTATTGAAGATTTTTGGGGTGTGTTTTTCATGCGCAACTTTTGGGTGATTTTTTGGAACTAATCATTCGTTGCTGCTCAGATTGTATGGTCTCACATCCTAGAGCCCAAATTGAAGAATCATGGAAGAATTGAAGATTGAAGTTCGTTTCGACATGTGTCACCTTTGAGGCTCGAACCATGTAGTTGCTCGATTTTGGAAGA
Organism: Lactuca virosa; assembly: GCF_052849685.1. NCBI lineage: Eukaryota > Viridiplantae > Streptophyta > Magnoliopsida > Asterales > Asteraceae > Lactuca > Lactuca virosa. The sequence goes on from NC_136433.1 coordinate 180,345,052, forward strand.
TTTGAAGTGGGTCATCCATTCCTAACTTTAAGGGGGAGAATGTTGGGGTGCAAAGTTCTTCATGTATGACTTTGTAATGGTTTGACTTGTGTGGACCCACTTGCATGTGGTGCATTAGCCTTTTGACTAATGAGTATTAGAGAGTGAGAGAGAGACATGTAAACACCTCTATACATAGTGGGTTCATACCACTTGTAGAGGTGTGCTTGAGAGATGTAAAAGTTAGTGTGTAAGTGCGTGTTATTTATGTAGTCTAGATCTAGATCCTTTTTGTGTAACACCATATACAATCAATACATCTCTTGAACACCCAAATCACCATGTTCATTGTGCAAACTTTAATTCCGCATGCCAAACCATGTTCTTATGTCACTACAGTGGTGAAAATATCAAGCAAAAGGAAGGTGTAGATGGGTGAAATGGTGGCTGAAACACAACAGGGACAGCAGCCCTTTAGTTCATGGTTTTGATGGCTTTGGAAGGAAGTTTTTGTGGCTGAAAATGAGATGAAGGTTGAGAGTAATTCCCTGGAGTATTGGTTGGTCAAATGAGAGTAAAATGAAGAGGAAATTTCGTGGATATGAAGGAGGAAAGGGTGGAAGAGGATAAGGGGACAAAACCTAGACTAGCTTGTGATGGAATGTGAGTTTTAGGTGATGTGATCTTGTCTAGCCACTTGCTTGGGTGGTTGCTTAGAGATAGGGTTAGTTAACTAACTAACTACTAGTTACTTAGTTAGTTAGAAGTTCTAGTTATGGAGAGGGAAGGTCTTAATCTCGAAAATTAGAAGAGGGATTAAGAAGCATTCTTAGTAAAATGTCTTAAGTGATTAAGCACTTATTTGTTAAGTTGGCACTTATCTCAACCATTTCTCTTATCTTAATTGATTTAGACACCATATTCCTTACATAAAATTACTTTAAGTCATGACTCATAACTAGTCATTCACTAGATTATAATACATATGTACAAATACATACATGTATACTTAGTATAAAATAACAATGTAGTTTTTGTGTATTTGAACTTAAATGTTTATTTCTTATTCTTTTTATTCAATAACACTTAAATACATTCTAATTATGCCTTATAATAATTCATTTTATATTTTTATTTATTTAAATATAAATTTATTGACCAAGGTATAATTTCGTAACATTTAACCGGTTAACCATATCGTTAAACACGTTTTGTCACTTTGGTTCGTATATTTGTCAAATTTAGATCCTTCACAACTATTAAGCACACGTTTTACATAGAACTTAACTTACTTATCAACTAGAGACATGTTGATACAGAAATTAAGTTTGTTGCGTTCAAATGATGTTATATGCTAATTTTCACAAACCGGTGATGGTTCGTAGTCATATGTCGTAACGAAATTTATCATTAGTTACTTGTTTTAAATTTTGACAAGAACTTATTTAAATAAAACAAGTTAAATTCCTTCAACCATTTTTGATAAAATACTCCTATTGCTTAATAATCAAAACATAGCATCGTACGATCGTTCCTATTTTTACCAATTGTTACAGAACTCCCGAGTATAACTTCGGGGCTACATTAGTATAATCTATAATAATAACATACTAACAAGTTTAAGATAGTTGTATGTTTTCAATATATCAATATATTCTAGGTATATGTGATACAAAACAACTATATCCCGGTTAATATAACTATCTATGTTAATACGAATATATTATCATATAAACATAATATTAACTTGTATATAATATTTAGCATGCGTTTTCCGCCGAAAACGTTAAAAAGTGGAGCCGTGAAAGTCACCCTAGTAGCATGATCTACAAAATCTAACTGAAAAACGGTCAGAGGCTCGTCGTTGTCAGGCTCGGGAAGGGAAACGATCTTCAACAAACGAGAGAGGGAAAAATGATTTGGTGTAAGGAGTGAATGGGTCGAAGTCACTATTTATTGGGTGTTCTGGGCCATTCATGTCGTGAAATATCTATATTCATGTTGTGAACTTACATAAGTCATCACGTAGCCTTACCACGTGTTTTCTAGCCTCGATTAGTGTCCATGACTAGTTTCACGTCGTGAACTTAAGGCGGCTAGGGTTTCTGTCACATGTCATGCCCGTAGACAGCTTCATCTTTGGAAGATCATAACTTTTGCATACGAGGCCCGTTTTTGACGTTCTTTATATACACGCGTAGGTATTTCCGAGTACTACAACGTTCGTTTAAACTCCAATACCTAATGCTAAGTCTATTTTAAATTCATCTTGTTATAGAGGCTATAGTGCTAGAATTTATCATAACTTCTTCATGTGAAGTCAGATTTAGACGTTCTATATATTTTTTGAATTGTTAGACTTGTAGTGTTGAATGAAAATAAAGTAAATTGATTATAATATGTGTTTGTGATATTTATGGGAATTATCTTTGACCTAATTTTGACTGGTGTTACATATAGAAATTGAAATTGTAACTAAACCTGCATTTGAGGATATTACACCTTGAGATCCTGACTTCTCAGGGGATGAAGGTAGGGCAATATATGTCAAATTGGGTTAATGTTATCTTAATGTAAGTGCTTCACATTTTTCAGCCCTAATTTCATGCATTAATGTTTATGCTGATGCAAGTCACTCCTATATGAAAATAGAAATTGTACACCTTGAGATCCTGTGTTACATATAGAAATTGAAATTGTAACTGAACCTGCATTTGAGGATATTACACCTTGAGATCCTGACTTCTCACGGGATGAAGGTAGGGCAATATATGTCAAATTGGGTTAATGTTATCTTAATGTAAGTGCTTCACATTTTTCAGCCCTAATTTCATGCATTAATGTTTATGCTGATGCAAGTCACTCCTATATGAAAACAAACAACATAGGTTTTATATTTTCAACTTCCGTATACTAGTATGATTTTGCTTTACTAATAAACCATATGAATTTGGCACCCATTCTTTATTTTATGTTTTTTGTAAATATACATAATCACTTGAAATCTTTTCTTCTTTGTCCTCCTAATTTGAATGCAATTTCTATCAGAATTTAAAGACGTCTATTTTCATACAGTTGCAAACTTAGCAGAGTGCATAAAAATACTAGAGCAATTATTAGATATATTCATGGAATTAGGGAGGCTCGACACTTTAAGGGAATACAAGTGTTAAAGTGGTAGTCCATTGACTTATTGACTTATTTCTTGTGTATTTTACATTCCATTACGAAATAGTCTGCTACAATTTCCATGTTTTTTTGTAGATATATGATGATTAGTAAAATGACAAAATGAGTTACAAGAAGATAGCATGAATGGCTTTTATACCCTTCAAGTTGCACATGTGATTTATAGTTGTAACTTTGGAATGCCTGACTATCAATCTTTTTGTAGATATTTCGATAAAGGTATGGATGTCAGATGAAGTTTTTTCTACATGCTCCCTTCTAGTTTAAACAACTTTTTGTAACTTAAATAGACAACCGTATAATATTATATACCTATTAGTTAGAATTATGGAGAAAAAAATATTTTGAAACCAAGTGGCATCCCAGTCGAGTAATGTTTGAATTGAAGAAGAAAAACTCATATACAAACTCCATGTATTAAAACACCGAACACCACTCGAAAACACCAAACACTACTGGAAAACAACAGATGTCACAGAACACCAGATGTCACAGAACACCAGACACCATCGGAAACCACCAGGAGGCGCCAGGAAATTACAAGACACCACCGATCTGAAAACACCATGGTTCCATTCTAAGTTTATTTAATCATTTATATTCATTAATAATAAATCAATAATAAAAAACTAAAAAAAAAAAAAAGATAAATAACAAGGACAATATGGTCTTTTCATCTTTACGAGGGATGAAAAACGCAATAAAACCAAAACCTAGGGTCCGTCCGAGTGCAAATAAAAACATAAGGACCAAATGTATAATGTTTGTAAACCAAATGGACCATTCAGTAATTTGTTCTATAGGATATGCATCGAGTAATTACGAAAAACGTTTCTTTCATTTTGGACATGCATTATGTAAATTACGAAAAACAATTATATCATTTACGACATTCATCAAGTTAACAACGTATATCGCTTGTGAGGCAAACAATAAACTCTAAAGTCGAAACCTAATATTTCGTCCTTTTTTGTTCCAAGCGATTGGCAAACGCACGAAATATCATTTAGGTTATGCGGTATGGTTTTAACATCAATTATGTTATGCTTACTTAACGTCCCTTAACATATGTTATAATATGTGAAAATTGTTCTGCTTTCATGTGGTGTTAAGCCATTTTACCCTCTCAGCATTTTCCAACATGGGTTAAGAAAAAAAAAACAATCAACTTTTTTTATTCTTTTTTCCTTTTTAAGTGGTGTGCTGGTGTGGTGTGTATTCCCTAGCAAAAATGGAGTCGTGCGGAGAATGACAGGATAGATGATCAACTTCCATATACTAGTATGATTTTGCTTTACTCATAAACCATATGCATTTGGCACCCATTCTTTATTTTTATGTTTTTGTAAATATACATAATCACATGAAATCTTTTCTTCTTTGTCCTCCTAATTTGAATGTAATTTCTATCAGAATTTAAAGAAGTCTATTTTCATACTGTTGCAAACCTAGCAGAGTGCATAAAAAAACTAGAGCAATTATTAGATATATTCATGGAATTTGGGAGGCTCGACACTTTAAGGGAATACAAGTGTTAAAGTGGTAGTCGATTGACTTATTGACTTATTTCTTGTGTATTTTACATTCCATTACGAAATAGTCTGCTACAATTTCCATGTTTTTTTGTAGATATATGATGATTAGTAAAATGACAAAATGAGTTACAAGAAGATAGCATGAATGGCTTTTATACCCTTCAAGTTGCACATGTGATTTATAGTTGTAACTTTGGAATGCCTGACTATCAATCTTTTTGTAGATATTTCGATGAAGGTATGGATGTCAGATGAAGTTTTTTCTACATGCTCCCTTCTAGTTTAAACAACTTTTTGTAACTTAAATAGACAACCGTATAATATTATATACCTATTAGTTAGAATTATGGAGAAAAAAATATTTTGAAACCAAGTGGCATCCCAGTCGAGTAATGTTTGAATTGAAGAAGAAAAACTCATCTACAAACTCCATGTATTAAAAAACTAGACACCACTCGAAAACACCAAACACTACTGGAAAACACCAGATGTCACAGAACACCAGGCGCCACTGGAAACCACCCGGAGGCGCCAGGAAATTACAAGACACCACCGATCTGAAAAACACCATGGTTCCATTTTAAGTTTATTTAATCATTTATATTCATTAATAATAAATCAATAATAAAAAACTAAAAAAAAAAGATATATACAAAGGACAATATGGTATTTTCATCTTTACGAGGGATGAAAAACACAATAAAACCAAAACCTAGGGTCCGTCCGAGTGCAAATAAAAACATAGGGACCAAATGTGAAATTTTTGTAAACCATAGGGACCATTCAGTAATTTGTTCTATAGGATATGCATTGAGTAATTACTAAAAATGTTTCTTTCATTTTGGACATGCATTATGTAAATTACGAAAAACGATTGTATCATGTATAAGGTTGTAGAACTCGTTACTCGGTACCTGTTCGGCTGACTACCAAGTAGCGAGTACCCGGGAGTACTTGGGGAGTACTCGGATTCGGTAATTCATGTAGAAATGTTTTTAGGGAAATTATATATGTAAAAATCATAAGTTGATTGAAATATATAACAAAATTAGATACATGTGAATACACAAAAGCTAAAAAACACATAATGGACTCACTTCGTGAATAATTACTTAAAATTTAAGACATATATATGTATTAATGATCACCTGTGTGTGTTAAATAATAAATCATTAAGTATATTATATATATTAATCACCGAGTTCACTGCGTTTTACAAAACTACTCAGTTCAGTAAGGGGCTGATCAGGGAGTACTCGGGATTCTGTAACTCGCCTCGGTAAGGAGCCGAGTAGCAAGTACTCGGAGGAGTAATCGGCTAACTCGGCGAGTTTTTCAAAACTGATCATTTACGACATTCATCAACTTAACTACATATATTGTTTGTGAGGCAAACAATAAACTCTAAAGTCGAAACTAAATATTTGGTCCTTTTTTGTTCCAAGCGAATGTCAAAGGCACGAAATATCATTTAGGTTATGCGGTATGGTTTTAACATCAATTATGTTATGCTTACTTGACGTCCCTTAACATATGTTATAATATGTGAAAATTGTTCTGCTTTCATGTGGTGTTAAGCCATTTTACCCTCTCAACATTTTCCAACGTGGGTTAAGAAAAAAAAACAATCAACTTTTTTTAATCTTTTTTCCTTTTTAATTGTTGTGCTGGTGTGGTGTGTATTCCCTAGAAAAAATGGAGTCGTGCGGAGAATGACATGATAGATGATCAACTTCCACATACTAGTATGATTTTGCTTTAATCATAAACCATATGCATTTGGCACCCATTCTTTATTTTTATGTTTTTGTAAATATACATAATCACATGAAATCTTTTCTTCTTTGTCCTCCTAATTTGAATGCAATTTCTATCAGAATTTAAAGAAGTCTATTTTCATACCGTTGCAATCATACCGTTGCAAACTTAGCAGAGTGCATAAAAAACCTAGAGCAATTATTAGGTATATTCTTGGAATTTGGGAGGCTCGACACTTTAAGGGAATACAAGTGTTAAAGTGGTAGTCGATTGACTTATTGACTTATTTCTTGTGTATGTTACATTCCATTACGAAATAGTCTGCTACAATTTCCATGTTTTTTTGTAGATATATGATGATTAGTAAAATGACAAAATGAGTTACAAGAAGATAGCATGTATGGCTTCTATACCCTTCAATTTGCACATGTGATTTATAGTTGTAACTTTGGAATGCCTGACTATCAATCCTTTTGTAGATATTTCGATGAAGTTATGGATGTCAGATGAAGTTTTTTCTACATGTTCCCTTCTAGGTTAAACAACTTTTGTAACTTAAATAGACAACCTTATATATTATATACCTATTAATTAGAATTATGGAGAAAAAAATATTTTTAAACCAAGTGGCATCCCAGTCGAGTAATGTTTGAATTGAAGAAGAAAAACTCATATACAAACTCCATGTATTAAAACACCAGACACCACTCAAAAACACCAAACACTACTGGAAAACACCAGATGTCACAGAACACCAGACGCCACCGGAAACCACCAGGAGGCGCCAGGAAATTACAAGACACCACCGATCTGAAGACACCATGGTTCCATTTTAAGTTTATTTAATCATTTATATTCATTAATAATAAATCAATAATAAAAAACTAAAAAAAAGATAAATACAAAGGACAATATGGTCTTTTCATCTTTACGAGGGATAAAAAACGCAATAAAACCAAAACCTAAGGTCCGTCCTAGTGCAAATAAAAACATAGGGACCAAATGTGAAATTTCTGTAAACCATAGGGACCATTCAGTAATTTGTTCTTTAGGATATGCATTGAGTAATTACGAAAAACGTTTCTTTCATTTAGGACATGCATTATGTCAATTACGAAAAACGATTGTATCATTTACGACATTCATCAAGTTAACTACGTATATCGTTTGTGAGGCAAACAATAAACTCTAAAGTCGAAACCAAATATTTGGTCCTTTTTTGTTCCAAACGAGTGGCAAAGGCACGAAATATCATTTAGGTTATGCGGTATGGTTTTAACATCAATTATGTTATGCCTACTTGAAGTCCCTTAACATATGTTATAATATGTGAAAATTGTTCTGCTTTCATGTGGTGTTAAGCCATTTTACCCTCTCAACATTTTCCAACGTGGGTTAAGAAAAAAAAAACAATCAACTTTTTTAATCTTTTTTCCTTTTTAAGTGTTGTGCTGGTGTGATGTGTATTCCCTACCAAAAATGGAGTCGTGCGGAGAATGACACGATAGATGATCAACTTCCATATACTAGTATGATGTTGCTTTACTCATAAACCATATGCATTTGGCACCCATTATTTATTTTTATGTTTTTGTAAATATAGATAATCACATGAAATCTTTTCTTCTTTGTCCTCCTAATTTGAATGCAATTTCTATCAGAATTTAAAGACGTCTATTTTCATACTGTTGCAAACTTAGCAGAGTGCATAAAAAACCTAGAGCAATTATTAGATATATTCATTTGGGAGGCTCGACACTTTAAGGGAATACAAGTGTTAAAGTGGTAGTCGATTGACTTATTGACTTATTTCTTGTGTATTTTACATTCCATTACGAAATAGTCTGCTACAATTTCCATGTTTTTTTTGTAGATATATGAAGTAAAATGACAAAATGAGTTACAAAAAGATAACATGTATGGATTCTATACCCTTCAAGTTGCACATGTGATTTATAGTTGTACCTTTGGAATGCCTGACTATCAATCTTTTTGTAGATATTTCGATGAAGGTATGGATGTCAGATGAAGTTTTTTCTACATGCTCCCTTCTAGTTTAAATAACTTTTTGTAACTTAAATAGACAACCATGTAATATTATATACCTATTAATTAGAATTATGGAGAAAAAAATATTTTGAAACCAAGTGGCATCCCAGTCGAGTAATGTTTGAATTGAAGAAGAAAAACTCATATACAAACTCCATGTATTAAAACACCACACACCACTCGAAAACACCAAACACTATTGGAAAACACCAGATGTCACAGAACACCAGACGCCACCGGAAACCACCAGGAGGCACCAGAAAATTACAAGACACCACCGATTTGAAAACACCATGGTTCCATTTTAAGTTTATTTAATCATTTATATTCATTAATAATAAATCAATAATAAAAAACTAAAAAAAAGATAAATACAAAGGACAATATGGTCTTTTCATCTTTACGAGGGATGAAAAACGCAATAAAACCAAAACCTAGGGTCCGTCCGAGTGCAAATAAAAACATAGGGGCCAAATGTGAAATATTTGTAAACCATAGGGACCATTCGGGAATTTCTTCTTTAGGATATGCATTGAGTAATTACGAAAAACGTTTCTTTCATTTAGGACATGCTTTATGTAAATTACGAAAAATGATTATATCATTTACAACATTCATCAAGTTAACTACGTATATCGTTTGTGAGGCAAACAATAAACTCTAAAGTCGAAACCAAATATTTGGTCCTTTTTTGTTCCAAACGAGTGGCAAAGGCATGAAATATCATTTAGGTTATGCGGTATGGTTTTAACATCAATTATGTTATGCTTACTTGACGTCCCTTAACATATGTTATAATATGTGAAAATTGTTCTGCTTTCATGTGGTGTTAAGCCATTTTACCCTCTCAACATTTTCCAACGTGGGTTAAGAAAAAAAACAATCAACTTTTTTTAATCTTTTTTCTTTTTTAAGTGGTGTGCTGGTGTGGTGTGTATTCCCTAGCAAAAATGGAGTCGTGCGGAGAATGACAGGATAGATGATCAACTTACATATACTAGTATGATTTTGCTTTACACATAAACCATATGCATTTGGCACCCATTCTTTATTTTTATGTTGTTGTAAATATACATAATCACATGAAATCTTTTATTCTTTGTCCTCCTAATTTGAATGCAATTTCTATTAGAATTTAAAGAAGTCTATTTTCATACTGTTGCAAACTTAGCACAGTGCATAAAAAACCTAGAGCAATTATTAGATATATTCATGGAATTTGGGAGGCTCGAAACTTTAAGGGAATACAAGTGTTAAACTGGTAGTCGATTGACTTATTGACTTATTTCTTGTGTATTTTACATTCCATTACGAAATAGTCTGCTACAATTTCCATTTTTTTTGTAGATATATGATGATTAGTAAAATGAAAAAATGAGTTACAAGAAGATCGCATGTATGGCTTCTATACCCTTCAAGTTGCACATGTGATTTATAGTTGTAACTTTGGAATGCCTGACTATCAATCTTTTTGTAGATATTTGGATGAAGGTATGGATGTCAGATGAAGTTTTTTCTACATGCTCCCTTCTAGTTTAAACAACTTTGTGTAACTTAAATAGACAACCTTATAATATTATATACCTATTAATTAGAATTATGGAGAAAAAAATATTTTGAAACCAAGTGGCATCCCAATCGAGTAATGTTTGAATTGAAGAAGAAAAACTCATATACAAACTCCATGTATTAAAACACCAGACACCACTCGAAAACACCAAACACTACTAGAAAACACCAGATGTCACAAGAACACCAGACGCCACCGGAAACCACCAGGAGGCGCAAGGAAATTACAAGACACCACCGATCTGAAAACACCATGGTTCCATTTTAAGTTTATTTAATCATTTATATTCATTAATAATAAATCAATAATAAAAAACTAAAAAAAATGATAAATACAAAGGACAATATGGTCTTTTCATCTTTACGTGGGATGAAAAACGCAATAAAACCAAAACCTAGGGTCCGTCCGAGTGCAAAAAAAACATAGGGGCCAAATGTGAAATTTTTGTAAACCATAGGGCCCATTCAGTAATTTGTTCTTTAGGATATGCATTGACTAATTACGAAAAACGTTTCTTTCATTTAGGACATGCATTATGTAAATTATGAAAAACGATCGTATCATTTACGACATTCATTGACAAGTCTTAATCGTAGAAAATATCTGTTTTAGAATACATACACACACACACACACACACACACATATATATATATATATATATATATATATATATATATATATATATATATATATATATATATATATATATATATATATATCAATTTCTTCATTTAGGGCATTTTTGGTCCCAACTATGATGATTCTTAAGCATGGCATGCTCTTCATCAAATAAGTCGTCCTTTCAAACCGAATGAGGGGTCTTGAATCATAAAAATGTGGTCTTGATGCTTAGTTCTTCCCAATGCATGTTCTAGAAGGTCTTAAGGTGTTAAGAAGTTGGATTTTGTTTATTAGGCACTTAATGGGCATGCAAAGTCATAAAGTTGGAAACTTTATGACTCTTAGTGGTATTTTGGCCTTGGATCTGAAATTTGGACGTGAGAGCTTAATGCATTAAGCTCTTATTGAGGAAAAAGGAATTTGTGTGTATGTCGTGCGTAACCTAGAGTACGCCGTACGTACGGGGTCAACCGTCTGACTCCGGTTAAAGCCTAAGTACTCTCAGCGTAGGAGCTGAGTACGCCCCGCGTACTCAGCTCAGTGGATCGAGTTAACTCGTTGAGCTTGACCTTTGACCAAGTTGACCTAGGGGTACTTTAGGTATTTTGAGCTAATTAATTGAGATTAGGTCCTTGGTTTTGGTTAGGTGATCGTTGAGCCACTAGATTATATATCCTGGTCAGCATAGTGATATGATAGTTTATAGCTGTTCAGTAGATCTGTATGGTTATCTGTATTTGTTGGCTCACTGTTTATGTTTATTTGTTGCATATGTCGACATGTTGTGTTGGTTTGAGGTGGTCCTGCTTTGTGCTATAGGCCAAGAGACCCAGGAACCACCAAATAGGTTGTAGGCCCTGTGAGGTGGTCCATTCAGGCCAGCGGCCCGTGGATCGGTCTGGATAGGTAGTAGGCCTTACGAGGTGGTCCGGTCAGGTTGAAGTCTTGTAGAGTGGTCTAGATAAGCCGTAGGCCCTGGGAGGCGGTCCAATTACGTTGGTTGCTCATATTTGTATGCTTGTTTGTTATGTGGTGTGTTGTTACTTTGGGGGAACTCACTAAGCTTTGGTTTACCGTTTTAGTTTATCGTTTCAGGTACTTCTGAGGATCGTGCGAAGGCAAAGGCGTGATCGTACACAACTTCCTGTTTTATGTCAGCAAGTCTTGGGAAAACTCTGATTTGAAATAATTCTTTTGAAACAATGACTCTTTTTGTAAACAATACTGATTCATGGTTGGTTTTGAAAATTTTAAACTTGTTGTGATTTTTGGAGTGTTACAAGCTGGTATCGGAGGCTTGGTTTGAGAGTATTGGATGAACATTCATGTGAATCCAGACTCAAACTAGGGAACTGCAAAAGTTTTGAAACTGATTTTCAAAATTGTTTTCAAAAGTAAATAAGGAAGGATGTGATGTGTACAATCAGCCGGAGCAAGAAAGTATACCCTAAGTTACCCACACTATTATTGATATTATGTTTATGTTAGAACAACAAGCTAGTGGTAGGCTAGGGATCTTCAGGGATTCCATGATAGAATTGCCTGATAATTGATGCCTGAAAGCCTAAGATTCTTGCTAGTATGGAACTAATATCATTATAGTAGTTTCTTAGTGTATGCATCATAATTGTACATAACTAAGACTCTATAGGATGAGAATTTTTGGTTTAGCCTTATTTCATGTTCTTGTTTGATGAAGGGCTTAGTGTAGAATCAAATATCCGACTGTCTACAGGATCCAGCATTATGTATGATTAGCACACACGAGTGCTGTAGGGTTGTTGGAAGTTTCATGGGTGGGTTATGTGTGAGCAGCTGACCAGTTGAGGAATTTCTAGCCTTTCTCTAGGGTGTGAGAATAGGATGTATGTGTATTCTAGTGTGTGCTAATAGGGTCGTTGTGATGATCTTCTAAGACAAATACGTGTAGGTGCGAAAGGTAGTATGGGCCCGTACTATTGGAAGCATAGGACCCCTACGCGTAGCAGGGAAGTCACAACCCCTAGGGTTTGTTCTTTAGAATAGCTTATATGGTATGAAATGCACCTAATATGATATTTTCTTGTTTATTTTAAGTATGGTGGTCACGAGGAGATTCGAGACAGGAGTTGGGTCGAGTGGCCAGGATAGGTCGAGGTTATGACTGTTATCTGGGGGTAGATACCGAAGCTATTTGGGTCTATAAAGACTGTCATGATTGAATACTTTGAAGACTGATACGATGCTCTTACTGAGGCTGTTGTTGCTGCAGCTACCACGGCCGTTGCGGCCGCTGGGGTCGTGGAGATAGAGCTTTCCAGTATCGGGACTTCGACAATACGAATCCCCCGGTGTTCGATAGGGTTCAGGATCCGATCATTGTTATGAGGTGGTTGTCCGATGTCGAGGGATGTTTCATTAACTGCTCCTGCCCAGCCGAACAGAAGGTCAAGTGCACCCTGAACCTTCTCAAGTTCGGGGTGAAGGATTGGTGGAGTATGGTTACTAGCTCTTATACTCCGGAGCAGAGGGCTACTGCTTCATGGGAGTAGTTATTTGAGATGTTCCGCACAAGATATGTTCCATTGGTTGAGAAGGAGAGACTATCCCATGAGAATTTAATTTTGAGGCAGGGGACGGAGTCGGTCACTGAGATCACCAAGATGTTTACGGAGAGAGCTCTGTTTTGTCCTGAGTTTGCTACTTTTGAGCATGCTCAGATGACCCGGTACTTGAGCATGCTCAAGACGGACATCCGCCAATTTGTGTCTACTCAACATTATGGTAGACTTTTGGGGTTACAGGAGGCCGCTAGGAGGCGGGAGATCGAGTTGGAGCTCCAGACGAGGGAGCGGAGGCAGGCTCCGGTGCAGTTGCAGCCTACAGTGAAGCGGTTCAAGGCTGCTGATGTGATATATGTGAGTCAGAGGGTTTGTACTTGTGGCAAGTGCGGCATGGTTCATGAGGGTTCTTGGCGATCTTCGTTTGGGTGCCACAAATGTGGCAAGGATAGGCATTGTACCAAGGATTGCCGCCATCAGGTCCCAACACCGACCACCAGGATCTGTTATCACTGTGAGCAGGTTGACTATATTAAGGCCAACTATCCTTTACTCATTGCAGCACCGGCGCAGGCTCCAGTGCCAGCTACTTTGAGGATCACCGACGGGTGCAAGGGTAAGGCGGAGCCCCTGAGTGCTCTAGGTCGCACTTTTCAGCTCACGGCATATGAGGCCAGGGCGGCGCCAAATTTTGTTATTGTTATGTTTCTATTTATCATTTTGTAAAATATTTTATGGTATGCATATGTTTATGTTTCTGATAGGTATATTCTTAGTGAATTTTTTGCCTGCTCTTGTGTTATTCGACTCGGGCGCGAGTCGGTCCTTTGTAGCCCAGTCTTTTAGTAGGGATTTTGATATGACCCTTAGCGAGTTGGACACATGGCATACTCATACATGAGGAGGCGGGTATTGGATGCGTACGTCGAGCGTACTCAGCAGGTACGCCGCGCCTATGTTGTTTAGACCAAAACCCTAGTTTAAGGGTTTTTCACCTTATCTAATCCTCTTTATGGATCATGGCCTTCACCCTCATCAGCCTCCACCTGAGAAAACGTCCCTCTAGCTAACCCTAAGTGAGAAGAGGAAGAAGGTAGTGGGGAGACTTTGGAGCTTGGAAGCAACTTGGATATTGGATTCTCTCCTTTCTAGCAACCTCCAGGAGGTAAAAAGCTCCTAGCTTGATCATCTTATCTTATATATCCAACCATTTCTTCATTTAGGACATTTTTGGTCCCAACTATGATGATTCTTGAGCATGGCATGCTCTTAATCAAATAAGTCATCCTTTTAGACCCAATGAGAGGTCTTGAGTCATAAAAATGTGGTCTTGATACTTAGTTCTTCCTCCATACATGCTCTAGAAGGTCTTAAGGTGTTAAGAAGTTGGGATTTTGTGTATTAAGCACTTAATGGCCATGCAAAGTCATAAAGTTCAAAACTTTATGATTGTAAGTGGTATTTTGGCCTTTGATTTGAAATTAGGACGTGAGATCTTAGTGCATTAAAATCTTATTGAGGAAAAATGATTTTGTATGTGCGTCGTGCGTAACCCAGCGTACCCCACATGTACGGGGTCAACTTCCCGACTTCGGTTAAAGCCTGAGTACGCCCGACATAGGTGATGAGTATGCCCCACATACTCACCTGAGTGGACCGAGTTGACTCGTTGACCTTGACCTTTGACCAAGTTGACCTAGGGTTATTTAAGGTATTTTGAGTTGATTAATTGAGATTAGGTCCTTGGTTTTGGTTTCGGGACCGAGATTTATTCAGCTTGTATTAAGACTGAGAGGTGAGTTTTCCTCATTTTACCCATGGGCCGAAGGTACCAATGCCGACCCACTAGATTATTTATCATGGTCAGGATAGTGATATGATAGTTTGTAGTTGTTAAGTAGATCTGTATGATTATTTGTATTTTCTGGCTCTGTGTTTATGTTTATTTGTTGCATATGTCAACATTTGTGTTAGGTTGAGGCGGTCCTACTTTGTGCTGTAGTCCAACACACCCGGGGATAACCGGATAGGTTGTAGGCCCTGCGAGGCGGTCCAGTCACATCGGCGGCCTGTGGAGGAGTCCGGATAGGATGTAGGCCCTGCGAGACGGTCCAGTCATGCCAAAGGCTCGTATAGCGGTCTAGATATGTTGTAGGCCCTGTGAGGCGGTACACTTAGGTTGGCTGCTCATATTTGTATGCTTGTTTGTTATGTGGTGTGCTGGTACTTTGGGGAACTCACTAACCTTTGGCTTACAATTTTAGTTGATGTTTCAGGTACTTTTGAGGATCGTGGAAAGGCAATGGTGTGATCGTACACAACGTTTTGTTTTATATCACCGAGTTTTAGGAAAACTCTAATTTGAAATAACGCTTTTGAAGCAATGACTATTTTGTAAACAATATTGATTCATCGTTGGTTTTGAAAATTTCAATTTTGTTGTGATTTTTGGAGTTTTACACATTCCTTGAAACGCTTGTAGCGAGTCAACCTTCAAAATGTTGACCACACAAACTATAAATTTATAATACTACATTATCATAAATGAAATCATATTCTTCAGTTGTGAATTATTACAAATAGTTGGTACATACGAGTCGGGAAAAATGTTGTTCGTATAAATAATGTTTAACAAAATACATAAGACAATGATAATGATGTACTTAATGGAGACAGAACTTTGGTAAGTCATATAAGGATGTTTTTTTACAAACGGCTTTCCGCATAAAGCCCTAGGTTTTTTTTACAAATTTACCCTTGATTGCTTTAGTTTAGTTTATTTTTTCGAAGTACAGATTAACGGAAAGTTATATTCCACAAGCGACTTGTTGAGCTCGGCTGCTTTGCTTACACTCTTGAAAAATATGACGGCTTGATTGAAACCTATCGCATCGAGCTTACGATTCTTCTCTAGCTAGATCAATTTGATGTAGTGCTGCCATGGATAACCGTTAGAAAAGACTAAAAGGTAATCTTCAGTATGATGGAATCAAGGTAGATATGGAATGGTTAATTTCATTGTAATAACGAAATATAATTTGTAGAAGGAAATTGATTTTTTTTCATTTTAGCCATGGGAATGGAATGGGATGAAAAGTTGCAATGAAAGACACTTTTATCTATATATTTTTTAAAGTAGGGCTCAAAACGTTTTTCTAAATATTTCACATTGACAAGTAAATTAGAATTCTACTTTCAAAATTGTGCCTTCAATTATTTCATAAACGAAATCATCTTCATATTCCTCTTCTCATTCTCTTTTTACAAGCCATTTAGAATTTAAACCCATGAATCTCAAAGAATTTATTAGGACGATAGTCAGCATCAGACATTGTAAAAGAAGAGATTTCTCATGGTTTTTCTCTTTTGTGTAATACCTTAAGTCATATTTTTCTTCTATTCAATTTAGGTATTGTCACACCCCGCTAAAGAGGAAACACGGGGCGTGGCAGTACAAAGGGTTTCATAGCAAAAGATAAAGACAACACCAACCATAGTATTAAAAGCTTTATAGTTTACAATGAGTTTGAACAACTTCAAAGAAAAATATTATAATACATTTGAAAAATAACACATGAAAATGCTCCTACAAGTGATGTGTCCCTACGTGTCACTTACTCGATGTTTCCTGAAAAAAGCGTGTAAAATGAGCGGTCAACTACCGAAATAGTTGGTGAGTTCACAAGTTTACAAAAATATTTGTTTCATGAATCGTAATCAAAGTTTTGATAGAAGTTTCCATAAATAAAAGTACATTGCTAAAATGAGTCAATAAGTTTTCATAAACAATGTTCGTTGTCATCATGAGAAATAAAGTATGTTGCCAAAATGAGATGTAAAGTTCAAATTCTCATAGGAAATATAGTTCGTTGCTAAAACGAGTAAACAAGTTTCGTTACTAAAATAAGTACACAAGTTTCACTACTAAAATAAGTATACAAGTTTCACTGCTAAAATGAGTATACAATTTTCGTTGCTAAAATAAGTATACAAGTTTCATCGCTAAAATAAGTATACAAGTTTTTTTGCTAAAATAAGTATAAAAGTTTCATTGCTAAAATAAGTATACAAGTGTCGTTGCTAACATGCGATGTAAGATTCGTATGCGCATCAAGTTTCCATTCATGAGTTCAAAACCCAAGCCTACTGACCGAATTGTGCCCTATTGACTACTATGTGTATCACAAACATAGAGAATAAAATGGTAAAATGCACTCAAGCAAATCGTGCGAGTGAAGAGTTGTCTACCTCCTGATAGCGCTATCTACAATGACCATGGGATCAAAAGAGTTAATGAGTTGTGTAGAATGATTCCAGGGACTTAACCGCGATACAGTCCTCATGAATTAAAGTAACATACACATACATGCAAATCATAGCAACCAAGTTTATACGAGTCAAAATAAATACAACGAACATAAACAGTTTTTGGACATGCTTTTCCACCCCAAAACATTTAAAACCGAAAATAGGTGGAGTCGTGAATACTCACAATGCTTTGAGATAATGCAAATGATTCCTTCAACTACGCTCCACTCGTACCACTATCGATTCCTACAAAAACGTTACACACTAATGAG
The DNA here is from genome assembly GCF_052849685.1 of Lactuca virosa. NCBI lineage: Eukaryota > Viridiplantae > Streptophyta > Magnoliopsida > Asterales > Asteraceae > Lactuca > Lactuca virosa. The sequence goes on from NC_136433.1 coordinate 180,362,875, forward strand.
TCTCTATTCGAAATCTAATACTAGTATACTTACTACTACAATAGAACTATGCCAATATTATGCCAAAATTTTAATATTGTTAAGTTACAAATATTTTTCTTTGAAATATATATTTCTATGAATCAATTTGTTGTATAACAAATTCAAGTGGAAATTCTCATTATTGAAATGTTAAAATTTAACATTTTAGGAGGTGTTCCACTGATTAAATATTCAAAAACAAAATCAATTTAGTTCCAGAATTTCCTAAATTTTGCATTTCAATTTAAACTGAAGTCAAAGACCTTAAGATAAATTTTCTTCAATTTTTTATAAGTCTAATATTTTTCCTTTATTTAATTGCTAAAATCAACACAAATTCATGAAAAATAGCAACCAGTTAATAAAATTCTCCAAAATTTTTCTAACATTGATACTCATCATATATAATATGGGAAAAATATAAAACTTGGTTTTTAAACAGATTAATGTGATTTTATGATTTTTGTGTATTTATTATAGCAAAAATCGAAATAAAGAGGAAACAGTTTAGAAAATTCTCCAAACTTTTTGTGCCACTGTTATTCGACATATATAATATGGGAAAAACATCAAAGTTGGTTTTCAAATAGTTTAACTAGTTTTCTTTGTTTTATTCGCTTAAAAATCATTAATTCGAGAAAATTATTAAACAGTAGCTAAAATTCACTAAACTTTTTATATACGATTAATATATGCTATAAGATATTCGGATGAAGTTTCATAATTTTTGAATAAGTGTAAGTATTATTTTCATGAATTTAACCCCTTAAATATTCATTAAATCGGGAAAAGTAAGAAACTATCATGAAAAAATCTGAAATTTCTTTTATGGGGTACTTATAATATCCTGAAGATGTAAAAATTGTCAAATACAGTTTCGGACATTCATAACTGTATTTTACAATTTATTTGTCTTCAACAAAAATAAATTTAAAATCAACCGAAGACAGTCATAAAAATATATGCAAATTCATGAAACGTATTTAATTAGTGTATAAGTGATATCAGAAATTTCCCATAATTTATTGACCACAAAAAGTATACTATGTGAATTATTGCTCTATTTTCTTGCAATAATTATAATAATTCGAGAAAAACAAATTATTTCTGAAAATTTCCATATCATCTTATTTTATTGTTTGGATTCTAGGAAAAATCGGATTTGAGCAGAAAAGAAGTTCTAGATATTTATTTGTGAATAAATCGTTTATGACATATTTGAAAGCTTTTTAACAACATACTATGATCATCTAGCATCTAAGCTTGAAGATCATCACATGCATGTTGGTTTGAAGACCATGCATGAGTTTGAAATGCTCAAAATTCGTTATTGAAAGAAAAATCATGGTGCATGTGGTGATTTTCCACCAAAACTTGTAGAGAAGTGCATTATCTTGATTTTGACTTCGGTTTTGGTCATGAGACTTCACCATTTGCAACATGCATGTTGTTTTTGGTGAAATCCTATGACCATCATCATAAAAATCATGGTTATGAACATATAATTCATAATCCATCCATACAATGGTATAGAAGTAGAAAATGTGCATGAAAACACAAAGTTGTGAAGGAAAAAGTGAAGGGAGAATGAAGGTTTTTGTGATTACCTCAAGAACAACACTTGATGATGAAAGTTTTGAGTGTCATGAGATTATATTTTCTGGAAAATTTCATGTTTGAGAGGAAGATAAAGATTAGATAGAGTTTGAGTGGTGATGATGATGAAGTGTTGGGAGGAATGAGAGAAAGAGTGTAAGAGTGACATAAATGATTTCTACTTTGGAAAGAGAGTTAGTGGGAGGGAGAGAGAGAGAGAGATAGAGAGAGAGAGAGGGAGAGAGAGAGAACGAATTTGAGGGGATGAGAGAGGGTTTCCCTCTCTTCCATTTTTATAAATTTCATATATTTTATAAAATTATGAAGTTTTTATAACATATGCACCATAACCTAAATCTTATTTATAAAACCTTGATTTTTGACTTATAAATCAAAGGTAAATGTTAATGTCTTTTTTTTTCGTGATTATATTTTCTTGAAGTTAATCATTTGAAATTGATATTATAAGGTTCATAACAGATTTTTTTGGAGTTTTAGGTGTTAAAGTTTATAAATTTGAGTTTTTAGGGCTTTTAGGGTTTTTCAGAATTTGCTAAACATTAGATATCAAAATAAAATGAATCTTTGAGACTTCAAATTATTTTTTATTATTATAACTCTTTTATACTTATAAATAATGTTTGTAATTTGTTTTTGTTGGTTTATTGGCATTTCTATGTACTGGTTCCGAGATTCAAGTGAAATTGAAGAACCAAGTATACTAGTCATAGTTTCAACTTTGACTTAAGTTCCTACGAGACTTTGACCTAATTTATACTACTAAGTCAAGTTCATGATGTGTCTACATGATTCATGCAAAGATGTTCAAGTCAAGTAATGACCTGAATTTGGATAGTCGCTACAGTTAAAGTAGTTGTAGAATTCACATATCAATGTGAAATCTAGGTACACTATCCTTTGATTCTACTTGTTTCGAAGATTCTAGTAGGTTATAACTCAGTTTCTAGTTACTAAGTCTAGTATGTTTCGTTCCTATACGTGCAACTAAGCTTAGTCAAATCTAGAACCAACTCGAATTTCGACGGTTGTCACAAGTATCAAACATAATGATCTATAAGTATTGTTCAATCTAATTATGTAATTTTGATTCATCTTTACAGAAAGGTTTGCATATGCAATTCTTTATACGATCAATTGTTGATCACATAATCTCAAAATCTGAAGATGATAAACAACCTAAGGAGGTATGGACTTGATGAATTAAGATATTGGGATTTTATTTTTTCTACATAATTCTCCAAATCAGAATTTTCTAATTTTTTTTTTAAATTTCCCAGCAAATATTGCAATTATCTTTTTGTTATTATATGTTTGTGGTTATTTGTGTTTAAGTTTGGCATTGTATGTGTGTGGTTATATGATTGTGTTTGTGTGACTGTGTTTATGTGACTGAATAAGTGTGTGTGTGTGAATGGATGTGAATGACTAATGCTCTTCATGGTGGCTGCACTTTTGGGTTAAAGATACGGTAATGTTCATGATTTTAGACATGATAATAATTAAAGCTTCTTGCTGTAGTTATTTGAAACCATTTTATTATGTGTTTGCTTCACTTTTACATTGTCATTGAAACTTTAAATATAGCTAAAAGGGCAAGGGAACTTATGAAATCAAGAATGGCTTGTATACAATTATTATCCCAGTTAGCAAATCTAATTATGTATATTATTGTTGTGATATTTCAGGAAGGTGTTTCGCACATACCCTCTGTGGCAAATCTGGGTGAAAAAATGAACATATATGCCTTATTTTCTTACATTTTAGGGTGAATATATGGCCTTATACCAAATAGAGTTTGAGTTTGTGTTTTAATTGCATAAAAAATGCGAAATTGTAAATATTTATTTAGGTAAAAGTAACTACATGTTGTATTGAGTTTATACATGTTGTATTGAGTTTATGTTCCATTTTTTTCTTATAATATAGATATCTTATGGAAGTTGAACTCATTTCTTTGATTGAATTGCTCTTGCATTTCTCATTTCTTTTTCTTAAATCTTTTTAACGTTCACTTTAAAAAGCTGAAGAAAATCTTGATTTTGTTTTAGAAAAATGTATTTTACAATTAAAATATTTTTTTGAACCCCATTTCACATATATATGAAGTGATGCTAGTATGCTACTATACTAATTTTAATGTTTGATCCTGTAATATATCTTGCTTAGATTAAAATGTGGTCAAGTTAGGCTTCTCCGTCCTTTAATACAATCTTAAAGCAATCATCCATAAAAGACATACTAAAAGGCAACTCAAGTTCATATGATGATTTAAATGTAAAAATAAAAAATAAAAATGTATTTTATAAAGCAATTTACCACGTAAAGGGTAGTTTAAAATTTGAGTAGTTTGATATTAATTTTTTTTTTTTGAGTTATTTAGACTCGATTAATTAATGGAGAGCTCATAAAAACAAATAACCCTTAAATTGGGTTATAGTCAATGCTATTAAAACTTATGAGAACAATACAACACGTTAATAATTATAAATTTCTAAACATTTAAACTGAATTTAACAAATAGGATAATGCTAAAACCATTTTAAGGGATTAAAAGAAATTTCTATAAGGCTTACAAATTGTTAATATGACATGGTAGGACAAAAACAATGAAAATATAAAATATCATAAATATTAATTTAAAATTTCCATAGGTCTCAACTCATAATTAATAATGCACAATCAATCATGTATGTACATTTGTAAAAAATCCAAACGTTTCGTTTTTTAATTCTTATTGATTTCGTTTCTGATAGAATGAATCTTACTGATAATTGTTTAGATGTAGTAATTATTTGCGTAAATGAACTAATCGCCTCTAAAAAATAATTTATGAAAAACTATTCGCACCCATCACTTAACGCGGGTAAACGGCTACTATACTTCGGGGCTGTTTGTTTGACCTCATAATGATCCTATAAAGAGGATGACTTTGGTTGAAGCTATTTTAACCTCTTAATCGGCCAGACATTAAAAAAGGGGCCTTATTTGGTCGGACCGAATAGTTTTTCCTTTGATGCCCTTGCCCTAAAAAACAGATATCGTGTCCGCCTCTTTTTTTCTTCCCACTTGTGCTTCCGCGACAAACGAACACTCGTCCTCCTCACTTGAAGCGCCGATTTCAGGTTGCATTCGGACCTCCTATAGCCCCAGTCCACCTCCACCTTCGTCGCCTCCGTCCTTGCTGCCTCCCCTTTCGCTAGTATGTTTTTCTACTTTGTTTAATGGGTCGATTTTTTAAGCATACCTCTCATAAATTTGCCTTTGAACATGAAACCAATAATGTGTTGTGTTCTTACTGTCTTGCTATGCTGGTTGATCAATTTGTGTTTGGGTGAACAATTTGTGTGAAATCTGATCGATTGTTAGTCATATTGTTGTGGTTTTGTTGTGTTCTTGTAGATTTGCTACTTATATGTGATTAAAAGTCCAAAAATATATGTTCTTGCTGATTTGCTGCTATGATTTTGCTTGATTTTTCTGTTATGTTTCTGGATTTTGTTGTTGAAACATGTTATTGCTGAATTTTGAATATTAGACATGGCACAAATGGCACAAAAAAAGGGCCTAGAATTAATTAGAAACAGATAGAAGGTGTTGAAAAAATATTTCTTGAAGCTTGTATTCATGAAATTACAACGTACGGACGTGAAGGGAGTAGTTTGAAAGCAAGCTCATGGAAGAATGCAGCTGGAAGATTAAAAAAATACATTTTGTAGTTGATCAAAAACAAATGAAAAACTGATACGGCTACCTAAAAGCAAACTTTGGTGCTTGGTTGAAATTAAAAAACAAAATAGAAAACATTTATAACTCTATAACTTTCACATTTAACATGGAAGAAGACGAATAGGAACTAGAGATCAATGTATTGTGATTTTTGATAAGAAGTAATATATCATAATATTTTATAATATTTCATAATATTTCATAATATTTATGATATTTTCAAGTAGTCGAACAAAATTGTAGAAACTTTGAGAACTTCTCCACTAGTGTACCATCTTTGTGTTCAATTATTCAACGGGTCGGCTACAACTGACATTCATGGATGGGGATCATCTTTTACACTTCCTCACCCTTCTCTTGACTCGCATGAACATAATGTTTTATGTTTAGTTGGTTTTTATATGACGTTTTGTATTTTATTTATAATTACTTACAAATTCAAGATCATTCAGCACAGTCGTTCGGATATCCAACCAAACAGTTCAGAGGCTTAAAATGATTATTTTCACCATTAAGAGACAGCGAATTAGATGTCTGACCAAACATCAATTTATCCCCTTAAACATAAACATAAGAGTACATGTTGAATGGGTATTTATTAAAAGTTAAATGTAGTTACCAATTAGTATACATATTAAAAGTCGAATATTTATTGAAAGGTAAATGTAGTTACCAATTATTATACATATTAAAAGTCGAATAGGACCGTGAACAGTAGTTGTTTTAAGCTAATCCAAGTCTCATTCTATTCGGTTGGGTTTTCTTCTCGAGGCGCTCCTTTTTGTTTCTGTGTGGCGTTTTTTTTGGGGATTCATTGAATTTCCTTCACCTCTTCTCTTGTCGTCATCTTTCTATGTTTCGTTGTTCTTTCAAGTAATAGATTCCTCGATTGATTTTCTGTCGTCTATGATTTCCCTTTCTATGATATTTCATTTCCTCTATTTTCATTATTCTTTGCTTCTCTTTTATGTCTAACGTCTGTTTCTAGAGATTGTCCTTGTTGTTGTCCTCTTCTTCTTCCTCAGCTTTGCGTCTATGCGTTTATAGGTACTACTTTTTCCATTGATCACTGCCACTTTCTGTGAGCTATATATACAAGTTCTACAATGGAGGTTACTACATTTAACAAGGAATTCCTAGATGCGTAGTTTCCGGTTTGGGACAAAATTGGTGCGCAGCTATGGAATAGGTTAGTTTCCATTTCTTTTCCCTAAATTAAAACTTCAAAACAAAATTTCAATGTGTGTTAAACATTGAATGAAGACATTAATGGTGGTACTTCATCGAAAAGTCGATTTTATGGTGATTCATGAGGGGTTTTGATTTTTGATATCTCTAATGAACATCGATCAATGAAGATTTATAGTTTGTTGTTCTTCATGATTGCATCTCCCTTTCTAATAAAGGTGAAAAATTCATGCATACCTTTTATTTTTGGTAAACATATTGTTCAACTTTGGCCTATTAAACACATGTTCTACAAAATCCATCCATATATTAACTCAAAATTGGTGTAAAACCAAAATAAGAGATGATTGCATCAAAAAACTAGATTATTGATTCCTACCCTAATATGGAACTAACAAGATCATTAAGAATAAGAATTAGATAATTGACTATAAAAAAAGATTAAAGTTCATCCTCGAATACTGTAACAAAATGTTTAAAGTGTAAATGCAAATAAACCATCATATGCTTTTTATCCAAAAATCTACACTTTTACAACATAGGTTTTTATCTTTTCAACTTCCATATATGATTTTGCTAATCTCATAAACCATATGAATTTGGCACCCATTCTTTATGTTTATGGTTTTGTAAATATACATAATCACATGAAATATTTTCTTCTTTGTCCTCCTAATTTGAATGCAACTTCTATCAGAATTTAAAGAAGTCTATTTTCATATTATTGCAAACTTAGAGAGTGCATAAAAAGCCTGGAGAAATCACTAGATATATTCATGGAATTTGGGAGGCTCAACACTTTAAATGAATACATGTGTTAAAGTGGTAGTCTGAAAGACTTATTGACTTATTTCTTGTGTATTTTACATTCCACTACGATATAGTGTGCTGCAATTTCCATGTTTTGTTGCAGATACATGATGATTAGGAAAAGGACAAAATGAGTTACATGAAGATAGCATGTATGAATTTTTTACTCTTCAAGTTGCACATGTAATTTATTGTTGTAAATTTGGAATGCCTTATATTGACTAACAATCTTTTTAATGATATTTCGATCAAGGTATGGATGTCAGATGAAGTTTTTTCTAGTTTAAACAACTTTTTGTAACTTTAATAGATAAATGGCAAATGTCATATTAGCCCATCAAACTTATTGTTTTTGTTTTAAAAGGTCACTAACCTATTTTTTTGCACATTAAAGGAATAAACTCTCATATGACCGTTTAATTACATCCTTTTACCGATTGTAAAAGGTATAACCCATATTTTCGTGACATGGGCCTCCACCGTGGATTATTACTGTTGTAATCTTGGTCCCCAAGATTGCCTAGTCATCGTTAATGGTCCCCCTTATAAATTGAAGGGATACCCTAAATCCCTCTTCCTCACCCACTTTGTTACCCTAATCCGTAACCTTCACTTAATACCACCGAGTTCGCTTTTTCCCACTTATAAATCAAGAACAAAGTTTTTCGTATGGTGGTTTCAGAGTTTCAGACCTAGATGTACCAACTGATTACGAGCTTCACGCCATGGAAACCCAACTCCAGATTGAGGAAATGAGAGATGAACTGCGACAACATCTTGGCGAGTTTAGGGAGGAAATACGCTACTTGAAAAGGATAGTGGCCGTGATGGGTGCAGTTGGAGTTGCAGTGATGTCGTTAATCGGGGTTCATGTTTGTATCGAATGCGCTGGGTGGGGATTTTGGGGGGGTCTAGTTTAGTTCGTAGGTAGCACGATGACGATTAGTGTTTTTTGGGTTAATGGGTTGTCGAAGGTTTTTTGTTTTTTTCTAAGTTCGTCATCTGCTAGTATAATATGTATGTATTAGGGTATGTGTTGGTGGTTATTTTGATCAGTGGTGCTTGTTGACGATGTTAGGGTTTTTAGAACCATCTTTTTGGGGGTTTTTGGTAGCACAATAACCTCATTTGTAGTCCAAGTACATTGTTATGTGGAAGTACATTGTTATATGAAAGTACTTTGTTAACCATTGTTCTACATATGATATTATTCTAATATTTAGTAATGTAGACGAAGTACCCTTTGTTATGTTAACTGTGTATATTAATTTTTTCATGTGGAAGTACATTGTTATGTGGAAGTACATTGTTATATGAAAGTACTTTTTTATGTATAATTACCTTGGAAGTACAATCATAAAAAAAACATTCATGTTACAATCACAAACTAACACAATAACCTCAGTTGTAGTCGAAGTACATTGTTATGTGGAAGTACATTGTTATATGAATTACCTTGGAAGTACAATCATAAACAAACATTCATGTTACAATCACAAACTAACATTCATGTTATGTTTTAAACCAAAACACAAACATTCATGTTACAAACGAAAAACAAACATCCATGCATTCATTAATGTCATAAGTTGGTGTTTTAAAGACACGTTAGCAATCTTAACAAGACCATAACAAACATGAAATAAAGACATCTAACCGTAACTAACATACTCCATAAACAAAACACCTTTAATCCAAATCCATTGGTTTGGTTGAAGTATCACCTTCACCGTTTTTGCCTTCAACCTTTTTTGTCAACTTTTTCTTTATTATCCTCTCGGAATTTTTTCTTAACTTCACTGTACCTTCTTTTGTACCATTTTTCTTATTCACAACACTTGTTGACCCATATTCACATTGTCCCGTTTTGAAACCAATTCCACTTCCACCTTCACCTTCACCCTTTCCCTTATTTACACCATTTCCCCTTTGCACTTGACCCTTCCCTTTCTTCAATGCACTAGCTTCACCCTTCACTTTCTTTAATGCACTAGTTTCACCTTTACCTTCAGCCTTCCTCTTTATGACCTTACTTTTTTGGGTCTTTGACACTGCATCACAGGTTGACTTATTGTGGCTTGCCTTTTTACAAACACCACAGACAATCTTTTTTCCTGACTTGGATACTCTGTGTGATCCACTATCCTCAGTACTGCCCCTCTTTCTCTTAATACTGGGTCTCCCTGGCATCTTCCTTTTCAATGGTGGCAAAGGTGGTATGTAGTCTGTTGGGGGCCACATGTCACTTCCATTCATGCTTCCTATTGAGTATGTCACACCCCTAAACCGGAACGGCGGAAACGTTCGGGGGTGGAGGACGTCATGTATGGTATCACAACAATTACATCATAGTAATCAAAGTAAACACAAGCATTACATTGAATAAGTAAAGTATTTACATCTGTTCGATACATAGTTTGTATACAGCAAAAATATATAACCAAAAGTATAAAAGACGAGACACTATAAGCTCCGTCTTCTTAAAAGCCTGCGGAAGTACCTGTCTACTAATTTCCTGAGAATACAAGCGGTTTTGAAAGAGTATCAACATTAAAGCTGGTGAGTTCATAAGTATGTTTTTGTAATGAAAACCTGTCTGTGAATCTATAAAATGTTTACATGTTCTCAAGAAAATCCAATATTTTCTTTAGTATTAAAAAGTAGTCTTAAACCCTAAGATTGAAGTGTATGTTCGTTACTATGTACTATAGTTGTATATGAAAGCGTTAGTTTATATGCCTGGATACTATCAGTAGAATTGTATAGTATTGTTTTGTAGGAAAACTATGGTGTGAAATCCCTGGCTATCACCAGTAATGTATAGTATGTTCTTGTATAAAAACCCTGGAATCCCCCGGTATGTATAGTAGTTCTAAAACTCATTGAACTTGATACCATTCATACATTAATCGTATTATTGATTACCAAATTTATGAGTTGTTATAACAATACTTGACCATTGAATTGCTTGAACAACGTTCTTCAGGCGTCGGAATCGAAATGACTTTGTCACCCAGGCCTGCCGGCCTAACTGTAGCTAACAGTTGCGGTGCAGGATTGTCAGTCTTGTATAGATCTATACACAAACTCACGTTCTACCTCCAGGAGACTCTGGTTATAATCTCAGGACTTTTGTTAGTACTTAGGTAAGTACGTGAAGATGCTCACTCATAAAAAGCTATACTAAAGATTAAGTGTAGAATAAAATGAATCATTTGAATTTAAATGACTGTTTGTATGACCCCTAAACTATATCCTATATAGTTTATATGTTTGTTCGCATTGAATCTATGTTTCGTGCATTGAATAGGTAATTGTTCCATAAACTGTACCTATTATAGTTTATACGTTTGTTAATGTATTCAATTCGTGTATTATTCTGAAAACTTTGCAATTATGGTTGTATGTTGAAAACTTCCATTATGCTCAACATTTTACAAAAGGGATAAAATATCTAAGTATTTTATAAAATGTAATAATCTTTTGATTGTATCAATTGCATAAGTTTTAATCCTGTTTAAATCTTTAATATATAATCACAAAATTTCTTTGTGTCTTGCTTGTATTCTCCCTGAATACGTTAAAAACAGAAAAAGTGTAGGGGTATGAACTCACAGTTGGTTGCGTGTATGTGCCGAGCAACGAGACTGGAATGAGGACCCTCGAGTTGTTGTACGTGAAATTAACGGAATCCTAATAATAATTAAACACATATTTTCATTTAAATTAGTGAACTCATTATTTAAAGTGTTAGAAAACACTAGCTTTTGGTTTAGGAATGTTACCGAGACTTGTATTTGTGGAAAACGAGAGTTTGCAGCCAAGATTCACGATTCAGGGTTGTTTGCGGCCGTGAATGGTTTTCGGTCGTGAACTGATTGCGGTCGTGAATGGTTTTCGGCCGTGAACGGTTTTCGGCCTTTGAATGGTTTTCGGCCTTTGAAGATTTGAATATGTTCTTGGTGTTCTTGGTGAAAAACTTGAAGATTTGAAGGTTGGATCTTGAAGGCTTGAATGTTCTTGGGAGAAATTTGAGAGGATTTGAGTGAAAATGATGAAAAATGAGAAATCTCTCCGGGAAAATATATATTGGTTGAGTTTACGGCCGTAAACAGGTTTGCGACCGTAAACACTGGGCTGAACGATATTGCTGATTTTTCGAAGGAAACTGGATTTTTCGAGTGTTCTTTGTTCCTAAAACTTATATAAACTTTATTTATATATATTAGATTATTTCCTAACCCACAAAATCTTAGTGGAATAAACAAAATTTGACATTTTATTTAACGGAAATTGACTTTTGTTGACTAGAAAGTATCGGGTTGTCACATCATCCCCCCGTTAAAGGGAATTTCGTCCCGAAATTCTATAATGAATACAAAAATGGACTAGGGAAAGAGATGTGGATACTTCTGTTACATCTGATCTTCTTGCTCCCAATTAAATTCAGGTCCCCACTTGGCATTCCAGCGAACCTTCACTATTGGGATGCAACTTTGTTTCGTTCGTTTGACTTCCCTATCCATGATTTCGACTGGCTCTTCTACGAAGTTATGACTCTCATTTATCTCGATTTCATCGAGTGGAATCACGAGAGTCTCGTCGAATAGACACTTTTTAAGATTTGACACATGGAAGACGGGGTGAATGTTGCTAAGTTCTTGTGGTAATCGGAGTTTGTAAGCTACGGGACCGATCCTAGCAAGGATCTCGAATGGTTTGTTGTATCTTGGATTCAGCTTTCCACGCTTTCTGAAGCGTATCATGCCCTTCCAGGGTGAGACCTTCAATAGAACGCGGTCACCAACCTGGAATTCCAAGGGTTTTCGTCTTTTGTCGGCATAACTCTTTTGTCTATCTCTTGAGGCTTTTAGTCGTTCTCGTATTTGTACGATCTTTTTGTGGTTTCTCAGATGATTTCTGGGCCAGTGAGAGTGCTATCATGAATTTGACCTCTAGCTAGCTGCGTGTTACTCACCTCAGCCTAGCACAAATGGGATCTACACTTGCGGCCATAGATGGCTTCGAATGGAGCAGCCTTAATGCTAGTGTGATAGATGTTTTTGTAGGAAAACTCTACCAAGGGCAAATGGGTTTCCCATGAATTGCCAAAGTCGATAACACACGAACCTTGGTGTCCAGATCCGGTCCATGAAATAACGAACCCCGTCACCCTTGATTTCGAAGTTCTTGTCCATTCCTCTCAGGGCTTCATCTGCCACATTATCTGGCTTCAATACTTCTAGCTGAGTCTCTTTGATATGTGTGGCCAGATGTGAATGGATTGTCATGGTTAGTGCTTTCACTCCGCGAACAGCGTACTCTTTCCGGCTGAGGGCATCAGCTACCACATTGGCTTTACTCGGATGATTGAGAATTTCACACTCGTAATCATTGGGTAGCTCTACCCTTCGCCGTTACCTCATATTAAGCTCCTTTTGGTCAAAGATATGTTGTAGGCTTTTGTGGTCAGTGAAGATAGTGCACTTGGTACCATAATGGTAATGTCTCCAGACTTTCAGCGCAAAGACCACTGCTCCCAACTCAAGATCGTGAGTAGTATAATTGACAATAACCTTTCCTCGATGCATAAGCACACAGCCTAGCCCCTGATTGGATGCATCACAGTAAACTACGAAGTCTTCTGTCCCTTCAGGAAGAGACAAGATAGGTGCGTTGCACAGGGCTTGCTTTAGAGTCTGGAACGGAGTATCTTGTTTTTTTCCCCAACTAAAGGTTACACCTTTCTGGGGCAGGGCGGTAAGAGGCTTAGCAATCCTAGATAAGTTTTGGATGAATCTGCGATAGTAGCCAGCAAGACCCAAGAATTGACGGATTTCTGTGGGCGTCTTTGGTGCTGACCAATTCTTGATTGCCTTTATTTTGGAAGGGTCCACATGTATGCCTTCTTCGCTATCCATGTGACGCAATAAAGTTACCTTCCTAATCCAAAACTCGCACTTAGAGAATTTCGCGTAAAGCTTTTCTGCTCTCAGTGTTTCTAGAACTTGTCTTAAGTGATGGTTGTGTTCTTCCTTGTTTCGTGAATAGATAAGTATTTCGTCTATGAATACTATCACGAACTTGTCTAGGAATGGACGGCACACCCTATTTATCAGGTCCATGAATACGGCGGGTGTGTTGGTTAGACCAAAGGGCATCACTACAAACTCGTAGTGACCATACCGAGTTCGGAAAGCTGTTTTCGGAACATCACTCTCCAGGACTCGTAGCTGATGGTACCCCAATCACAGGTCTATCTTTGAAAAATATCTCGCTCCCTGAAGTTGATCAAAAAGGTCGTCGATTATGCGAAGAGGGTAGCGGTTCTTGATAGTGAGTTTGTTGAGCTCACGATAATCTATGCACATCCGGAAAGATCCATCCTCTTTTTTAACGAATAAGATCGGTGCTCCCCAGGGTGAGAAGCTCGGTCTAATGAATCCCTTGCTGAGCAGTTCATTAAGTTGACTGGATAATTCCTGTATTTCCTCTGGAGCTACACGGTAAGGTGATTTGACTACGGGGGTAGCTCCGGGAATTAAGTCGATTCGGAATTTGACTTGGCACTCGAGAGGAACTCCGGGAAGATCCTCGGGGAAGATGTCGGGAAAGTTACAGACTTCGGGGATGCTCTCGAGGTCTTTGACTTCTTTTTTTTCGTTGATGACATGGGCTAAGAATGGCATGGCACTCTTTTCGTAGGTATTTTTGAGCTTTGATGCACGAAATGATACAAAGGTTCATGTTGAGTTTATCGTCATAGATAATGAGGGCTTCGCCAGATGGCAGATTGAGGCGAATGGCTTTTTCATGACAGAGAATATCAACACGATTGGGGCTCAACCAATCCATGCCGATGATGACATCAAAGCTTTTTATGGAAATCGGCATAAGGTCGATTGGAAAGGAATAATCGTTCAGAGTGAGGGTGCATCCTACGAATACGTCGTTAGTACTCTCTTTCTTTCCGTTATCCATTTCGACGGTGAATGTTTCGGTTAAAGGTTGGGATTTGTGTTTGAGTAAGTGTTTGAATGAATGACTGACAAAACTTCTCTCCGCACCACTATCAAAGAGAATACATGCATAAGAGTTGTCGAGGAGGAACGTACCTGTAACTACGGTGGGATCAGTAACGGCCTCCTCCTGGCCCATTGCTAGCACCTTCCCTGTGTTGCCAGCAGTTGTTGCTTTGGGGAAATTCCTCTTGAAGTGCCTGGTTTCTCCACAACCATAGCAGGCTTGGCCTACTCAAGCTCCAGAGACCTGATTGGTTGGTTGGACTTGTGTAAACACAATATTCTTTTGTTAGACTTGTATCCCCCCTCCCCCTAAAACAGGAAAAAATAGTAAAAATGCAGGGGTATGAACTCACCTTTTGTGAGATTCTGGTTGTTGGTACGGTGTAGTAGGGTTAATTCCACAAGTTAGAACCCGCGATAAAAACCGAATCCTAATTTATATTAATATAAAATTAAGTATAAATTAGATAGTCTAGAAATGTTTAAAGTGTTAAATTACACTTAATTATTGTAAAAAGACTTACAATAATCTTTAGAATAGTGTTTTTTTGTGTTCTTCGTGAAATCTAATGTATTTTGGTGTTTTCGGCCCAAAATAAGAAGATTGGAAGGTGTTTTTGAAATGAACTTCATAATTTAGAATTACTTTCTAACGGCCAAGATTGGTTCCTTGGTTCCATAATTTAGAATGATTCCTTGTTGAACTTTTGCATATATATATATATATATATATATATATATATATATATATATATATATATATATATATATATATATATATATATATATATATATATATATGTGTGTGTGTGTGTGTGTGTGTGTGTGTCATTTTGAATATTTGGACAATTACTTCTAGGGCATTTTTAGTGGCAAATTTTTTATAAATATTTTGTTATTATTTCAAAAAAAAAAAAAAAAAAAACTTTATATGAATAGAGATAAGAGTTTTTTTTATTATTAAATAAACTCCAACCATTTACTAAACTTCAACATTTTAATCATTTTATAGATGTTTTCTATTATAGACCTTACAATTAATAATAACTTACACTCTACTTTTATTTAAATAATTAAATTTTATTATTTTGTGATAATTTAGTCTATTTAACTGAATACATTTTATTAAAATTTTAGCATTAAAAAATTATTTTTAAACTTTTAAATACACTATTATCAAATATTAAAAATATTATTATCACATTATATTCTAAGATTTTTATTTGAATAAATACTAATGTCAACTAATATAATCTTTGAAAATGTGACACGTTATGTGATATAGGAATTTTTACAATATTTAAGTTAAGTAAGGAAATTGTTATCTTTCTGTCATGTGACCATTGTGTCCAACCTAACGGGTTGTTGTGTACTTAATTTACATGGTGGTTGCTTAAAAAACAACATTTTTGTATAAATTATACCACCACGCCAAGTAACTTCCGCTTTATGCTTAGTTTTCTAGCTACTCCGTTTGGCTTTCAACAATATAAAGTATTTTCTTATGTGGTTATAAAGAATGTACAAAGCCACGATTCGAAGAATGATAAATCACACTTATAAGGATATAACTTCTAAATGATAAATCGTAGTTATATGAATATAGTTTCTAAAATGTTTGCCACTTCAGAATAACCAACAACTATCTCTTACAAATTTACAACACAAATCTTGAGACACATAGTTAAAGTTGGCCCCCGCCTTTATAATAAAAAAAATACATAATCAAATTTGGAATAAGTTTTATTTATTGGAAGGTTTTTTTCATGTGTTTAATACAAATAACAACGCCAAAGCTTTATTTATGTGATATACACATACAGTTTAGATATAGAACAATATTTGGCCGAGCTTAAAAACAGGGCCTAGCGGTATCATACATACACATGCATGAGAAATTTCTACGGTTTGAGAAACTTGTCAAACCAGTCACTCGCTTCTTTAAGCATTGATAACGTCACTTCATGTCCAATTCCTGGTTCGACTATCACCTAAATTTCATTCGTAATAAAACACATAATTACATCATATACAACACAATATTACATCATATAACATTATACTTTACTGTTGTTTACCAATATAGACAATCTACTCTATTTTTTTACCTATAATATCAACATACTAATATTCTTGGTTAGTAAAGTACGTTGTTATTCCGTGCAATTTGCCTATTTAGAAAAATCAAGAAACATTGGTCAAGACCAAAAGTCAAAAGTCAATACCTTGAAATGAGTCACAGATTGGGCGTCGAAAGTCTTTTGTGTTGTTGATATGGTAGCATCAAGACCTTCCACTGGGCAACGGGGATCGTCTTCACCTGATAGTTTTATCCATGTTATTATTTCATCAGAATATATATATATATATATATATATATATATATATATATATATATATATATATATTGGATCAAGAAGAGTGGGTAGATTGGTCATTTCACCGTTTATAATCAACAAAGGGCGTACTGCAATGACTGGGACCGAATGAAGTGAGTCAAACTCAGATGCTAAACCAGGAGCTATTCTGTTCCAAACCTGGTCATAAAAGTATCACAACATCGAAAGTTAGACGCCAATTGGATGCCACGTCTGCAACACATTTTATCAATCTTTATGAAACTTACCTTTTCTACAACCTCTTTGTCAATGGTATCCTTCCCTAAATCAATCCTTGCTTCTGAAGAAAAAGAATATAAAAGTAACATCACAAAAATCATGCAAAAAAAAATTACAATTTAGAAAGAGTGAATGTGCTAACTATAACTGTAAGATTTTAAAAACCATATATATATATATATATATATATATATATATATATATATATATATATATATATATATATATATGTGTGTGTGTGTGTGTATAAAGAGAATTTTAAACAATTTTTTTTTAAATATATTTGACGAAATAAAAGAGGGAAATTTTGAAAAATTTACAACTCAAAGTCGTTTTTTCTGCATTAAGTAAAACAAACACCCATATATAACTTAACTTACATGTTTTATTAAACACAGAAGTGATAACGTATTAAAAATATAGATTTTATATTTCTTTTTAAAGTAGTGTCTTAATTACCTTCAAACACAGACTTAATACTGTGCACACGAGCATGCCATTGATCATTATCTATGGCCCACCGAAAGCTCTACACATTCATATTAAGTGATTAGGTCGGATTAAGTGTTTAATTAAGCTCATTAAGTCAAAAAGAAACAATACCTGAACAGAAATTATGGGGACAACCACTGAGTAACGTGTATCAGCAAAAGCAGCAAACCATGCATGAATTCCTACATCACAAATTCACATATGAATAACTGAGTTGTGGAATTAAAGGCATGATAACTCATAATATATATATATATATATATATATATACACACACACACACACACTCTTGTTTTTGCTAGATGTTGTGTTTAATAAAATATTAAAATTCAACCTCCAAGTGACATCCCAAGGATTCCTATCTTGGAATGGTCTATATCTTCTCTTGCGGTTAGATAATCTGCCAATATTAAAAGGTCCCACACCTAAAACATGACAAATGTTAAACATTTGGGCATTAAAAGGTTATAATGTCATTTGAAAAATTCAAGAGTTAAGAAGTATAACCGTGTCATATACAAATGGCATTGTATCACCTTTTTTCCATGATGAAACCAGAGCCTGGATCCAGAATACATAACCAGAATATATAAACCAAAATATATAAAATTGAATATATATTTATGGTTTGAGATCATGAAAGATAATTAGTATATTCTCAATTGTACTCTCTAAAAACTACTCAACTATATATAGCAAGGAAAAATTGGTTTCCATATGAATCACATTGCTATAACTGGATAGATTTTTTTCAAAGTAGGATGCTATAATAAACAAATATATGAAAGTATGTTGCTTTTTCTTATTTTCTTGCATTTATCCCTATTCTTTTTGGCATAAAGAAAATAAAAATAAAGACAGGTTTCAATGCTCACATCTTGATAGGCGGTGGGGGTTTTGGCACGTTCTCCATGGTAACGAGAATCAATGGCAACTGCAATATACCCACGTGAAGCATAATCCTGAATTCAAAGGAAGAAATCATTAAATCAAAGTCTTTTGTTAAATGAAGAAATGACCAATCTACCCTTGTAATTTTATATTATACCTCAAGTAAAGGGCGTACCCACTCTTTGGATGCATCTGTGCTATGTAGAATAACAACAGCTGGTCTTTTCGAATGCGTGCTTTCTTTCATGCTCAAAATCAGCACAGGCACTCGCCCTTGCTCTCCTTCCTAATTTGAATAAAATAATAAGTTTCATCATGTTGACATTAGTAACAAAAGAATCACATGTTAGTTTCTTCATAAAGATGCTCATAGGAAATCATTATATATATATATATATATATATATATATATATATATATATATATATATATATATATAATGTTTCTTGTTGAGTTAATATAAAAAAGAATGACTTAACAGAGAAAGTCAAGAAAAGAAGGCTCCTCCAATATGTGTGTTTAATTTTAACTTAATGGAGAAAGATTGACTTTATAGAAAATGTCTAATTTAATTCCTAGCCTTTTACAAATTTCTTTTCGTTTATTTTTTTCCTTCAATCCTTCCATGCTATCATAGTTCCATGTATGTAATTATTTTTTCAGATATCTTTCAAATGTCATATATTCATATTAACTTTATCCGGTTAGCATTTAATTAGAAAAAAAAAAACAGGGTGAAAGTTACCTCGGTGATTAGGTAGAAGTTTTCTTCATTGAAGTTATGGATGCGTGCTTTCGGGAAGGATTTCATTGCCTGATAGTGTTCAATTAAGATAACTTCTAACAATGATTAACAGAAAAGTAAAATATATGCCAAGTAATATCCACCTCATAGTCACAAGGTGTTCCCTGATATAAGGGTTCCACCACGCATTTTGCAGGTAGTGTCTGAAATGGAACTGAAAAAAAAAAACCGTCAGAAATATATTATGAATCCACATTTTGACAAATAAAGAGATGAAGTTATATTTCAATCACATTATTGATAAACAAAAGTGATCACACTAGTTATTGATGAAAAAAGTTAAACTTAATTCCCCTCCTAACAAGACAATGAGAGATAGAGAACAAAGTTTGGTGTTGTTTCTTTGTTACCTAATGGGGTCTTAACTTAATCTGGTAAGCTAGTTATGTTTTTTTGAGTTGATGCAAGAGAAAAGCTTGATTGAAAAAGTTATGGAAATGAGGATTTTCCAATTAAGTCCTAACTTTTTACAAATATACACAGCTTAGTTTTTCCTTCTCAATTACTTTAGTTAGACAACAATTAATGGAAAACAAAGAAACAGAGTGTTACAATAGAAACTACATGTATTCAGTCAAGTTTTGCACTTTGACTTTGGACAATCAAATGAGTTATTTTATAATGAAAGCAACTGACCTTATACTACTCTTACAAGATTGAGGAAGTTGCCGATATTCATAAATAAAATCTAGATACATAAAACGCACACAATTTAGCTGTGATCTCCATAGCCACTATCTTAATTAGCTCAAAAGAAATTTACTGCTACTAGCAGTCTAGCAGCAATATCTGTCCCAGAACTACTCCTTTTTCTATATTGCTTAATTATTTTAGGCAAAGAACTCACACGGTTGTATGAGAGTAGAGGAGAGTATGATATGAGCCCAAGTATTCGCAACAAATAAACATAAAAATTGATCAAATCTATGAAAGCAGCTTGCCTACAGGAGAACGGCGACTACGGAGAACTTCAAGGAATTGTGAACGGAGGTTGGCTGCTGATTCGATAGGCTCCATCTTCTCGAAATTCCGACGAGGCAACTGTGACGTGAATACGTTAAGATGATATGGTGTGCTTATATTTATAGGTGATAGAGTGCGAATGGAGAGAACAATTTACTAAAATGCTCCTTGTCGTTTGCAAAAATTTTACATTTGGTTCCTATGTTTTCTTTTGCACTTGGACGGTCCTTAAGTTTTAATTTTATTGTGTTTTTCATCCCTCATAGCGCTAAAAAAAGACTATATTGTACTTTATATTTTTATTTTCATTTTTTATATTATTAGTTTATTATTAAGTATTATAAATTATTAAATCAACTTGAAATTGGACCCACCCAAAACCCTACATCCCTAATGCCCTTCTCTCTCATTTCAGTTCATCTGCGATGCAAACTACCGCCCGCCGCCGGAAAACACCAAACACTACCGGAAAAAACACAAGATGCACTAGGCAACGAAGGGAGAGATATTTTCAGGGGGGCGGTGTTTTCGGGCAGGTAAGAGACAACGATGGTGGTGGTGGTGATTGTTTATTATTTGTCTGATGAAGCTTCCGATGGGAGGGTTTCAAAAACAGTGGTGAATTATAATGAGAGAGAAGTACATGAGAAGTGTGGGGTGTAGGGTTTTGGATGGGTTCCATTTTAAGTTTATTTAATCATTTATATTCATTATTAATAAATAGATAATAAAAAAATAAAAAAGATAAACAAAAAGGACAATATGGTATTCTGATCTCTAAAATAAAACCAAAACCCATGGACCGTTCGAGTGCAAATGAAAACATAGGGACCAAACAAGAATACTTTGCAAACCACATGGACCATTTCAGTGATTTGTACTTTAGGATATGCATCGAATAAATTACTATTGTTTGTGTTTATTTAGGATATGCCTTATGTAAATTACGAAAATCGTTTGTTTCATTTTGGATATAGATCGAGTAAATTATGAAAATCGTTTGTTTCATTTAGGATATGCATCGAGTAAAGGGTAAATAACACGGATGGTCCCTGTGGTTTAGGGTAATCTGCGTGTTTTGTACCTAACAACCTTTTTTAACTTGGGCCATCCCTATTTTATATTTTGTTGCATGATGGTCCTTATCCATTCTAAAAAAGTTGATTTACCCATACTGATTTCTTTTATATTTTTTAAATTATCAATTAAATAAAAAATATTAATTAAATGTGAAAAAGGTATCAATTAAGTATTAAAATTTGATGGGTACCACCACCCCATTCCTACTCCACCCACCCACCCCACCCTCAACCCTCCACCTTCTTTTTCTCCGGTAAACAACCCACAACTTCGTCTTCTCCGGCGAACCATCCATAACTCTGTTTCATTTTTATACTCCTTCTCCGACCAAAATGACGCCTTCCCGCTTGCCCACCTCCTTGGTGTTTCTGGCAAGATCCATAACCAAGCTCATAACTACTGATCAATTTTATGAAAAAAACGCAAAACCAAAACCAATATTTGATGAAACTGAAATCTCAAAACAAGAAAATAAGATGAAATAGAAATCATAAAATAAGACATAGATTCTAAATTACAACCAAAACCAATATTTTCAAATATTACACTAAAATATTAAATTTTCAAATATTTAAGTTTTCAAATTTTAAAATATTTATACTAAAATATTCAACTTTTCAAAATTTAAAAATTTTAAATTTTCAAATACTTATATTTTTAGGATATATTAATTTTTTAAATAATTTTATTAATAATTTAGGGTCCCCGATTAATCTCCGACTAATCCCCGCCTAGTGCGATTAATCGTTTATCGTCAGTCGACCGCCCGGCTACCGTCGAACGATTTTCACAACCTTGCATTTAGGATATGCATCGAGTAAATTATGAAAACCGATTGTGTCATTTAGGATACTTGTTATGTTAATTACAAAAATTGTTTTTCATTTAGGATATGCATTATGTAAATTACGAAAATCGTTTGTTTCGTTTAGGATATGCATTATGTAAATTAAGAAAATTGTTTGTTTCATTTAGGGTATGCATAGAGTAAATTACGAAAACCTTTTGTTTCATTTAGGATATGCATTATGTACATTACAAAATCGTTTGATTCATTTAGTATATGCATTATGTAAATTACGAAAATCGTTGTTTCATTTAGGATATGCATCAAGTAAATTACAAAAACTGTTTGTTTCATTTCAGATATGCATTGAGTAAATTACGAAAATCATTTGTTTCATTTAGGATATGCATTATGTAAAATTATGAAAATCGCTTGTTTCATTTAAGATATGCATCGAGTAAATTACGAAAATTGTTTGTTTCATTTAGGATATTGTTAGATACCATTTTATGCATCTTATAGGGTAGTTTTCATTAGCATTTAGGATCATATTTTGTACATTTGCATGTCATTTATTTAAATAAAGTTCAGCTCATGTCTTTCGTTAGAATTCCCGTACTGCTCATGTTTTTATGTCAATTTCAGATAGTTTGAGTGGAGCAGTGCTTTGGAGCAGTGAGATGCGCGTTTGGAGCTTAAAATGGAGCTTGAAACTTATGGAGTATGTTGTGGAATGATTGGAAGATGCTTTGGTCAAGAAACATTCGATCGAATTGATCACACGAAGATAGAATATGCAATCTAAAGTTAAAGGATGTTGCTGGCAGCTTTGACCCCCTGTCAGTATTTTGACCATATCTCATGAACCATAACTCCGATTGAGGCGATTCAAAATGATCTGAAAAGTAGACGAAATTTCGGACGTCTTCGGCACAACATGCGATCGCAGGTTGCCTTTATGCGATCGCATGGGGCCTTTATGCGATCGCAGGTTAGGTCGCAACATGGATTCGAGGTTGTTTAGTGCCAAAAATTCATCCGGAAGTGAAAAATGAAAACCTGCGATCGCAGTTTGCGTACATGCGATCGCAGGTTGGCCAAAAAGTGCCAAAATGGTATCCTACTTCATTAAAAAAAGGCATGAGACGCGTTTTCTTCAAAGCCTGCGATCGCAGCTTTGATACATGCGATCGCATGCGCATCGTTTTTGCTCCTGGACGTATAGATAGACCCTAATAACCTTCCAGTAACCTAAGTTGGCGATCCTAGAGGTACCAGACGACGAAAATACGATTTTGGAGGCGTTTCTTCTTCGATTTCAACGATTTCTGAAGATCTGAAGACTATGGATCATCTCCTTCAAGTAGATTAGTAAGATTAGTTGTTTGATGTCTCTTTTCATCTGTTTTCATTAGATTTTGGCCATGTCTGGCTAAACCCTAGTTTTCAGTTCTGCATAAGACAAGTACTTTTCATGTGATTGATCTTAGATCTGATTTTCGTTTTGTGTTTCTATCTAGATTATTTAGTTTTGTTCTTAATGAATGTTTGATTTGAATTCTTGTTAGTCTGATCATCTAATTAGGGTTTTATCATTCCAGTTAATCAGTTATTAGAATCTGTAATTGTTCATGTCAACTGGTAAAAGTAACAAGTATCAGATTGGTTCCGTGTTGGGATTTAACTCTGGTATAAACTAAAAAATCATATATTTACGCTTCCGAGCTTGTGAGAAGTATTGGGTATTAATGGGAATTTTACAAAGAACTTAATGCAATTTTTCTGATTTAATTAAGAGCTTGTTTAATTGAACAGTAAAAAGTTAGGGTTAATTGAAGAGCTTGTTTTGGTTAACTAAATAAGGTAAAAGAGAAATTACTAGAGCTTGTTAGTTTTTCTCAGTACCAGCTTAGATAGAACGCACCGCAAATAATCAGATCTGGGTTAGTTGCATGATTAGGAAAGTCGCAGCAGAGCTGAAATCGTTTTTAATATTGATTTTCGTTTAATTTTAATATCACTGCATTTTTAGTTTTTAGTTTTTAATTAAAAACCCCCATTTTATATTATGTTTCTTGACTAGATGTGCCTAATGCAAAAATTAGGCTGTGTCCCTGAGGATTCGACCCTGCTTCCCTGTGCTATCTTTTTAGTGCAACCAGCAGTGATAATTTACTTGTTTAATACGCGCGCGACAGCGTGTTAACAGATATGCATTATGTTAATTATGAAAATTGTTTGTTTCATTCAGGATATGTGTCGAGTAAATTACGAAAATTGTTTGTTTCATTTAGGATATTTTGTTTTGTCGTGTTTTTCTTTTCTTTCTTTTTTTTTTAACTGTATTAAAGTTAATATTTTTACTTTTTTTTGTATAGAAATTGAAATTGTAACTAAACCTGCATTTGATGATACTACACCTTGAGATCCTAATTTCTCAGGGGATGAAGGTGGGGCAATATATGTCAAATTGGGTTAATGTTATCTTAATGTAAGTGCTTCACATTTTTCAGCCCTAATTTCATGCATTAATGTTTGTGCGGATGAAAGTCACTCCTATAAGAAAACAAACAACATAGGTTTTATCTTTTCAACTTCCATATACTAGTATGATTTTGCTTTACTCATAAACCATATGCATCTGGCACCCATTCTTTATTTTTATTTTTGTGTAAATATACATAATCATATGAAATCTTTTCTTCTTTGTCCTCCTAATTTGAATGCAATTTCTATCAGAATTTAAAGAAGTCTATTTTCTTAATTTGTTGCAAACTTAGCAGAGTGCATAAAAAACCTAGAGCAATTATTAGATATATTCATGGAATTTGGGAGGCTCGACACTTTAAGGGAATACAAGTGTTAAAGTGGTAGTCGATTGACTTGTTGACTTATTTCTTGTGTATTTTACATTCCATTACGATATAGTCTGCTACAATTTCCATGTTTTTTCCCAGATACATGATGATTAGTAAAATGACAAAATGAGTTACATGAAGATAGCATGTATGGCTTTTATACCCTTCATGTTTCACATGTGATTTATATTTGTAAATTTGGAATGCCTTACTATCAATCTTTTTGTAGACATTTCGATGAAGATATGGATGTCACATGAAGTTTTTTCTATATGCACCCTTCTAGTTTAAGCAAATTCTTGTAACTTAAATAGACAAACTTATAATATTATATGCCTATTAATTAGAATTATGAAGAAAAAAAATATTTTGAAACCAAGTGGCAGCCCAGTCGAATAAAGTTTGAATTGAAGAAGAAAAACTCATATATAAACTCCATCTATTAAAACACTAGACGTCACTCGAAAACACCAAACAATACCGGAAAACACGGGATGTCACAGAACACCAAACGCAAAGAAATTACAAGAGGCGCCATGAAATTCAAACTTTATTCGACTGGACGCCACCGGAAACCACCAGGAAGCGCCATGAAATTACAAGACACCACCGATCTGAAAAACACTAGGGTTCCATTTTAAGTTTATTTAATCATTTATATTCATTAATAATAAATTAATAATAAAAAACTAAAAAAAGATAAATACAAAGGAAAATATGGTCTTTTCATCTCTACGAGAGATCAAAAACGCAATAAAACCAAAACCTAGGGTCCCGAGTGCAAATAAAAACATATGGACCAATTGTGAAATTTTTGTAAACCATAGGGACCATGTTAGTAATTTTTTCTTTAGGATATGCATTGAGTAATTACGAAAAACGTTTCTTTCATTTACGACATGCATTATGTAAATTATGAAAAACGATTGTTTCATTTACGATATTCATCGAGTTAACTACGTAAATCGTTTGTGAACGTCAATTACGAGTGGCAAAGGCACCAAATAATATTTAGGTTATGCGGTATTGTTTTAACGTCAATTACGTTATGCTTACTTGACGTCCCTTAACATATGTTATAATATGTGAAAACTCTTCTGCTTTCATGTGGTGTTAATCCATTTTACCCTCTCAACATTTTCCAACGTCGGTTAAGAAAAAAACAATCAACTTTTTTTATTCTTTTTTCCTTTATAAGTGGTGTGATCGTGTGGTGTGTATTTCCTAGCAAAAATGGATTTGTGCGGAGGATAACATGACAGATGATCATTCCTATAAGTTATATGAAATATATTCCTATTAGTTATTTGTTATATGAGATATATTTGTAAATTTTTTTATTAGACAAATAGACCATTCTGTTCCAATTTTTTGTTTGGGTTTTGCTAACATTTTTAATTTGAAAACTTTAGCTCTTCTAAAAAATAAAATAAAATTAAAATTTCAACTGAATCTTCAAAACGATGCTTCTGTGCACAAGGGTGGTGCTTTCATTGACAAGTCTAAATCGTAGAAAATATATGTTTTAGAATATATATATATATATATATATATATATATATATATATATATATATATATATATATATATATTATTTTGAATAATTGGACAGTAACTTGTTTAGGACATCTTTAATGGTAGTTTATTCAATATTTCTAAAAGTTCTTTTTTAAAACTATATATAAATGGAGACAAGAGTTTTCTCTAGGAAAACTTTCCAACCAATTAATAAAGTTCATTATTTTAATCATTTTATAGTTGTTTTCTATTTTAGACCTTACATTTAATAATAAATTACGCCATATTAATATTTAAATATTTACAATCTAGTTAAAATTCCATATATATCATTATTAAACATCAAAAAATCATATTCGTCCAAATTAATATCTAAATACCATATTTATCCTTCATAAAATTTTAAAATATCATATATGCCCTTGTTAACATGAAAATGCATATATGTCCTTCATGAGCTCATTTTTGTGTTTTGGTGGTATTCTTGAAAAAGTAGAAGGTGGTGGGAAGACTTTGGAGCTTGGAAGCAACTTGGATTTGGGATTCTCTCCTTGCTAGCAACCTCCAGGAGGTAAAAGCTCCTAGCTTGATCATCTTATCTTATAGATCTAGCCATTTCTTCATTTAGGGTATTTTTGGTCCCAACTATGATGATTCTTAAGCATGGCATGCTCTTAATCAAATAAGTCGTCCTTTCAGACCCAATGAGGGGTCTTGAGTCATAAAAATGTGGTCTTGATGCTTAGTTCTTCCAAATGCATGCTCTAGAAGGTCTTAAGGTGTTAAGAAGTTGGGATTTTGTTTATTAGGCACTTAATGGGCATGCAAAGTCATAAAGTTGGAAACTTTATGACTCTTAGTGGTATTTTGGCCTTGGATCTGAAATTTGGACGTGATAACTTAATGCATTAAGCTCTTATTGAGGAAAAAGGATTTTGTGTGTATGTCGAGCGTAACCCATAGTACGCTGCATGTACGGGGTCAACCGTCCGACTGCGGTCAAAGCCTGAGTACGCTCAGCATAGGAGCTGAGTACTCCCCACGTACTCAGCTGAGTGGACCGAGTTGACTCGTTGACCTTGACCTTTGACCAGAGTTTTGAACAAGTTGACCTAGGGGTATTTTAGGTATTTTGAGTTGATTAATTGAGATTAGGTCCTTGGTTTTGGTTAGGTGATCGTTGAGCCGATTTTCGGGACCGAGATTTATTCAGCTTTCATTCAGACTGAGAGGTGAGTTTTCCTCACTATACCCATGGGTCGAAGGCACCAATGTAGGCCCACTAGATTATTTATCCTGGTCAGTATAGTGATATGATAGTTTGTATTTGTTTAGTAGATCTGGTCATTTAGGATATGCATTATTTAGATTAAAAAAATCGTTTGTTTCATTTAGGATATGCATTAAGTAAATTACGAAGATCGTTTGTTTCATTTAGTATATGCATTGAGTAAATTACATAAATTGTTTGTTTCATTTAGGATATGCATCAAGTAAATTACGAAAACTGTTTGTTTCATTTAGGATATGCATTATGTAAATTACGAAAATTGTTTGTTTCAGTTAGGATATGCATTATGTAAATTACAAATATTATTTGTTTCATTTAGGATATGCATCAAGTAAATTACGAAATTCATTTGTTTCATTTAGGATATGCATCAAGTAAATTACGAAACCGTTTGTTTCATTTAGTATATGCATTATGTAAATTACGAAAATGGTTTGTTTCATTTAGGATATGAATTATGTAAATTACGAAAATCATTTGTTTCATTTAGGATATGTATCATGAAAATTACAAAAATTGTTTGTTTCATTTAGGATATGCATCGAGTAAATTACGAAAATCGTTTGTTCATTTAAGATATGCATTATGTAAATTACAAAAATTGTTTGTTTCATTTAGGATATGCATTATGTAAATTACGAAAATCGTTTTTTTCATTTAGGATATGCGTCGAGTAAATTACGAAATCGTTTGTTTCATTTAGGATATGCATCAAGTAAATTACCAAAATTGTTTGTTTCATTTAAGATATGCATTATGTAAATTATGAAAATCATTTTTTCATTTAGGATATGCATTGAGTTAATTACGAAAATGGTTTGTTTCATTTAGGATATTTTGTTTTGATGTATGTTTTTTTGAAATTATATTAAAGTTAATATTTTTACTTTTTTTGTATAGAAATCGAGAATGTAATTGAACCTGCATTTGATGATATTACACCTTGAGATCCTGATTTCGTAGGGGATGAAGGTGGGGCAATATATGTTAAATTGGGTTAATGCATATTAAAGTAAGTGCTTCACATTTTTTATCCCTAATTTCATGCATTAATGTTTATGCGGATGGAAGACAATGCTATAAGAAAACAAACAACATAGGTTTTATCTTTTCAACTTCCATATACTAGTGTTATTTTATAGAAGTGCCCCTTAGACAATCCAAGATGTGAAGCAATTCCGAGATGACATAGCGATTCTGAGATGGCCTTCCATTCTGAGATGAAGATCGATTATGAGATGACACAACGATTCTGAGATGGCCTTTCGTTCTGAGATGAAGCATTTAGGAATGAAGACTCTGAAATATAGAAGTGATTCTGAAATCACTTCTCAACCAAGATGAAGATGATGTTCTGAGACAGTTCCTTAACCGAGATGTAGAGACTTTGAGATCATTCCTCATTCCGAGATGGAATGTTGTTTAAAATGTGAAGTGAAGATTCAGAGACCAAGAATCCATGATGACTAGTTCCGAGATGCCTTGGATTTGTAACTTAGTCAACTTTCCCTGACATGAAGAAAGTTCTTTTGGTTGTATTCCATTTTTAGTATTACGTAGATTCAGAAAAAAAATCCACTTTATAAGCATTTTGTTTACTGATGCAAGTTATCTTTATCTTATGTATTTGTCTTGTATTGATTCCTTTTCCTACAAAAAAGTGTCAACCTTGTACCAGAAACACATCTAATACAGATCTTAACTAGAATCTTTCACTTCACTCTCATATTTCTGTCAATTATCTCTCATAAATTCTTCTTGTTCTTAAATAATTTGTTGAAGTTATTTACTTCAAGTCTTGACTGGTTTGACCAGATTTGACTGTATCTTAATTACTAGAAACCATCGATATTAAAGATTAATTCAAGGTTTGAGTTTTCAAACCTTTTCCGCGCATTTAATAGAGTTTAAGCACTCACAGTTGGTATCAGAGCCTAAGTGGTTGTCCTTTAAATCCATAAGATCATATTATAGTTGATTTAAGATTACCTTGGTATCTTAATCATTTCTATGTTCAGGATAAAAGTTCTTCTATATACCACTTCAACTTTAATATCTTAATATCATTGGATACATCTAATCCATCTCAACAAATGTATTCAATGCAAATCACAAATAGCATGGGTTGCCCATCGCGTGCCTCACTGCTAGTTGTCGAAGAGTATGATCATTGGAAAGTTAGAATGGAGAGATTTTTGGTTGGAAAAGAAATGTTGAAGAGATATGGAGGTCAGTGAAAGAAGGTCCTCATGTTCATGTAATACAAGTTGTTAGAGATGTTGTCTCCGTTATTATGGTTCAAGAAGAAACACAACAGGCACCTCTCATTGCAAATGACATCGAAAAGCTCAAAGCAAATCAGATCGCTTTCTCCGAAATGATGTTTGGTGCTCCATCGTCTTTCTTTGAGCACATTAAGTTGTGCAAGTCTGCGAAAGAGATATGTGACACACTTCAATATTTTTTTGAAGGTTCAGAGAATATGAAGGAAAAACGATTGACATCTGTGGTGAACGACTTCGACACTTTCTCTACCACTCCTGGTGAATCGGTCGTATTTGCATCAAATCGGTACAGAATCATTGTGAACAACATGACTGCTCATGGTGTTGTTTACACTCCGATTAAGTACAACCTGAAGTTCATCAACAGTTTAGGCAAAGGATGGGGAAATGTTAAATCGTGTCTTCCGAGTAATGGATCTTTGAAGAAGTTGAAGCTCTATTAGTTGTTCGACGAACCACAAGGCCAAGAATCCAATGTTGCTCAAACATTAAGAGAACTCTCTGGAGGGCCACTCGCACTTGTTAGTTCCGTCAACCCACTTATCCTAAACCCAGTTGTTTCAGATCCCTTTAAAGCTCCCCCTCTGTTCCACTTAAACAACCTACTCAACCTGTTCCAAACATTTCTTATGAAGATAACTTTAATCCAGAATCCGCTGATTCCGAACTTCGCTTCCACCAAGAGTTCACACTTCTCTCAATAAAAAAATGACCACAAAATCCCAATAAAATAACAACACCACAACCACTACCAAACTCCTCACCAAAGCAACCATCAACCTTATCCTAAGCTAACTGAAAACCCACATGCTTATCGACCCAACATTCTGAATCGCACGTTGGAACCTCAAGAAATCCAAAATCAGCCAAACCAAAGATTTTATGTCACACATGTGGTCTTGCTAACCACTATACAAAGGACTTCTTGGCTAATGAACCTCAAAAGCCAAAGGTGAAAGACGTTGCTTATTATGCTTAACATGCCCAGGAGCTAGCAGAGAGCGAAAAGCTTTTGTCACCACTATTTCGTGAAATGTTGATGGGTATAGGTCATCGGGTGATGAGGATGAAGGAAATTCGGGTAAAAACTTCTGTCTAGTGGCTAGAAAAACGATTGAGTGTGATGAAGGTTACAATCAGATATGACAGATTTATAAAGCATATGAATCTTCCTTAGAAGTTAGTGAGAAGCTGGAAAGTGAGTTGACCCGACTTATACTACGATTTGAAGACCGCAAGCTTAAGATTGAATCGTTAAAACGAGAACTTGTAATGGTAAAAGATGAATGTATTATTTTGAATGAAATATGTGAAATTTCAATTAGTGAAAGAAATCTTTTGTTTTTTTATAACAAACGTCTCAATGCTAAAACAAATATTTTGCATAACTCTATTGATGTTCTTGAATCTAATGAAAAAATGACTCACAACTTTCGTCATCCATGGTCCAAAGCACCTGGTCTTGGAAGCGAACTTTCGAAACCAATTGCTCATCCCTTGAAGGAACTTCAAAATTTAATGTTTATAGGAGACACTCTAAACCACACTCATTCGGATACCCCCATATCACCATTGTCGTCCCTTCACGAGACCTTAGACAAATATCAATCTTTCATTCTTGACTTCAAACCAATCACTATTATATGTCCCTATTCCATGCAATTTTCGCCTCTGATATCCCTAGACCTAAATCAATATTCGGAACTTCCACATAGCACAGGTGGCACTTGAGTTTATATTCCAAACTCTGGTCCTCTAAACAATTGTGTTATTGAGGAAATCATTCATGAGACATGTGGACATGACTCGGACCAAACTAAGTCATTTTGGGTGTCGTTGGATAGTGATATTGATGAAGAAATTAGGTGTAATGATGACTCATCGTCTAATTCCTTTGTGTCAATATCTATTTTTTTCTAAGAGTACTTTACTTCCTATCAAGCCTTGTTTCATAAATCCATCTGTAGGACAATATTCTAAGTCAACATCTGACTCCAAGAAGAAACCATGGTTGAATAAGAAGGACATCGTTCATCCAAAGACAGAGGCTGGGAAAGCTCTTGCGAAAGAAACTATGAGTACACAAAACTCTAGGTTCCTTGAAAAATCTGATAAGAAATTACCTCAGAAAGTTGCCTATCCAGCTACTAGGAATCACAACACATTCATGCATGATAACACTCTTAAGAGACAATCTATTCATGTTAGATCGAATATTCGTTCTGTAAAACCTGTTAATGATGTGAATTCTCAAATGAAAAATAATTCAATTCGGGAAGTGTCTTCTTCAGTGTTCATTGCTACCTCTGATGGCACAATTTTCAAACCAAAATAAGTTAAAAAAAATCCATTGTTCCAGAGAAGGAAATGAACAAAGGAAAAGATACTCGAAATATCACTAATAAGAAACCTTATAAAAGTTCAAATCTGAAATTTGAATGGATTGTTCAAGGACAAACTACTGTTCCGAAGCATGAACCTTGGAATTTGGTTCACTTTGAACCATTTCGAAATTTGGTTCATTCTGAACCACCTCAGAACACTATTCCTCTAAGAAAAGCAGTTGCCAAACAACCAAGTGTTGAGTATGACTTTTGGATCAATAAAAAGGCAATGTCATTTTGTATCTTTCCAAAAAAGTCTCGGAAAGAGCACTCCGAGACACTAGTTGTTCAAAGACCAAAATCTAAGTCCAAAGCCCATGCCAAAGTCCCCAAGCCTAACTCGGAGCCTAAAAACTCCACCACTCACTGATTTTACAGTCTTTTTGTGCATTAAAATAAGATACAATATGGTATATTCGTAGTGCTTGTTCCATGCACATGACTATTTCTGCATGATCTAAATCTTACTCTAAATGGGGGTTATGTTACATATGGAAACAATTCAAATTCCCAAATTCGAGGTTATGGCGTCCTAACCAACAACAATTTCGTTGTCTCTCTTGTGGCTTATGTTGTTGATCTCAAGCACAGTATGATCAGTGTGGCCCAACTCACCGATGCGAATCAGTGGGTTGAGTTTTGTAAGAAGTATAGCTATGTTATGACGGAAGATAGAAAAGAATGTATCAACAAGTCAGGACGCAATAAGAATATGTATCCTCTAGATATCAAAACGATCATCGGGAAGCCTCGATTGTGTCTCCTTGATGTGAATATTTAATGCACTAGTTTTTTATTTGTAATTCCTAGTTTATCGCATCTAAACCACACCTTACATGTAGTGAACCCGATCGAGTATAGTATAGTTTTGATAAGCAAGGGTGTCGAACACAAGAGGAACGGTAGTGAATTAATTTAGAATGTTTGATTATAGGTTACACAAAACACACGAAAGCAGTAAAGAATGGTTTTATGGAATTAAATCTCAAACAATCGACTAAACAATAAATCTCGATAAACTGACCGAAGACAAATCTCTTTAGGTACTTTGGTTTAGACAAATTACATCTTAAAATCATAGATAATTGCACACACAGATTTATTTATTCATATTCACCGATTTCTAAAATGATTAGGTTCATGTTCACTATTACTAATCCTTTATAAAACAAGTCAATTGAAGCAGTGATCAGTTGATTAAATTAACAGGTTTCCTAGTGTTCAGTCCATATCAAGCAAGACTTGTAATATTGGTTAATTAAATTTGTCAATTCAATGAACTTATATGTGGTTGTTCATCACACATGCTCACACATTAACTTACTTATTTTCTAGTTAACCCTAGGTTCATGTCCACTAATACTAGGCATACAATCTTGTTTTCACAAAACTATATGATTCAAGCAATTAAGAAGATGTTCATACAACTCAATAAATTTGATTATTAACAGAAAATAATTATCATTAACACATAAGGATCGTTTAACAAGCTTAACAAGATAAATTAAACACGAATAAAAAAATTCCAAATAGCAATTAATCCATAAATCAAGGTTCCATCTAATCATAAACACAAAGCAAAGGGTTTTAACACCCAAATCAGAAAGTAATTGCATATAGAATCATAATGGAATGCTAAACATGTTCACGTTAACAAACCACATGTTTACCGACATGAATCCGCTCTCTAATCCATCAGATCTTCGCTCCATATCAGCTTAACGGCCTTCCGTCCTCCTTCTAGACCCTCAAAATAGCAGTTATGAAGTTTTCTTATCGCACAAGTCGAAGTGGAATATCATAGATGATGAAAATGGGTGAATGATATGAGATACTTATAGTTGAATGGAGATGGAATTAATATGGAATATTAGAGTTGGATAGCAGTAAGGAAACTAATAGTGGCTTAGGGATAAAGCAAATAAAAATAAGGTAAGTGGTGCTTGGGGAATAAGTAACTTGGAGGGAATTTCCGTCCAGCTTTTATGCTTCATCTTCAAGGCCGATTTTGGATAAGATAAGTGCCGAATTAACAAAAAGGCCCTCTCACATAAGTCGTAGAAAATTTCATCTAGTTTTCACTACATTTTGAATCTCGTCAATTGGACTTATGAGTCATCAGATATACCTGAAACACTGAAGAGGGGTCAATCTGCCAGCAATATCCTTTTTGCATCTTTTCAGCTCCATTCTCTTCCTTTTGCATTCCAGCTCCCATTTTAACTGTAATTGAATATTTCAAAGCATATTAAGTATCTTTTAGTTCTAAATAACATAAAAACATAGTATAAAATAATAAGAAAACGTCATAAATATATGCATAAAATAGACGTTATCACTCCTTTCGAAAGTTGTTCCTGACGTAAGTTGGCTATGGCATCGGAGGCTTGCTCATCTAAATTTCTGATACACGAATGATCTGGTTTCTATGTTTGAAAACGATCATCTCTGTGTTGCATACGATTATGGGAAGCAATCCAAGAAAGGTCATCTTGTTCTTACCAAGAAGTCAATTTCGGAACCACTTGAGTTTCGTTACATTGATCTTTATGGGTCATCTCATATTCAAAGTTTGCATCAAAAAAAGTACATTCTTGTGATTGTTGACGACTCCACAAGATTCACTTGGGTTTTCTTCCTGAGATTGAAATCAGAAACCGCTTTCGATCTCATCAAGTTCATTAAGGGAATTGAAGTTCTCACCAAGCTACCCATTCGAAGTATTCATAGTGACAATGGTTTTGATTTCACTAATGTCATGATTGAAAAGTTTCTTACTGAAAAAGCATTGAACACAACTTTTATGCTCCTTACACCCCACAACAAAATGGAGTTGTTGAAAAAACATCGCACCTTAGTTGAAGCCTCTCAGTCAACGTTGAATTTTGCAAATCTTCATTTTTATCTTTGGGCTGAAGCAGTATCAACAGCTTACTTTCACTCAAAATCGAAGTATCGTCAACCATCGTCTAAACAAGACTACATATGAAGCAATTAATGGTCACAAGCCGAGTATCTCATTCTTACACATCTTTGGATGTAAATGTTTCATCAAAAACAATCGTGATCAAATCCCCATGTTTCAATCGAAGTCTGATGAAGCTATCCTTTTGGGATACTCAGCCAAATCAAAAGCTTACCGAGTTCTTAATCACCGTACCCATGTAATTGAAGAAAGTTTTGATATCACTTTTGATGGTAACTTTGTTCACCACTCAGAACCAACTCATATTACGATACACATGATGGAGTCTGATGCTCCACCTCCTGGTTCTCCCAATCGTCAATTTATCTATGAAGTCGATTTTGAAAGCTTGTTCGGACCAATAGAAACAACTCTTGATTTTGAATCTCGATCAAGACCATCTTCAACTCCCACTCATGTTTCTCAAAACATATCTAGTCCAAACCCCACATTTCCTCTATTTTATTTCAAAGTATTTCCATCTCGGGTAGTAGGGGAGAATACCTTTGCTTCCATGCCTCAAGGACAAGAAAGCAATCCAACCCTTGAATCAAATGTTGATGGATTCCAAGATGCAGAATATCAATTTGCTAAAATTGTTCCTATTCTGAACAACATTGAAGATAATGTCCACTTCTTTGAATTTCCGAACGAAGTCGATGCCAATATATTAGGTTCAAAAGTTCAAAAGGAGCATCATCCTCAAATTCAAACAGTTCAAGGGGAGCAACACAACCCCATTGTTGATGTCAAATCATCTGTTGCTCAAGAACTGTCAAGATTTCATGTTTGGACTAAGGATCATCCTCCAAATCAAGTTATTGTAAATTTCAATGCTAGTGTTCAAACTTGATCCACTACTAATAATCAAAATCATTGTCACTTTTCGGCATTCATATCAATGGTTGAACCCAAATCCATCAAAGAAGCTCTAGAACATTCAAATTGGATTACAGCCATGCAAAAAGAATAAGCGGAATTTGATCGAAATCAAGTGTGGACTCTCATCCCTCCTCCTCAGGATCACCCTATAGTTGGAACTCAATGGGTTTTCCGAAAGAAAATCGACGATGCAGGAGTTATCATTGTAACACCCGGAATCTTGAGGAGCAATTGTAAGGAATGAATCCCATTTTGAGGACTGAACACGGCATGTTGGAGGAACCAACAAAGCGTGTCTAGTTAAGGAAAAGTGTGGTTCTCATTAAGGTCAACACGGCGTGTCGGTGTCTAAACACAACATGTTGGAAGCTGGGAAGGAAACCCTAATTTTTAGGATGTTGCACCCTATATAATCTCTTTAATCCCCAAGGGCTGGTCTCCTTACTAGCCTCCATTAACACTAAAACCCTAAAATCGATCTCTAAGTCTCTTGGTGGTGTTCTTGAGCTAGTAAGAAGTTCTTGGTGCTCATTTTTGGCCTTTGTGAAGGAAGAGGAGATCTTGAAGTTGTCTTGCTTGGTGGCTTGGCTTTGGATCTAAAATCATCTCCTTTTGGGCAAGCTTTCTAAGGTATCAAGTTTGAACCTTGACTTATAGATGTTTAAATCTCCTCATATTGTGCTTTGTTATGCTTTTGGTCCCTTTTTGGGTTGATGAGAGATTGAAGTCGTTTTAAGGGCTTATTATTCCAGATCTGAGTTTGTTTTGGTCCCTTTGAGCATAAAGGTGCAAGCTTTATGAGATTATTGGTGTCATGCATGCATTAAGTCAATTATTAAGTCCCTTTTGAAGCTTAATAGCTTCATTTAGTCATGCATGAACGTAAAGTTGGCAACTTTACGTGGTTTCCGGCTCAAGGAAGTCAGATCTATGTTTTGGGGCTATGTCTTTATGGGTTAAGTGCTAATTGGTTAAGCCCATGCATTATTAAGCTTTATGGATGGAGATTTGAACCTTTGTGGGTAGTCCCAATGGATAAAGTTGGAAAGTTTATCCTTCTGTACCGCATTATGGACTAGATCTGAGCTTTATAGCTCTTGAAATTGGGGAGAACAACTTAATGAATTAAGTTGTGGAAACTCGGGCAAACACGGCGTGTTGGCTAGGGTTTTCCCGATTATCTGGATTATGAAAGAACACGGCGTGTGTGTAAGTCAACATGGCGTGTTTGGTCAACATGAACTGTTGACTTTGACTTTGACCATAATTTTCATTGGGGTTTACCATGGGATGTTTTGGGCCATGTTTGGGCCTTTTGGATTGTTGAATTGGGCCTTGGCTTTGGGGGGGCAAGTTATAGAGAGGGTAAAAAGGTCTTTTACCCTAGTTTGAAAACATAGTGTGGGTCGGATCCGATTATTGATGGGTGTTTCACTTGTGATGGATGGTGCGGGGATCTGTCAGCCAGTAGCCAGGGATTATCTAAATGATTCAGCAGTGCGAGGTGAGTTTCCTCATTATGTTTAGTGGGTCGAAGGCACCAATGCTGGCCCATGGTTTGTTATGCTTTGTATGCTGGTTGTCTGCATGATTCTTGCATGTGTTATGTTTACTGATCAGGGCTGGGGTCTGATGAGTACAATGTATGATAGTTATATGTATGAGTTTTTGTGTTTATCGGGTACAACCCGATGTTGGGCGAGGCCTGATGATCGTTCGGTATTCTATGTATCTTTGTGATTATTGCATATGTTATGTATTGATATGTTTATATGTTTATATGTTTGTATATATGTATATTGGGCAGGGCCCGACGACTTACAGATCTGTATACTGAGCAAAGCTCGATACCGGGAGGGGCTGGATGACAGGGCGGGGCCCATTATGTGTTTACTTGTGTATGTATGGTATGTGGTAATTTGGGGAGCTCACTAAGCTTTGTGCTTACTATTTTTAGTTAATGTTTCAGGTACTTCAGTTTTCAAATGGAAGAGCTCAGGATGATTGCAGAGCACACACCACATGTTTCTGCATTCTATGATTTACTCTGATTTGATGATGTTTTGATAAATCTCAATTAACTTGGTTTTATTGAAATGTTATGTATTAACGATTTATTAATCTAAAAACAAAAATTTTATGTCATTATTTTTGGGACATTACAAGTTGGTATCAGAGCCTTGGTTTGAGGGATTCAGACATACTCTCGGGTGTGTCTGACATCAAATTGAGGATTTGGTTAAGTTTTCAAAAAGAAAAGTGTTTTTTAAGAAAAGAGTTTCTAAGATAGGAAAGGGTGGGGTGCATGCAGTTAGCCGAGCTCAAGTAAGTTTTTCCCAAATTACCCATACATGTCACCTAATATGATTTGATTTATGAATTTGTGAATCGCATGCTAGTTAGGACTAAGGATCTGCTCAGTTTTGCATGGTAGAATGCTAGTAGAGATGCCTTTGTATGACTATTGTATGAGCTTTTAGACTTTCATTCTAGTTCTGATTAGCCAGTGATAGGTTGGCCTGATATGTGATGCCTGGTAGTCTAGGAAGCATGGGATGCTGGTTTGGGTTGTAGTATGTGGGATTGGATGCTCGTGATTATTCTATGGATTGGAGTGCTTTTGCACGAATGTTGCTTGAATTGTTCTTTGTGGAACTCTTAAGTGAGGCGAGTTAGCTACCAAGTGAATATGTTAAGTCACATGTGACAAAGGTTGGATAATCTCAGAGTAATATTTTTGAACCTATTACGCAGCTCTCGTTTGAGTTTAACCATTGTAGGGATGAGTCTTTTACTCGAAGTATTATCTGGGATTTGTTGCATGTGATTGTATTCAAGAAGTAGGTGACTGAAATTATGGAGAGTTCGTTGATGGCGGTGCGAGGTCGGGAACCTAGGGAAGCCTAAGGAATTGCTTTAGTAGGTTTCGATGCGTTGGTTAGCGAGTATTTGGCGTATGGATTTGAGAAGGTGACTTAGAGGATTCGGGAGGATTCTTGAGGAAAGTATGGGTAGGTGTGGAAGGTAGTATTGGGCCCGTACTACTAAAAGCACAGGACTCATATAAGAATCGGGGTGAGTCTTGGAGAATCTAGGAGGCTTGTGGGATGAGGATTCTTGGGTGTATTCATATCGTTCGCATGTGGCTTTTGGTATGGTGTTGAGCACTCAGGTTTGGGGTTCAGGTTTTGGTTCCGGCTCAGGTGCAGGTACTAAGCCGATCGATGCACGAATTATCCATTTTAGTTGGTTTCCAGGTAACTTACCGGTTACCGAATGCTAGTAAAGCCTTTCAGTTTTCAGAAATGTTCGGATTTACCCTTAAGTTTTAAAAAATGTTCGGATTTACCCTTACTTTGATTGTTATTTTGATTATTATTATTATTATTATTATCAAGAAAAAACATGTTATTTTTACTATGTTTTTGCACTGATAGATCTCTGGCGAAGGAAATGGCATTTTGGTGAAATAGTTGCATAAGGGTCGGTCCGTTGTATTTGAAGGCTCTGTGCAAATCGTAACAAATGGGCTCATATATATATATATATATATATATATATATATATATATATATATATATATATATATATATATATGGGTTTGGTTTGGTGAATATATGGATGTCATTTATGCAAGTTTAGGTGTAGAACTTGATAAAACTAGTATAGTTTCGATAAAAAAATCAGTTAAATCACTTCGTTATTCAGAATTATTATTTTAATCATTTATTTTACGATTTTAACAACCGTTTAGAAAACAAATCGCTTTTTCATTTGTGAACATTTGCTGCTACGACCTCAAAATCCATTTCACACATTTTTATTTATTTTATAATATATAATTTCTTACGCATTTGTGAAACACGAGCTTTCATAATTTCAATTTAATTTCATCACTACAAATAGTAATTTTGCAGCAAAAGAAAAAGCAATGAAGAAAAAAAATAATATGATTTGTCAAAAAAATAATTTTATGTTTCAAAATTGTTAATGTGGTATTGTTGATTTAATCATGAATAGAAATTTCAAAAATAAACGAACATATCCGTAATTTGATTTCTTCCCGGTTGGATTTTGTTTAGGTTACATAATGGGTTATTTGAATAATATTTTCATAAGAAATTAAATGAAAAATGAAGAAAGTTGATAGATAAAGTGGAAGACGAAGACGCCTATTTTGGAGATTAGTTAAGGAGAATATGTAAAAAACAAATAATCTTCTATTATTATGAAAGATTTAATCCAAATTATATAGTTTTTGATAAGTTATATATATATATATATATATATATATATATATATATATATATATAATCAAAAACAATATAGATTTAAAAGGAAATCTTTTAGAAAAGAAAAACAAAATAAAAAAAAAAAGATAATCCACCAACTTGTTATAAATGCGGTCGAATTGGTCATTTTGCCAATAAATGTAAAATAAAGAAAAAGATTAATAATCTAAATCTAGACGATAATATGAAAGAGAAATTAAAAGAAATTCTTTTAAACAATTCGGAAGAATCCTCATCTGATGATGAAATAAATAATATAAATTCGGATGAAGAAATTTATACATCTTCAAGTAGTTCTAATGAAGAAGAAAATAATTGTTTTTGTATAAATAAAAATAATTGTTCATGTGATAATGAAATATATAATATTCAATCACAATTTCAGGATAATTTACAACTAAACGTTTTAGATAAAGATATTTTATCTATTTTAAAAAATATAGATGATTCCGAATTAAGATCACAAATCATTGATTAAATAATGAATAATTAAAATACTCAGGTTAAAGAACCAATTTATTCTATGAAAGAAATAGATCAAAGATTAAAAATGAAAAATAATATTTCATTAAACACTACAATCATGGATTACACACAAGAAATTAATAATTTGAAAAATGAAATTATTTTTCTGAAAAATAATCATAATAAGTTAGAAAATAGAATTATTACTCTTGAAAAAGAATCCCATAATGTTAAGACATCAGCTTCAAATAATGAGTCTGATGAATTTTTAAGTGCTATGGAATTAATCACATCCCAGAAATGGTACGTCAAAATAAAATTAATAATTGGAGAATATTATAAAAAAGAATTTATTGCTCTTGTTGACAGTGGAGCAGATATAAACTGTATACAGGAAGGTTTAATTCTTGTCAAGTATTTTGAAAAATCCACCCATGTGATTCGCACCGTCAGTGGAGAGAAATTGGATATCAATTATAAGTTGTCTAATGCGAAGATTTGTAATAATAGAGTTTGTATTCCACTAAACTTTACAATAATTAAGAATATGTCTCACAATGAAATTATTTTAGGCACTCTATTTTTACAAAAAATATTGCCATTTGGAGTTAATGAAAAGGGAATCTTAGGCAATTTTCAAAATTATGAAGTATTTTTTGAATTTATTACAAAACCTTTTACTCGTTGGATAGATCTTATAGATTTGAAAACGAAACAAATAAACTTTTTAAAGGAAGAAATTTTAATAATAAACATAGACGAAAAATTACAAAATCCAAAGTTACAAGAAAAAATTAATAATTTAAGAAATAAATTTATCTTAAAAATATGTTCCGATCATCCTAATGTTTTTTGGGAAAGAAAGAAACATATAATCCCTCTTCCATATGAAGACAATTTTAATGAAAAAAATATTCCA
Source organism: Lactuca virosa (assembly GCF_052849685.1). Classification (NCBI taxonomy): domain Eukaryota; kingdom Viridiplantae; phylum Streptophyta; class Magnoliopsida; order Asterales; family Asteraceae; genus Lactuca; species Lactuca virosa. The sequence goes on from NC_136433.1 coordinate 180,404,757, forward strand.
ACCAAGGCTCGCCCTTGTCAAATGAATCATCACTATTTAGAACTTTGTAAAAGAGAAATATCCTCTTTACTAAGTAAAAATTTAATTATACCCTCTAAATCAGTTTGGTCTTGCACTGCTTTTTATGTTAATAAACATTCAGAACAAGAAAGAGGAATTCCCAGAGTAGTAATAAATTATAAGCCTTTAAATAAAGTTTTAAAGTGGATTAGGTATCCAATTCCAAATAAAAAAGATTTAATAGAGAGATTAAATATTGCAATCATATTTTCAAAATTTGATTTAAAATCAGGATATTGGCAAATTCAAATTGATGAAAAGGATCGATATAAGACTGCTTTTAATGTTCCTTTTGGTCAATATGAATGGAATGTTATGTCATTTGGTTTAAAAAATGCACCTTCTGAATTTCAGAATATTATGAATGATATTTTTTATCCTCATAGCAATTGCATGATAGTTTACATCGATGATATCTTAGTTTTTTCTAAAAACATCGAAGATCATTTTAGACATTTAAATCTTTTTCAACAAATTATAGAAAAAATGGTTTAGTCATATCCCAACCCAAAATGGTTTTATTTCAATCCAAAATTAGATTTCTTGGCCATAATATAGAGAAAGGAAAAATAATTCCAATAAATAGAAGTATAGAGTTTGCTTCTAAATTCCCTGACAAAATTATTGATAAAACTCAATTACAAAGATTTTTAGGAAGTTTAAATTATATAAAGATTTAGTTAAAGATACAGCTATCTTATATGATAGACTAAAAAAGAAACATGTTCCATGGACTGATCTTCATACTCAAGCAGTCCAAAGAATAAAAGAAAAGGTAAAATCGTTACCTTGTTTGTCTTTAGCAAATCCAAATTGGAAAAAAATTATTGAAACTGATGCCTCCAATATAGGTTATGGAGGGGTCTTAAAACAAATTAATCCAAATAATAAACAAGTATATTTAGTTAGATTTCATTCAGGAAAATGGTCTGAATCCCAAAAGAATTATGCTACTACTGCCAAAGAAATTCTGGCAATAGTAAAATGTGTTTTAAAATTTCAAGATGATCTTTACATTCAACAATTTACTGTAATTACTGATTGTCAAGCAGCAAAATTTATGTTTAATAAAGATTTTAAGCATAATGTGTCTAAACAAATGTTTGCCAGATGGCAAGCTCATTTAGCACCATTTGATTTTACGATAATATATAGAAAAGGTGAAGATAATAGTCTTCCTGATTTTCTAACTAGAGAATTTTTAAATGAGTAATGAGCATTTAAAACAATTATCTAATGATATTTTTAATACAAGAAACTCGATTAAAGAAACTAAAGTTGAAATAACCAACTTATTGGATAATATGCCAACAACAGACACAAATATCCTTGATCGTATTCGCCATACTAGACGAATTCATTTATTAAGATTCAGACTAATAGGCCTAAGAGCTCATCTTAGGTTTCTGGAGAATAAACTTATATTACTTTTGAATTAAATTTTGTAGGATGATCTCCAATAGGGGAAGAGGTGGCTACCCTCATAAAGGTAGCTGAGGAAGAGGATCATATCCTCTTATACAACATGGGAAAAATTTGCTAATAGCAGAAAATATTGCCTCCCAATCATCATCTAATATGCCTAAACCTGGGGATCCGTTATACTCGGCTTTTCAACAGTTCTTGAAACAACAAAAGGATAATAATCCTTCTTTCTCAAAAATAGTTTCTGAAGAAGATAATGATGATTCCTCATAATATATTTTAACTCCTCATAAAGATTTAATAATTCTTTTAGAAGAGAAGGATATCATGTTATATTTTGAGGATAGTAATGATCCATGGAATTTATTCTCCAGATATCTGGATACTGCGTCATACGCAGCATGTTCTTACAAATCACGAAATTATTATGAAAATATACTAATTTCTACATGTACATGTGAAATTTCACATTTCTCCTCTTCAGGAGACAAGAAAGTTTATAACGTCAGCAAAGTAATATTCAAAAGGATTATATCTGTAGAGGAATGGGGTTTAAGCACCCTCAGGGAAAGAGAACTTCTCCACCCTGAACAAAAGATCTTAATAAAATACAATTTCTGGGATTATATTGACAGCTTTTATAAAGCTTTTCTTTATGAAAATCCAAAGAAGAAACATTCTTGGTTTTTCAAAATTTGTGACCAAGTTTATAAACAAAAGTTGCCAAATTGGTTTACACAATGGTGGTCATCATATGGCTCAAGTGTTCAAATTCTCCCTGAACCGTTCAAATCTTTATATGTTGAATGGGTTCATGTGGCTCCAAAATACAGGGAGGCTCTTGAGCACTCCAATGGAGGAAGAGAAGTAATACCTACTCTACATTTTTTCATAGAATTTTCCATTCCTTGGATTTGGAAATGGATCCCAGAAGTTGATTACAGTCCTAATAAGTTCCCATCTTTACAAAAATCATATCTTACAAAATTTTGGGCAAAAATGTTGCAAAAGGATCCAACCTCAAATGAGATAAACTCCAAACAAACGATTGATAATATCAATTAGGCAATTTTGAAATATAAATCTCAAAAAGAATTTTTATCTCATAAGGAACAATCAAACAATTTTAATCCTTATGAAAAAGTTCTAAATTCCATTAAAGCTCAAGGAAATTCTTCCCCATCAAAAGATGAAATTATCAAGACTTATTTTCGTCAGATGAAAGAAGACCTGCTTCAAAAACTCAATAAACAACCATCAGACAGCTCCATGTTATCCACAAGCAATGATGAAAATTGTCTAGCAGGAGAATCTCAACCAATCGATGATACCAATGACATTATGGATGACTTCACTGTAGAAAATGCTTTTGCCACTATTGAAGACATGATATTGGAAAAGCTACAAAAGAAGAAGACAAAAGCATAAGGGCTATATGGTGGAAATTTCTACATCTGTCAGTATTCTCTATTTGCTTTAATAAAGCTACAATAATGAAGACATTTGTTTAACCAGCTGTTATACAGTGTACTCAATTATTATCTTGTAATGTTTTATAGTTTTTAAACTTGGTTTGAAGTCCGAGCCTATATATAGGTTGTTATGTTTATGTATGAAGGGGCAGAAGATTTCTTCCTATCTACTCTCTCCCTCTTGTAAAATATTCTGAAGTTATAAAATAAGTTTTAGAGTATTCCTGGTGCATCCTTCTTTCGTTAATTGTGTTTCCCTTCACTCTTGTAAATTTTCATTACTTATACTTTATTATTGTTTATATTAGCCTAATGAAAGGCTAAAACCTTTTAAGTGTTAAATAATTTCATGAGATTATGGCTTTATTAAGAACCGTAGGTACCATATAATTATTTGAAATACAAAAGTCTAGGTTGATAACATGTAATTTAATTAGAAATGTTTTACCATTAGTCGTGATGTTGCCCGCCTTTTAGCCAAAGTTTGGCGTTGTTAGGGTTGTTATCATTGACTCGGTATATAGTAACGTTTCAAATTAAATTATTTGTTATTGTAAATAATCTTATGACTGTATTTTGACATAACTATATGGTACCCCTGGGCCTTCTCTGAATTTATGGCTCATATATATAAATATATATATATATATATTGACTCGGTATATAGTAACGTTTCAAATTAAATTATTTGTTATTGTCAACCAGCTGAACCAAACAGATTTTACTTTTGAAATTGAATAATATAAAATTTATACAAATTAAAATATTATATTGAAGAATTTCGCAAAATTTCGGGCCCTATTTTTTTCGGGCCCTGTGCGGCTGCACACCCTCAGGCCCCCGGCCCTGAGTTGCATAATAATATGACTTAAACTAGAAACTGGACACATTTTGGTCGAGATGCTCATGTGAACCTGTAATCAACATATTCAAGGGGTTATTAAGATGATGGAGATAGAGGTTGATGATTGAGGTATTTTTTACAAGTTGTAAGGTAGCTCACATCCGTTTTGAAGTTGTTGGTGCCTATGTATATGCATATACGTGGTAATTCTTTGGTGTTGAAGATAAGATTTCAATATTTACCACTATATCGTGTATATGTACCAATTGGTTTTTTTAGTATTTTTTTAGGGGATGTTTTAATTTTTAATTATTGTTCACTATTACCTTTTTAAATTTTAAATTTTAGGATGTGAAGAGGAAAGAGACGTATTTTATAACTTTAACTACTATTGGTGGGTATCAGAGGGATAATATTGATCCATCAGTAAAATAAGGTCTATTTCTTTCTCTGGTTTTAATTTAAGATGTTAATTAAAAATACAAACATATGGGCATGACATTTTGTACTTTTCCGATGATTTTCGATAAGTGCGTTCTCACTATGATGTCTGACCAACAAAATGGTATGAGTTGAGAGCATGAATGGTCAGGAAGTTTTCTTTATTCATTCCATCATGGAATGTAATAATTTTTTGCGATATAATCCATATACCCACTTCTATATAACTTCAAGTGATGTGTTTAAAAAAACCTTAATTTTTAGTTAAATTATATATATATGTAATTTTTTACAGAGAAGGTTACATGATGACATTATGCATTGATTCAAATTTTAGTGATTTGTTAACAGCCACTTAAAGGTAATATATGCGTCCTACTATCATTTCTTCCTATTACACACATATGGAAACAATAAGAGATGTATGGTCCAATGTTTATTTGTAACAATAAAATTTCAATTTTATTATGATATTATGAAAATGATGAAAACATTAAAGTGATTATGTGGCATGTTTATTGAAACTATATAATGAAATTGTTTCATTAAACCTGCCACGTCAACAAAAAAAAGTTTATAACCATGGAACAAAAATACAAAATATCATAATACTAGAATAAAATTGCAGGTTGGGTGGTTAATGCTTTCGAAAATTAGTTTGATGTACTCACTTGAACAAATTTTATATTTGGTTACTTTTTGATGAAAATAGTTTTGGTTTTTTATACTATTATTATTATTTTGGTAGAGGCTAATGATTTGAATTTATTTTTTCATCATTGAAGCAACTTTGTGTACTCTATGACATTCAGGCAGTGAAAAAACATTGATGTGAACAAATTTCATAAAACTTATGATACATTTGGATGAAAGTTAGTAGCTATATTAGTCCAAATTGCATCCCACATCAGGTAATGCCAATTGTACCCATGTTGCCTGCAATCTAACCGGACCGGTTAACCGGGTAGGACCGAAAACCATGGCTAATTTGCTTTATATGGTAGTCACTTTCCAACATATGTGATTGTCAGTTTTTCTCTACAGTTTCACTCTCTGTTTTTCAACAATGATTTCGTGATCAGGGCTGAATTGTTATACATTAAAAAACAATGATTTTGATTATTTTAACACTTAAGAATTTCAAAAGTTTTCATTTTCATTATACCTTTTATCAACCACTTATTTATCTATATTGTAATATAAACTTTTTATTTTATATTTATAAATTAGATTGACTTTTTTTTTATTAACTTTTACTTTCTATTGAACAGGAAAGGGCTTGCATAAGATATCGTTGTTAGATGAAAAAACAAACAGGGTTAGATGAAAAGGGGTTTATAAAATATTTTGAGATAGATAAGGCTAATTGTGTAATTGTTGTGTTTTTGTTGCGGGTCGGAGACAATTGGTGTCGCTAAATAGACTTCTCAAGTAACAAGTGAAGGATTGCAACATCTAAAGCCATTGAAGAACTGCCGATGGTTTCTTATTTAATACACCTTCAAATAACCAAAAAAAAAAAAAAAAAAAAAACCAGCGCCAAAGGCGCATCTAATTCCATCTAGTTTTCATAAATAACTATAAATATGTTATTTCATATAGTAGATTATTATATAACAATTTTTTAAAAAAACGTCAATTTAACCTTAAATAACTAATAATTTTGATATTGTTATAGTTTTTTGTTGTACAATATCATTTGAGTTGTAGTCTGTTTCAGCTTTACATACAAAAAAAATTAAATATATCTTTTATTTACAGTTTTTTATCTAAATAATACATAATTTAATGATTAAAACATCTCTTCATATTGATAATAATTGTTTTACAACTCATCTATTTGATCATATTATATTTTGAAACTAATTTATTAAAAATGGAGATTATAAAAAATGTGACGTTTGGGTAACTCCACTGGCGAGTTACTTGCAAGTCACCAAATGTGATTTAGCCCAATAAGTCCTTAGATATTTTGTTCATATTTTTAAACACATTATATCAGACTATGTGCCAGATTTTTGTTTATGTACTGGTTTTTACAATAATAAGTAACGTTTCTCCCAACATGCATTTTCCACATATCTCAAAACGATTAATTAGCCTACAAGCATACCTACACGAATCTAACTCCGATCGGGAAAATCAACTTGTTCTCTCGACAAAAACCCACATCATTAATATTTAAATGAACACACAAATTCGTAACATATACAATATAGATAGACAATTTGTACAATTAAAAAGATAATAAAAAAAGGCATACATACAACTAAACAGACGAAAACACACAAGTGGTGATCATGGCAGTAGTAGATGGAAACAGGAAACAGGTGGTGGTGATAGCAATAGATCTCGGGAGTTTTGTGAAGAAAGTCAGGGAAGGTGGTGTAGGATGTAAATAGTGGTGGTGGTGGCGAAAGTAACGGGTGGAGAAGGTAGCGGAATGGTTGGGATTTCGGTGGCTGGTGTCAAAGGTAGACAAAGATTGGTAGAAAAATATGACTTATAAGAGGATTATACAGAGAATTAGAGAAATAGTTAATGGTGGTAAGGGTGGTGAAATGATCGGTGTTACGGTTGACATGTATTTAAAAGTACGAGGAAAAAGCTGATCAATTTGATGAGGATACATGTGTTCCTTTGAGTTGATTATCAACCATTGGATTGCAATCCGTATGAAATTACAAATAAATGAAGTGTATTGTCAGTCCGATTAAGATCCGTGTCAAATATGCACAAATTTTGTTAGTGGAAATCTCAATTTACTTCTAACCGGATTTTTAAAATATTCCAGAAAAATATGTTTGAAGCTTAAAAAGTCAACGGATTGTATTTTGTACATCAACATTTGTACCTCTTAATTTTAAGACATCAAGCTTGATTTTATTGTATATTATGCATAATAGATTGTAATATTAAGACATTGGTTATATATGCATTATAAAATAGTAAGATATATATATATATATATATATATATATATATATATATATATATATATATATATATATATATATATATATATATATATATATATCTTACTACTTTATAATGTATAAATAAAGTGGGACCCATCAAATTTTAAGACAGTTTTAAAAACAAGGAGATGAATTTTTGTCCATTAGATTTTAAATGAATGGTGCTGATTATATTAAGGGTGATCTAAGTGAAATGCTTTTAACCAATAAAAACAAATAATAATACTATAAAAGACTCCCATAATCTTACTCCCTTTTGTAAAATCCTAATTTTCTCCCTCCTACCTACTTTTCTCTTTAGAAAGATTAGTCACCATCACAACCCCTTACCTGTGGAGCCACTGCCGGCCATATCCGACGTAGCTCCTACCCCAAAGACTATCATTTGTTGTTTCTACGGCTAAACTCCGAATCTGAACACCACCTTCACTAATGCCGCTTTTAAACAACCCTAGATTTGGAAATATGGAGTCGTTTAAGATCTTTCTGATTTAGAAATTGAGCTCTCATTTGTTTATTTTTTGGTTATTCAGATCAGATAATGTTAGATCTGTAAGTTTTTGATTTCGTATTTTGATATGCAAATATGAAATCTATTTGTTTTTAATTTTCTTTTTTTAGATCTGTAAATGTAGGATGTTTAGTTTTGATTTTTGTGTTTCAGATCTGGGAATGTTGTATTTTAGTTTTGATTTTCATATTTTATATCCTCAAATGTTAAGAAAAAGGTGGATGTATCTTATTTTCTACTGTTTTGAACGTAAACAATACTCTGATGTGTATTGAGTGTATAATTTGAAGTATATTTCACATCTAGAAATGTAAAGTAGAAGATAGATCGATCTTTGAAGTTTATTTCAGACATGTAAATGTAATATCTTTTATTTGTTGAATTTTATATTTCAGATATGTAATGTACATCAAAAGGCAGATGTTACAATATTTTGAATCTTTCTCAGATATACACAAAATAGTTTATTTGGTATTTTTTTTGTTTAAGAGCACTAAGCTTTGAAAATATCTATTGTGAAGAACTTATTCAGTAAAAAAATTTGTTTATAAAATTTCAGATCTCCAAATCTTTATTGTCAGTTAAGTAATATGTCTGTGTTTTATTAAGATAAACAAAAAAGATGAATGTGTGATCTTTGTTTTTTATATTTTGATATGTTTTGTTATTTATTTCATTTTTCATTAATGTTTTTGTTGTAGGTTTAATTATTTTGGTCATCTTCTAATTTCCTAACAAAATGTATACCAACAATGAATATAACGAGGATGATGTTAATCAATGTCAAATTCTTGAAGTTGTTAAAGAAATGGATTTGCTTTTAAGGAATTCAAATCCAGAAGAAAAAATTATGTTTCTTTTAGTTTTTTTTATATGTGTTCCTGTATAACAAAGATTGCAGAACAATTCATTGAAATTATTTTTATGTTCATATTATAGTTGTATGTTTATGGACATAAAAATAACAGATTAAAACAATTTAATTTTATTATTTGCTGTTATTTTTAGTTATCATTTTGAATATTAGTTATGTTTATTTAAAAAAATCTATATACATGAGGACAATAAGCATTGTTTAGAATGTCAAAAGACAAAGAACCATTATTTTTTAACATAATAGATTCCAAATTATTTGAACTTCGTAAAAAAATGAAAAAATAAAACAAGTTTTTGATATAGTGGTTTGTCGAAAACAATTAATTTTTAAAAAACAACAAAAAGAATAATGTTCAAGTAATTATGTGATGTTGATTTTAGATGTTTAGGCATGCAGGTTAGACTGAGTTGTAAAAAGTTGTTAACAAGACAATTTGTTGATAAAACAATAAATGATCTATTTTTATTGGAAGTTGATGTCTTTTATTATTTGTCAGCTTTTGTTTATTTTATTTTTATTTAGAGTATATTTTAGAATCATAAAACGTATTTTCCTCTTTTATTTATAATTAAAATCATAAATCAAAAAACTTAAAAGTCATTATGATTTTTTTTTTACATTTTGCATAGTAATTATAATATAAAATAGATGAAATATATAATTATTATTTGACATAAAACGTTATTAATAAATCATATTCTAATAAAAAAAATTAAAATCATACCATTTGGACGTTACATTTTTTACATAAATACTAATACCATTATTATAATATTTAATTTAACATTTTAATAAAGGTAACAAAATTTAACATATTTAGCATATTTATTATTTTATTTCCATCTTTTAACTGATACAAAACAAAAAAAAGTATCCAAATGAACTATATATAAAGAATAATTAATAATTATGATACCAAAAATTAAAAACATCTTAAAACGGTATCGACGTCCTTTTAAAGCAAATACTAATAACTAAGTTATAATTTTTTATTTAACATAGTTTAAATTTAAAGGTTATTTTAATTCAAAAATTAATATATTTAAAAAAATAAAGTATATAATTGTCACATTAAAAGAAGTATTACGAATTCACTTCAAAAAACGAAGGGATAATAAAAATTAATAATATATTTATTTCAAAAATTATCATCCTATCCAAAATAGTTCATTTTAGATTATATTAAATTTGTTTCTTCATAATAAAAAAAGGTATATTATTATAAAAAAAAAACCCACTATCATCTTAGAAGTACATTATTGAAAAAAAAAAATTACGTCTACCCAAATTTTAAATTTCAGACTAAAAATTGCCGGCAAAAAACTTTATTCTAAACAAAATATATTTATATTGTTAATCCAAATTATTTTCTCTCCTTAGCATCTTAAAACCTAGACCTTCAACCTTATTTCATAAACCTAAACACTATACATTAAACACTAAACCAAAACCATAATGAATCAGGCTTATTACACCAAATATAATAATAATAATAAAATACAACCATTGAATATCTAAAAAATGGTCAATATCATGCAAAAAATATTTTATTAAAAAAGAATATGAATAAGTTATACTAAAGTTTTTATGAAGAAAAATGGGTAAATTACACGGATAGTCCCTGTGGTTTAGGGTAATCTAATGTTTGGTCCTTAAGAACTTTTTTTAACTCGGACCGTCCCTAGTTTATATTTTTGTTGAACGCTTGGTCCCTGTCCGTTCTAAAAAGACTGATTTGCCCTTACTGGTTTCTTTTACCTTTTTTAAATTATCAATTAATTAAGAATATATATTAATTAAATATGGAAAATGTATTAATTAAATATATATTTGTTTGATTTAAGAACCCCCCCCCCCCCCCCCCAAAAAAAAAAAAACTTAATACCCCTCCTTCATTTTCATGAGAAACACGAATCTTTTTGCCCAAACTTGCACCGTCACCGTTTCTTCTCCCTCTCCAGTTCCGACAACCAGCCCGCCAACTGTTGAACTTCAGAAATCAATTTCTTTTGGTGGTCGTCGGATGTATACCAATCATGGGGTGGTCATGTTTGTCGGACGTGAGACCTATGTCTCATTTACTGCCTTCGTCCCCCACTTCCATAATCTTGTCGTCGCCGTTCCAACAAAGTATTATCGTCGACGGCTGCATCTCGTAAAGCACCAACGACGTTGTTTCACCACCGCATTCGTAACCTGGTTACACTTTATGCTTCATGATTTTGTTTTAGGTTTAATTGTGGATTCATGTAATTTCATATGTATTGTAGAAATTAGTTTGATTTCCGATGATTAAATCCCCTCCACTGGCAGTGACAGTCTAAAT